>NC_090266.1:829528276-830151109 GCF_040414725.1 Anabrus simplex | reverse complement strand
GAAAGGTCAAAATATGAAGATAAAGTTGGAATTCAAGACGACAAATTGGGGCAAATATTCACTTATAGGAAGGAGAGTTACGGATTGGAATAACTTACCAAGGGAGATGCTCAATAAATTTCCAATTTCTTTGAAATCATTTCAGAAAATGCTAGACAAACAACAGATAGGGGTCGCCATAAGACCTATCTGTGTCGGTGCGACGTAAAGCCCATAGCAAAAAAAAAAAAAAAAAACAGATAGGGAATCTGCCACCTGAGCGACTGCCCTTAATGCAGATCAGTATTGATTGATTGAATAAGAACGTTCCTCCAGTAGACCTCAAAATGTGGATACAAGTACGTCAATCAAAATGTTAACTGCATCCGTATGAAAGAGAGCATAAGCCTATGCAAAATGTCAGGTGGGGACATGTGGGGAAAGTGTGTGGAGGAAAGGGAACCAGGGTAGAGTGTTATCCAGGAATTAGGTTGAGGCAGATCGTGAGGAAAGTAGAAGAGAAGGAGGAGGGGAAGGAGAAGGCGGTAGTGTTTCACGTTGGTACCAACAACGTAAGGCAAGTTGAAATAAGTACCAACATAGTTGGGGATGTGTGGGATCTGTTAAATGCAGCACGGGTGTAGTATAAGGAATACTGCGTAGGAGGGATACTGACTGGAGGGTGATTGGGGATTTAAATGAGGCTATGGAGTGGGTATGTGGGAAACTGGGAGTGAAATTTCTAGATACTAATGGGTGGGTAGGAGATAGGGATCTGCGATCAGATGGCCTTCACTTAAACCGCAGTGGTACGTACAAGTTAAGAAATTTGTTTGGAAGGATAACTAAGGAGGGAAATTCAGGGAAACGGGGTTGTCTTTGGAGTGGTGACAAGGGTACAGAGATCTGGAAGTCAAGTGGGATGATATAAAAATGTTAGTGTTGAACTGTAGAAGTATTGTAAAGAAAGAAATAGAATTAAGTAATTTAATCGATATATATTTACCAGATATTGCAATAGGAGTTGAATCATGGCTGAGAAAGTATATACTGGATGCAGAAATTTTCTCACGGAACTGGAGAGTGTATCGTAGACATAGGATAGGAATGGTGGGAGGGGGAGTATTCATTCTGGTGAAATAAGAATTTGTAAGCTACGAAAACGTTCAAGATGAAAAAATATGAAATTCTAGGTGTAAGGCTCATTTCTAAAGATAATAGGCAACTTGATGTCTTTGGAGTGTACAGACCGGGAAAGGGTAGCGCTGACACGGATTCAGAATTTTTTTATAAGATAATCAGCTATGTCGGAAACAAAATGGAAAAGAATGTGATTGTAGCGGAAGGTCTGAATTTATCAGATGTCAATTGGGAAGGAAATGAGAACGGCAGGAAGCATGACTAACAAATGGCAAACAAGTTAATATGGGAAGGACAGCTGTTTCAGAAAATGATGGAACCAACTAGAGGGAAAAGTATTCTGGATGTGGTGCTGGTAAAACCAGGTGAGCTCTATAGAGTAACCGAAGTAATAGATTGTATTAGTGATCATGAAGCTGATTTTGTCACAGTTAAAAATAAATGTGATAGAAAGGAAGGTCTTAAAAATAGGACTATTAGGCAGTACCATATGGCTGATAAAGCAGGCATGAGGCAGTTTCTAAAAAGTAACTATGATCAGTGGAAAGCGGTAAATAAAAATGTAAACAGACACTGGGATGGGTTTAAAGCAATTGTTGAGGAATGCGAAAGCAGGTTTGTACCTTTAAAGGTGGTAAGGAGTGGTAAAGACCCACCTTATTATAATAGAGAAATAAAGAGACTAAGAAGGAGGTGCAGATTGGAAAGAAATAGAGTTAGAAATGGCTGTGGAAGTAAGGAGAAATTGAAGGAACTTACTAGGAAATTGAATCTAGCAAAGAAGGCAGCTAAGGATAACATGATAGCAAGCAAAAATGGCAGTCATACAAATTTTAGTGAAAAATGGAAGGGTATGTATAGGTACTTTAAGGCAAAAACAGGTTCAAAGAAGGACATTCCAGGAATAATTAATGAACAAGGGGAGTGTCTATGTGAGGATCTTCAAAAGGCAGAAGTAATCAGTCAGCAGTATGTAAAGCTTGTTGGTTACAAGGATAAGGTTCAGATAGAGTAGGACACTCATGCTAAAGAAGTATTTAAATTTACATATGATAACAATGACATTTACAATAAGATACAAAAGTTGAAAATTCGAAAAACGTCTGGAATTGATAAGATTTCTGGGGATGTACTAAAGACAGTCGGTTTTGATACAGTACCGTATCTGAAGTACTTATTTGGTTATTGTTTGGTTGAAGGAGCTATACCAAATGAATGGAGAGTTGCTATAGTAGCCCCTGTGTATAAAGGAAAGGGTGATCAACATAAAGCCAAAAATTACAGGCCAGTAAGTTTGACATGCGTTGCATGTAAGCTTTGGGAAGGCATTCTTTCTGTTTATATTAGACATGTTTGCAAAATTAATAAGTGGTTCGATAGAAGGCAATTTGGTTTTAGGAAAGGTTATTCCACTGAAGCTCAACTTGTAGGATTCCAGCAAGATATAGCAGATATCTTGGATTCAGGAAGTCAAATGGACTGTATCGCGATTGACCTGTCTAAAGCATTTGATAGGGTGGATCATGGGAGACTACTGACAAAAATAAGTGCAATTGGACTAGACAAAAGTGTGACTGAATGGGATGCTATATTTCTCGAAAATAGATCTCAGAGAATTAGAGTAGGCAAAGCTTTATCTGACCCTGTAATAATTAAGAGGGGAATTCCTCAAGGCAGTATTATTGGACCTTTATGTTTTCGTATATAAATTATATAAGTAAACAAGTGGAATCAGATATAAGGCTTTTTGTGGATGATGTTATTCTGTATAGAGTAATAAACTGCAACATGACTTCGATAGTGTTGTGAGATGGACAGCAGGCAATGGTATGTTGATAAATGGGGTTAAAAGTCAGGTTGTAAGTTTCACAAATAGGAAAAGTCCTCTCAGTTTTAATTACTGCGTTGATGGGGTTTCAGTTCCTTTTGGGGATCATTGTAAGTACTTAGGTGTTAATATAAGGAAAGATCTTCATTGGGGTAATCACATATATGGGATTGTTAATAAAGTGTACAGATCTCTGCACATGGTTATGAGGGTGTTTAGGGGTTGTAGTAAGGATGTAAAGGGGAGGACATATAAGTCTCTGGTAAGACCCCTACTAGAGTATGGTTCCAGAGTATGGGACCCTCACCAGGATTACTTGATTCAAAAACTGGAAAAAATCCAAAGAAAAGCAGCTTGGTTTGTTCTGGGTGATTTCCGACAAAAGTGTAGCGTTACGAAAATGTTGCAAAGTTTGGGCTGGGAAGAACTGAGAGAAAGAAGACGAGCTGCTCGACTAAGTGGTACTTGTAAGTGGTATGATCCGAGTTGTCAGCGAAGAGATGGCGTGGAATAACATTAGTAGACAAATAAGATGGAGTGGCATCTTTAAAAGTAGGGAAGATCACAATAAGAAGAAAAAGTTGAAAATAAAGACGAGAAATTGGGACAAATTTTCATTGATAGGAAGGGGAGTTAGGGATTGGAATAACTTACCAAAGGAGATGTGCATTATATTTCCAATTTCTTTGAAATAATTTAAGAAAATGCTAGAAAAACAACAGATAGGGAATCTGCCACCTGGGCGACTGCCCTAAATGCAGATCAGTATTGACTGATTGATTTATTTCCGGTAATGCCGAAAAGAAAATAATATCAATAAAGCAGAGGAATATTTTATTTCGTTACTAAAACAAATAATGCTGGCCGAAAGCAGGCCTTTCTTAAGAAAAGAAATTCGCTAATGCCTCTACTACACCCAGTTATTAAAATTGAATGCACTGCGACTTCACCAAAATTAGGTTAACTTCACGAACAACCACTCCATTGGGAGTGTAAGTGAAACATGAAAATAACCGGGAAAAGAGGGAGAATATCAATACAGGTGTGCTATTGTTAGAGCCTGATCATCACACTGACGACCCAAACAGTTACATGATAGATAACTTTCACGAAAATTCACGCCTTGTCTTTAAATAAGCCATGTACAATAAACTATTAAAAAAACCGTAATATGAAAACCTTCCTACCTCTGCCTTGTCCGGATCTCGACAAGTTGCAAGCAAAAGTTTTGGTGAATCTTTGTGTTTAACCAAGAACTTAACAAGTCCTAAACCAATTCCCCTATTACAGCCAGTTATTAAAACTGAATGCATTTTGAGCACCAAAAATTAAGTTACTTTCACGAGGATCAACCAGAATGCGACAAACATAAAATTTACTGCTCTAACCAATATCGATATTTTCTACAGTTCAAAAATTTTGTAAGGGGAAAAAATACCGAAAGCCATTAATTGAGTAGAAGTAGAGTTGGATTACGGACTAAAATACAAATATATTTCCAACAGACGACAATTTTTCATCAGGGGAATAAGCATGCATCACTCAAAACCAAAGAGAATGCTCAAAACTTCTCCGCCAAAGATAATCAATATATAATTATTATTAGAAAAGCGCACGAATGTATAAGAGACGAATCTCAACGTCATTTTTTGGTTATTTTTCACTTCTGTACGCAACCGTTGCCTACGCCAAAGAGAATAAGTAGCTTAAAATGTACTCGTGGAAACGGGTTGCTTCCTAGTTCATCATGCAGCCGCTAGGATCGCGGTCTTGCCCCCTTGTATTCGCATGGTCGTATATGTCAATAAGTAAAGTATATCCTAAATAAAAAGAACTGAATGTTTTTGCGAGTATTGACAGTACTTTATTTATAGAGCGGTGCTACATTGGCTTGGATATGTCATTGAAGTTTCAAAACTTTCCTTCTGAGGGGCTTCTTATCAAGTTTCAAAACTTTCTCTCTTCTACTTGAGTGGCTCAAAGTAATGTTGTCTAACAGAGGTCTCAGAAATGTTCATAGTAGAAAAAGAGGTGGTTTGTCGCCTTTATACTTTCCACACTTAATTTCACTGTTGAACATGTCTTTCGAAAAAGTAAACGTACACCTTTTAGTAACTCTCTTCGGGACAAGTACTGAGTAGCGGAAGTGACAAATTCCGTCGTTCACTGCAGAAGTGCCACAGACGATTTTCGGTATCTGAGGGCTCCTCGATCTTGAAAACGAATAAGACACAATGTAGCTGGAGAACAGATATGTTCTAAACAGCCTTTACAGTCTGTTTTTTCTTTTGCCACACGAACCCTAATGTCATTGTATTCCGCTTGGCGTCTTAGGTACCTAGCTGAAGAAGAGCTCGATGTCATAGCTCGTTAGGTTCCTCATCAATGCATAATACAAATGTATACTTATGAGGTATTTTACGCAGGCCACAATGGACTGGGTAGTCAAGATCTATGCCTGATACATTTCTCTCATGATTCTTTTTTACTTTCTCTGAATGCATTTTATGTTTCTTAATATATGCCAGGAAGTCATTAATTAACCAACTGAGGAGCTCATCTTCAGTACTAAAAGATGCTTTTTTTTTTGCTAGTGACTTTACATCGCACCGACACAAGTAGGTATTATGGAGACGATGGGATAGGAAAGGCCTAGGAGTTGGAAGGAAGCGGCCGTGGCCTTAATTAAGGTACAGCCCCAGCATTTGCCTGGTGTCAAAATCGGAATCCACGGAAAACCATCTTCAGGGCTGCCGACAGTGGGATTCGAACCCACTATCTCCCGGATGCAAGCTCACAGCCGTGCGCCCCTAACCGTACGACCAACTCGCCCGGTTAAAAGATGCTCGTTTGTTCTCGTTCCTGAATATGTCCCATGTGAGGTGTTGCAGACGTTATGCGCATTGAACAATTTAATAAAATGCTCTATAAAACAAATGGCTTATTTTAAACTGTATTTTATGCTCTCGGGACAAAACCACCTCCATACTTTACAAGCCGGAGATTGTTTCAGGGGAAAATACAATATTTTTAGCTCTTGCTACATTCATTTTCGTGAAATTTGTTGGGCAAATTATTTTCCTCGTTGGTTTCCTAATTTAAGATGTCTGAGTTTGAAGATGCCTCTCAAATGATTGCCGGTCACGGTAGCATAGTTTTAAAAAAGTCCAGTGACAAATTTTGGAATCGCCCGATTCTTATGACGTAACTCGGATCAAAACTTAGGAACAGAGGCCTACTTCGATCAGCTTGAAGTCGTATCACATGCGTAATACTTCCTCTGTATAATGTTTCGAACATTGAACATTCATTGGAAACTTGTGAAACGAAATTCCACTACCTTTCATTTCTCGTGAATAAACCATGACTGCAACTGCGAATGCTTAACATCAGACAAATACATAATACATTCACAACCAACTCAGTTAATGAACACATTTAAAGACATGAGCCTGGTAGACAGGGGGCAAGATAGCGATCCTAGCGGCCCGGCATTGAACTTCAGTGTAACCACTTCCATAGCGTTTTACGGGCTCTATTTCCAGGCCTTGTATTATAACGTAGGCAACGGAATCTTTGTGTTTAACCAAGAACTTAACAAGTCCTAAACCAATTCCCCTATTACAGCCAGTTATTAAAACTGAATGCATTTTGAGCACCAAAAATTAAGTTACTTTCACGAGGATCAACCAGAATGCGACAAACATAAAATTTACTGCTCTAACCAATATCGATATTTTCTACAATTCTGAAATTTTGTAAGGGGAAAAAATACCGAAAGCCATTAACTGAGTAGAAGTAGATTTGGATTACGGACTAAAATACAAATATATTTCCAACAGACGACAATTTTTCATCAGGCGAATAAGCATGCATCACTCAAAACCAAAGAGAATGCTCAAAACTTCTCCGCCAAAGATAATGAATATATAAGAGACGACTCTCAACGTCATTTTTTGGTTATTTTTCACGTCTGTACGCAACCGTTGCCTACGTTATAATACAAGGCCTGGAAATAGAGCCCGTAAAACGCTATGGAAGTGGTTACACTGAAGTTCAATGCCGGGCCGCTAGGATCGCTATCTTGCCCCCTGTCTACCAGGCTCGTGTCTTTAAACGTGTTCATTAACTGAGTTGGTTGTGAATGTATTATGTATTAGTCTGATGTTAAGCATTCGCAGTTCCAGTCATGGTTTATTCACGAGAAAAGAAAGGTAGTGGAATTTCGTTTCACAAGTTTCCAGTGAATGTTCAATGTTCAAAACATTATACAGAGGAAGTATTACGCATGTGATACGACTTCAAGCTGATCGAAGTAGGCCTCTGTTCCTAAGTTTTGATCCGAGTTACGTCATAAGAATCGGGCGATTCCAAAATTTGTCACTGGACTTTTTTAAAACTATGCTGCCGTGACCGGCAATCATTTGAGAGGCATCTTCAAACTCAGACATCTTAAATTAGGAAACCAACGAGGAAAATAATTTGCCCAACAAATTTCACGAAAATGAATGTAGCAAGAGCTAAAAATATTGTATTTTCCCCTGAAACAATCTCTGGTTTGAAAAGTATGGAGGGGGTTTGTCGCGAGAGCATTAAATACAATTTAAAATAAACCATTTGTTTTATGGAGCATTTTATGATATTGTTCGATGCGCATGACGTCTGCAACACCTCGCATGGGACATATTCCAGGAATGAGAACAAACGAGCATCTTTTAGTACTGAAGATGAACAACTCAGTTGGTTAATTAATGATTTCCTGTCATATATTAAGAAAATTCAAATGCAATCAGAGGAAATTAAAAAGATCACGAGGGAAATGTATCAGGCATAGATCTTGACTACCCAATCCACTATGGCCTGCGAAAAATACCTCATAAGTATACATTTGCATTATGCATTGACGAGGAACCTAACAAGCGATATCATCGAGCTCTTCTTCAGCTATCTAAGACGCCAAACGGAATACAATGACATGGTTCGTGTGGCAAAAGAACAAACAGACTGTAAAGGCTGTTTAGAACATATCTCTTCTTCTGCTACACAAAGTCCAATATTGTGTCTTTTTCGTTTTCAAACCGGGCGAGTTGGCCGTGCGCGTAGAGGCGCGCGGCTGTGAGCTTGCATCCGGGAGATAGTGAGTTCGAATCCCACTGTCGGCAGCTCTGAAGATGGTTTTCCGTGGTTTCCCATTTTCACACCAGGCAAATGTGGGGCTGTACCTTAACTAAGGCCACGGCCGCTTCCTTCCAACTCCTAGGCATTTCCTATCCCATCGTCGCCATAAGACCTATCTGTGTCGGTGCGACGTAAAGCCCCTAGTAAAAAAAATCGTTGTCAAGATCGAGGAGCCCTCAGATACCGAAAAACAATGTCTGTAGCAATTCTGCAGCGAACAACGGAATTTGTCACCTCCGCTACGCAGTAGGCCTACTTGCCCCGAAGAGAATTACTAAAAGGTGCACTTTCCTTTTTCTTTTTTTTTTTTTTTTTTTTTTTTTTTTTTTTTCGAAAGACGTGTTCAACAGTGAAATTAAATTTTGAAAGTGTAAAGACGACAGAGCAAATCTTTTTCTACTATGAACATTTCTGAGACCTCTATTAGACAACATTGCTTCGAGCCACTCAAGTAGAAGAAAGTTTTGAAACTTGGTAAGAAACCCCTCAAAAGGAAAGTTTTGAAACTTCAATGACATATCCAAGCCAATGCAGCACCACTCTATAAATAAAGTGTTGTCAATACTCGCAAAAACATTCAGTTCTTTTTAAGATATATTTTACTAATTGACATACACGGCCATGCGAATACAAGGGGGGAAGAAGGCGATCCTAGCGGCTGAATGGTGAACTAGGATGCCACCCGTTTCCATCAGTGCATTTCAAGGCCTTGTATTATAGCGTAGGCAACGACCAAAGCCTACTAGATACTAGAAGGCCTGGACAGAAAGCAAATTTCTGGCATTAAAAGCGGGGTAATAGTTTTTCTCTTTTCCACCGCTAGGTTCGCGTTTATGTTCTGTTGTTTGGCGTGAATTCTATGATGACGTGTGTTACTGCAACATGTTTTATGAGAAGAAATTATATATTAAACTTTATTTTATAAGATAAGGCCTTATCTAACATGAAATATGAAGAGTTTTGTCGTTTTTAAATTTATTTGGTCTCACGATTTGCAATATATGGATGGTTGTTGAGATGCATTTAACATTTGTTTAGTTATGTGCTTCCAAATTACCGTCAAGGTGGTAGTGGTGATTGTTTTAAGAGGAAGTACAACTAGGCAACCATCCTCTATACAACACTAATCAGAGAGAAAAACTGGAAGGGGTCCGACACTTCGAAAAATGAAAGTATCGGCCAAAGGAAGACAAGGGCCAGGAAGGGCGTGAAAATAAAAGACTCCCTAGCCCTCGGAAACCTAATAGCGTCGGGGTCGGCAAAGAACTAGAGTTGACCAAAGAAGGTCGGAAAGGATAGATGAAAGTGAGGAGCTTGGCAAAGTAAGTGGAAGAAATGCCAGGACTCAGCTAAGGGCCCCGTGGTTGCCAACCCACGCTCAAAATTTCAGAGCCCCTGGGGCCAATTACCGTCAAGTTTCTCTTTCTATACTGTAGGTTAAGATGGTTTATTGCCGGGCTGAGTGGCTCAGACGGTTGAGGCGCTGGCCTTCCGACCCCAACGTGGCAGGTTCAATCCTGGCTCAGTCGGTGGTATTTGAAGGTGCTCAAATACGTCAGCCTCGTGTCGGTAGATTTACTGGCACGTAAAAGAACTCTTGCGGGACAAAATTCCGGCACCTCGGCGTCTCCGAAAACCGAAAAAGTAGTTAGTGGAACGTAAAGCCAATAACATTATTTTTATTAACATTATTAAGATGGTTTATTGTTGCGTGCCTAGCTGCACATCTGACACAGCGAAGAAATATACACAAATATAAATTTTCATCTTTTTCCTAAAGATCCGAGTTTACGGGAGAAATGCAGGCTTGCTATTTCTGGACAGGGCAGCAGAAAAGTATCTCTTCCGGCTCCTAATGATAACTCCAGAATATGTAGCTTGCACTTTTTCGAATCAGATTACGGTGTACGTATTGTGAGGGGAATTCTGCCTCCCCGACAAAGTGCCGATGCAAATTCTTCTTGTTCGAAACCTGAAATTCCTTACCGCTCCAAAGTTTAAAGAGACGTTTCAGTGCCACGACTGTGATCAAGCACACATCACATACGTTATACTTACAACATTTTTTGGCCTGTTCTTGATAATAATGTAAAGAAAGTGACTAATGACTGTGATTTATAAAACAAATTCAAGAGCAAGCCTCTGAGCAGAAAAGTGTTGAAATTATAGAAATAGGGAAAAATCGGGTCAGTACTTCTTATTAGGCCTATTTCCCTATCCTTTACTCCTTTGTAATAAACAAGTGCAAAATGAAAGAACTCTATGAAGTGTAGTGTGTTCTAAGTTGTTTTATATATTTATATCTCATTCACACCAGACACAATGATAATAAAAATGTATTATTTCGCGTTATTGTATGAATCTTCAATATAAGGATATAGACCGAACATGAGAACAACACAACATAAACGCGATCCAAGCGGCCATTATCTGAACTACTTCGTTCGCCCAGAAATGTGTCAGCTTGTCCAGGCCTTCTATTATAGCGTAGGCAACGCAACGCGCGGTGGGTACCCAGGTTCTCATCCTCCTTCCAATCTTAAATATTATATTAAATATATTCATTTTTTCATACCTTTTCTTTCATTTTCTTTTCTATCTTTCTGGAGAAAAGAAGCTTAGCTGCCTTTGCTGCTTATCATAATTTTATTTTTACTTCCGGCCTGGCCTGTGCTGCTTTTTTCTGCTGAGGAAAAAAGAAGCTAACTCACAAAGGGAGGGAGGAAGGAAGGAAGGAAGGAAGGAAGGAAGGAAGGAAGGAAGGAAGGAAGGAAGTGACCAGAAGGTGAGTGGGATTGGCAATCCTTATGGCGGATTAAGAACAACGACAGCAAAAGACACTAACGTCACCTCGTATGTCAGTCCTTTTTAACACTATTTAAGCCAACCTCAACATCAATAGTAAAAAGATGTGACACTTATGCAGGAAGTAAAACATAAATACAATGTAAGAAAGAAAGCCATAAACAGGAACCAAAGTGATTAAAGGAAACTCATATGCTAAGGAGGGACTTTGTAGGATTCAAAGGTAAACTGAAATGAAACATGATCTTTCGATTTATGGAGCTATATTCTACCTACTATCCACAGTATTCAGGTATAAAAATTGTGTAGAAATTTTCCCAAAACTTTAGTGATCATAGTATATCATAATTTCATGATATTACATTGAGTAGTGTTAATCATCAATTAATATTCATCAGTTAGAAAACAATGCCATACAACACAAATACAAAATCATTCATTTATGAAAGAAAGACTGGATCTGACAAGTTACAACATAATACTTTTCTCTCAATCAATCAATCAATCAATACTGATCTGCATTTAGGGCAGACGCCCAAGTGGCAGATTCCCTATCTGTTGCTTTCCTAGCCTTTTCCTAAATGATTTCAAAGAAATTGGAAATTTATTGAACATCTCCCTTGGTAAGTTATTCCAATCCCTAACTCCCCTTCCTATAAATGAATATTTGCCCCAGTTTGTCCTCTTGAATTCCAACTTTATCTTCATATTGTGATCTTTCCTACTTTTATAAACGCCATTCAAACTTATTCGTCTACTAATGTCATTCCACGCCATCTCTCCGCTGACAGCTCAGAACATACCACTTAGTCGAGCAGCTCTTCTTCTTTCTCTCAATTCTTCCCAACCCAAACATTGCAATATTTTTGTAAAGCTACTCTTTTGTCTGAAATCACCCAGAACAAATCGAGCTGCTTTTCTTTGGATTTTTCCAGTTCTTGAATCAGGTAATCCTGGTGAGGGTCCCATACTCTGGAACCATACTCTAGTTGGGGTCTTACCAGAGACTTATATGCCTTCTCCTTTACATCCTTACTACAACCCCCAAACACCCACATAACCATGTGCAGAGATCTGTACCCTTTATTTACAATCCCATTTATGTGATTACCCCAATGAAGATCTTTCCTTATATTAACACCTAGATACTTACAATGATCCCCAAAAGGAGCCTTCACCCCATCAACGCAGTAATTAAAACTGAGAGGACTTTTCCTATTTGTGAAACTCACAACCTGACTTTTAACCCCGTTTATCAACATACCATTGCCTGCTGTCCATCTCACAACATTTTCGAGGTCACGTTGCAGTTGCTCACAATATTGTAACTTATTTATCACTCTATAGAGAATAACATCATCCGCAAAAAGCCTTACCTCCGATTCCACTCCTTTACTCATATCATTTATATATATAATAAAACATAATGGTCCGATAATACTGCCTTGAGGAATTCCCCTCTTAATTATTACAGGGTCAGATAAAGCTTCACCTACTCTAATTCTCTGAGATCTATTTTCTAGAAATATAGCAACCGATTCAGTCACTCTTTTGTCTAGTCCAATTGCACTCATTTTTGCCAGTAGTCTCCCATGATCCACCCTATCAAATGTTTTAGACAGGTCAATCGCGATACAGTCCGTTTGGCCTCCAGAATCCAAGATATCTGCTATATCTTGCTGGAATCCTACAAGTTGAGCTTCAGTGGAATAACTTTTCCTAAAACCGAATTGCCTTCTATCGAACCACTTATTAATTTCACAAACATGTCTAATATAATCAGAAAGAATGCCTTCCCAAAGCTTACATGCAATGCATGTCAAACTTACTGGCCTGCAATTTTCAGCTTTATGTCTAACACCCTTTCCTTTATACACAGGGGCTACTATAGCAACTCTCCATTCATCTGGTATAGCTCCTCCGACCAAACAATAATGAAATAAGTACTTCAGATATGATACTATATCCCAACCCATTGTCTTTAGTATATCCCCAGAAATCTTATCAATTCCAGCTGCTTTTATAGTTTTCAATTGTTGTATCTTATTGTAAATGTCATTGTTATCATATGTAAATTTTATTACTTCTTTGGCCTTAGTCTCCTGCTCTATCTCGACATCATCCTTGTAACCAACAATCTTTACATACTGCTGACTGATTACTTCTGCCTTTTGAAGATCCTCACATACACACTCCCCTTGTTCATTAATTAGTCCTGGAATGTCCTTCTTGGAACCTGTTTCTGCCTTAAAATACCTATACATACCCTTCCATTTTTCACTAAAATTTGTATGACTGCCAATTATGTTTGCCATCATGTTATCCTTAGCTGCATTCTTTGCTAGATTCAATTTTCTAGTAAGTTCCTTCAATTTCTCCTTACTTCCACAGCCATTTCTAACTCTATTTCTTTCCAATCTGCACCTCCTTCTTAGTCTCTTTATTTCTCTATTATAGTAAGGTGGGTCTTTACCATTCCTTACCACCCTTAAAGGTACAAACCTGTTTTCGCATTCCTCAACAATTTCTTTAAACCCATCCCAGAGTCTGTTTACATTTTATTTACCGTTTTCCACCGATCATAGTTACTTTTTAGAAACAGCATCATGCCTGCTTTATCAGCCATATGGTACTGCCTAACAGTCCTACTTTTAAGACCTTCCTTTCTATCACATTTATTTTTAACTACCACAAAAACAGTTTCATGATCACTAATACCATCTATTATTTCAGTTTCCCTATAGAGCTCATCTGGTTTTATCAGCACGACATCCAGGATATTTTTCCCTCTGGTTGGTTCCATCACTTTCTGAATCAGCTGTCCTTCCCATATTAACTTATTTTCCATTTGTTGGTCATGCTTCCTGTCGTTCGCATTTCCTTCCCAATTGACATCTGGCAAATTCAGATCTCCCGCTACAATCACATTTCTTTCCATGTCGTTTCCCACATAGCTGACTATCCTATCAAATAATTCCGAATCCGCGTCAGTGCTACCCTTTCCCGATCTGTACACTCCAAAGACATCAAGTTGCCTATTATCTTTAGAAATGAGCCTTACACCTAGAATTTCATATTTTTTCATCTTGAACGTTTTCGTAGCTTACAAATTCTTCTTTCACCAGAATGAACACTCCCCCTCCCACCATTCCTATCTTATCTCTACGATACACACTCCAGTGCCTTGAGAAAACTTCTGCATCCATTATATCATTTCTCAGCCATGATTCAACTCCTATTACAATATCTGGTAAATATATATCTATTAAATTACTTAATTGTATTCCTTTCTTTACAATACTTCTACAGTTCAACACTAACAATTTTATGTCATCCCTACTTGATTTCCAGTTCCCTGTTCCCTTATCACCGCTCCCTAAGCCATCCCGTTTCCCTGAATGTACCTCCGTATCACCCTTCCAAACAAATTTCCTAACTTATACGTACCACTGCGGTTTAAATGAATTCCATCCGAGCGCAGATCCCTATCTCCTACCCACCCATTAGGATCTAGAAATTTCACTCCCAGTTTCCCACAGTCGAACGTTGCAGTCTAACGTTGCACTGACATGTCAAGAGTTTTCGGCAACACCATTTGTATTTTCTCAAGGAACTTACTATGTGGTACATCTTTCAGTCTGTCAAATGAGGCACCTAGGGCCACGCACTGAGAAATATTGAGAATTGTACTTCTTTTGCATCTGCCAGAGGATGGCAAGTCTCTGGCAGAGTAGTGTTTGAAGAAACCAAGACATGATAGCACGTACTCTGTTCCTACATATTGTACCAAAACACAACTTATCGTTGAATCAATCATCTGCATTTAGATGATAAACAATGGCAAGGTACAAAATTGTATGCATTCCTTGTATTCATTGTTCTGCACTATTTACAGTACTTAAAAATGTTCTATTTTATGTGAGAGTAGGATATATCTAAATTTCTCTGCTACACGGAAAAGTATAGAATCATGAATATGTTTGTGAGCTTAAAAGACAAGAGAGCGATTACAGATTCTGTGATTGATCCCTCTTACAACGTGCAGGAGGTATAAATAATGCTTCGTTTCAGTCCATCCGCAGGAGAGGAGTTCCAATAAACTGAAAGAAATATGTAGCATCAGGATCTACGTACAATAATATGGCAGCTGATCCAGCACAAAACATTCCCATGCCACGTCACAAGATAGCTCCACCTATTAAGATCTACGTCCAAGGAATTGGTTGCTAATTTACGTACAGTATTATGAAAATATGCTGCTACCTTCCGCGACATTACTGTGTGCAAGGGACTTTGCTGTGAAGTGAAACCATCTTCAAGGTTGCCGACAGTGGGGTTCGAACCCACAACTTCCCGAGCGCAATCTCAATGATACGTGACAACACTGTGTAGCCTACTAGCGGGGTGTTCTGTAATACAAAATTAAATACATTAATACCCAATCATTAGGATTTTACAAATTGAAATTGTTGAACTGAAGTCTTCAACAATATTTAACCCATACACAATGTTCTCCCTAGGACCTTTCACTGACCGCGCGTCTATCTTAACCAACATATGTGCTAGTTACATTATATTTCAAGTTGCTTTACGTCGCATCGACACAGATAGGTCTTATGGCGACGATGGGATAGGAAAGTGCTAGGAGTGGGAAGATAGCGGCCACGGCCTTAATTAAGGTACAGCCCCAACATTTAAATGGTGTGAAAATGGGAAACCACCATCAGTGCTGCCGACAGTGGGGTTCGAACCCACTATTTCCCGAATGAAAGCTCACAGCTGCGCGCTCCTAATACACACTTTGTTTACGTAATATTAATACATATTTCAGTCATTGAAAATCTACAACCTGCTTTCCAGTCAGTGACCGGGTCAGGGATGGAATGAATTAGGCCCATCTTGCGACGAGGATGTGAATTGTGCCGGCTGCCGAAGCCTGTCGCATTCCTCAGGGGCAATGATTAATGACTAACAGATGAAATGATAGCGGAGTGTGGTGCTGGAATGAAAGATGACAGGGAAAACCGGAGTACACGGAGAAAAACCTGGCCCGCCTCCGCTTTGTCCAGCACAAATCTCACATGGAGTGACCGGGATTTGAACCACGGAACCCAGCGTTGAGAGGCTGCCGCCCGAGCTACGGAGGCTACACATATTTCGGTCATTATGTGTTCAAAATTAAAATGTAAACACTGTAAAACTGTTTATTTAAATGAAAAATCTCCATTATTGTCAGCATAATTGCGTGAGTTACATCGGAGTTCAGCTTAACACATAGTGTTGTGCACGAGCGGTGTCTGGATTAGCGTGGAATCGCATGCGAGCACTCGCTTCTGTGGGACCGTCTGGCTCTCCACTACAACAGGAGTGATTATGAACGAGCAGTAGAACACTGGAAGTTCAAACTACTCTGTTACTTCTTCGTTATAACACTAAAAAAGATGATTTTTGCAGTTAATGTTTACCTGTCTAATATTATTGTTAATCGCCTGAGGGGAATAAGTTGAATTTTTGTCATAGTTATTTTTTACGTAGTATTCCCCGCCCGGCTACTCATTCCTGCCACCCAGGTAACGAAAATTTCTGGGGCGAACACTGTATACGCCATGAATGAATATGGACATATGTAATTACTAGCTGATGTACCCTTGCTTCGCTACGGAATTCTCAAAAAGACTGTTTTTTGTGGTTTTCTCAACTGCAGTCAACATAGGTCATTAAAATGACTTCAGTAGGATTGTAGAGATTAAAATCAATTTTATCATATAAAATACTCGATCAAATGAAAAGCGCACATTTTCTTAACTTTTAAAAAATTTTTTTTTTGCTACCGACACAGTTAGGTCTTACGGCGGCGATGGGACAGGAAAGGGCTAGGACTGAGAAGGTAGCGGCCGTGGCCTTAGTTAAGGCACAGTCCCAGTGTTTGCCTGGTGTGAAAATGGGAAACCACGGAAAACCATCTTGAGGGCTGCCGACAGTGGGGTTCGAACCCACTATCTCTGGATACTGGCCGCACTTAAACGACTGCAGTTTCGAGTTCGGTGAGCACAAACAGTTCTACGGCGCCGATCTAACAGTCCATAGTCCCAGTGCTGTAATGACCAGGCCGCAGACAGCCGCGAACACTACTCTGCCATTTTTCCAGTAAATGTGTACACTGCTCATTCCAATCAGTGCTTCAGAGCAGGGTGCGAAATGTTGGGGGAGGGGGAAGGGAGGGTTCCCTCCACCGATGATTTTATCTCAAAGGTCCCCCCCCCCACTAAAATTGCCCAGGGGGGGGGGATTCTTTCATTATAAAATGAGGAAAATGTAACACGTATATGACTGAAATCAATGTCTTCGTGCATATTTTCATGAAAGCATCAACAATAATACACATAACTTAGAAATAATAGGATGACTGCCAGAACTTGAACAATATAACAACGCAGCGGTGGCAACTCCGCACACGCAGTCTATTTTTCATGTTTCATTCTGGCAAGTCCATCTGAAACCCGGGAATAATTTTCTATTGAACATCATTCTTGTTACCGGTATAAAAACAGAATTCAAAGAAAAAAACATTTAAAATTAACATTTTAAGGGGAGGGGGTAATTTACTTAGAAGGGAATTATATACTCCTATATACTATTTGAAATAAACACTAGTTAGTTAAGCCCCCCGATCCTTCTCCCCACCACCACAACCCAACCATTTTTTTCCGATTTCGCACCCTGCTTCAGAGTAGGGATTGATTAGCTGGAATGCTAAGATGAACCAGTGAGTTACATACCAGTAGTATCAGAAAATGTATGGCCGGCCTGAGTGGTTCAGGCGGATGAGGCGCTGGCCTTCCGACTCCAACACGGCAGGTTCGATCCTGGCTCAGTCCGGTGGTATTTGAAGGTGCTCAAATACGTCAGCCCCGTGTTGGTAGATTTACTGGTACGTAAAAGAACTCCCGCGGGACTAAATTCCGGCACCTTAGCGTCTCTGAAAACCGTAAAAGTAGTTAGTGGGACGTAAAGCAAATAACATTATTAAATTAGAAAATGTATGAACCAGAGGAATGGCATGCTAAAAAAGAGAAAGATCTAACTCCCCAGCTACTTGTCGCCAATATTCAGGCCGGCTGTTATACTCGGTACGCAGCAGTAATCCCATCTATCGGAGACGAGTGGCACCATGAGAGACGAAGAACATCACAACAAGCCATGGTCAATGTAATGTTACTGTTGATCAATTTTATGTGCTTTCAATATTGTAGGCCTTCACATTTAGTTTTCTTCCAACTTTGTGATATTAGGGCATTTTATAAAATTATTTATAGCGTAGACTGTAGTTCCTTATTCCCCGACTTTACATACCGTTCCATTAAATTCTGTTTACCCATTTTCTCGTGACTCGGCGCTGATATGGACTTAAAACCAAACCAAACCCCATGGCACTACAGCCCTCGAAGGGCCTTGGCCTACCAAGCGACTGCTGCTCAGCCCGAAGGCCTGCAGATTACGAGGTGTCGTGTGGTCAGCACGACGAATCCTCTCGGCCGTTATTCCTGGCTTTCTAGACCGGGGCCGCTATCTCACAGTCAGATAGCTCCTCAATTCTAATCACGTAGGCTGAGTGGATTTTGAGCCAGCCCTCAGGTCCAGGTAAAAATCGCTGACCTGGCTGGGAATCGAACCCAGGGCCTCCGGGTAAGATGCAGGCACGCTACCCCTACACCGCGGTGATATGGACTTAGAAACAAAAATAAAAATTCATCAATATCTCTGTTATCATAGCCGGTACAGTAAAAATGTATAAGATATACTTGATCGGAAATATAATACTATATAACGTTATTTATGTAGTATTTATCGATAGGAACTCCAAATAACATAAATATTTGAGAATTACATTTTAGGCCTTCCCCTAAACTACCATTTCACTCACCGTGATTAGAATTATTTATGGCCTAGATTGCAGCGACTTATTCCCCAAATTTACATACCAGTTTTCATTAAATTCTTTTGAACCGTTTTCTCGTGCTGCGTGTACATATATACAGACAGACAGAAATTACGGAAAATTAAAAAGTGCATTTCCTTGTTACTGTTGACATGACCGATACAGAAATACCATTCTTTTTAAATTCTGAGCAATGTACAGACAAAACTCTTATTAGATGGATAGATAGATAGATAGATAGATAGATAGATAGATAGATAGATAGATAGATAGATAGATAGATAGATAGATAGATAGATAGATAGATAGATAGGTACTGAAGCATGTACTACTCTTTCCATCATATGATATAAATGACTTACCATCACGAAATTCAGAAACATAAATTACTTGGAAACTGAACAGATACTACTGTGTAGAAGGACATGCTTACAAACTTCAAATAGAGGAAGAGAGCATAACACATATTTCATGGACTCTGGCTTGTACATCCAACAATGATTCAATAGTAGCTGCCACTGCATGACTGAATACTTAGGCTCCCAATTTCACTTGCATGGCCCTATAACCTGTGGAGTGAATGCGGTCTTTTGTGAGCCTGTAACAAAAGCGGAACGTCCTCTGTGAGTCATATTCGAACAATCTGACTAGATGTTTCCATTCCGCCTTTTTTCCCAGGTTCATAAAACACGCCATGGCAAAACAGATTATTTCCAGTTGTGTTCAGAAGGTAACAATCTCCTTCCCTCCCACTATGAAGAATGGACCAGGACGGCCAGCGCGAGTCTCACTTCACAGCTCTCATATTACCCTGCTGTTTGTGGGACCCTGGTAACACACACTTGCTACAATTTCCAAGCCAGTTTTATGCAAAGCACGAATGGCATCCTTTAACAAAACTTTCAAGTTTCTCAGTGGATGCAGTGTCTCTGCAGAAAATGTAAGCAACAGGTTGCTTCCGTTTTCTGTGGAGACCTCTAACTATGAACACCAAGGTATGATCAGCAAATCTGTTGGTACGTCCTAGGTGTCCATAGTCTTTGTACCTTGCCAATGCCTGTAGGAAATGAAAAGGAATTAAGCATTTTGGTAAGGGTTCAACAGTATCACTATTGGCAGTAGCAGTAGAAACAGCAATACTACAAGTGGTAGTAACAGTGGTAGAAGTAGCAGCAGTAGCAGAACTCGTAGCAGCTGAAGGACCTGACCGAAGATCATGTCGAGGCACATCTATATTGAAAAAAAAAAACCATTAAGTAAGGTATGAAATTTTTCCTCCCCTACGACAATGAATGCAGGGTACTGATTTTCAAATCTCATTACATCATCATTCATTCATGAACACCTATGGTTATTATGGCCCCTACACTTCTTAAGGTAGGAAAAACAGGAATAAAATTACACTGAGCAAGTTGTCCACCTAAATACGTTAAGCACTTGACTGTATCAAGGGATATTAAATGACTGATTTTGCTCTGTTCATATTTCGTTGAAATTAATGCAGAAAATCTTACTGTTGTTGCAAATTTGATATCCATCGTCTCAAAAATAGATCCTTGCAAGCTGAGAGGAACATGGACAAAAATGTAAAAAGGTACATTCAAATGTTCGGAATTTCAGCTACACTTTGCCTCTAAGAGATGTACAAATGGTATTAATTCATCCCGGTCGACATCATATTGTTAATGTTATAAGTAAGTGGAAATTAATGAAATCTTTCTTGGAGAAGGTCTCAGAGGAGAGACGTGTTCATTGTGATGTCCAGGAACCCACCATCCCGCCCCAAATAGTACATTTACTTTTATAACCTAATGAAGAGTATTACACGCCATTTTCATTTCTGAAGTAGCTACTTGCATTCCCATTGGCCAATGTACAGTGGCACTTGATGTTCCCGTCGATAATGTTAATCATAATTCGTTACCAACCTCAGCACAATAAAAGCGCAAGAAAATGTAACGTTACTTGTCCCTATATCTCAGGTCTTGTCCAGATTCTATCCTAAACGTCCGCACGGCAAGAACCACTCCAGACCAGTGGTCTTGTCCAGGTCCCCTCCTAACCGCCCGCACAGCAAGAACCAGTCTAGACCAATCGTGTTTCCACACGAAACTAGACGCCGAGGGCCTCTTCGCGGCTTCTAACATGGGGGCTTACGCCCCAAGACCCCCTTTGCATGTGCCTATATCACGGGCCTTGTCCAGATCCTACCCTAACCGCCCGCACGGCAAGAACCACTCCAGACCAATGGTCTATCGTGTAACAATAATCACCGGTTCATCCCGTGAGCCAACATATTTCTAACGTTACAAGTAAGTGGAAATTACTGCAATATTACTTGGAGAGCGTCTCAGAGGAGAAATGTGTTCATTGCGATGTCCAGAAACCCACCATCCCGCCCCAAGAAGTATATTTACTTTTATAACCCAATTAAGATTATTACAAGCCATTTTCATTTCTGAAGTAGCTACTTGTATTCCTATTGGCCAAGGTAAAGTGGCACGTGATCTCCTTCCCATGAAGAAAGTTCATCATAATTCGTTACCAACAGCAGCACAATAAAAGCGCAAGTAGATGTAACATGCCTAGGTCCACTTCGCGGCTTCTCACCATCCAGACCAATGGTTTTGTACAGATCCTATCCTAACCGTCCGCACGGCAAGAATCTTGTCCAGATCCTATCCTAACCGTTCAGAACAATCGTGTTTCCTCACGAAACTAGAGGCCTAGGGCAGTAGCGTAGCCAGGATTTCAGTTTGGGGGGGGGGGCATTCATCCAGAATTTCATTTTTATAGGTGTCCAAACTTCCAGAGTTTAGGTGGTGTAGAATACCTAAAAAGGAAATGACTGTCCTTAGATCCAAGTAAGAGTGGTGGATTCGTGCGGATTCCGGAAGCTAATAGTAATCTTCTTCTTCATCTCCTTTGTCTTATCCCGCTTATCCCACATCTGTGGGGTCGCGGGAGTGAATTGTGCCGCACATGTGGATTTGGCCCTGTTTTACGCCCGAATGTCCTTTCCGACGCCAACACACTGTTGCGTGTCTCTTTGGTGGTTGCTAGTGTAGTATGTTGTCTGAATCTGAAGAGGAAAGGGTTGGGACGAACACCCAGTCCCCGAGCCAGAAGAATTAATCAGACGCGATTAAAATCCCCGACCCAGCCGGGAATCGAACCCGGGACCCTCTGAACCGAAGGCCTCTATAGATAGATAGATAGATAGATAAGAAATGGGTGAGCCCTGTTTTCGCAGAGCTCCACACGTAGGTCTATGAAGACCCTTTGTGCCCCTTGAACGGGTTTGCCTAGTCCAGCCCTAGTGCTCCTATAAAGGATACCAGTGTCCGGATTTTTGCATTCCTGATGTCCTCCAGGCTCACAAAGTGTGAGCCCAGGTATCGATGTCTAGTGCTTGCAAAAGCCTCGCACTGACATAACACATGCGCGGAGGTCTCCTCCTCCTTACCGCATCTTCTACACATCGGATCCTGGGTGATTTTCATGATGTGTAGGTGTCTCTGTAAGGTATTGTGGCCTGTTAACAGTCCAACTACCATTCTCATTCTGGTCCTATTCAAATTCATTAGGACCTTTTTATAGCTTTGACTAGGCCCTTTGATAAGTTCACGTGCCTGTCTTGCTATGGTTAACCTCTTCCAAATATCTAGGTGAGACTGGTTTATCCATTGGGATATTGCCAGTCTCACACTTCGGAGTGACACTCCCAGGAAGGGCTCTGGTTCTGTGAAGGAACCCATTGAGCCCTGTTTCGCTAGTTTGTCAGCTTCTTCATTTCCACTGATTCCTGTGTGCCCAGGAACCCATAATAAGGTAACTGAGCTAAGCTCACACAACTGATCTAACATCCTTTGGCATTCCCATACCAGTTTTGATGTTGTTTTAACTGCACATAGTGCTTTTAGCGCTGCCTGGCTATCACTACATATAGTGATGTGTCTTCTGTGTCCAGGCATATTCCATATATTTAAAGCACAGGCTAGTATTGCGTATACTTCAGCCTGGAAAACAGTAGCATATTTACCCATAGGAAGGGAGAGCCTTATGTTAGGCCCCCAGACCCCGGCGCCTGTGCCCGCCTCCGTCCGTGAGCCATCTGTGTACCATGTACAGCCCCCAGACTTAAGACGGGCCCCAGCTTCCGCGGCCCACTCCTCCCTTGTGGGTATCACCACTGTGAATTTATAATTCAAATTAAAGCTAGGCTTCATCAGATCCCCGATCATCATTGTCATAGGGCAAGTCTGGTGAAGCCTTGTAAGAATAGAGGCATGACCTCTATTCGGGTTTTTGAAGGACCATCCTCCGAGTGACCAAAGGCGGTAGGCACTCATTCCCGCTATTACCTTAACATATAAATGTAAGGGGGGAAAACCTAGGATGGCCTCCATTGCACATAATGGTGTAGTATCCAGTGCCCCTGTTATTCCTAGACACGCAAGTCTTTGGACACTGTTTAACTTGGTGCTCACAGTTTTACTCTCTGAGCCTGGCCACCAGACTACAGTTGCATAGGTGATCGTGGGCCGTACAATGGAGATATAGAGCCACTGGACCACCCTAGGTCTTAGGCCCCAAGTTTTCCCGACGGCCCTGCGACAGGCCCACATAATCTTGCGAGCCTTATCCACCTTATGATCTATATGTTTCTTCCAACTCAGTCTTGCCTCAAGGATTACCCCTCGGTACTTAACCGAGGTTGTCTTAACTAATTTTTTTCCGAATAGGAAAGGCTCTGACAGTCCGTCTAGCCTCCTCCTCCTGGTAAATACCACGAGCTCCGTCTTATCGGGATTAACCGACAAGTCTGTCTCGTGACACCATCTTTCCACCCTACGTAGAGAGCTCTGTACGAGTTCGGAAACCGTACTGGGGAAATTTCCTACCGCCATCAGGCTTATGTCGTCTGCATAGCCTTGGGCGCATATTCCTCCAACATTTAACCTGGTAAGTATTTCGTCCACTACCAGACACCATAATGTTGGTGATAATACTCCTCCCTGTGGACACCCCCTGTCTATATTAGCTCTCAACATTACAGCGTTGAGAGTAAACAGAACTTGACGGCCCTGCAGTGAGGCCATAATCCATTTTATGAGCATACTGCTCACTCCTCTTCTCTCTAGACTACGTTCTATGGAGCCCAAAGATGTACAGTTAAAGGCCCCTTCTATATCTAGGAATACAACCATAGCAAGTTGTTGCTGATCCAAGGCACTCTCCAGCCTAGAAACCAGCTGGTGTAGTGCCGTCTCAACCGACTTCCCTGGTTGATATGCATGTTGATGAGAATGCAGGGGAAAGTCTCTTAATACTTTCTCCCTGATATGTCTATCCACCAGTCTTTCCAAGGTCTTAAGTAGAAAAGACGTTAGACTAATGGGTCTATAATCCTTAGGTCTAGTATATGAAGACCTTCCGGGTTTAGGTATAAATACCACCTTCGCCTGACGCCACAAGGAGTACACGTACCCCATAGTGAGACAGGCTCTAAAGATTCTGACCAGGTATGGTATAAGGACCCACCCCCCGCCTCCTGAAGAAGCGCCGGGAACATCCCATCCACACCTGGGCTTTTGTAAGGGGCAAAGGATTCTAATGCCCACTTAATCCTTCTTGGGGTAACAATCTCTGCGGCTTCCCTCCAGCCACTTTTATCGGGTCTGAAGGATCCGCTCGATTCTACCTCACTATTCGTGATTACCGAACCTGGAAAGTGGGCATCAAGCAATAAGCTCAGGGTCTCCCCCTCTGTGGATGTGTATCCACCAGAAGGAGTCTCCAGTGAGCCCAGCCTTGCCCTTCTATCCAAGGTTAAAATTTTATGAAGCCTTGCCGCTTCATGTTGACTTTCAATGGAGTCACAAAATTGTCTCCAAGATTTCCTAGAAGCCTTTTTGACTTCTGACTTGTACCTTCTTTGTGATTCTTTGTAAGAATCTAGGCTTTCTTGATCCTGAAGTTCCCTGTATTTATTCCAGAGCCTTCGTGTATTTCTCCTCAGGTGTTCAAGATAACTATTCCACTTGAAGCTTCCTGTTACTCTTTTTGCCTTAACAATAGGGCAGTTTAATTCATAAGGGGTAACCAGTGTCCGTGTGAGAAAACTCACACTGAGCTCCAGCTCCTCTTTGTTTTTAATTATATTTGAGGGTCCTCCCTCCAGTCCCCTCCTCACGTCCTCCCTAAAAGATATCCAATCGGTTCGTCTAGGGTTTCTGTAAGACGGGATCTCGATGGAGCCCTCTATATAAAACACAATGTGTCTATGATCTGACAAGGAAGGCTCCAAAGAGACCTTCCAGTCTTTAAATTCCTGCATGATTCCCATGGAACCCAGGGTAAGATCTATGATCCCTTCGCTCCTATTATTAATGAAGGTAGGGGTATCACCAATATTCATGATCTCAAGATCAGTTGTACATAGAAATTCTATGAGGTGCTCTCCCCTTCGGTTTGTATTTTTACTTCCCCAAATGCTATGATGAGCATTAGCATCACATCCTACTACGAGGTTTAATCCTTGTTTCCTACAGTATATCACCAGTCTCTTGAACTCCTCCGGCGGGGGTGGAGATTCAGAGTCTCCTGGGAAATATGCAGAACAGACAACCAAGTCTCTTGGCTGTCCGCCCTCTTCATATCTCATTAGGACTGCTACTAGGTCTCTAGTAATGAAACCCGGTATAGCCCAAGCGTTATGATCCTTAACTAGTTTACATGCTCTAGGCTTCTCCTCTGCTATTCCACTGAATAGAGTGAAACCTGCACATTTTAGTCCCATGATATGTCCCTGTCTAAGCCAGGGTTCTTGTATCAGGGCGACCGAAAACCCGCCTTTCTGGATACTTCTATTAAGTACCCTAGAGGCCGCTATACAATGTTGTATATTTGCTTGTATGAAAGTAATCATTTTTTTACTTTCATAGAATACTTTACCTTATGCGGTCTCCGGAACTTGCAGCTCCGTCTCCCGCGATGGATCCTGGGGCTTGGCTGGCCCCGGTTCCTGTCCGGGCTCCAGCTCTTCACCCCTGCTGGTCTCGGTTTTATCTGTGGTGGGGTCGGTCCTCTGCTTGTCACGCTTGCCCTCCACTAATGTGAAGGTAGCCACATGCACCCCGCAGAAGATCTTCTTCCCCACCACTTTCTCCACATCCCTGGAGTCCATGCTGACCACAAGGCGGACGCCTCTCTTCTCCTCCTTGCGGTCGTAGACCCTCCAGCTGGCGGGATTTAAGCCATGGTTCTGGCGTGCCATTCTTCCCAAAAGGACGTTATTGTCCTTTGGTTGTCCTGGTATCCAGACCATGACTCTCTTGTAGGAAAGGAATTTGTCCATGCCCACAATTGTGAGCCTGGCTCCTTCCCACGGTTGTATACCTGTAACAAGGCTAGAAAGCCATGCTACAGTTTCATTGTTCTCCGCTATGATGACGGCCGCACCCCTTGACAGATAGCAGTCCAGGAACTGAGGCTTAATGGGCCCCTGCTCCGGAAGCTCGTCTATCAGATTGGTGATAGCCTCTTCCACAGCTTCCACCTGTTTCTCGGATAGCTGCTGGTCAGGATATCCCACAGGTACTATGGCCATCCTGATCCCAGCTTTAGCTATCCTGGCGTACTCCACTTTGGGTCTCTTGCGGGTCTGCCGATCTTCTTCTGGGGTTGCCCCCGACAGAAGTCATTTCCCCGCTGGCATCTTGGTGGGTGGTGTCCTCTGTGCCCTAGAAGCAGAGCACTTTACAGGGTCCCGCCTCTTGTGCCCATTGGATCCCTCCACTGTTGTCGCTGTTGTGGTAGTATAAGTCCCCTCAGTCCCAGGAGTTAGGCCTTCTTTGGCCTGCTCCCGGGCCTTTAAGGCCTTCTTGTATCTCCTCTTTTCAGCGCCAGAGCGCTGTTTCTTCTTCTTCTTCTGAACCTGCAGATTGCCCACCTCTTGAGTGAGCCCTCTAACTGTTGAAGTCGAACTGTCCGAGGGTATCTCCGAAGAGTCCCCTTCGGTTGTTGTTGTGCTGGTATTTCTGTCGGAGGCCCCAGAAGTGCTCCCCGGTTTATGGGTGGCTACGGAACTCATGTAGGTCCCACGAGTAGCTAGGGAAATATATGTCCGCCCAGGCAGAGCCCCGCATACCTGGGTAAGGCTACTTACTTCGAGAGGGCGCCAAGTATTTCGAAGGCTCCGTTCAAGACACATCTCCCATGTGCCATGCACCCCATCGCACGGGTCGCGTTACACCTTAGGGTTGGGCGGTGCTTTAGCTTCCCCCTCCTTGTATGCCGAACGGTTACCCAATAGTGCTCCATTCGGCATCGCAAGAAAGGAGCTACTAGTCCCCCTCACCGCGAAGAGGATCTTCAATTGAAGAGGGTAACCAAGGTTAGCCCCCTACAATTGTAGAAGCACACACGAGGGGGGAAGGCCTCTATACTGATCATTCAGCCAATCAGTCGAACTCCGGAAGCTAATACTAGAAGTAATATACATTATATATAAAATGCTTAACAAAAGTACATTCGTTAAAACTCCTGGGGTGTCTAGACTCCTTGGACGACAACCTTCTCCCCCCCGGCTACCTCTGTTACTCCCATCCCAACATAACAGCAGCATTTCATATATTCCGAGTACAAGTGAAATGAATGCAAGAATAAACAGTTTGCGAAAGATGCAATATTCTGGTTTAGAATAAATACGGTAATGTTATTGTAATAATGGTCATGTGATAAGCAATAAAGAAGTGACATTTTATACAAATAATGCGGCAAAGAAATACACACACACGTCGAATACAGGTTTCTTGCCCTTCTTGTCCATGGCTAGATGATGAAGCCAAGACAATGATGGCCCACCGTGACTCGTTATTTCGACATTATAAACAAACCCTAGATGACACAGACTTCGAACCTTACCGCATCTTAAGAAATCGCACAAAGCAGTTAATCAGAAATAACTTTTTAAATATACATTTCCGGAATTTAGCCAACAACTTAAATTCTAATCGCGCATGGGACCAACTTAGAGCTCTGGAAATAGGGAAACATCAACAGGGAGAGACAACTCCTGACATTCCACTTGACGAACTGAACGATTACTTTAGTAGAATAAATATTCAACCAACCCCAATTAACTGCACCGACACACCTCCCTCCCCTCCAGCCAATCCGCCATTCGCATTTCACAGTGCCACAGAAATTCAGGTTAAGAAGGCTTTGTATTCCATTAAATCAAAGGCTACAGGTGTAGATGATATTCCTATTACTTTAACACATAACATTATGGTTGCTGTCCTGCCTATACTACTGACGCACATACTGAACTACTGTTTACTAAACGGAACTTTCCCCACTGTCTGGAAAACAGCCAATATTATACCGGTACCTAAGAGTTTAGACACACAATCACCCTCTGACTATCGCCCTATGTCTATACTCCCTGCTCTTTCTAAGGCCTTTGAACGTTTAATATACGAGCAAGTTCTGGAATATCTAAATAAAAATGCTCTTTAGGACCCTTTGCACTCTGTATTTAAGAAGGGTCACAGTACCGCGACAACAATTTTGAAGGTTACTGAAGACATTAGAAACGCCATGGACAAACGACTGCTCACTATATTTATCAGGGGCGTATTCTCCTTGAATGCAAGGCATTCATTGCATGCGTTATGATAACACAAAGAACTGTCTGATGTACGATTTTAGGTTGTTTCAAGTCAAATATTAACGATTTCATCTCTCAGAAGTTCAAAAGG
This sequence comes from Anabrus simplex, assembly GCF_040414725.1. Classification (NCBI taxonomy): domain Eukaryota; kingdom Metazoa; phylum Arthropoda; class Insecta; order Orthoptera; family Tettigoniidae; genus Anabrus; species Anabrus simplex. Next base: position 830,122,473 of record NC_090266.1, on the reverse strand, counting down.
TCCGCGCAACTGTATTGGTTCCGTTGCTTGACTACGTGTGGTGCTGGTGTGGTCTCGCCGTCTACTCCACTCTAGGAAGGAGGAGACAGCGAATGCAGGAGTTAAGGATGAAAGGCATTCAATCTTAAAATTGCATTCAGTGGCAGACGTAGTTCTGAAACCCTCCGAACGATGTCGCTGCAATTGAAACTTGGTCAGAATTTGTCACCCCATACCCGTACTACCGTCTGCCATCTGTTAGCAAGTTGGAGAAAGTCGGCATCTTTACCCCCCGGCGAGAACCCAATGTGACGAAACTGACCAATGCCACTGGGGTGACTTACCTCCAGTGCTTGAGTTGTGGCTAACTAGTGAGTTAATTCATTGTGTTTTCGGTGTTTTGTTATATTTTGCGCACATGTGGTATTAACGATGGATGAGTCTAAAACGGATATAATTGTAAATCAGTTTGAAAAGCCATTTACTGGCCGTTCGTTTGATGAAAAGATTCAAATAGTTAAAGCCGGGAGACCTCTACCTTCCCTCGTAAATTTCTTCTTCTTCTTATTCTTAATCTGTTTACCCTCCAGGGTTGGCTTTTCCCTCGGACTCAGCGAGGGATCCCACCTCTACCGCCTCAAGGGCAGTGTACTGGAGCTTCAGACTCTGGGTCGGGGGATACAACTGGGGAGGATGACCAGTACCTCGCCCAGGCTGCCTCACCTGCTATGCTGAACAGGGGCCTTGCGGGGGATGGGAAGATTGGAAGGGATAGACAAGGAAGAGGGAAGGAAGCGGCCGTGGCCTGAAGTTATGTACCTTCCCGGCATTTTCCTGGAGGAGAAGTGGGAAACCACGGAAAACCACTTTGAGAATGGCTGAGGTGGGAATCGAACCCACCTCTACTCAGTTGACCTCCCGAGGCTGAGTGGACCCCGTTCCAGAGGAGCCGGGAATCGAACCCGGGCCTCCGGGGGTGGCAGCTAATCACACTAACCACTACACCACAGAGGCGGACCCTCGTAAATTTAAAAACAGAAAACAAGAATTGTGTACGCATGTTCAATCCAGAAACTTACAGTAAAACTGTTTGGCTCGAGTTCACCTACATGTAATTAGTGTGAGCAGAATTGAAATTTACTTAATACATTGTGTTAACTGCATGGTCACTAGTTGCATGCCTCAGTGGAGATTCCAGGATAAGCCACTGATATTTATCCTTCTTCAGTAGCGCCTATGACACTATAGTAATTCCAACTATGATAAAGAAAATGAAACTGCTAAATTTTGACCTGGCTGCGCTTAAGGTTTTTAGTTCTTATTTGAGTAACCATCAACAGCTTGTAACAGTAAACGACAAGGCCTCTAAGTGGAAAATGAAAATTAATGTTGCCCACAGGGCAGTTTCCACGGCACCTAATTTTCTGTATTTATATTGTGCCCTTTTCAAGGCAACAACTGCGGTGAACTCTTCCTTCTTCTGTGCGCCGGCTGCTCCTGTAATAAATGACATGTAAATGATACTCACCGCTGCATGTAGACTCTTCTTCCTCAGTCGTGACCGTCCGCTATCCCCGGAGAGAGGCCACCCGTCGATCAAGGAGTGAGGAAATGAAAAGATGGGGTAAACTAATTATAAATGACGGTACCCAAAGACTGAATTAAAATTTAAATAAAAGACTGATTTATTGAAAAAAATGCAAAGCGCGAAAAAAGTGAACGTAAACTGAACTGGTGAAAAATGTAAACAAAATGAGATAAATGAGATTAAGAAAATATTAAAGATTGAGGATCTGCCTTACAATAACACCATAATCTGCCTAATAAACTGACTGAAGGTCAATCACATTAATTAAAATATTCCAGACTATGTTGACACTGTCTCCAAGTTGACAACGTGAATCAATTTAAAACCCCGGTCAGAAAGACCACCTTCTTGAAATACAGAATTATATTACGTGGAAAAATATCTCTCAAATAAATTAAAGTAGTGGAATCATAATAAAGTAATTAGTTACGTCATCAAATCCACTGTCTCAGAGGAGTTATCAAATATTTATCACATGTGGCTCATTTGGGAAAACACCCAACTTTAAAATAATCATGGACTGCACTAACCAGGTATATCACATAAGGAATAATTCGAAGAAAACAGCCATGAACATCACTCTTCATTTACCACATAACCACTGTCTTATCCAAACACCTCATGATTAAACAAAATAAATTATTGAAACATAAATCTGAGTGTCATAACCACTCATCTAATTTTTAAACTTCACTTGCATGTCTGTGATAGACTGGACTTCTTAAAAATAATCCAAAAGATTAGGCCAAGTGCCTCACGTTAACATTTCAAATGACAGCGATCCTTGTACACTAAAATTTCTATTGAATTTGCCGCTGACTGCATTTCATTATCAACTCATTATTTGTGGTACCACCACTAGATGGAGGCAGATGCCATCTTGTTCACCTCATTCATTGCGGCAGTTTTTTTTTTATACAATTGGTTTATTAAAGATCGCTTCATTTTCTAAATAAAATGTAGTGGATTTTAAAAGGTTTGGTAATTACTGAAATCTGGTATGAGCATACCACTACTATGGTTTCGACTGTGACTTAATCGATGATCCATTAACCTAACATCTGAAATCTTATTTACATCATTAAATCTGTTAACGGAGAAACACTGCTCCGACAAAGAAAATACAGAAAAACACAACTAGCCTATCTACACCTATCTATTTACATCAGATCAAATATAAATAATTCACATACGCTCACGTCCTACAACAAACGGTACTAAAGTACACTCAGAAAGAAAACAAATAAGCAAAACTAGATCCCACCATCGCGGCCTACTGGAAATTAATAAGGATGGAATGCGCAAAATAAAAATCGGAGTCTCCAGAAAATCATACCCCGCTGCGAGTAGCAAAATATAAATATTGTGAATTTGACGGCAATCTCTAACCTCAGACGATAAATGTCTGGACATGATACTATTTAACCTTTATGGACAATAATTACTGTTATTTCATGTCATCCATGACTTTACATGACTATCGAAAAACACATTGACTCGTCGCTCTGCTCACATGTACAATGGCTAGCATATTTGCCGAGCATCTACTTTCCCTGGAATTACTTAAACAAATACAGGCTTCTGCCTACAATCATAACCCATGTCGTAACACATTTAACACTCTTGGTTAAATTATTCATTTCACAATTCTATTTACTCATTAATTCTCGACGTCATCATTATCCATTATTCTCGCAATACGGCCTCGCTCGTATCCGGCGGGCGAAATATCTGTCGTGCATATTACGATTTCTTACGACAGTTCATGACATGGTCCAAATCTCACATTTCCATTATCAACGTAGATCATCAGGGATATTATTCATCTAGCTCGATCTCTTGATCATTCTCTGCTTCACATATCACAAAATATCAGAGCTGACTCATCAATGGCTTCCTGGCACTCGCTGTTTCTTAAAAAAAAAGATGACGGGTTTGCCTCTCAAAACACAGAAGTTGAAACATGTGTAACCGCAACTACACAGAAATAAATACTCGCGTCTACCAAAAATCGTCGCAAAAATACACGGGATAAGTACTACCAGAAACGGTCATCTGAAGGATGATCCCACAACATAAACAAACTGAATGCGCATAAAAGCAAAAATAAACATTAAAAACAACGAGGCGGCGTCTACAAGATCAAAACTCCAACGATCTAATAACATGATGAAAATAATAATAAAATAAATCGGCATTACACTCATAGCTCGAAATAACATAGCTTCCTAAACTGTCAAAATGACATACTACAGAAATAATCCATGACAACACGCAAACAACATCTGCCTAAACGAAATGCACAAATAACTCAAGCTGAAAGTGCGACATTATTATTATTATTATTATTATTATTATTATTATTATTATTATTATTATTATTATTATTATTATTATTATTATTATTATTATTATTACTATAGTAGTATAATAAAACTGTGAATTATTTACAATCCTACCTAATACTCTAAGCTACATTTGATCATCGATTAGTCACGGTCATACATATTTATTTACATTATTTATTGATGCTCATACCTGGGTGATGGAGGCATGCTGGCTCACCCTCCGGACTCGGTCATGGTGAATTAGAATACCATCTTGAAGCTGCTGTGGTATTCCAAATTTTCACACACGCAACTTTGACACATTTTTGTCATGCCGTAACACACGCTTACATTAGCATAAAACACTCGCATTTCTCGCACTCCAGTAAAGGTTAGACGATAGCACTGTAGACCCCTGTCGTGAAGTTGGCCGGTCGTCTCCGCTATCTACCTGAAAATCACCTGTTGGTCTGCGCTCCGGTCTCTCAGCTTTTGTTTACCTAGAGCTTACCGAACATTAACCCCAACGGGACATAGCTGTTTGCTCAAGGTCTACCACTGCAGCCTTCATTAAAGAATAAGTCATTCTCCTCCCTGTCTGCCTTTACTAGTCTCTCCCCGTAAACATCTCGCTTGCCAAACAGTTTATTAAATGGTAAAAGCAAGCTAAGAATAAAGTTTCAAATGTTGTGGAGAAGTTTATGCTGATAAATGTGAAACTACCCGTGGGTTAGAGAGGTTTTATGTAATTATGCTGAAAACATGGACTTGTTCCTCTCGACTCGTGATGTGAGTTCATTTAAGCCAAGTGTTGAAAGTGTTGCTCTTGCCTGCATAAATAGTAAAAGTTCGTTAAAGTGTTCATTTTCTGAAATGTTACTCTCCCAAGTAAAATAATACAAGGCTTTCTCAAAATGCCTACAAGTGTCTCTACTCGCTTTCCTACCAGCCAAAAGTAAAGCTGACTAACTGAATTAGCTGTCACCTCTGTCACACTGTCGCTCTGATTCACACTGTCAAAACTGAAGTTTCACTGAGAATACTGAAGAATCACTGCGACTACTAAAGAATCACTGAGAATCTGAAGAAACACTGAGAATTCTGAAGAATCACTGATAATTCAACCCCCTGGTCGCTGGGTTTTGTAAAGAGTTCTCCCCCCACCTTGAAAATAGTTCTGTGGAAGGGATGTGGCGTAGTGATCTAGCCCTCGGGAGCGCTTTATCGTAATCCGTAGGTTAAAGTTTTCAAAATTTATGTGCAAAACTTCCTAATTTTTGTCTGACTTACATGTAATATTGCGCCGTGGGAAATGATCACAGGATAATCCACACGACGGCGCGCGTCACTGGTGTTATTTTCTTCCGGTGAATGGCTCCATCCCGCCATGACAGTTGATTCTCCTGGAGACTACTACCCCTCCGTGTGGAGTTAAATTTTATTAATTAGGCACTAATTAACCACAGATTCGCACTGATAAATTTCCAAATATTATAAAGAAATCAGGACACTGTTTTTCACCACCACACCGGGCTTCAGATAGCGAAATACTGACTGTAGATTCCCGCTATGACAGTTCATTCAAATTTAGAATTTTGTGATTGGCTGAGACTTTCGCGCTCTTCGTAGCGTGGATGCTTCCATTTCCTCCCAAGAGTTGGCGGGTATTGTCGTTGTCCCTTTGTCCTAGCTAAGTAGGTCAGGCCTCAACGCGTGATTTTCTCGTGAGAACTAAAGAGAAAGTCGCCACTCCTAGGCGGTATCATAAAATTTATTGGATGGAGTACTCAGGGCGGTTTACAAGTTGGTCGTGCTTTAAGAGGAGTTTCATGGATTCTACTTGCCGTCACACTGGCGCCAGAAAGTTCCTTTGTGACTGCTAGTTTCCCAGCATACTGTAGTGTCCCATATGCGAAATATTCAACTTTAAATTTGTAAATTAATTAGGTAAATTCGCTTATGGTTGCAATATCAATGACATACCATTTGTGACAGGAAATAACATACACCACCTCTATGCTGACGACCTTTAAATGTATCGACACTGCAAGACACGGTATTAACAATGACCTCCGACGACTCAATATATATGCACAACGAAACTCTCTTATACTAAACTGCACAAAATCTCAGGCAATCATAATAGGATCACGAAGATTACTAAGCTGCTCAAACAATGTCGCGCACTGAGCTCGATAGCTGCAGTCGCTTAAGTGCAAACAGTATCCAGTAATCGGGAGATATTGGGTTCGAGCCCCACTGTCGGCAGCCCTGAAGATGGTTTTCCGTGGTTTCCTATTTCAGACCAGGAAAATGCCGGAGCTGTACCTTAATTAGGGACACGGCCGCTTGCTTCCAATTCCTAGGCCTTTCCTATCCCATCGTCGCCATAAGACATATCTGTGTCGGTGCGACGTAAAGCAAATAGCAAAAATACAATTCCCAATCCCGCCTATCCTACTGAATGGTAACATTATTCCCTACAGTTAAACGGTTAAAAAGCTCGGCGTAATGATGAATGAAACAGTTGATTGGTCTGATCACACGAAAAAATACGTAAGAAGATTTTTGGAGTGCTTAACCTTCTTAAACGGCAGAGGGACGTATTTCCATTTGAACTACAGGCCAAACTAATACAGACACTCATTCTCCCTATCCTTGACTATTGTGACATTGTTTTAGTTGACATGACGAGAGAAGAAACATTTAAACTTCAACGAGCACTGAATTCCTGCCTGCGATTAATTTGCAATATCGGGTACGATGTTCATATCACCCCATACTATCAGGCTGTCTCATGGCTGATGTCTGATAAACGTCGGCAGCTACACACTTTAACATGGTGTTTAGAGTGGTAGCTGAAAGTCAGCCACTGTATATTTCTTCTAAATTCATCTTTTTATCATCATTTCCAAACTTAAATACAGGTTCTAGATTCATTCTATTCCACAGCACCGCACAAATAAAATGAATAGATCATTTGTGGTGACTGTCGCCAGATTATGGAATTCCCTGCCAGCTCAGGTCAGAGAAACTAGCTTTTTTTCAAATCACGATTTAAGTTCACCTGCCGAGACTACCTGCTGAGGACAGCTGACTGAATGGTTGAAGTATGAACATGTGCATGCCTGAGGATTAGTTGTTTTTGAGAGTTTTTAAGATGAATTAGTTTAAAATTCATTTGGTTAGTAATTTATTCACATTTATTTTCAATTCTATTAATTTATGTAGTTTTTACTATTTTAAGTATCTCAGTATTTTATTTAAGATTCCGATTAGTACCGGTATGTGATTATGTGTACGAGAGGGCCTGGAACCCTAACTTCGCCACTGTACAGAAGGCAATAATAAATGAATAAACAAATAAATAAATATAGAATGTAAAGCGTATGGTTAAAGATATTTTGTTTGTTGGTAAAGAAAAATACACGTCACAACATATGATAGGTAGGGTTTACCTTGTGCTATTAGTTTCCCTCGCGGTTAGGGACGCACAGTTGTGAGCTTGCATCCGGGAGATAGTGGATTCGAACCCCACTGTCAGCAGCCCTGAAAATGGTTTCCCGTGGTTTCCCATTTTCACACCAAACAAATTCTGAGGCTGTATCTTCATTAAGGCAACGGCCGCTTCCTTCCCACTCCTAGGCCTTTACTATCCCACCGTTGCCATAAGACCTATCTGTGTCGGTGCGACGTAAAGCAAATTGTTAATTAGTTTCCCTCGCAAGCCTGGGATACAGAATATAGTACCGTAGTATAAAGTTACAGTTTTGTGACGCTAATATTCGTATGTATAATTTTTATTAACGTGCCAGAAACCAACGACACGGAGCTGTTGCCATTTCAACACAGTTTTAAGAACCACCGACCCAAGCCGGCATTTGAACCTGCGAACTCGCACTCGCACTCAACCAAATGAGCCACAGGAAAAGGAGGCGTTTATTGATTATTGTTATAAATGTATTCAGTTAGTGTTTTTACAAAGGTGTTATGAGGAGCATTTATTAAGGCGTACGTTTTCCAACTGTCCTAAAGGCACGAGGCCGGACAGAAGAACTAGCTGGAAGCTAAAGAGCCTTGCAGGGGTGTTGCTGCCTTCTCCGTTCACTTTTCCAAACCAAACTCCATTGCGTGCCTACCAAGCGACCGCTGTTCAGACCGGAGGCCTGCAGATTACGAGGTGTCGTGTGGTCTGCACGACGAATCCTCTCCGCCGTTATTCTGGGCTTTCTAGGCAGGAGCCGTCATCTCACCGTCACATAGCTCCTCAATTATAAACACATGGGCTGAGAGTACCTCGAACCAGCCCTCAGATCAAGGTAAAAATCCCTTACCTGGCCGAGAATCGAACCCGGGGCCTCCGGTAAGAGGTATGCACGCTACCCCTACACCGCGGGGCCGGCTGGTTACTTTTAGGTCTCCTTATTTTAGAATTTGACTTAAGGCACCCTGCATTCGATTCCCGGCACTGACAGAGCTATGAAAGGCATGGGATGGGGAAGATACAGCCTTGTTTGTGGGTGCAGTAGAGTTGACCTTGAATCTCCCGTAATCGAAATATCTACGACTTGGAAGGTAGTCACCTTTACGGGGTGTAGTACCAAAGTGGTTCCTTTTTCTTAAGAAGACCAATTAAATGAAGATTCTACTTCTTCACGAACGAAAAACGATATTAACAATTTTACGAACAGTTTCAGTAATGCAGCGGGTTTATGTTAAGAGTACAGAAGCTAGTGTATGATTGTACATGGTAACAATCAAAACCATCAATATCTACTGAAGATCCGTCACCGCACGCGGTAGGACCGGCTTTCTTTTCATATCCACCGTGTGAGTTGGCCGTACGGTTAGGGGCGCACAGCTGTATGCTTACATCCGGGAGATAGTGGGTTTCAACCCCACTGTCGGTAGCCCTAAAGATGGTTTTCCGTGGTTTCTCATTTTCACACCAGGCAAATGCTGGGGCTGTACCTTAATTACGGCCACGGCCGTTTCCTTCCCACTCTTAGCCCTTTCCTTTCCCATCGTCGCCATAAGACCTATGGTGCGACGTAAAGCATATTCTAAATAATAAATAAAATATATTTTCACAACCCCTTCCATGGAAGAGTTGTATCCACGCTACTGGACTACTGGCGTAGGTAGGTAGGCCACTGCATCCACTCACCATTTAAGGTGCAAGGTAAGCCCAAAGAATGGTTGGGTACTCAAAATACACCACCATAAATGATGCGGTTATGGCTCAAAAGTATAAAGAAAGGTAAGGGACGGGATCCTGTCTTTAAAGTAAAATCCGAATCAATAGAACGTGACTTTCCATTTTTAAAATGTTTCACGCATCGACTGCAATTCAAGCCTGGGCCGTCTTGATGAGAAGATAGAACCATTGGAACTGAGTTATCACGCCTACCAATTACAAAATACTTACCCGCACTTTTGATGGTGACATTTGAGGTTCCAATCAGTCCCCGGGCATTTGACAAAATATATAGGCCTACCTATCGAACCTATGCACGCATCCGCGTTTGACTTGCTACTGTTAGAATTTTTAAAAACCTTTTTCATAACTTACCGAGGATACACATAGTTTTGGCTTCTCAGTGACAAGACGGTCACTTCAAAAAAGTTACTTACATAGTACAAAATGGGGAACTAACGTGCAGCTCAGAATCCTGTCACAGTCTTCCCAACGCTGCAACTTAAACACAACACATCTCTCAACCACTTGACATTTGACATTTGTCGACACACGGTTGCATTCCCAATACTGAGGCCTCTACAGGGAAATATCCCCGCGCATCACAATCCTAAGTGTTATCCTTTCATCAAGCGGTACAAATACGGAGAATTATGTATGGCCCTATTGAGCCTTGCTAGTAGATTCTTTGTAGCTACGTTAATTTAACATTTCGGCGTAAGTTTTTAAGTTGTTCGTACAGTACGTAAAACAACGGCTGATCGTCGCTCTAGTTTCAGGAAACATTTTGGGAGGCCCGGCCTCCTGCCCCCCGCCCCTTGGCTACGCCAGTGCCTAGGGCCGCTTCGCGGCTTCTAACTGTCCAGACCAATGGTCTTGTCCAGATCCTATCCTAACCGTCCGCACGGCAAGAATCTTGTCCAGATCCTATCCTAACCATCCAGACCAATCGTGTTTCCTAACGAAACTAGAGGCCTAGGGCCACTTCGCGGCTTCTAACCTTCCAGACCAATGGTCTTGTCCAGATCCTATCCTAACCATCCGCACGGCAAGAATCTTGTCCGGATCATATCCTAACCGTCCGCACGGCAAGAATATTGTCCGTGTAACAATGGTGTAACTAATCACCACCACCAGCTATCGAAGCATAGTTCATAAGTACAGAGGTTGGCAGCACTGAGCACTGCTGGAGAATATCATTTCCGAGAAGGCCGCGAGCAAGGAAACAAACGACAGTCGTTACGCGTCTGTGTAAATGTTGGCTCACGGGCTGAACTAATGATTAATCACCACCAGCAGCTATCGAAGCACCACTCACTCATTCGTTCCTAAGTACAGAGGTTTGGCAGCTCTAAGCACCACTTGACAACATCCTTCCCGAGAAGGCCGCGAGCGTGTAAACAAACGACAGTCGTTACGCGTGTGTGAAAATCTTTTAGACTGGGCTGAAGTAATGATGTACAAATTTCAACTTACTAGGTAAGGCAAGACTAGGTATGACGGGCATTACAATAACTTTCATTATGAGAAGCGAGGTTCACCCTCGTCTGCCACTTATGAATGTATCATAATTACTTCTGGAAAGCAATTTGAAATGAACCACAGGAAACTTTGATAGGTCACAGTACTGTGAACATCAATAATATTAATAATGATAATAATTACTTACTTCTATATGGAACAGTATGTTTCATAGGGGTCCTACATAGCTGGAGTGGCGAAAATGTCTAAAACACATAGTGCGGTTTCTCAGCTGCGAAGAAAGCTGCCGCAACCGTTGGATTCCTACAATGTCCAGCCACTCTTTGCAAATATCACAACTATGAACAGGGAAATCTATATATTTAAAATAACTTGTCCTGACTGACTGACTGACTGACTGACTGACTGACTATTTGGTTCATCATCACCGAGCCGAAACTACTGGACATAGAGAAATGAAATTTTGGGGATACATTCATATTAACATGTACGTGCTCGCTAAGGGAGGATTTTTGGATATTCCGTCGCTAAGGGGGTGAAAAGGGGGGTTAATTTTAAAAATGAGAATATCTATATTTAAAAAACTTAAAGGTTTAGAGTAATAAAAATTGGTATTTGGCATCTACTTTAAAAATAAAGAAACGCGTATTGTTTGTTTTCGGAAAATCCCGTGTAGGGGGGGCGGTGAAAAGGGGGAAAAGGTGTTGAACGCCTTTTATGAGGAGACTTATATCTCAAAAACTGAATATGTTATAGCCATAAACATTTCAATTTGGAAACTCCTTTAAAAATAAAGAATCACGTATTTTTTTAGAAAATCCAAATAATGGGGGTGAAAAGGGCGGGTGAATTTTTAAAATGAGTGTATCTATTTACCAAAACTTTAAAAGTTTACAGATGCAAAAATTGGTACTTAGAACCTCCTTTCAAAATAAAGAAAGTGTACATTTTTGTTTTCAGAAAATCCCATGAAAGGGGGTGAAAAGGGGGGGGGAACGGGTTGAACAATTTTATGAGGAAACTTATATCTCAAAAACTGAAGAAATTACAGTCATGAAAATTTAAATTTGGAACCTCCTTTAAAAATAAAGAAAAACGTATTTTTTGCTTTTGGAAAATCCAAATAACGGGGATGAAAATGAGGGTGCATTTTTGAAATGAGTGTATCTATATCTCGAAACTGTAAACGTTTACAGTCGTAGAAATTGGTATTTAGAAACTCCTTTCAACGTAAAGAAACACGTATTTTTCGTTTTCGGAAAATCCCAATAGGAGGGGTGAAAAGGGGTGAAAAATTGTTGAATGCCTTTAATAAGGATCCTTATATCTCAGAACCTGAAGATGTTACAGACCTGAAAATCAGTATTTGGGATCTCCTTTAGAAATAAAGAGACATGTATTTTATGTTTTTAGAAAATTTAAATAGTGGGGGCTTGAAAGGGGGGTGAATTTTTAAAATGAGTGTATCTATATCTCGAAATTTTAAAAGTTTACAGATATAAAAATTGGTACTTAGAATCTCCTTTCAAAATAAAGAAACACGTAATTTTTTGTTTTCGGAAAATCCCAACAGGAGGGGTGAAAAGGAGTGAAAATTGGGTTGAATGCCTTTAATGAGGATACTTATAAGACATTACAGACCTGAAAAAAGGTATTTGGGATCTCCTTTATAAAGAAAGAAACATGTACTTTTTGTTTTTGGAAAATCCAAATAGTGGAGGGTAGAAAGGGAGGTGAATTTTTAAAATGAGTGTATCTATATCTCAAAACTTTCAAAGTTTACAGATGTAAAAATTGGTACTTAGAATCTAATTTCAAAATAAAGCAACACGTATTTCTTTTGTTTTCGGAAAATCCCAATAGGAGGGGTGAACAGGGGTGAAAAATGGTTGAATGTCCTTAACAAGAATCCTTATATCTCAGAAACTGAAGATGTTACAGACCTGAAAATCGGTATTTAGGATCTCCTTTATAAACAAAGAAACGTGTACTTTTTGTTTTTAGAAAATCCAAATAGTGGGAGGTGAAAGGGGGGTTTATTTTAAAAATGAGTGTATCTATATCTCAAAACTTCAAAAGTTTGCAGATGTAAAAATTTATATTTAGAATCTCCTTTAAAGGACACGTATTTTTTTGTTTTCTGTAAATCCCAATAGGAGGGGTGAAAAGTGTGAATAAGGGGTTGAATGTCTTTAATGAGGATACTTATATCTCAGAAACGTAAAATGTTACAGACGTAAAAACTGGTATTTGGAATCTCCTGTTAAAGTAAAGAAACAGGTATTCTCAGAAAATCCAATGAAGGGTGGGGGGGTGAAAAATTGAAAATTTAATTGAATTAAATGTATGAGGATACTTACATCTAATAAAAACTAAAGTTGTTACAGACGTGAAAATCGGTATTTAGATCTTCTTTAACAATAAAACGACGCGTTTTGGGGGGAATCATCTTTCGGGGCGGGTGTGAAAAGGAGTTGAATTCGTTTTATGAGGACACATATCTCAAAAACTGAATATAATCGGTATTTAGAAGATCCTTTACTATTAAATAAACAAATATTTTTGCCGGAAAATTCACTTAAGGGGGGAGGGGGTTGAAAGTAAGTGAAAAAAGTGAATTATTTTTATGGGAAGACTTATATCTCAAAACTGGAGGTAACACACGTGAACATTGGTATTTGGAATCTCCTTTAAACATAAAGAAACACGCCTTCTTTCTTTGGGGGGGGGTTAAATCAACTTAACCACGGTGGGGTGAAAACGGAGGTGAAATCAATTGATTTTACTGTTCCTAATGTACTTATAAGGAGCCTCCGTGGCTCAGGCGGCAGGGCGCTGGTCTCTCACCGCTGGGTTTCGTGGTTCAAATCCCGGTCACTCCATGTGAGATTTGTGCTGGACAAAGCGGAGGCGGGACAGGTTTTTCTCCGGGTACTCCGCTTTTCCCCGTCGTCAGTCATTTTGGCAACACTCTCAAATAGCATTTCATTTCATTTTTCATTCATTAATCATTGCCTCAGGAGAGTGCGACAGGCTTTTGCAGCCGGCACAATTCCTATCCTCACCGCTAGCTGGGGGCTTATTCATTTCATTCCTGACCCGGTTGAATGACTGGAAGCAGGCTGTGGATTTCCAATGTACTTATTCTGATCATAAACCGATCATTTTTAATCTTTCCTGGGTTCGTTTTCAAGAGCCATCTTTTCCTTTGGAGAACCTTCTTAGATTACAGTAGATTCTTCTGGCATATAAATAAAAATTTAAACACATTGGAAATAAACGATAGGTATAAGATTGACTGTGCAATTGTTCACCTCTATAATAAGGTCAATAATGCACGGAAGTATGTCATTTGTACCGCCAGAAGTCCTGCGCACTTGCCTACGGGCCACAATGGTGCTGGTCATACTGTCATCAATGACAATGGCAGCAGATATAATTAACCGACAAATAGAGGTCTTGCATCTTGCTGTGGGGTCCAGAACATCAATAATAATAATAATAATAATAATAATAATAATAATAATAATAATAATAATAATAATAATAATAATAATGTTCTGGGCCGTCGTCAAAATGTGCGGACCGTGCTGGAAACGGGTCCTGGACGGGTAATGACTACGATTGCAGTCCGGCCGCCGGTTCAGTACCGCCAAGGCACCCAAGACGACACCACGCCGGATCTCCTCAAGGATTGGATCCACATTAAAAATGCTTATAGGAAAAGGTGGCAAAGGTTTAGGGACCCAACTGACCGGGCGGAAATAGATTGCTGGAACAAACATTGAAAAATGGGAGGAATTTTGCCGTAATCTCTCAGAAAATGAGTCAGATCGCGAATTTTGGCGGAATCTCTCACAAAACGAGTCAGATCGCGAATATCGGCGGGGTACATGTAAAACGATAAGCATTCCAGTATAAATTTCAGTATAATACCGTAGCGAAGCACGGGTATCTTGCTAGTCTATATATATAAAATAACTTGCCCGGACTGACTGACTGACTGACTGACTGACTGACTGACTGACTGACTGACTGACTGACTGACTGACTGACTGATTCATCATTGCCGAGCCAAAACTACTAGACAAACAGAAATTAAATTTTGGGGATACATTCATATTAAGATGTAGGTGCTCGCTAAGAGAGGTTTTTTTGATATTCCGTCGCTAAGGGGTTGAAAAGGGGGGTGAAATTTAAAAAAAGTGTATCTATACCTCAAAACTTTAAAAGTTTACATATATAAAAATTGGTCTTTAGAATCCTCTTTAAAAATAAGGAAACACGTATTTTTTTGTTTTCCGAAAATCCCAATAGGAGGGGTGAAAAGGGTGATAAAGAGGTTGAATGCCTTTAATGAGGATACTTATATCTCAGAAACTGAAGATATTACGGACCTGAAAATTGGTGTTTGGGATCTCCTTTAAAAATAAAGAAACATGTATTTTTTTGGAAAATCCTATTAATGGGGGGTTTAAAAAGGGGGTGAATTTTTAAAATGAGTGTATATATATATATATCTCAAAACTTTTCAAGTGTACAGATGTAAAAATTGGTATTTAGAATCCCCTTTAAAAATAAAGAAACGCATGCTTTTTGTTTTCGGAAAATCCCAATAGGAGGGGTGGAAAAGGGTGAAAATGGGGTTGAGTGCCTTAAATGAGAATACTTATATCTCAGAAACAGGAGATATTACAGCCCTGAAAATTGGTATTTGTGATCTCCTTTGAATATAAAGAAACAGTATTTTTTTGTTTTTGGAAAATCTAATTAATGGGGGTTAAACAGGAGTGACAAATTGGGGTGAATTTTTAGAAAGAGTACATCTACAGTATATCTCAGAAACGTACAATGTTACAGACATAAAAAGTGGTATTTGGCATCTCCTGTAAAAATAAAGAAACATAGGTGATTTGTTTTTGGAAACCCCACTTAAGGGGAACTAAAAAGTGGATGAAATTTTAAAATGAGCATTTCTAGAGTATATCTCAAAAACTTAACATATTACCGAAGAGAAAAATAGTATTTTTATCTCTGTTGAAAAATAAAGAAACATATTTTTGGGGTTTTCTTGAAAACCACTTGGGTGGAGGGGTGAAAGTGACTGAAAATGGGGTTGAATTCTTTTAATTAGGATATTGATATCCCAAAAGCTGAAGATGTTACAGACGTGAAATTTGGTATTTGGAATTTCCTTTAAAAATAAAGGAATACGTATTTTTTGTTTCGGAAATGCACCTAAAGGGAGGAGAGAAATTGAAAAATTAGTTGAATTATTTGTATGAGGATTTTTCATACGTGAAAATTGGTATTTGGAATCTGATTTAAAATTAAACAAACACGAATTCTCGGAAAATCCAATGAAATACGGGTGGGTGTAGAAATTGAAAAATTAATTGAATTAAGTGTATGAGGATACCTACATCGAATAAAAACTAAAGTTGTTACAGACGTAAAATTTATATTCGGATCTCCTTTAAAAACAGAGAAAAAAGTGTTTTTGTGCGAAATCATTTTGGGGGTCGGGGGTGAAAAAGAGTTGAATTCCTTTTATGTGGACACATATCTCAAAAACTGAAGATGTTAGAGTCGTAATAATTGGTAATTAGATCCTTTAGACAAGTATTTTTAACGGGAAATTCACTTAAGGGGGGCGGGGAGGGGAGTGCGAAAGGAAGTGGAAAAAAGTGAATTCTTTTTGTGGGGATACTTATATCGCAGAACTGAAGGTAACAGACGTGAACATTGGTATTTGAAATCTCCTTTAAATATAAGGAAACACGCCTTCTCTTTGCGGGATGGGGGGAGGGTGGCGGGTAAATCAACTTAACAGCAGTGGGGTGAAAAAGGAGTTGAGACCAATTGATTTTACTGTTCATAATGTACTTATTCTGTTCATAAACTGATCATTTTAATCTTTCCTGGCAGAGGATGTAATTTACCGCTAAGTAGCGGTCATGCAGCTTGCTGTGCGTTCCAGACCATCAATAATAATAATAATAATAATAATAATAATAATAATAATAATAATAATAATAATAATAATAATAATAATAATAATAATAATCATCATCATCTGGACCGTCGTCAAAATATGCGGACCGCGCTGGAAAGGGTCCTGGCCGGGTAATGACTACGATTGCAGTTCGGCCGCGGGTTCAGTACCGCCAAAGCACCCAAGACGACACCAAGCCGGATCTCCTCAAGGATTTGATCCATATCAAAATGCTTATAGGAAAAAATGGCAAAGATTTAGGGACCCAACAGGCCGGGTGGAATACCTGAACCTAGCCCGGGAAGTACGAAATCGATTGCTGGAAAGAAAGATTGAAACATGGGAGGAACTTTGCCGTAATCTCTCAGAAAACGAGTCAGATCACGAATTTTGGCGGATTCTCTCAGAAAACGAATTAGATCGCGAATTTCGGCGGATTATATATAAAACGTTAAGCATTCAATTATAAATTTCATTATAATACCGTAGCGAAGCACGGGTATCTTGCTAGTAGTGAAATAAGGTAAGATTCCCTGCTGCCGGACCACTTCGATATCGGTGTATATCCCACAAATTTGGCAATTTCCATTCATGGTCGGAGGCATAAAAAGAAATGGAAGAAAATAACTAAATGCACTGTCATCAGTTTATATTTTTACTGCTAATTTCAATACCACCAAAACGATAATGGCTTATCAGAAATAATATAACATTACATCAACTGAATTAAATTAAATTAATTAAGAATGTATTTCAGCCGAAAGGCCATAGTGTGACATGAATATGTATGATACACATGCCATTGTTATTAATATTAACCACCACCAAAAAAACTTTTAAAAAAGATATTTTTGGGAACAGAAACATCTGTCAATCATCAAATTAATAACTTACATTACGTCCTGTGGCCTAGTGTCCTTGTAAGAGGACACTGTTTAAAAATAGAAACATTATCACGCAAAACATATTTTAAACAATAAAATAAATAGAACATCGAGTAGGCCGGGAAATTGGTGTTCTAATTTATTGGAATTTCATTTAAATTGGTGTGATGTGCTTTTCATATTATGGCCTCAGGAGGTTATTAAATTAAGAATAATAAGGAACTCTTACCTCAAATAAGTCTACTTCTTGAAACAAGAAATTCCACTCAGAATTTCAGTGGAAAACACTCGAAGAGCATTAAACCAAAAAATGAACAAGAAGATAAACAAAAGTGACAAAGTAGACTGGTCTCGCACGTGGTCATCAAAGCTATAATTACGAATTTATTTCCGCCGAAGGGCCATTACGTGAGATAAATATGTATGATACACATGTATTGTTATTAATAATATACTCGCATATAGTGAAATTAAAATTAAAAACGGGTTGGCAATTTCAAAAAACATATGCAAACTATCAAAGCGATAAACAGCCCAATCGACCGGGAATTCTCAACTCGAAATCGACCAATAGCATTCGCGAGATGTTTCTACCAATATGAGCTTCCGTATTCGTCACGTGGGGTCGGGTGGGTGATGCGATGTACAACAGCGCGCTAGTTGAGTGGCAGGTCTGAAGTACTCAGTCTGAGCCGGGCCCTCATTTAAGAAAAGGCTAGGAAAACAACAGATAGGGAATCTACCACCTGGGCGACTGCCCTAAATGCAGATCAAGATTGATTGATTGATTGATTGATTGATTGATTGATTGATTGATTGATTGATTGATTGATTGATTGATTGATTGATTGATTGATTGATTGATTGATTGATTGATTGATTGATTGATGGTAGGATCTATGCGACTGACAAACCCCTGTTCTCCGCTAGGTAGCGTAATGGTAACAGACGGTATGCGCTTTTCGCCTCTCGATTGTTTTACAAGAGACTTAGGTATATAGCGATGTGCACGAATGACGCCTGGAATGGCGAGAATCGGTTCCTGCTAATGATGTGCGCGAATGACGCCTGGAATCGCGAGAAACGGTTCCCACGTCTCTGAGGTCGCATTCAATGTCGCATGCGAGGAGTCGGTTCCCCGATGACGTCACCAGAGTGTGCTGGGCGCAATCACTAGAATGACTCGTCCGTATAAAAGTGGGGCAAATTCGAACGTGCAATGTTTACTATTTCTTTTGTATACCGTACAGTATAGTATGATATAACGCCCATTTAAATTAAATGTCTTATTGGTTGTCATGAATGAGTTATGCCACGTAATAATGAAATAACAATTTAACCTGGTAGTCTGGAAATCACATTACGGTACGGTACACGTTTCGACACTGGGTGTATAGTTGGGCCCACGAGAGTTGAAGTCTGACGTTTAGACTACCGGCGAGAAAAAGTTCACTAACACTGCTCGAAAATGGTCTGTTGCTATGGCAACGACAACAGAGATGCCACATATAAGTATGCTGTCTCCTCGTGTGTTGGCTTGCTCTCAGTCGCTTTTGTGATATTATTCGTAGTAGTACTGGGTTAGCTGCGTTAGTTGTTGCTGGTTTATGTGATAATTTAAGTGTTTGTTTCCTGAATATTATTTTCGTTGTTAGTTTGGTTTTTGTAAGTTAATCAGTGGCAAGTTTTTCAGTTCTATTCTCTATTTATCATGTCCATTTGTTGAGGTTATTGTCAGTTTAGTATAATATGAAATCTCATATTTATCGGCAAACGACGTGTTCAGTCTTAAATGCCGGGATTATTAGCACGAGCTTAGGAACGGGTCAAAGTTTATTGAATTGCATTAGGCCAACATAGTTGATTAAATATTCAGGCTGTATAAAAGGGTGATATGCCTCAGATTGAGGTAACTATGACAACGCAGCGTACTTCGTAGTTACTGCTTTCCCCTCTCAAATGTCAGACTTCAATTCCCTTGGGCCCAACTATAGCAATCGCCTTTGTTATTTATGCTTATACCGTATTTTTCTAATGTGGTTTTCAAATATCGTTAGTATAAACGTATGAAGTCTGTGAAATTAAGTCACATTTTAAATAAGTGCACACCTTATTCCGTAGCACACCTGTCTTCTGTTATATTTCATTTGCAATGAACATTTCGTACTACTGTCCGACTCATTGGCTGAATGGTCAGCGTTGCGGCCTTCGGTTCAGAGGGTCGCGGGTTCAATTCCCGGCCAGATGGGAGATTTTAATCGTCTCTAATTAGTCCTTTTGGCCCGGAGACTGGGTGTTTGTCCCAACACCTTCCTCTTCATATTCAGACAACGCACTACATTACCAACCACCACAGGAACACGCAATAGTGATTACATCTCTCCTTACGGGGTTGGCGTCAGGAAGGGCATCCGGTCGTAAAACAGGGCCAAATCTACATGTGCTATCAAGTTCGCACCCGCGAGCCCACAGGTGTGAGATAAGTGGTAGAAGAAGCAGTAGAAGAACATTTCATACTACTGCTAAATATTATTGTGAGAAACTGATAGAATTATTTTTTTGTTTTCATCACTGCTTAACATTAGTTAAGGTTGTCTCTTTAGTACAATTGTATTTTGGTGAGGTAGTAATATTATGTCATATTCTCCGTACAAGTTTTGATTTGTTTACAGTCCATACAAACAGAGAATCATATTTTCTGATCAAATTACAGTCGCATTAGCGTATATAACTCCAGGACACTATAAGGAGAGCAGGCATGGCTGGTAGAGTGACCTGGCTATAAACCAAAACGAACTCACATTACCGAACACATTCGTGCTGCAAGTCTTTACGTATCTGCATCATAGATGGTGCTAATAGTTCCTCGGAATCGATTCCGGAATCGGGTACCCGATTCTCCAGGCATATGGAATCGACTCTTCGCGATTCTATTCGCAACCCATCACTTTACTTAGGGCAGGACCGACTACAATATATCAGAACATAATGCTACTATCGACTGGGAGTAAAATGGCGCCTCCGTGGGCGAACGTTTGAAACATGTTGGTTCATATCTATGTTTACATTGTGTTAGAAAGTGTTAATTTGATCGAGTTATTAAAGTATAAAGTATATATTCTATAACGGTTTATTAGTATGGTGTATTGTTAGGAGTGTATATGATGGTATTTTTAGTGTATGATAATATTTACATTGCCGTGCTCTAACATTTCACGAAATGGGTCGTTCCTGCTGCGTTCGTGGTTGAAGATCGAATTTTACCGCTGCAGATACTTCAAATTTTAAATTCCGTAAAGATAGATCTTTATGGGAGAAATGTCTAAGGTATACTCATCGGGAAATTTGGGAAGTCAGAGACCAAACTATCACCTTTAGAACTGATTCTTAAAAATGAGAACGTTTTAGTTGTACAAACTACAATGTGCACCATAATGGGCACTGGCGTAGCCAAGGGGGGCCAGGGGGGCCGGGCCCCCACAAAATATTTTCTGAAACTAGAGCGAGGATCAGCCGTTGTTTTACGTACGGTACGAACAACTTAAAAACTTACGCCGAAATGTTAAATTAACGTAGCGACAAAGAATCTACTAGCAAGGCTCAATAGGGCCATAAATAATTCTCCTTATTTGTATTGCTTGAATGAAAGGAAAACACTTAGGTTGCAGCGTTCGGAAGACTGTGACAGGATTGTGAGCTGCACGTTAGTTCCTCATTTTGTGCCATATAAGCAACTTTTTTGAAGAGGGACCGTTTTGTCACTGAGAAGTCAAAATTGTGTGCATCCTTGGTACGTTATGAAAACGTTTTTAAAAAATTCTAACAGTAGCAAGACAATCGCGGATGCATGCCTAAGTTCGATAGGTAGGCCTATATATTTTGTCAAATGCCCGGGAACGGATTCGAACTTCAAATGGCACCATCAAAAGGGGGGTAACTATTTTGTAACTGGGGGGCGTGATAACTCAGTTCCAATGATTCTATCTTCTCATCAGGACGGCCCAGGCTTGAATCTCAGTCTATGCATGAAAATTTGTTTAAATGGGAAGTCACGTTCTATTGATACGGATTCTACATAAAACACTAGATCCCGTCCCTTACCTTTCTTTGTACTTTTGAGCCATAATCGCATCATTTATGGTGGTGTATTTTGAGTATCCAACCATTCTTCGGGCTTACATTGTACCTTAAATGGTGAGTGGATGCAGTGG
Source organism: Anabrus simplex (assembly GCF_040414725.1). Classification (NCBI taxonomy): domain Eukaryota; kingdom Metazoa; phylum Arthropoda; class Insecta; order Orthoptera; family Tettigoniidae; genus Anabrus; species Anabrus simplex. The sequence continues at coordinate 830,100,810 of NC_090266.1, read as the reverse complement.
CATACCTCCCAAAAAATAATTTCAGTAGCGTGGATACAACTTTTCCTTGGAAGGGGTTATGAAAAGATATTTTTATTTAGAATTTGCCCTACATCGTACCACAGATCTTATGGCAACGATGGGAAAGAAAAGGGCTAAGAGTGGGAAGGAAGCGGCCGTGGCCTTAATCAAGGTACAGCCCCAGCATTCGCCTGGTGTGAAATGAAAAATCACTGAAAACCATCTTTGGGGCTGCCGACAGTGGGGTTTGAACCCACTATCTCCCGGATGCAAGCGCAAAGCTGTGCGCACCTAACCGCACGGCCAACTCGCCTGGTGAATATGAAAAGAAAGCCGGTCCTACCGAGTGCGCTGACGAATCTTCAGTAGATATTGATGGGTTTGATTGTTACCATATAGCTTCTGTACTCTTAACATAAATCGGCCGCATTATTGAAACTGTTCGTAAAATTTATAATATCGTTCTTCGTTTGTGAAGAAGTAGAATCTTCATTTAATTTGTCTTCTTCTTATAAAAAGGAGCCACTTTTGTACTACACCCCGTGAAGGTGGCTACCTTGTAGGTCGTAGATATTTCAATTATGGGAGAGGCCGATGACCTAGATGTTAGGCTCTTTTAAACAACAAGCAACAACAACATTACGCTAAACTCAAGGCCAACTCTAATACACCCAAAAACGAGGCTGTACCTTCCCCATCCCATGACTTTCTTAACTCTGTCAGTGCCGGGAATCGAATGCAGTATGCCTTAAGACAAATTCTAAAATAAGGAGATCTAAAAGTAACCAGCCGGCCCCGCGGTGTAGGGGTAGCGTGCCTATCTCTTACCGGAAGCCCCGGGTTCGATTCCCGGCCAGGTCAGGGAATTTTACCTGGATCTGAGGGCTTGTTCGAGGTACACTCAGCCCACTTGTTTATAATTGAGGAGCTATCTGACGGTGTGGTGGCGGGCCCGGTCTAGAAAGCCAGGAATAACGGCGGAGAGGATTCGTCGTGATGACCACACAACACTTTGTAATCTGCAGGCCTCCGGGCTGAACAGCGGTCGCTTGGTAGGTGATTGCCCTTCGGGTCTGTTACGCCATGGAGTTTGGTTTGGAGAAGTGAACAGAGAAGGAAGCGACATCCCTGCAAGCCTCTGTAACTTCCAGCTAGTTCTTCCGTCCGGTCTCGTGCATTTAGGACAGTTGGAAAACGTACGCCTTAATAAATGCTCCTCATAAACCCTTTGTAAAAATACTAACTGCATCTATTTAAAACAATAATCACAAACGCCTCCTTTTCATGTGTCTCAGTTGGTTGAGTCGCTGTCCTTCTGAGTCCGAGTTTGCAGGTTCAAATCCCGGCTTGGGTCGGTGGCTCTCAAAACGGTGTTGAAATGGCAACAGCTCCATGTCGTTGGTTTCTGGCACGTTAATAAAAATTATGCATACGAATATTAGCGTCACAAAACTGTAACTTTATACTACGGTACTATATTCTGTATCCCAGACTTGCGATGGAAAGTAATTAACAAATTACTTTACGTCGCACCGACACAGATAGGTCTTATGGCGACGGTGGGATAGTAAAGGCCTAGGAGTGGGGAGGAAGCGTCCGTGGCCTCAATAATTAAGGTACAGCCCCAGCATTTGCTTGGTGTGAAAATGGGGAAATCACGGGAAATCATTTTCTGGGCTGCCGACAGTGGAGTTCTTATCCACTATCTCCCGGATGCAAGCTCACAGCTGTGTGGCCCTAACCACGAGGGAAACTATTATGACAAGGTAAACCCTACATAGCATATGTTGTGACGTGTATTTTTCTTTACCAACTAACAAATTAGCTATACCCATACGCTTTACATTCTATATTTATTTATTTATTTATTTATTTATTTATTTATTTATTTATTTATTTATTTATTTATTTATTTATTTATTTATTTATTTATTTATTTATTTATTTACTTATTTATTTATTTATTTATTTATTTATTTATTTGTTTGTTTATACATTTATTAGTGGCCTCTGTGCAGTGGCGAAGTTAGGGCTCCAGGCGCCCTCGTACACATAACCATATACTAATCGTAATCTCAGAAAAAATACTGAGATACTTAAAATAGTTAAAACTACAGTACATAAGTGAATAGAATTGAAAGTAATTTTTTAAAAATTACTAACTAAATTAATATTAAAACGAATTAATATTAAAAACTATTAAAAATGACTAATCCTCAGGCACGCACACATTCATACTTCAACCATTCAGTCAGCTGTCCTCAGCAGGTAGTCTCGGCAGGTGACCTTAAAACATGATTTTAAAAAAGCTAGTTTCTCTGACCTGAGCTGGCGGTGTATTCCATAATCTGACGACAGTAACCACAAATGATTATTAATTTTATTTGTGCGGTGCAGTGGAATAGAAAAAATGAATCTAGAATGTGTATTTAAGTTGTGAAATGATGATAAAAAGATGAATGTAGAAGAAATATACAGTGGCTGACTTTCAGCAACCACTCTAAACACCATCGTTAAAGTGTGTAGCTGCCGACGTTTATCGGAAATCAGCCATGTGATAGCCTGATAGTATGGGGTGATATGAGCATCGTACTCGATATTGTAAATAAATCGCAGGCAGGAATTCAGTGCTCGTTGAAGTTTAAGTGTTTATTCTCTCGTCATGTCAACTAAAACAACGTCACAATAATCAAGAATAGGGAGAATGAATGTCTGTATTAGTTTGGCCTATAGCTCAGATGGAAATACATCCCTCTGCCGTTTAAGAGGGTGAAGAACTCCAAAAATCTGTTTACGTATTTCTTTCGTGTGATCAGACCAATCAACTGTTTTATTCATCATTACGCCGAGATTTGTAACCGTTTCACTCTAGGGGAATAATGCTACCATTCAGTAGGTTAAGCGGGATTGCGACATTGTTTGAACAGCTCAGTAATTTTCGCGATCCAATTATGATTGCCTGAGATTTTGTGCAGTTTAGTATAAGAGAGTTCCGTTGTGCATATACACTGGAGCCACTGTTAATATCTTGTCTTGCAGTGTCGATATATTTCAAGATCGTCAGCACAGAGGTGTTGTGTGTTATTTCGTGTCACAGATGGTATGGTATTGATATAAATACAGAAAATTAGGGGCCCTGGAATACTACCTTGTGGTATAACACTAAGTTTCATTTTCCATTTAGAGGCTTTGTCGTTTACTGTTACACGCTGTTGGCGGTTACTCAAATAAGAACTAAAAACCTTAAGCGCAGCCAGGTTGAAATTTAGCAGTTCCATTTGCTTTATCATAGTCGGAATTACTATAGTGTCAAAGGCGCTACTGAAGTCAAGAAGGATAAGTATAGTGAGCAGTCGTTTGTACATAGCGTATCTAATGTCTTCAGTTACCTTCATAAGTGCTGTTGCGGTACTGTGAACCTTCTTAAATCAGATTGCAAAGGGTCCAAAAGAGCATTTTTATTTAGGTATTCCAGAACTTGCTCCTACACTAAACGTTCAAAGGCTTTAGAAAGCGCAGGGAGTATGGACATAGGACGTTACGCAGAGGGTGATTGTGTGTCTAAACTCTTATGTACTGGTATAATATTGGCTGTTTTCCAGACAGGAGGGAAATTTCCGCTTAGTAAACTGTAGTTCAGTATATGCGTCAGTATAGGCAGGACAGCACCTATAATGTTATGTATAAAAGTAATAGGAATGTCATCTACACCTGTAGCCTTTGATTTAATTGAGTACAAAGCATTTTTAACCTGATTTTCTGTGACACTGTGAAATGTGAATGGTGGCTGGAGGGGAGGGCGGTGAGTCGGTGCAGTTAATTGGGGGGAGGGTGAATATTTATTCTACTAAAGTAATCGTTCAGTTCGTCAAGTGGAATGTCAGGAGTTGTCTGTCTCTGTTGATATTTTCCTATTCCCAGAGCTCTAAGTTGGTCCCATGCGCGATTAAAATTTAAGTTGTTAGCTATATTCCGGAAGTAAATATATTTTTAATTTCTGATTAACTGCTTTGTGCGATTTTTTAAAATGCGGTAAGATTCGAAGTCTGTCATCTAGGGTTTGTGTATAATGTCGAAATAACGAGTCACGGTAGGCCATCATTGTCTTGGCTTCATCATCTAGCCATGGACAAGAAGGGCAAGAAACCTGTATTCGACGTGTGTGTGTATTTCTTTGTCGCATTATTTGTATAAAATGTCACTTCTTTATTGCTTATCACATGACTATTATTATAATAACATTACCGTATTTATTCTAAACCAGAATAGTGTATCTTTACTCAAACTGTATATTCTTGTATTCATTTCATTTGTACTCTGAATATATGAAATGCTGCTGTTATGTTGGGATGGGAGTAACAGAGGTACCCAGGGTGGGGGGTGTTTGCCGTCCAAGGAGTCCAGACATCCCAGGAGTTTTAACGAACGTACTTTTATGAAGCATTTTATATATAATGTTTATTAATATTAGCTTCCGGAGTCTGACTCATTGGCTGAATGAACAGTGTTGAGGCCTTCGGTTCAGAGGGTCCCGGGGTCGATTCCCGGCCGAGTCGAGGATTTTAATCGCGTCTGATTAATTCTCTGGCTCGGGGACCGAGTGTTTGTCCCAACACATTTCCTCTTCATATTCAGACAACATTCTACAATACCAACCACCAAAGAAAGACACAACAGTGATTACATCCCTCCATATAGGGTTGGCGTCGGGAAGGACATCCGGCCGTAAAAGAGGGCCAAATCCGTATGTGCGACACAGTTCGCACCCGCGACCCCACAGGTGTGGAAAAAGAGGGGAAGAAGAAGAAGATTACTATTACTTCCGGAATCCGCACAAATCCGCCACTCATACTGGATCCAAATACACTCATTTCCTTTTTAGGTATTCTACACCACCTCCATTCTGGAAGTTTGGACACCTATCAAAATAAAATTCTGGATGAATAGGCCCCCCAAACTGAAATCTTGGCTACGCTACTGATAATGGGTATATACTTCCCACCAGACACCCATGAAAGTATCATAATAGAGGAATGTAGCACAGCCTTCAGTAACTTAAACAAGACTGAGCCCTTCATAACCAATCAATCAATCAATCAATCAATCAATCAATCAATCAATCAATCAATCAATCAATCAATCAATCAATCAATCACTACTGATCTGCATTTAGGGCAGTCGCCCAGGTGGCAGTTTCCCTATCTGTTGTTTTCCTAGCCTTTTCTTAAATGATTGCAAAGAAATTGGAAATTTATTGAACATCTCCCTTGGTAAGTTATTCCAATCCCTATCTCCCCTTCCTATAAACGAATATTTGACCCAATTTGTCCTCTTGAATTCCAAATTTATCTTCACACTGTGATATTTCCTACTTTTAAAGGCACTATCCAAACTTATTCGTCTACTGATGTCCTCCCACGCCATCTCTCCACTGACAGCTCGGAACATACCACTTAGACGAGCAGCTCGTCTCCTTTCTACTAAGTCTTCCCAGCCCAAACTCTGCAACATTTTTGTAACGCTACTCTTTTGTCGGAAATCGCACAGAACAAATCGAGCTGCTTTTCTTTGGATTTTTTCCAGTTCCTGAATCAAGTAATCCTGGTAAGGGTCCCATACATTGGAACCATACTCAAGTTGAGGTCTCACCAGAGACAAATATGCACTCTCCTTTACATCCTTACAACAACCCCTAAATACTCTCATAACCATGTGCAGAGACCTGTACCCTTTATTTACAATCATATTTATGTGATTACCCCAATGAAGATCTTTCCTTATATCTATACCTAGGTATTTACAATGATCCCCAAAGGGAACTTTCACCCCATCAACGCAGTAATTAAAACTGAGAGGACTTTTCCTATTTGTGAAACTCACAACCTGACTTTTATCCCCATTTATCATCATACCATTGCCTACTGTCCATCTCACAACATTACCGAGGTCATTTTGCAGTTGCTCACAATCTTGTAACTTATTTATTACTCTGTACAGAATAACATTATCTGCAAAAAACCTTATCTCTGATTCCACTTCTTTACACATATCATTGATATATATAAGAAAACATAAAGGTCCAATAATACTGCCTTGAGGAATTCCCCTCTTAATTTTTACAGGGACAGATAAACCTTTACCTACTCTAATTCTCTGAGTTCTATTTTCTAGAAATATAGCCACCCATTCAGTCACTCTTTTGTCAAGTCCAATTGCACTCATTTTGGCCAGTAGTTTCCCATGATCTACCCTATCAAATGCCTTAGATAGGTCAATCGCAATACAGTCCAACTGACCTCCTGAATCCAGGATATCTGCTATATCTTGCTGGAATCCTACAAGTTGGGCTTCAGTGGAATAACCTTTCCTAAACCCAAAATGCCTTCTGTCAAACCAATTATTAATTTTGCAAACATGTCTTATATAATCAGAAAGAATGTTTTCCCAAAGCTTACATACAATGCATGTCAAACTGACTGGCCTGTCATTTTCAGCTTTATGCCTATCACCCTTTCCTTTATATACAGGGTCTACTATAGCAACTTTCCATTCATTTGGTAATGTTCCTTCATGCAAAACAAATCAAACAAGTACTTCAGATATGGTACTATATCCCAACCCATTGTCTTTAGTATATCCCCCGAAACCTTATCAATTCCAGCAGCTTTTCTAGTTTTCAACTTTTGTATCTTACTGTAAATGTCATTGCTGTCATAGGTAAATTTTTATACTTCTTTAGTATTAGTCACCTCCTCTATCTGGACATTATCCTTGTAACCAACAATCTTTACATACTGCTGACTGAATACTTCTGCCTTTTGAAGATCCTCGCATACACACTCCCCTTGTTCATTAATTATTCCTGGAATGTCCTTCTTGGAACCTGTTTCTGCCTTAAAGTACCTATACATACTCTTCCATTTTTCACTAAAATTAGTGTGGCCACCAATTATGCTTGCCATCATGTTATCCTTAGCTGACTTCTTTGCTAGATTCAATTTCCTAGTAAGTTCCTTCAATTTCTCCTTACTTCCACAGCCATTTCTAACTCTATTTCTTTCCAACCTGCACCTCCTTCTTAGTCTCTTTACTTCCCTGTTATAATATAGTGGATCTTTACCATTTCTTACCACCTTTAAAGGTACAAACCTATTTTCACATTCCTCAACAATTGCTTTAAACCCACCCCAGAGTCTGTTTACATTTTTATTTACCGTTTTCTAGTCACGAGCGAGACATCGGGAAGTACGGACGTGTGAATGAGCTGAGGTGCGCAATATGGGAATAACGATACAGCAATACAGGCTAAGAATTGGAAGATGGCATGGTGCAAGGCAGTGTTGGAAGGAAGGTGGAGTTGAGAGAGGAAGAGAAATTAGTGGTTATAAAGGACTGTTGGAGATTATGTTGTGTGCGACGGTTATTGCGACACTGCTGATGGTAGGAGGTATAGAAAAGAATCCGGGTCCAAACCAGGGACCGTTCGGCTGGGAGGAGCTTGAAGAGATCAAGAGAGTGGTGAATGAAGCAAGCAAGGAGAATAAATTAAGGAAATGATGCAGGAACACCAGGCAACCCAAATGAAGGAGATGAAGGACTTAAAAAGTTTTATAAAAGAAGAAATTGGAGGTGTAAATGACAAGTTAGCGGAGATAGAATATGAGGTAGGGAGCTTGAAAAAGAAGGTGGTGGTACTGGAAGAGGAATTAACAGCAATGAAGAGAGAAGTGAGGTTAGCGAGGAACGAATCAGCAAGAAAAAATGTGTTTGTGTATGGTGTACATGAGGAAGGAACAGAATCAAAAGTGGAATTAGTATTGAAAGTGGTGGACATAGTTTCGAACAAAATGAAGATAAACTTTTCTGAAGTTGATATAGATGATATGTATAGAGTGGGAAGGAACAAGGGACATAGGCCGCTGAAGTTAAGATTAATATCAACCCTGATGGCTGATATACTTCTGAGGAATGCTGGAAATTTGAAAGGATCGAACATTTATTTGAAGGCTGAGATAGAGAAAGAAGACAGGATGCGGTTGGATGTCTATAAGCGGCATATGTGGCGTGCTAGAGCGCAGGGATTGCGAGTCAAGATAGTGGGGAGCTGTCTGGTAACTTCAGGCAGAAATTGGTCGCATCGTGGACACAGGAGGAACTGCTGAGGATGGAAAATGTGAGGAGGAAATGAGTTGCAGAAATCGAGAGCAGGGCGACATCAGTAAGGAGAAGGAAGAGAGAAGATGGGACTGCGGTGTCAGCGGGCAGGTAGCGAAGACTGCAGAGTCCTTGGTGAGTCAGAACAGCCCAGGAAGGAGTGAATCAACAAGTAGGACACTAGACCGAAGTGAAGTGGATACAGGTAGTGAAGAGGTGACGGGAAGGGAAAGGAGTCAGGGTAGTGACTCAACCTCCCCGAATAGGAATAATGCAGAAATAAACCTGGAGAGAAAGCAGGCGTTAAATAAGGTGAGATCCTTAAGTTTAAAAGATCTATGGGGTGGGAAAAAGGGCTCTGGCACGGAAAAGGGGAAGGATGGGGGTGAGAAGAAAGAGAGGGATGGGGTGGAGCCAAAAGGAAGAATCACGAGAAGTAAGGGGGGAAGTGGTGAAATGCAGAAGTATAGGGAGGGAGGGGGAGGAAATAAATAACTAGATATGGTGATAGGGATGCTGAATATTGAGGGGTTGATGGGGAAGTTAGGGAATAAGGAAATTGTGGATTTAGTGAAAGATTTTGAGATTATTGCTCTAGTAGAGACGTGGTTAGGGAAGGGGGTTGAAATTACATGGGACGGTTATAGAGTAGTTAACGTGTTAAGGAAAAAAATAGGGAAGAGGGGCCGAAACCCAGGGGGCATAGTAGTTTTAATAAGAAATGAGATAGCTGAATGGGTGGAGACGTTACAGACTAGGGTAGAAGGGGTAGTGTGGTTGAGAGTAAAAATGGGGAAGGGGGCAGCGGAAGCAATTTGTCTGGCACTGCTTTATAACCATCCGAGCGATTCAGTGTATGCAAATAAACATTTTTTGACGACCTGATTGAAGAAATAAGCACAATTAAAGGAATGTATGTAGAAGATGGGATGATTTTATTGGGGGATTGGAATGCGAGAGTGAGCAATAGAGTACCGGTATACGGGAAGAAAGTAAAAGTAGACGCCGTACTGCAAAGGAAGTGTAAGGATAATGTTGTAAATAGTTATGGAGAAAGGTTATTAGAGTTATGTGCTCTAGAACATTTATTTATTTTAAATGGGTGGATGAAGGGGGATAGTTTGGGAGATTTGACGTATATTACAACAAATGGAGGGAGTGTGGTGGACATAGGAATAAGCTCAGAGATAGCGTTAAGGAGAATAATAAGTTTTGAGGTGTTAGAATATGGGTTGACAGAACATATGCCTATCAAAATAAAATTGAGAACTTTGGTTACTGATGAGAAGGGAAAGATGGAGGAAAGTAAGGAGAGGTATAGGAATGGAGGATGGAAGTATGTATGGGATGATAATACTAAAGAGAAATTAAGACGGCATTTGAAAGAGGAGGGAGATATATTAAGGGTAGGAATTGAAAGGGCGGTAGAAGGGAATGATATGGATAACGTGCTAAAATTAATTGAACTCCCAGTATGGAGGGTGGGGAAGAAAGTGAGGAGAAGGGTAGAGGGAAAAAAGAATAAAATGAATGGATGGTTTGATGAAGACTGTAGGAGAAAACGTGAGGTTGTAATGAGAGCCCTAGCGGAGTTTAGGAAGGAGGGTGTGCAAGAAAAAAGGAAGGAATATTGTAAATTGAGAAGGGAATATAAGGAGGTATTGAATGAGAAGAAAAGAGGATGGAAGGAGGCGGAAGCTGAAAAAATAAATATATATTGTAGAGAGAAGAAATTTGAGAGGATTTGGGAGTCAATAAACAAGATCAGAAGGACGAAACCGGAGGGGAAGGGGGATAAAATAGGAGAAAACGAGTGGGTTAGGCATTTTAAAAGGCTTTTAGAAGGGGAGAGGAAATTGGGTAGAGAAATAGACAAGTCACAAATTGGAAGGGAACTGGAAGTAGGCATTACAATATTGCAGGGCCTCTCAAACGCCCAAACTCTCACGCGTGCAGAGCACGGTGAATAGGCTCTGTGCACTGTGCATCGGTACGCTTCGCCTCAACTCGGCTTGACTCGGATGGTGTAGTGTGCTGAGAGCGACGAAGCGTTTGGTGGTAGACGACGTGTTTATCAGTGAAATAGATAAGCGCACGACAACAACATAATAATGGAGCAACCTGTTCCGAAGAAAGCAAAGACTTCCGAAAGTCCATTTCAATCGAACTGGGAACTTCCGTATTTTTTTGTTTGTTTGTCGTGACGATAACGCCAAATGCTTAATCTGTGGGACGATAATTACGTGCGTAAGAAAATCGTCTATTGAAAGACACTACAACAGACTACATTCGGAAAATTATTGTGAAATCATAGGAGACGTCAGAGAGAAAGAATTAAGGAAGTTGAAACAGCTTGAAGAAGAGCATTCTATATCCACATTTGTTCCAGTACTGCAGCATTTTCATTTTGGTTACGGGTTCTGCATTTCTTAAAAATTATGTTTACATTCCTCTCAAACATGTATGTGTATTTCTAATTCACTTTTTTAATTTTTTTAATAACACTGGTAACCTTGTCCCATACAACTGTGCGTCTCCGCTCACCACACGTAAACATTTCGCAGTGGGGGAGAAACAGCAGTGAAGGTGAGGAACGCGGAGACAGGCCGAACGGGGAGACAGGTGTAGGGAGAGAGGAGTGGGGGGTCTGCACTCTGGTCAACCAAGCGAAGTCGTCTTTTGCACCGTGCACAGTGCATGCACCACGCGCATGCACCCTGAGAGGCCCTGCAATATTGGATGGGGAGATAACAAGGCAGGAGGTAATTACAGTATTAAAAATGCTAGACCCAAGGCTGCAGGAGGTGTGAATGGTATTTCCTATACGGTATGGAAAGAGGTAGGGGCAAATGAACCGATGTTGAGAGGGATTGTGAAATTCTTTAATAGGTTGCTGGAAACGGGGAAATTTCCTAGAGAATGGAGGAAGGGGGTATTATGCCCTATTTATAAAAATAAAGGAGCTAGTAGTGATCCAAACAACTATAGAGGAATTACACTCCTAGACTCGCTGTCAAAGGTGTACACAGGGGTTTTGGCGAATAGGATAACAAATTGGGCGGAACAGTACGGTAGGATATCTGAGCTCCAAAATGGATTTAGGAAAGGATGTAATACAGTTGATAATGTTTGGATTCTGGACACTTTGATTACAAAGTATGTGAGGATAGCAGGGCGTAAACTATTTATAGCAGCGATTGACTTAGAAAAAGCCTTTGATACGGTCAGTAGGGAGGCGCTATTTTTGAGATTAGGGGAGGTTGGAATGTCGAAAAAAATGAGGGTGGCAATTGAAACTATTTATGAGGAAGTGTTTGTGATGATTAAATTGCAGGATGGAAGGTTGAGTAAGTGTTTTGATTCGAAAAGCGGGGTGAGACAGGGATGTAAGCTATCCCCGATATTATTTATATTATTTATAAATAATATTTTAGAGGGTCATGGTGGAGACGCATGGCAATGCCCTTGGGTAGGGAAAATGGAGGTTCCGGGGTTGCTATTCGCGGATGACCTATTGATTTCGGCTTTGACGGCAAATGGGTTGCAAAAATGGTTGGACAAGGTAGTTGAATATACTAGGAAATGGTCTCTCACACGGGTGGCCCACATTGGTTGCGCAGTATATGTTATTTTTCTCTCGTCCTGCGCGTGACGTCATCACAGGAGCACCGTGACTGTGTAGCATACAACCGCATGCGTATCTTATTTCGTTGTTTACCGCTGTCTGTCTTATAAAGAAAGGATTTCCACATAATATCTATGCGTTATTTCTTTCCGTATATTGCAATTGGTTTATATAGTGGCCTACTGTATTTTGCGTAATGTGTGTGTCGTAGATCATTTCTGTGATATCTCTGTTAAGTTGCTGTTTCGTGCAGCGAGATGCACTTATTTTCTTTTCGTTAGTTGCGTGAACAGTGTAATAGTAGCTGGAGTGAAATTTCTATGTTCATAGTATCACTGTAGTGTATATATTTGCGTGTGAAATGTCTGTGTGTTCATAGCATCATTGTAGTGTATATATTTGCGTCATTTCGCAGAATTTTTGAGCGTGAATAAAATTTCTTAAATGCGTTAGGCTATAACAGATTATAGCTGTTCGAAATAACTGACAATACAGCTATTATACACCAGAAAGACGAAAGGAACAGATATCGTGTATTATTCATCTCCTAAAACTTCAGACCTGCAAAAAGTTTGGATATATCCAGTATTCGGGAGATAGTAGGTTCGAACCCCACTGTCGGCAGCCCTGAAAATGGTTTTCCGTGGTTTCCCATTTTCACACCAGGCAAATGCTGGGGCTGTACCGTAATTAAGGCCACGGTCGCTTCCTTCCCACTCCTAGCCCTTCCCTGTCCCATCGTCGCCACAAGACCTATCTGTGTCGGTGCGACGTAAAGCAAGTAGCAAAAAAAAATGTTTGGATACAAACATGTGAAAGGAATGATGTCTTCAATGTAACTACTTCTACCGTGTGCTCGAGGCATTTTACTGAAGCCAGTTATGTTCGCGATTTAAGAGCAGAATTACTGCATTTACCTCCCAAGAAGATCTTGAAAACAGATGCAGTACCTACAGAGAACCTTACGGTAGCACTTACACTTACAGTAGTAGCCCAGTAAATGCACAATTATTCCTAAGAAATTCGTCAGTTCCAGTCTTCGGAACAAAAAAAATGGATTGCTAGCTGCTTTACGTCGCACCGACACAGATAGGTATTATGGCGACGATGGGACAGAAAGAGGCTAGGAGTGGGAAGGAAGCGGCCGTGGCCTTAATTAAGGTACAACCCCAGCATTTGCCTGGTGTGAAAATGGGAAACCAAGGAAAACCATCTTCAGTGGGGTTCGAAGCTACTATCTCCCGAACACTGGATACTGGCCGCACTTACGCGAGCAAAAAATGGAGAAGAACAGATCGGAGAGGCAGATAGCCAGAGAAACTAAGAAGAGAGCTATAGAGACTCTTGAGAATGTATCTGCGAAGAAAAGAAAAATTGATCATTCCACGGCTACTGGAGATATTACCTCAGAGGAAGAAGAGTTCCTTTTAAAGAAAGTGAAGGCACTGGCAGAGCAAAATAGAAATTCGTTCTGATGTGCACGGATACTTACAGACGTGCTGAACTGTCACGCATGCCTCATATTATATACAAAGCGTGTCAAATAATTAGCAGTAAATTCCCCGCTGTGCCACCAGAAATAAAATTTATACGCATGCGACAAATGAACATTCGGACAAGGACTGAAAAATCCATTGCGGCTCATCGGCGAAAGGCACGGCAGTGGATTTCATCTTCAAAAGCAATCACTTCATGACTCTGATCTCACAGGTAGGACTGTGTTCTAACTAAGTGTTTTCCTGTTCTTTCTTCTTCTTAAATTTTAAACAGTAGGAATATCTATGTCCGCCTCTGTGGTGTAGTGGTTAGTTTGATTAGCTGCCACCCCCGGAGTCCCGGGTTCGACTTCCGGCTCTGCCACGAAATTTGAAAAATTGTACGAGGGCTGGAACGGGGTCCATTCATCCTCGGGAGGTCAACTGAGTAGAGTAGGGTTCGATTCCCACCTCAGCCATCCTGGAAGTGGTTTTCCACTTCTCCTCCAGGCAAATGCCGTGATGATACCTAACTTAAGGCCACGGCCGCTTCCTTCCCTCTTCCTTGTCTATCCCTTCCAATCTTCCCATCCCCCACCAAGGCCCCTGTTCAGCATAGCAGGTGAGGCCGCCTTGGCGACGTTCTGGTCATCCTCCCCAGTTGTATCCCCGACCCAATGTCCCACGCTCCAGGACACTGCCCTTGAGGCGGTAGAGGTGGGATCCCTCGCTAAGTTCGAGAGAAGAACCAACCCTGGAGGACCAAGCTCGATAGCTGCAGTCGCTTAAGTGCAGCCAGTATCCAGTATTCGGGAGATAGTTGGTTCGAACCCCACTGTTGGCAGCCCAGAAGATGGTTTTCCGTGGTTTCCCATTTTCACACCAGGCAAATGCTCGGGCTGTACCTTAATTGAGGCCACGGCCGCTTCCTTCCCGGTCCTAGCCCTTTCCTGTCCCATCATCGCCGTAAGACCTATCTGTGTCGGTGCGACGTAAAGCCAATAGCAAAAAGTAGCAACCCTGGAGGGTAAGCAGATTAAGAAGAAGAAGAAGGAATATATATGCATGGCTTCGAATATGAACTTACTTCCGCTGTTGTTACAATATGTGTTAAGCTTTAAACTCGATACCTGCCGAAGTGAGTCAGTATATCGTATGTTAGCACACGGTAGTTCCATTACGGAAGTTCTGCTTTTTTTTTTTTGCTAGGGGCTTTACGTCGCACCGACACAGATAGGTCTTATGGCGACGATGGGATGGGAAAGGCCTAGGAGTTGGAAGGAAGCGGCCGTGGCCTTAATTAAGGTACAGCCCCAGCATTTGCCTGGTGTGAAAATGGGAAACCACGGAAAACCATCTTCAGGGCTGCCGATAGTGGGATTCGAACCTTCTATCTCCCGGATGCAAGCTCACAGCCGCGCGCCTCTACGCGCAGTTCTGCTTTCAACATTTAATATATCTAAATATTTATGTTTACAGATTTGAGAGCGCGTAACCTTCCTCGAACTAAATAGAGGAACTTGGAAACGTTCATACATTTCAAGCGTTGGTCAGTGTGCCGTCACGTAATCACATATTACATTTACGCCTTATTCGTAATAGAAATAATGAAAACTTACTATGCTGTACTCTTTTTCAATCTTATAGCAGCAGTAATATTTGTGTCTGGTCTGCAGTCAGTTCTGAGAAACTGTATGTTTGCTGATATTATGAGATTCCTACCGATTTGCGTGTCGCGCGCTCTGGGCTCGGCTGCTTTGCTCCTACGGTGACGTCATTTCGTTAACCAATAGCATGTCTTCTCGCGTTGGGCCCAACCTTTAGTATGGTTTAAGAACCGCGGGTCTCTCAGAGTAAATGTAAGAAAGACTCAGATAATGGTGTGTAGGAAAAGGGGTGGGAGAAAGAATAAGGAAGTCTGGAGGCTGGAGCAGGAAGAAATTAAACCAGGGGGAAAAATTGAGTACCTAGGTGTAATAATTAGTAAGAATGCTTCTTGGAAAAATCAGTGTAAGAAGGCAAAACTTAAAGGAAGAGGAGCGCTTGCGGTAGTAGGGGTATTAGAAAAGAAATTTCCAGACGTTAAATACAAAATTCAGAAAACGGTGTTTAAATCACTGGTAATGGGTAAAATGCTATTTGGGGTTGAAGTATGGGGAATGGAGGAAGACAGGAGTGAACTAAACCAGGTGGTGGCGAAATTTAGCAAGATCATGATGGACCTACCGAATTGTACAGCCAATGCCGGGGCCAGATTAGTCTGTAAAGAATCGATAGAGGTTGAAATAGCTAAGAGGGTGTTCAAGTACTGGATTAGATTGGAGGAAGGGAAGGGTGGGGCGTTAGTACAAGAAACGTTTAATTTTCAGAAAGGTATGACGAATGAAGGTTACTGGGTGAATAAGTGCAAAAAATGCTTACAAAAGATTGGATTGGGGGTATATGGAGAGGTCTGGGGGGATGGTAGGAATAAATGGGTATAGGAAAGGATAAAGGGAAAACTACTGGATATTGAAAGACAGAGCTTAATAGGGGAATGTAGAGAGAGAGTCTCTTTATCAGTATTAAATAAATTGGTGGAAGTAATAAACCCGAAAACGGAGTTTGAGGGT
This sequence comes from Anabrus simplex, assembly GCF_040414725.1. NCBI lineage: Eukaryota > Metazoa > Arthropoda > Insecta > Orthoptera > Tettigoniidae > Anabrus > Anabrus simplex. The sequence continues at coordinate 830,084,944 of NC_090266.1, read as the reverse complement.
AGAAGGGATAAGAGAGGTTTGTATTGGTGGGTATTGGGTGTTCCGAGGAATAGGGGATGGGTAGGTAGTGAGAATAGGGATAGGTGTGTGTTATGTGGAGAGAAGTGGGAGGACCTGCATATTTTAATCAATGCCGACCTTTGGCGGAGATAAAGATCAAACTACTAAGTAAGAAGGAGCTGCATATGGTAGGGGAAAGCTATAAGATAACATCTTGGTTATGTAGAGAGTGGGAGAAAGGAACGAATATAGCGAAATTCTTAAATGTGGCTAGAGCTATATTTATAAAGAAATTGAGGGAGTAACAGGGGTTGTGCAGATAATGTGGTTCGTGCTGAGGGAGAAAGGGGGAAGGCATTCTGCTCAGAGGAATGGATATCCGCCCTGAGCAAATGCGGGAAGGGTATCATGGTAATCATGATATCAGAAGAGGGGGCTGTAGTGTTAGGGGAAAGGGGGAGAGCACCTTGCCCTGTGGAAAGGTGATCCGCCTGGGGCAAAGGGAAAGCCTGAGAAAATTAGGTAAGCGTTGAGAAAAGGGGAGGTTGAGTAGGTTTGAGGGTAGTGTAAAGCTTAGGTGGAAGTAAAAAAAAAAAGAGAGTTGACTGAGTGAACTAATGGACTTGGAATGGAGTACTGTCTGTTGGTGTGTAAATGAGGAGTGAAAAAAATGGATTGTTTAAGTGTATTTGTGTGAGGAGGGAGTATAAAGAAGGTATATGTGATAGAATTGAGATAGATTAAGTGGGAATGTAGTTAAGGAGAAAATGTTGGCAGTATGGAAATTATGAAAGTAGGTCATAAAAAATATAAAAAATTTAAATGGTGTAGATGCCTTGATGAGGGGTGTAAAATTGAGGGATTCTTGACGTTTATGTATTAAGTTCAATAGGATGGAAGAAATGGGATCTAACAGTTTGATGTAATTGAGGTGTTGTAGACTGAGAAGACGGAGTGAACTAATGGATTTGGAATGGAAACTGTTTGTGTGTAAGTGAAATGTTAAAAAAAGTCAAATTGTTTTAAGTGCGATGTAAAATGATTGTTAGTTGATGTTTAAGTCTGAAGCTTAATAAGGTGAGACGGTTTGATATGTGAAGTGTGGTGCGGTAGGTGGAGAAGACTGAGTGAAATAATGGACTTCGAATGAAAAAAGTTTGTCTATGTAAAAAAAAGTGTTAATTGTTTTAGGTGCGTTGATGAGGGATTTTAAATGGTTGTTAGCTGATGTTTAAGTCTTAAGTTTTATAAGGTGAGATGTAGAGAGCGGGAGTAGTGCGTGAGAGGTGAGGTTGACGTATCAAGGGAAGAGGGAGGGGTGGGGACTTGACCCCACTCCAAAGAAGTTAGACTTGAGCATGTCTGCACGGAAAGGAAAAGGATAGGGAAGGTAGTGTGCTGACAATGGACAAGAATATGTGTGACGTACATAGCGGAAGTGTGTTGCAGGCCACCTGTTGGGTCTGGTTTCAGCCAGGGTGGCTTGTAACACATGATAAGGAAAGGAACACAGTGTTTGTCAGCGAGGGTCGGTGAGATATGATACCAGTTCTCACGTGGCAAGGCTGGTGGCTGCTGTACACGGGTTGGTGGGCGTGTGTTCCATGCCAGGGCTGTTGCAGCGACCAGTCTAATTAATTTTTTAAATTATTTTTTAGGTGGTAGTCAGGGGTTGGGCTTTGGGTAGTTAGTAGTGCGGTATCGTCCTGCATGTGTGCTGGCTATCCGCGTACGTGTGGGATGATGCTGAGTAGATGTAGAGGTAGTAAATGTAGTTAAGTAGTTTTAAGAGAGATGTAGTTGCTATTATTGCTTGTATTCCTTTGCTTCGCTCTGTCTGTCTTTATTGCCTGTAAGCCGATGGTGTACACTAGGGTGGGCAATAAAGATATATATGTTATGTTATGTTATGTTATGTTATGTTATGTTATGTTATGTTATGTTATGTTATGTTATGTTATGTTATGTTATGTTATGTTATGTTATGTTATGTTATGTTATGTTATGTTATGTTATGTTATGTTATGTTATGTTATGTTATGTTATGTTATGTTATGTTATGTTATGTTATGTTATGTTATTTACCGTTTTCCACCGATCATAGTTGCTTATGAAAAACTCGCTCATGCCTGTTTTATCAGCCATATGGTACTGCCTAACAGTCCTAATTTTAATACCTTCCTTTCTTTCACATTTATTTTTAATTACCACAAAAACAGCTTCGTGATTACTAATACCATCTATTACTTCGGTTTCTCTATAGAGCTCATCTGGTTTTACCAGCACCACATCCAGAATATTCTTCCCTCTAGTAGGTTCCATCACTTTCTGAATCAGGTGCCCTCCCCATATTCACTTTTTTGCCATTTCTTGGTCATGCTTCCTGTCGTTCGCATTACCTTCCCAATTGACATTTGGTAAATTGAGATCACCCGCTACGATCACGTTCCTTTCCTTATCGTTTCTCACATAGCTGATTATCTTATCAAATAATTCTGGATCAGCATCTGTGCTACCTTTTCCTGGTCTGTACACTCCAAAGACATCTAGTTGCCTATATAAGTGACTGGTGATCTGAACTGTAGAATAGATTTTCAGACTACGAAGACAAAACTCATTCTAGATTTCCTAGAAACGGAGAATTTTAACCGTCTTAATGATCCAGAGAAGAAAACATACTTATCATATAACGGGAGCAGCACAATCGACCTCGTCTTCTCAAACATGAAGGGACTCAACCTCAAGAAACAGATAGTTCTTCGAGACGTAATTGTCAGGAAGCACTTACCAGTAGAGACGACCTCCAACATAGACAGAGAATACGACGGCGTTTTACACCACAACAAGAGACGAATTCGAGGATGATAGATAGCGCCCTCCTAGCTGAGGAATTGGCAAGAACACCGGATCTCTTAGCAGTGGCGGCTCGTGATCAATTTAGCCAGTGGAGCCCGATATAAAGTTTTTGGCCATGAATATGGGATTCAGGCAGGCATTTTTGAAACAAGGGTTTTTTATACTGTACTGTACAATACTATACCGTACCAGAAAAACTCCAAAAGACAGTACATAGCCTATAGCAGAAAATGTCAGTCTAAGTATATACACTAAATAGTTAAAAATAAAATAGAACTGAACTCACCGAATGGCACATTACTTATATAGCAGTTGATCACGCCTATTCTTCTGACCGGCAAACATTTCAATGACTCTGTTGTTGAAATTAGGAATTTCACCGATTTCCTCCTTATGAATTGAACAAACAGCGAGTGAATTCAGTCTGTTTTGACCCATATTATTCCAAAGGTAATTATGGACCCTTTTTAATGTGCTGAAACTTCACTCTGCTTCCGCTGTTGAAACTGGCGTAGTTAGTGCAATTTTTAGAGTTCTGTCTACCTCAGAGAACGATTCTTCGAAGAAATGTTTCATGAAGAATATGAACAAATCATAGACTGAAGGAATATCTTTAAAGATGGCATTGCAACAAATCACTGAAAATTCATTTCTCAATTTATCTTGGGAAATAAATGGACTGTAACTCGATGATAAAGTCTTGAATAAATACGTTGGCAAAATTTCTTTGAACGTAGCAGACTTTTTCGGATCAATAATTTCGAAAATACTAAATATATGAAACTCTTGGAATCTGTCTTTCATTTGGGTGATCACTATATCACACACTTCCTTGACACCTACAGTCAGATTTACAACAGAGCTGTACTTAGATATTTTTGTTGTTGGAGTAGAACATTCATATTCATCTTCCTGATATCTTTCATTGATCTCCCATATTTCATAAACAGCTGATTCAAAACGTTGTAATGCATAGGATATGGTAACTGCATTGGCACTATGCGTAGAAATCGTTCAATATATACAAAATATCAAAACATTTCATCATCTCATAGAAGAAAAAGCAAATATTCTGAATGGTTAAGTAATTTTTAAACCAAAACACTCCCTTATTGTTACATAATCCCAACCATCTTCGTTCTCAATCTTCTCAAAACATTCCAATAAATGAGATTTGTTTTCATGAACACTACTCGCAACCCGAGACTAAAAGTTTAATCTTGTTGAAGAAAATGATCGCAATACATCACTTCCCGTAGGCGATGAAGAGGAAAACGTAGTGAATCCAATAATATTTGCGAGGAACAACCGAACAGATTTTATGTTCTTGCTACATGCATTTCATATTACCATTTTTAGTTGATGAGTGTAACAGTGAACGTAGGCTACTTGGAATACGGAAAAGAATTCGGCATCAGAGCCTGAACACCTCCCTTACTCCCTCGCATCACCGCGGCTCTATAAAAGGCCTGAGCTATGAGCTTTTCCTCAACTTCGAAAGGTTCAAGCAGCATTTTCAGAACTTCCCCGAGACCATACGCTGTCCTATCAGTAACATTTTCAACGGAAAGGAATCTTTCAACAGGTTTATTGCCCTTAATGTACCACAATATGATAAGAAATTTACTTTGGCAAGTTATGTCTGTTGCTTCATCTCCTAGCACAGAAACAAAAGTTGCAGCGTTGATACCTTTGACCAAGTCTTCAATGTACACCTGATACATACAACCTATTAGTTCGTTTTGTATAATGTGTGACGTATATTTAGAAACGGATGTGCGAGTGCCTTTCAGATGGTCATCTAACACACTGCCGAGATTGCGGAGAAGATACAACAAATCAAAGAAATTACCACGGTTTGCTGAGTCCTGTATTTCATTATGACCCCTCAGTGCTGACTCGTGAGTTCCACACAATTTTAAGCATTCTACTGCTCTATTTATGTGTGTCTATTTTTGTGCAGCAATGTTAACAGTCCCAAATATTTTGCATTTACATACATTTCTTAAATGTAATGCACTTTCCTCATATGTTTTAATTCGCTGCCTTGAATGTTTAAGATCCTTACACCGGTCGTGGACCACAATCTTTCACCACAAAATAACACACAGTAAAAACAAAACAGACTTTCTTTTTTCTTCACTCACTGTTATCCATGATCTTTTACTGAACCATGTATTATAGAAAGTTATATTTTTCTTGCCATCAAGTTAAATAACGTGAAATCGTTTGGGTGGTAAGCACCTAAACGTTTAATTTGAATCCTTTCTTCTAAACTTAATGAATTGTAGGGAGCTTTTAATAAACAATCCACTCTGTTCATCTTAAATTAGACACTCGCTTGTCCACCAAACAATTGAGAATTGCCGTACCGCAATAATCACACTTCCGCTCAGTGGCGCCGATTTTGGGGTGGGAGGGAGACAAGGCGCTTACTGCCCCCCCCACCAAAAAATTCTCCTCCTAGATGTTAAGGCCCCTTAAAACGTAGAGTTTGGTAGTCTTCGGAGACTGCTAAGACGTTAAATCTGGATAAGGTGTTAGATGGTTTTATATTAATAAATTAGATTAGAAAGCGGGCATTCCTTCAGGGAACTACATTTCCCAATGGAGACTGTTCAGACAGTACATCTGGCGGTAGAGCTTTTCACATTTCGTATCATGAAATGCATTATATACTGTACGGCAAGGGATATTTATTAAGAAAATGCATTTATGAAGCAAGTCCTATTTTTTTACTTGTGATTATTCTTGATAGCTTCCTACATAAAACATTCATTCAAAATATTTATTTATGAATCAAATTCTATTTTTCTGTTTACTTGTGAAATTTATTGGAAACTCCGTACATAAGTCTCGTTCAAAAATGTATTTGAGAAACACGCTGTATTATTGATCGTTTTTTTCTGTTTGTTTTTTAATATAGGAATTATTGCATTAATAGTTGTTCCTCATTTCACATGATTGTGTCAAATTAATTATGCCCCTCATAATTAACGGAAGTCGGTGCTCCTGCTTCCGCGCACAGCGAAATGAAACGTGAAATACAGCCAGCGCGACGGGCCCGCGCAACGGGCCAACTTCCTCTGGCCCCAAACGATGCGATAACTCGCCAGCAACACACATGAACACTGCCACTATGCCAGGCAGCCGAGAGGGGATATAAGTCAGTCGACTGATGCGCCGCTCAAAACACGTGGGGAGGCGAGGTTTTTGGGCCAGCAGAGGCTGGCCCTCTCACACGGAACCAAGGCTGTTGACGGACTATTAGCGTTGGATATCATACTCGCTTTAGTGTTTACAATAAAAACAGCGCATAATAAATTGCCCTTATAGTAGATCCGCCCCTGTCTCTTAGAGAGGATACGTTTGGGAAATCTGAACGAAGCAGTACATATCATACAAAATATGCTTGAAAACTCAAAGGTAACAGAACGATCAAACAAACATAGCGCAATACCATAGGTAAATTGTGCTTGCTACCAGGTACGGAGGAATGAATTAGATGCTCTACATAAAATGACCAGATTTCAAATAGAAACCAACGTACAAACATACTAAACACTTAGGAGGCTTTACAAGAAGGTGATTAAAAAAGCCAAGGAAGCATTCCAGCGTATGATTGAAATTAAATTGTTAGAAGAGATGAACAAATTCCCTACAGGATTCTGCAACCAAGGCAACCAAAATTCTCAAGGCACATGACAATGGAAACGTGGACATCACATTTCAGTAAGGTGCTACAGGCCAAGGACTCCAGACAATCCAAGAAGAACGACAATAACAACATTACCATTACCCTATTCAATACAAAGATATTTATTAATGCGAAAGAATCACATATCGTTCAAATGAGGTACTAGTTTCGGCACCAGATATGTGCCATCATCAGCCACAAAGTCAAATCGGGCAAACACAATAAAACCCTAAAACAACTTTATACACACTATAACATCTGCATGGATGAATATGAAATATGACATTAAAACAACTTTAAAAACACACTATAACATTTACACATATGAATATAAAATAAAATATGGTAGATGAAGTTGTATTTCATTTTAAAATCCGTTAAAATGATGACTCCGTTGTTGTATACCCATGGCGGTTTGTCCAGCTTATATATAACTTCAGTTTTCTAAAACTGTTAAAATTATGCTGTGAGGTTTATTGTCATATGAAGTTGTTTGCTATTTGAAGTATTTCAAAATCATGTTCTATATCAGTAAACTTATGATTAGAGTCGTGAATGTGTGTTCTAGAGTTTGGTTCCGGAAAATAAACGTAAACATGAACTTGGTAAGATCCAAAGAATTAATTCCCACTTCAATATGGGTTGAGGAACCTGGGGAAGAAATTAAAAGTCGTATTAGGCAAAAGATCGGAAGGAAAGATCAAAAAGAAAAGTCTAGAAAAACCCAGAGAATACTAGAAACGAACTCACATTGAGCACCCTGAGTGTTCGGCGGACAGAGCTGGACTGATGGATGCAATTATAAGGTTAAGGGGCGAGGCGTAAGGGAGGAGAGGAGAGGGGTGGAGGCGGAGCAACTGCCACGGAGCTAAGGTGGAGCGGAAGAATGTGGTAGTGGGGGTAAATGATGTGGATATGTACTGCGTATGGTTTGAAAGATCGAATTGTTTTTAGGTGGTCTAATATTTCTTAGCCATTTAATTAAGAGATCATAAAGAATATTAGTTTTCTCGGAAATTTCATTTAAATTATAGTTAGGGTTGAAATATTGATCGCAATGAATGAAACAATTTTCGACGATGTTCATAATTGGCCCTTTGTTTGCTATTTGAAGTATTTCAAAATCATGTTCTATATCAGTAAACTTATGATTAGAGTCGTGAATGTGTTGGCCTATAGCAGAAAACTTGTTATATCATACTACGTTGACGTGCTCTGAATATCTGGTTATGAAGTTGCGTCCTGTTTGTCCCACGTAGGAGGCGCTGCAGTCGATACACTTGAATCTATAGATTCCAGATTTGGAAAATCTGTTAGAGGTGTTGACTGATGTTGAATTATGTATAATTTCTGATGTCCTATTATTAGTTCTGAAGAGGATTTTTACGTTATGTTTTCGAAAAACATTGGTGATTTGATGGATACCGTTGTTGAATGTAAAAGTAGATGAAACGTTAGTTATAGGTTTTCCTTTAGTGAGAGTAGTCTTGGGCCGGTGTCGTTTCTAGTATTCTCTGGGTTTTTCTAGACTTTTCTTTTTGATCTCTCCTTCCGATCTTTTGCCTAATTCGACTTTTAATTTCTTCCCCAGGTTCCTCAACCCATATTGAAGTGGGAATTAATTCTTTGGATCTTACCAAGTTCATGTTTACGTTTATTTTCCGGAACCAGACTATAGAACACACATAGTGTCAACTTCATATGACAATAAACCTCACAGCATAATTTTAACAGTTTTAGAAAACTACAGTTATATATAAGCTGGACAAATCGCCATGGGTATACAACAACGGAGTCATCATTTTAACGGATTTTAAAATGGAATACAACTTCATCTACCATATTTTATTTTATATTCATCTGTGCAAATGTTATAGTGTGTTTTTAAAGTTGTTTTAATGTCATATTTCATATTCATCCATGCAGATGTTATAGTGTGTATACAGTTGTTTTAGGGTTTTATTGTGTTTGCCCGATTTGACTTTGTGGCTGATGATGGCACATATCTGGTGCCGAAACTAGTACCTCATTTGAACGATATGTGATTCTTTCACATTAATAAATATCTTTGTATTGAATAGGAGGAACCTCTTAATTTTTAAATATTGTAATCCCACTTCAATACGGGTCATGAAATTTCTAAATATTAATAATTACCATTACCCGGCTGTTCACAGAAGACGAAGTAGCGGAGGCAATTAGGAAAAGTAAAGACCACAAGGCATGTGGTCCAGATAATCTAATGTATTTAATTAACACTTGAAACAGAGCATTACAGAGCTCAAAGCAGCTTGGACATCCGACATGAAATAAAGCCTCATAAGAGGATCCATTTCGGACAGATGGAGATACGCCACACTAAAATTACTATACAACGGGAAAGGAAATCATGAGTATTCACACGCTTACAGGGGTATTGCATTAGAATGCAATCCTTTTAAAATACTAAGTTCTTTGAAGAAAGACTAACAGAACATGTGGACTGTGTGATACCGGAAGAGCAATTTGGGTTTCGAAGAAGTAGATCTACTCTACACGCTGTTCAGTGCTTACGTAATGACATACTAGAAACAACACGGAGACAGAAGCAGAAACTACATGTTGCTTTCATCAACTTCTCAAAGGCCTTTGACTCGGCCAACAGAACAATACTAATAAAAAAAACCTTGAGCCGCTTACTGGAAGTGATAATGCCCTATTTGTTATGATACGAAATATACTTGCAGAGAACTACGTACAAATTGACGACAACTTGACAACTTCCTTTCCGATAGAACAAACAACAGGACTGCTTCAGGGGGTCCGTTGAACACAATCCTGTTCATCGTAGCGACCATGACGGAGAATGAAAAATGTCTGTCTATGCGGATGATATGGCAACTCCGTCTTCGTCCAATGAAGATCTACAAACAGCTTTTGATAGTTTCGTGGAATGGGCAGATAGAAACGATTTACAGCTGAAAGCAAGTAAAACGGTAGACTTGACATTCAGACGAGGAGGGAAAATAGCATTGAAAAATACAATTTATTATAAGAGTGAGAAATTATCGACGCCCGCCCCCTTTACGTACCTGGGAAACAGTGGCGGCGCGTGACTTTTACAGTAAGGGAAGTACATGTCATAAGGTAAGAAGGTATATACAGTAAAATAAATATAATAACTCACATTGACTTGTGCTATTTGAATGTTAATTCCATCCGCCTCTCCTTCTTGACGAATTAGTCTATGACAAGGCTGTATAATTCTTCTTCATTCTTTGATGACTTCAAATTTAGTACCGTCTTCTCAATCGACAGTAGAGACAAGTTCGAGAGTCTTTGTTATCCCTGTGTGTTTCTGCAGTAGGTGTGGATTCTCGGAAGTGCCGAAAATGAACGTTCGGCACTAGCACTGGACACTGGGATAGTTAAAATCAACGCACATAGCTTAAACAGTTCAGAAAAGACAGAATATGACAATCCACTACTTTTTAAAATAAAATACAAATTTTAGAACTCCCATCGTAAGATACTCATCGAAGTGATAAGTTACGCTGAGCTCGCTTCTAAGACGAACGAAGTCAAAATGCTGACCGTAACTTTGTTTCAAAGAACAGAATGCTGCTTCAGGAAATCTTTTCTTCGTGTTCTTTTGATCAACTAACTGTAAAAATGTTAATTTTTTGAGTACTTGGAACCGAACAAGTTCGGTGTATATATATATATTGTCATATATCTCGCAATATTTGCGACGGTAGTGTGAAATTGTGTCGCGAGGTTCACTATGACGTAGCCTCACCTTTGGCAGCTCTTGACATTTTTCCATACCCTTTCAAATTAATTTCTTTATAATTTTTGTTTCCTCTACTTTGGCAGTACAGAAATTTACATCCAGTGCTTTCGTTTGAAGAATTTCAAGGAGAGAATCGGTTAAGCAAAATATCTCGCTGAAAACTAATAAAATGAAATTGAACTGGAATTCTGTGAGAACACTGTTAAGACCTCGAGCTTCGTGATACGTTTGGCTATCCCACTGCTCTGGATTATCAAGGATATTCTTGAGCAACTGAACTAATTCTTCAAGTCTTCCTTTATAATTCAATCGTGTTGGACACACTTTAAGAAATCGTATCTTGACTTCTTTATCTAATGCAGCAGTTCTCTTCGTCGAATTAGAAAAGAAAGAGGCCAAGCTACTCAGAGTCATGAAGAATGTTTTACATTCTTTTATATTAGAAGTTGTCAGTGTAAGGAAAAGGTTCAGTCTGTGAGCAAAACAATGTATGAATACAGCGTCAGGATATTTGTCTTTCGGACGGACAATAGCGTATGAGCACAACCAGGATACAAGTAGGAAAATTGAATTCTATGACCGAGTTATGTTTGATCGGCATAACAAGGAACAGCAAGGCCAAAATGTCTCTTCTGCATTAAATTCTATTAAGAGATTTATTGTAGGTATTAGGGAAAGCAGCCAGATCAACTACATCAGCACGTATAAGGCACTTCCCTCATAGAAAGAGAGAAAATCTCTCTCTACCACATTGCCAAGATTAGACGATCAGCCAATAAGCAATTTATTAATCGGTGGGATGATGGTAAAGGGACAATGTTCACTACAAAGGAACAGCTCCTTGCAGAAAGTGAGAGATATTTCCGTGAAATGTTTGCAGAAGACAGCATCTCAGAGTTCGATATTGACAGACATCTTCATCATCTCCAGAGTCATCTAGAAGGAGATGATATCGCACATCTTACTAATAACATTTCCGAAGACGAAGTGAAGCACGCATTAGACCATACTGCACCATATAAGACGCCAGGTTATGATGGGATCCAGTATGAATGGTATAAGAAATTTTGGAACATTATCGGTAAAGACTTATCGGTAAAGACCTGACACAAGTTATTAATTATGCCTTCAGTCCCAACATAAGTTATACATTTGCAGAGGGAATTATCATCCTAATTCGCAAACTCTCCAGTTGCACGTATATCAGTGACTATGTAACGTTCCAGACGTTACAGTGTAATTATGTTAATTTTATTATGTGTATTTAATTCAGAAATTTAACGTCATGATATTTATTTTGGTATGTAATTGTATTATAATTCATGTTTAATCATTTGCTCACTATCATTTCATTACTTTATAACTACGACTTGTAAACGAGGGCTGAATATTCTAATATTCACTTAGATTCTTGCGACATTTGTTTAAAATTAACTTGCAGTAGATTTCCTCTATATTGCTACATCACCGAGGAGGGAGAAAGGACAATTTTAGACATCAAGTTCTGGGAAAAGCGAGCACGTGTTCACGCGTCCCAACGTAAGCTACCGTATTTCGACCAGAATTATTCAAACGAATCAACGCCTATATTTTGAAAGGAGCGTCATGTTGCCATGGATAATGAGTGAATGGACCAATAGAAGAACAGTTAATATCAGAGTTAAGACCCGTCAACTCTAATATCTGGAGTGGGGAGAGACATGTCATCTGATTGGACCACGTGTTGCGACCTGTAATTAGCACCAGTAAAGGTTATAAAAGGGCATGCTGGAGCTCTTGGCTTGATCTCTACTACTGGACTCGGCTGCATTCTACTTGATTCTTCGTCTCGGTACTTAGAAATTCCGAATGAGGGGTGTATAGCCACTCTCATCAGGAAGTACGTACAGCTCGGCTACAAGACCGGTTTGAACCAGTCTAAGTCAATAGGTAGTATTAATCTAGATAGAAATGAAACTTCAGAGAATATTTTCAGTAAAGTTGGAAGGATTCTTAATTGAGTATCCTCTCCAAATAACCCAAGGTGGTTCTTCTAACTATGACTTAGGGCTTATCTCCAATATACGGGATAAAGCATAATAGGGAGTGTTAGTTTTGAAGTCATCTTCCAATTAGTGGTGGGTGCAATTTGCAAGGCAGGAATGGTACTTAGCTGCAGATGAAGAGATCTCAAAGACGACCGATGATGTTCCCGCTACAAGGAGGGAAGCTTTCCAAGGACCAGCAGAACAAGACTACATGGTGAGCAAGCGAGTTAAAGATATTGCAAGTTTTCGCGAAGTAGAGTCATTCAATTTTCTGTTAAATTCATTTTTAATTTAAATTCAGTTCTCGTTAAACCGTCGTCATTTATATTAAATATAATAAATAGTATTTTTCTAGTTTACCTTAATCAATCTGCCTTAATTAGCCTTTTGATTTTTAATTCTCCTGCTTAATGATTAGTGCACTATCACCCCACCCCTGTGATAAGAGTCTGTCCAAGCTTGATTATAAATTTTATCTTTAAGTCCTCAACTTAAAGATTGGCGCCCTTTGCTTGCTTGGTTGCATTTCTCATTTGATGATTGTTCTCCGAGAGGGGAAGTCACATAAATGCCGCTCCAACGTGTGGCGAGAAAATCATTAAGTACGGAGCAGTTAATGACAGTAACGATATCAGAATTCGTATTATGGGCAAAATTTGGATATCCACGTTTCATTAGGAGTGTTTGATTGTGGGAAGGGTCATGGCTGATCAGACGAAAGAGGAGAGGATGTTGCGCAGTGGACGGGCGATAAAAGGTAATAATGTATTGAGTTCAGAGGAAGAGTTGTGTAGTCTAGTAGAGGAAATTGAAGATAGTAGTGTAAGTAGTATGGAGAGTGAAGGCAAGCAGAAAGAAGTCAGTATGGAGTCAGATGATAGTAGGATGGGGGGCGAAGCGGAAGTGAACACTAACAATGAAAGTAATAATAATGATCAGTTAATGAGAATGATGCAGTTAATGTTAAGTAAGATAGAGGACAGTAAAACTGAAATAAAAAGTGAATTAGAACAAACAAAATCTGAGCTTAAAGGTGAATTGGAACAAATTAAAACAGATGTAGAACAAACTAAATCTGAGCTTAAAGGTGAATTAGAACAAACTAACACTAAAATTGAGAATATTAAATATGAACTTAAAGAACAGTTAGAGCAAACTAAAGCTGAATTAAGCAGGGAGATGAGGGAAAATAAGGAGGAAGCGAATCGGAGAATGGACGAACACAGTAGGCAGTTACGCGATCTGGTGGTAAAAAATGAACATTTTAATAAGCGATTAGCGGACCAGAAAAGTGAATATGAACGGCGAGGGAAAGAGGTAGAAGAAAAGTTTTCGGGGCAGAGAAGTGAATTCCTGGAATTAATGGGGAAGGAAAACAACTCTACTAGGGAGGAAGTAATGAGGCAGGTCACTAGTATTGATAAGAGAGTTGAGACTCAAAGAGGGGAAATACGGATATTTAAAGACCACGTCCAACAAGAGATGGACACGGTAAAGCTTAGAATAGAAGATGAGACCCGGGCAAGTGAAGAAAGGTTTGCGATAGTTGAAGAGAATAAGATTGAAATTAGGACATTGAAAGAGAAGCAGGTTAATTTGGAGAGAGAAATTGATAGGAGAGACAGAGATGTAGAATGCCGGATGGAGAAAGCAGAAAATCAGTTAAAACAGGTGGCAAAGGATAAACAGGTTTTCACGGGAAGGCAATGTCTAGGAAATAGCTACATTAGGGAAATTGAACTACCTAAATTTAATGGGAAACAAACGAACCCGCTAGATTTCCTTAAGATGATAGAAAATCGATTTGAAAAGCGTCTAGAGGAAGGGTCTATGGACTGGGAAGACGTTATGGAAAATATTGACCATGCTTTTGTAGGAGAAACACGGTCTTGGTTCATGGTATATAGGCAGACGATGACGAACCTGAAAGAATTCAGAAATAAATTTAGAGAGAAATTCTGGAATGAAGCGATACAAGCTCGGGAGAGAGAAAGGGTGGTATTTGGGAGGTACAAACAGCATGAAGGAGTCACTATGACCGAGTACTTCCTGGCACATGTCATGATTTGTCAGAACTTAGATGGTATAACCGAGGGGTCGGATGTAGTAAGACTACTTTTAAGACATTTTCCGGACAGGGTGAGAGAAGCAGCCTGCATGCAAAAAGTTGGTACTATTCAGGAGATGGAGAACCTACTAGGCAGTTTTGATGCGTTAGGTAACCTTAGGAGTAGAACGGAGAATATTCAGAACTTTAGTCATCACAACGGAATGAGACATAACGGTAGAACACAGTATCACGAAGCTCGCAATCAGTTCAGACCTCAGCAGAACAGCAGGAGCGGAGCACAGGAATATAGGACAGGAAATTCCCAACGGAGGCCAGAGCAATGTACTAATGAGTCCAACGTCAATACACAAAGGGAAACTTTAAACTAACTAGAGGCTGTAATGTTAGGTCAGAATTCCAGCCTAGTACGACGGTAGCGAAGTGTCTTGCCATGAAAGTGTTACCATATGACCTCGATGTTAGAGACGATTTGTTGTATGAACCCGAGCAGAATAATGGAGATTCAAGTAATAAAGTAGTCAATCCCGTTGTTAAATTGAAAGTCTGGGGGGCGTGGGTTAAAGTTTTGATTGATTCTGGTAGCCAAATATCATGTATTAGTTCTCAGTGGTATGAGTCATTAGTGAAACAGGGTATTCAGTTGGAGGAAATGCCTGTTAAGTCTACTTTCATCATTACGGCTGTTGGAAAGAGGTCTAAGCAAATTTGTAAACAAGTAGCTGTCCCGATCTGCATTAATAATTCTATTAGCGTTCAGATATGTTTGGTAATTCCGCATTTAATATTTGATCTTATCTTGGGATCTGACTGGTTAACGTTAAAATTGGCTCAGTTAAATTACAATGATCTTATGCTAAATTTGAGGTGGAATAATGAGGATATCAAGGTCAAGTTTGAGGAGGAAATTCAGAGGAAAACGGAAGTTAGTACAGTGTGGAGAATGAGAGAGGTTTCTAAAGTAAATGAAGAGGCTAATGAGGGCCTGAAGTTGTGTCAGTTGTGGATTAATGAGGATAAAATATGTGGCTTGAAAGAAGCCGTAAGTAGAAGTGAAGTAAATGAAATCCAGAAGGACAAGTTATATGAAGTGTTATGTGAACACGTGGAGATTTTTTCCGAGAAACCTGGTGTTACCCATCTGTATGAACATTCTTTTTCTGTGCTGGATAAGACTCCATTCAGCGGACCGCGGTATCCGATACCACACAAATATGCAAAAGCCGTAGAGGATCAAATTCAAGCTATGTTAGCAGACGATGTGATAGAATTATCAAACAGTCAATACGTTAATCCCTTAATTGTCGTGCCTAAGTCTGATGGATCAATACGTTTGTGTATTGATGGCAGGGAGATGAACCGACGTATTGGTGCTGATCAGTTGAGATCACAAACCATTGAAGAGTTGATACAGAATTTTCAGGGTAAGAGTTGGTTTTCTACGTTAGATCTTAGGAGTAGTTTTTGGCAGATACCTTTAAGATCAGAAGACAGGCCTCTTACTGCTTTCAGCTATAAGCATAGTTTGTACCAATTTAGGCGTGTTCCTTTTGGGACCCGTACGAGTTCGGCAGCTCTTATTCGCGCACTTAGTATTGCCTTGGGAGATGATACTGGAGATTATGCTACTATTTATATCGATGATTTGGTTATAGGATCTAGTACCTTTGAAGAGCACTTGGACCACTTGGAGAGGATTTTTTCTAAATTAGAGTATGCTGGTTTTACTCTGAAACTTGACAAATGTGTTTTCAGCAGACGAGAGGTGACTTTTTTGGGGCACCGTGTATCGGCAATGGGAGTGACGCCTGAGAGCACAAGAATTGAAAAAATATTGAATGCTACGACACCTAGAAATATTAAGGAGCTCAGATCGTATATTGGTGTATGTAATTTTTTCAGACGATTTGTAGTGAGATTTGGTAACTTACTAGAGCCTCAGAATGAACTAGTGAGAGTGTTAGGTTTGCCTGAGGAACCGCCTCGTAATGCTGAATTTTACGTCCGACTGGCACGGGAGAACCTGATTAAATCTGGAGATAAACGTAAAAGACAGCAGAAACGTAGGTACTGGATAACTTTGAGGTCGGTGATATGGTTTTGGTGAGAGTTCCCATGTTGTCAAATAGTGAGGATAAGGTAACTAAGAAATTTTTCCTGTTATATCAAGGCCCTTATAAAGTACATCGTAAACTTGGACCCTGTGCTTACAAGTTAGCGGATGGCGAGAGCGTAATGAATGGTTCATATAACATTAGTAGTTTAAGGAGATACCTGTCGTGTGAGGTGGCTGAACCGGATTGTGAGATATAGGTCAGTAACTCGGGGAAGTTGCTACTTGTTATGTCAGACTACGAGCGGGATGAGTTTACGTCTCTATTGTGGTGGTATTTCCTAGTTGTGTTTGTAAACAAGGGAGGTGTTTGTGTGACGGTAGATTTACGCTAGTTCATTGACGATAGATCATCTGTTTTCCGTATGTGAGGCCATGAAATTTTATATATTTGTTTTCTGAGATGTTACAGAAGGCTAATTAAAGCTGACGACGGCAAATAATTAATTTTCCCGTATGTGCATTTCTAACTTGCAATAATTTTACCGTGAGCTTAAATCACGTGTGTATTCGAGTGAAGTGTATTGCATCCTGCTTCAAGATAAAGTTGAAACATTCGAAAGAGTGATAAAAGTGTAAATTGTTTGTATTATTTGTTTTCCATGTTTCTAATGTAAAAGATTGGAAGAGAATGTGTTACTGCTATCTAGCAAAGAATGTCGGAGAGATGTGGGGAGTAAAAGGACAGATAGACACTCAGCAGAGTCTGTAATCTGAATTGTATATATATTATGTTATATTTTCTAGGATAATCTTGTTTTTTTTTACAAAAGTGAAAAGTTGCTCATGTTGGGCATAATTTTGTATCTATACCTCAAGATGAACTGAAATAACAGACAGTCGCAATGGTAAGCAGTCTAAGAGAGATATGATGGAAAGAGTGAGATATAATTAATTGTATGAAAATAATGTCGCTCGTTATGGGCAGGTAATAGAGGTATTTCAAGTCAATGTGGGAGTAAGTGTGTGAGTTCTCAACTCATATGATATTTGTTAAGAACTCATGGGGGCGTATGTAACGTTCCAGACGTTACAGTGTAATTATGTTAATTTTATTATGTGTATTTAATTCAGAAATTTAACGTCATGATATTTATTTTGGTATGTAATTGTATTATAATTCATGTTTAATCATTTGCTCACTATCATTTCATTACTTTGTAACTACGACTTGTAAACGAGGGCTGAATATTCTAATATTCACTTAGATTCTTGCGACATTTGTTTAAAATTAACTTGCAGTAGATTTCCTCTATATTGCTACATCACCGAGGAGGGAGAAAGGACAATTTTAGACATCAAGTTCTGGGAAAAGCGAGCACGTGTTCACGCGTCCCAACGTAAGCTACCGTATTTCGACCAGAATTATTCAAACGAATCAACGCCTATATTTTGAAAGGAGCGTCATGTTGCCATGGATAATGAGTGAATGGACCAATAGAAGAACAGTTAATATCAGAGTTAAGACCCGTCAACTCTAATATCTGGAGTGGGGAGAGACATGTCATCTGATTGGACCACGTGTTGCGACCTGTAATTAGCACCAGTAAAGGTTATAAAAGGGCATGCTGGAGCTCTTGGCTTGATCTCTACTACTGGACTCGGCTGCATTCTACTTGATTCTTCGTCTCGGTACTTAGAAATTCCGAATGAGGGGTGTATAGCCACTCTCATCAGGAAGTACGTACAGCTCGGCTACAAGACCGGTTTGAACCAGTCTAAGTCAATAGGTAGTATTAATCTAGATAGAAATGAAACTTCAGAGAATATTTTCAGTAAAGTTGGAAGGATTCTTAATTGAGTATCCTCTCCAAATAACCCAAGGTGGTTCTTCTAACTATGACTTAGGGCTTATCTCCAATATACGGGATAAAGCATAATAGGGAGTGTTAGTTTTGAA
This sequence comes from Anabrus simplex, assembly GCF_040414725.1. NCBI lineage: Eukaryota > Metazoa > Arthropoda > Insecta > Orthoptera > Tettigoniidae > Anabrus > Anabrus simplex. Next base: position 830,066,511 of record NC_090266.1, on the reverse strand, counting down.
GTCATCTTCCAATTAGTGGTGGGTGCAATTTGCAAGGCAGGAATGGTACTTAGCTGCAGATGAAGAGATCTCAAAGACGACCGATGATGTTCCCGCTACAAGGAGGGAAGCTTTCCAAGGACCAGCAGAACAAGACTACATGGTGAGCAAGCGAGTTAAAGATATTGCAAGTTTTCGCGAAGTAGAGTCATTCAATTTTCTGTTAAATTCATTTTTAATTTAAATTCAGTTCTCGTTAAACCGTCGTCATTTATATTAAATATAATAAATAGTATTTTTCTAGTTTACCTTAATCAATCTGCCTTAATTAGCCTTTTGATTTTTAATTCTCCTGCTTAATGATTAGTGCACTATCACCCCACCCCTGTGGTAAGAGTCTGTCCAAGCTTGATTATAAATTTTATCTTTAAGTCCTCAACTTAAAGATTGGCGCCCTTTGCTTGCTTGGTTGCATTTCTCATTTGATGATTGTTCTCCGAGAGGGGAAGTCACAACTATAGACCAATTACAATATTAAACACCGACTATAAACTACTGGCCAAGATTTTAGCGAACAGAATCAGAACTACCCTTTCTTCATTAATTACTAATGGACAGGTTTGCACTATTCCTGGCAAAAACATATTACATAATCTACTGGCAACTCGTGATGTCATCATATATCATTCAGTGTGTGACAATGCTTCAGGAGCTCTGGCTAGCATTGACCTCAGCAAAGCATTCGATAGGATAGCACATTCTTATCTTTGGAAAGTTTTTAAAAGTTTCGACTTCCAAACAGTATCAGAGAAACAGTACAGCGCATATACTGCAATGTATCCTCACGAGTTATGATAAATGGATTTCTCTCAGCAAAATTTTCGATAAACAAATCAATTAGACAAGGATGCCCATTATCAATGGCACTTCTTGTTTTACCAATAGAACCCCTGATTCAAAGTTTGAAAAAGTCTTTAACCGGACTAACTATTAACAACGAATGCTTCACAGTACGCGCATACGCGGATGACATTACCCTACTGTTGACCAGTGACGAAGATGCTTATAATGCGCAAGAGACTCTCTAGGGCTTCTGTAAGGTGTCTGGGGCACAAGTGAATTATAGCAAATCCTCATTATTGCTATTAGGTTCAAATGAAAATCGACAAATATTTGCTAGCTCCCGGATTCCAATTGTTACCACTGCAAGATAGTGGGCATTACCTTCAGTAACGATATCTCAGAGACGATAGAGACTAATTGGACTTCTGCTCTAAACATCCTACGGTTTCGGGTAAAGGAGGAACTTTCAAGGCGACTCAACATTTTCCAAAATGTTTGGCATATAAATATCTTTGCGCTGTCGAAGCTCTGGTACCTTGACCAAATTCTTCTCGCCTCACATGTCATTTGCCATCGTGTTGAAATGGCAATTGGAATTTATCTATGGAAAGGATACAGATACAGATACAGAATGAGAAGAGATCAACTTCATCTTACTGAACAGGATGGTGGCCTACGCCCAATTGCAGTCGAAAAGAAATGCACAGCACTCTTTCTGTCACATATCATTAAAGCATTGTACTCAAGAGGAGACGTATTTGATAGTGCAGTGCTCAAATTGTGTGTAACAACAAACCTGCAACAACAAGATCCGTTCAGAAGCTGCTTCCGAAACGCTATTTCCATCCTACAAAAACTTCCAGAAACAGAAATTACAGCTGGAAATTTGGATAAATCTGAGAATATATACAACTTCAGGTTGAAGCAATATAAATAAATTCCACTAGTACAACTGAAACACCCACATCGTGACTGGAAGCAGATCTGGAAGGATATTTGGAACAAATGGATCCCGATTGAATGGAGGGTATCGCTCTACACATACACAAATGAAATCATCCCGACGAGTGAGAAATTGAAACGGCATGGACAAGTATCTGATGACAAATGCCTGGTATGTCATCAGACGGACAGTCTCGTGTATCGAGTTACCACATGCGGCAATGCGGCACTAGTTTGGAGATGGACACTAAACGCTATCAACAGGATATCAGGAACAACAACAACCAGTGACAGAGTGAGAGAGATACTGAATCTGGAACTAAATCACGCACAGAACGAGAGTGGACACGCTTGAATATGGATAAAAGCCGGAGCCATTCACTACAATATCAAGGCGTACTCTCAGCATACAAGTGTGACTTTACCTGGATTTCAGAATCACCTCAGGAAAGAACGATGGAAGATGGTCATACAGAAGTGTCTTCAAAAAGCTTTTGGAACGCATCGTTTTAAATTATGAGTGCCTTCCTGTTATATCCCTTGTATAATATCTGCCAATTTTATGTTAAATGCAGCGTGTTTTGTGTTGGTATAATTGTGTATTGTTCAAGGTTTGGATAATGAATGACAGGAATAATTAAGTTTGCTCCTAGTGTGCAAAAGGAAAAAAGTGTTTGGTTTTTTAATAATTATTCTGCTGTGAACGACTTGGTGTTCTCCTGTTTAAATTTTAATTTGTTTAAATGCAATTTATCAACATTATGATTGCGGAATTATACTAAATTTGTTCTAATATTTTTGTTTCAAAAAGAACAAAATATCCACTATCTCCCGGATGCGAGTTCACAGCTGCGCGCTCCTAACCGCACGGTTGAGATACTTAGTTCACTACAGATCAGGTAGTGGTCTGTATCATCGAAGAATCCCCGGAAAACTCGTATATTCCTAACAGATTTCCTGAATTCGAAGTTGGTTAAGATATAGTCCATTATGGATCTGATACCTCTAGCCTCCCATCTGTAGCGGTGAATAGCCTTATGCTTGAAGAATGTACACTGATTGAGCAAATGTCATGGAATAGCGCAGGTGTGTTGTCTGCGCACCACACGCCCCCTGTGCCAGCGGCAAATGTATAGGAGACATTGTGAGCAGTGGCTGTGCATGTGACAGGTGTAACATGGAACGTCATCGTGAGCTGACACCGTTCGAACGGGGTATGGTGGTCGGTGCCCGAAGGATGGGAGGTGCGATTTCGGAAGTGGTGGGGGAATTCGGTTTCACACGATCAACCGTGTCCAGGGTGTATGGTGAATGGTTGAATGCGGGTGTCACCGTCCACAACAGACGAACGACCGGCCGTCCAGCCACCCTCGATGACCGTGACCGGCGACATCTGAGACGGATTGTCAATAGTGACAGACGGGCAACCGTTCAACAAATCATGGCTCAATTCAACAAAGGCCGTGCTTGACACGCCTCCAGTGGACAATCCGTAGGAACATGGGTTCTATGGGGTATGGGAGCCGGCGACGCACACGGGTGCCACTGTTAACCAAACGTCATCGGGCACAACGAAGCGCATTTGTCGCCAGTCACCAGGGATGGACACTGGAAAAATAGCGTAACGTGATATGGCCGGACGAATCACGATTTCATCTGCACCATGCCGATGGGAGGCACCGTGTATGGCGCAGACCACATGAAGCGATGGATGCCGCCTGCCTCGAAGGTGCGGTCCAGGGCGCTGGTGTCTCTGTTATGGTGTGGGATGCATTTTTCTGGTATGGAATGGGCCCCCTTGTTGTTCTGGAAAAGACTGTGAATGGTACACGGTATGTTGAGCTGCTCGGAGACATTCTTAACCTATTTTTGGCCTTCCAGCGCCCAGACGGTTTTGCGGTATTTCAAGATGATAACGCGCCGCCACACCGCTCCTTTGTCGCCCGGAAATGGTTCCAGGAACGTGCAGCGGAGGTCCAACGACTGCCATGGCTACCCAGGAGCCCCGATATGAACCCTATCGAGCATATCTGGGATGTCCTGGAACGCAGGCTCCGTGCCATGGATCCTGCACCCACGAACAGATCAGCATTAGCGGCCGCTCTGCAAACGATTTTGTGTCATTTGCGTCCAGAAGACTACCAGGGACTTGTCGACTCACTTCCACGGTGTCTCACTGCAGTTCGCAGGGCCAGAGGAGCCCCCCAAACGCTATTATGTGACTATCCCATGACATTTGCTAAGTCAGTGTATTCGTAACTGCTAAACCCATACTAGCACAGAAGTCCAGCAAACGCTTCCTATTCCCATTAGCTTCCATATCTTCCCCACATTTACCAATCACCCTTCCGTATCCTTCAGTTCTATTCCCAACTCTCGCACTGAAATCGCCAATTAGCACTATTCTATCCTTGCTGTTGACCTTGACCACGATGTCACTCAATGCTTCATAAAACTTGTCAACTTCATCCTCATCTGCACCCTCACATTGTGAATACACGGAGGCAATTCTAGTCCTAATTCCTCCAACTGAAAAATCCACCCACATTTACGAGCCTAACAGAAACTATGTTGCGTGCAAAGGTATTCCTCATAAAGAGCCCTACCCCAGATTCTGCCCTTCCCTTTCTATCACCCGTCAAGTACACTTTATAATCTCCTATATCTTCCTCGTTATCTCCCCTTACCCGAATATCACTTACTCCTAGCACATTCAGATGCATCCTCTTTGCTGACTCAGCCAGTTCTACTTTCTTTCTTCCATAAGCCACATGAATATTGATAGCTCCCCATCGAATTCCATTTCGTTCCCCAAGTTGTTTCCAAGGAATCCCTCACCTGTCAAATGGGAGTGGAACTCCGTTACTCCCATAGGTCCAAAGCTTGCTTAAAATGTTCTGAGCTCGTTAAATTCATAAAGCAGGATGCTACCGTACTTAAATATAGTGTAAGTGAGGATATCTCCTCTAACTGGTTATGGACTACCGGTGGATTGTATAGTCCCAGCCGCCTGAGCACAAGGAGGGCCACGACTCAGAATATGTCCGAGATGCCCACTCCTATTCCATAGCAACTGGTATCCCTACTCTCAGGACCACTTACTAGGCCACTCAGCCGTTGCCCATGGTTCACGAAGTAGGACGTGACCACAGTAACCCACACCATGAACCATATATTGTTATTATTATTATTATTATTATTATTATTATTATTATTATTATTATTATTATTATTATTATTATTATTATTATTATGCGCCGGTTTATCGTCAAAATGAAGTTATTATGTGCTATCCTAACCTTCATCAGTGGACAACTACTGCGCCCACTACGTCCACCATTTTGGTTTTGATATTACGGTCTAATATATACTGTAGTCTGTTTTGCTTACGGTCTGTATGGAGTATTTTCTAAATTCATGATAATCGAAAAGAAACTGTTACTTTAAATGCATGAAAATCGAATTACCATAATCGACTGATGTTTTGAAAGAGATGACAAATAATATAGGTGCAATGACGATTGCGGAATTGAAGGAAAAAGGCGGAAAATCATCTGCAAAAAGCAAGAGTTGATTGAAAGATAAGTAGTAAAATTAGCAACCTTTTCTTTTAGTGTTTGTGTTGAGATTGAATTATTTAAGTGCAAATGGCCTTTTGAAAACATGCCTGATGTATATTTTAGGTCAGAGGTGTACATGAAGCACGATATTGGTAAGACTGCAGTACCAGAGGCTACATCCAGTACTTCTTAATTAAATTTCCCTTCAATCAATCAATCAATCAATCAATCAATCAATCAATCAATCAATCAATCAATCAATCAAATTATTTCAAGGGAACTGGAAATTTATTGAACATCTCCCTTGGTAAGTTATTCCAATCCCTAAATCCCCTTCTTATAAACGAATATTTGCCCCAATTTGTCCTCTTGAATTCCAACTTTATCTTCATATTGTGACATTTTAGGTCTATTGTAATTGGCAGTAAATTTTATAAGACCGGACTGTATCCCAGGTGTCCCGCGCGGAGTGTTGGCAGGGGAATTCAAAGGGATGATTTTTTGTTTATATTTTGTGTGACCTGTTGAGGGGTGAGAGACAATGTTATCACCGCAAGAGAAGACAGGAAAAATTTTAATCCGATTGATCTTTTCACCCACGATAAGTATTGCATTCAAAATCTTTCGTCTTATTACAACTTCAGATTCGACGTCCTAATAAACATTCTCCAACAAGTGTGCGTAAAAGCTGTGATATCCCATTTCAAGAAGGCCTGAATAATAATTTTTGGGAATTAAATTAATTATGGAATTAATTATATAATTAATTATCAAGAAATTAGGGGACATGTTAAGTACAACGTCGAGGAATTCAAGACGTCAATTGAATCACGAGGTGTGACGTCAGAGCTCAGAAGATAGGTAGCGAACCTGCACTAGAATATTCTCACTCTTTCTTGTTTCTGCTGGCTGCGCGTGTTGCTCGGGAACTACTACGCAAGGAGGTCTTCTACAGACCTGGACAGCTGTTACTCGCACCACGAGGAGATCAGTGTCATTTCTGTGCAGTTTAACAGACCATTTAAAAATCATAACAGACGTCAATAGTGTCTGGGAAGAAAGTACGTATAATTACATGTCAATTGTGAAACCACGAGTGGGGAATTTGTACTAACATTTTTGTGAAAGTTTCAGTGCACCTCAAGCAATACGAGTTCGATACCAGCCAAGGCAATGAAGACTTGCAGTAAGAGGTTCGTGTGCCCTGGAGACATCGCCTGCATCAGGATGCAGTACTAAAAGCGAGAACCAAGACCAACAGCGTCCTAATGCCATGAATCCAACCTAGAAGAAAACCATGGTCATCAAGACATCCAAGTTAAGTCGACATTTCATTTATACTGGGTATTATCTGTTCTATGTAGCTGTAATATGTAGTTGACATTCTTCTTGAAGGGATTATTGATTAAACGGTAGTTTGAGTAGATTTCTAGTATCTTTACCATGTTATTTTCTTGTGTTATACGACGTTGGATTTGTAGTTTCTCTTACTATGTGATTTTAAGGTGCGTGATGACTGTATGTCGACATCATCGACCACGCGGGTTTCAATAAGTCATGTCATGAGGCAAGTATCTGGTTTAAATATCAGCCATAAGCTAACCTTTAAGGCATTTTACATTTCCATTCAATTACTATAATATTGAGGATTGTGTGCGCGCGTGATATTTTCATTTCTCTTGTATTTTGCCAAAAGTGTTTGAATTATGTTGGGATAGAAATGGACGAGTTAATTGAGTGAATTAGGATAAGTACAAGGTTTAGGTAGGATAGCACGAGGAATGTAGTGGACTGTAGGTATAGGACACGAGGTAGGTAGCCGGTTCATATCACTGGATTCCTGTGGAATTATTAACAAGATATATTTACACACTTAAACACACTATGCAAGAACACTCGCTACACATATTCAACTTTACATAAACTCCGAGTGCACTAGTTACATTGACTACTAAGTCATCGTCCTCACTACGCGACATAGTGTCCGTCTCCGCTTCATCACACACACGACTCTCCTCCCCGGAAGTGGCAGGTAGTCTACCGCATCCTGGTGGCAATACAAATAACACTGTCCATCTGACCTCTGGCGAGGGCTTGCAAAATTAGGGCTAAATAGAGTGGAAGCAAACAGGCAAATTTGAGTCTGTTAACCAAACAGTGTTTGCTATATTTTGCACGAAGCAGCAGGCTCATCTGACACATTAACGCTACGCTAACGATACGGATAGTTTTCTTTTGGATCCGACTTCATACTTTTAAGGGAGGACATTGTCTGATTATTATACACTGACTGACAGAGCAAATGCAACACCAAGAAGGAGTGGTCAGAACTTTACGCCAATTGCAGGGTAGACTGACGTCACTGAGGTATGCTCATGATGTGAAATGCGCCGCTGTGCTGCGCACGTAGCGAACGATAAATGGGACACGGCGTTGGCGAATGGCCCACTTCGTACCGTGATTTCTCAGCCGACAGTCATTATAGAACGTGTTGTCGTGTGCCACAGGACACGTGTATAGCTAAGAATGCCAGGCCGCCGTCAACGGAGGCATTTCCAGCAGACAGACGACTTTACGAGGGGTATGGTGATCGGGCTGAGAAGGGCAGGTTGGTCGCTTCGTCAAATCGCAGCTGATACCCATAGGGATGTGTCCACGGTGCAGCGCCTGTGGCGAAGATGGTTGGCGCAGGGACATGTGGCAGTGCGAGGGGTCCAGGCGCAGCCCGAGTGACGTCAGCACGCGAGGATCGGCGCATCCGCCGCCAAGCAGTGGCAGCCCCGCACGCCACGTCAACCGCCATTCTTCAGCATGTGCAAGACACCCTGGCTGTTCCAATATCGACCAGAACAATTTCCCGTCGATTGGTTGAAGGAGGCCTGCACTCCCGGCGTCCGCTCAGAAGACTACCATTGACTCCACAGCATAGACGTGCACGCCTGACATGGTGCCGGGCTAGAGCGACTTGGATGAGGGAATGGCGGAACGTCGTGTTCTCCGATGAGTCACGCTTCTGTTCTGTCAGTGATAGTCACCGCAGACGAGTGTGGCGTCGGCGTGGAGAAAGGTCAAATCCGGCAGTAACTGTGGAGCGCCCTACCGCTAGACAACGCGGCATCATGGTTTGGGGCGCTATTGCGTATGATTCCACGTTACCTCTAGTGCGTATTCAAGGCACGTTAAATGCCCACCGCTACGTGCAGCATGTGCTGCGGCCGGTGGCACTCCCGTACCTTCAGGGGCTGCCCAATGCTCTGTTTCAGCAGGATAATGCCCGCCCACACACTGCTCGCATCTCCCAACAGGCTCTACGAGGTGTACATATGCTTCCGTGGCCAGCGTACTCTCCGAATCTCTCACCAATCGAACACGTGTGGGATCTCATTGGACGCCGTTTGCAAACTCTGCCCCAGCCTCGTACGGACGACCAACTGTGGCAAATGGTTGACAGAGAATGGAGAACCATCCCTCAGGACACCATCCGCACTCTTATTGACTCTGTACCTCGACGTGTTTCTGCGTGCATCGCCGCTCGCGGTGGTCCTACATCCTACTGAGTCGATGCCGTGCGCATTGTATAACCTGCATATCGGTTTGAAATAAACATCAATTATTCGTCCGTGCCGTCTCTGTTTTTTCCCCAACTTTCATCCCTTTCGAACCACTCCTTCTTGGTGTTGCATTTGCTCTGTCAGTCAGTGTATTTACATGTCGTTCCAGTCATTTATGAGAATTTTCCAGTGATATTTTGGACGGATGTTGCGAATTATTTTCGCTACTCTACCTCTCACATTGTGCCATGTGGTGAAATGTGGCATGGATTATGGTGATTTGGTGTGATATTTGGGGCGAATATTCACGTCTCTATGAACAAAAGGACATATAGTCTATTTTCTGCGGTGTTGCGTGCAATGATGAATGGATATTTCGGAATAATTTATCGTCATTTTGATGTATTTGCGAGTTGTTTTGTGAGAGAACTATAGGCGACCACATGTCTTCCTACAAAATAAAATTGAGTGTATGAGATGGCGAGAGCCTTTTTGTCATACTGGATGAGCGTCATCGCAATAATATTAAATCGTAGCTGTATGATATTACTCACTTCCTCGATATGTGCTAAATTTTGGTAACGTCCTCAGTTCGATGCAAATATTGGCGATAACTTTAGTCATCATTACCCAGACTATTTGTACCGGATGGATTACTTATAGGTGCAAATCATTATTTATGGGAGTCTGCCATTCCCATGAAATGAACGGATAACGTGTGGACGTATGTGTATATTTGTAAAATAGTATCCGTAGTTGGTTATAATTCTTTCCTTAGTGGATGATGGTAACGGGAAACTTATTATGCGCATTTTTATGTTGTTATTTCCACAGGTTGTGTGATTTTATTTTATTGTGCAGTACTTATGTGTGTGTTACCATCGTTGTTCTGAGTTTCGGCGTTGTGTTAAAGTCATGGCACATGGTTGAAGATTTAATTTAAGTTAATTTTTTTCCCTCTCTCTTGCTTACTTTTACCACGTAATGTCACGTGTTCTCTGTTACGCCCACTGATCTCTATACCTGGATGGCTGGTAGCTTGTGTAGCAGTAAGCCGAATAGAAGATGATTGGCGTACTAAGATGGCAGCGAGCGCATGGTGCAATAGACCACGAGGAGCGCGCTTGCTTTGTTTATGCTTAGTTCAGTGACGCCAGGCCTCTTGATTGTAGTTCCACAAGTGTTCTGTGCTGTGTTATTGGAAAGCAAATAGCAGTGTATTTTACGAATTTAGGTTCGTTGCCTTGTAGTATACTTGTGGATTACAAGATTCAATTTAAATATGTATGTGTTTATATGAAATATGAATGAAGAAACATTCTACGGGATATTAACATAGCGCAGTGTTCAGCTTATGGATGTACAAACAGAACCTATCAGCAGAAGGAGAAATCATTTCATCGGGGAGTTTTATACTGTACATAAGAATCTTCCTACGGTAGTGTTTTGAGTTTTAGGTTTATTGTATCTTACTTCGCATATTCCGGGAGCAAAATGGCAATTAATTTTTGTAGGTTTCCTTTCTCGAGACCCGAACATCTAAGATCATCGATTAGGAGAATTGGGAGCCTTCTAAAACAGCTGTTCTCTGCTCGGATCACTTAGAGGAAGACTGTTTTGATAGAAATGGACGAACTGTACACCTTAGAAGTGATGTACAGCCAACTGTTTTCAATTTTACTGAACATTAACTGCAAGTAAAGATTTACTTATTTTTTTTTATTTCTCATAATTAAACTGACGGTTTCGATGAAATAATTGACGTGACCTTATAACAATCTTAGAAAATGAAGTCTGGAGGAATTCTAGACCTTATTTACATCAGTAATAATTATGGGTTTCAGACACTGGAGTGGTGGGAGAAGGGAAAGTGTGCTGGGTGTTTGGGGCTATCCCATTATACTATTCGTGGTATTTGGGACTCTTAACTGGTGTTACATATTTCTGATGATGACTATCAATATCGCTTTGGTAGCTGAATTTAATTAAAGAGGTCTGTAATAGTAAATTAAGCTGCAGGTAATGTGATATATTGACAAGTTTTGAATATTTGCTGGTTTTATAAATGTGCAATATGTCGAATCTAGGCCTGTATAGTGAGCTACGTTTATAAGTACATCATTTTAAGAATGCATAATTTCGTGGCATACATGTATACAATTTACAGCAATGTTTCCAGAAACTGGTTTTCACTCGTATTGTGTTACTGATCGCTAATTGCATGTATTCAGCATCTAAGTTAATATTTGTCGGCCGTTATTATACACTCATGTTTATTGCTATCCCGGAGATTTAGTGACCTCGGAATAACGTATCAGTGATCCCAATGTCCTTATGCTTTGAGTGAACATGTCTCTATATTTTTAATTATTCCAATGCGCCATTAATTGCGACTTAAAATTGACTATATTATCATAGCTTCCCCATAAGGAGAGCTCTGGGATGGGTACGCCAACATGGCGAACCGCGCGCTCAACTTGGCGTACTTTCTCCTGCAGCGGAGACCTGCCATCAGCGATCCATGTATAGAGATCAGTGGTTACGCCGAACAGATAATCACTGCAAGGTCGAGTTAAATTGGAAAAGCAATCAAAAGTGAAATTAAGTGACGAAAGTAATTTTTTTTGTTTTTTTGTTTTGTATTTTCACATTTTGATCAGTCATATAACCTAAGAACTTAAAATCTTGTTCCAGATTTTCCGGCATGAATTGACATGTGTGCGAGTATCATTCTCTAAGCAAAATCAAATATAATATTCAAAATAATATTCGAGAAAATGTGACTTGTATGAAAACAATTTTTGTCAGAATTAATAAGAGTTCATTAACATATACCATCGAATTTTCTTTCATTTTTGGATGTACAGCAAGAGTTAACGTAAAATTAAATTTTTAGTGATCATCTCACATAACCATGATTCTTAGAAGGACGGAATTATTTTGGAATAAATCATCCACTATTAATTTGTATTTCGATGGTTCATTATTTACGGATATCTGCCCATCTCCTTGATCCATACCATTTCTCTTATGGAACATGTCAATCCCTTACTGAGGACCCCTGAGGGGGTCTCGTGCCTCTAATATGTTAGTCGGCGCTTAAACGGGCAGAAGATTGTGATCTTTCTTACTTTTCAAGACACCGCTCAAACATATTCGCCTACTAATGTCATTCCACGCCATCTCTCCGCTGACAGCATGGAACATACCACTTAGTCGAGCAGCTCGTCTTCTTTCTCAGCCAAAACTTTGCAACATTTTTGTAACGCTACTCCTTTGTCTGAAATCACCCACAAAAAATCGAGCTGCTTTCCTTTGGATTTTTCCACTTCATGAAACAAGTTATCCTTGTGAGGGTCCCATACACTGGAACCATACTCTAGTTGGGATCTTACCAGAGACGTATATGCCCTCTCCTTTACATCCTTACTACAACCCTTAAACACTCTCATAGCCATGTGCAGAAATCGGTACCCTTTATTTACAATCCCACTTATGTGATTACCCCAATGAAGATATTTCCTTAATATACCATTTAGGGCTTAAGTAAATGGATCAAACAAAGAAAAAAATTATGGGTTGAATAACATACCTGCTTACCTGCCCACGAAAATGAAATCACGCCGAACTAACAACATTCGGAGAGAGCTCGTATCGGGTTCTTGTGACGAGAGGGTGATAGGACAGGTATACAACCATATTATAATTTTATAAATGAGGAACTACTTAAATTCGAACTATTTAATTGACAAAAGCATAGTCAATTCTTCAATACTCATAATAAATAGGTTACTTACAATCTGGTGCACTCATGGTGCGAAAATAAAGCGCCAAAGACGGCGTACATGTGAAATTTAAGTGACGATGTCGACGTGCTGGCGGATGAACTATTGAACTGGCCTCGGGTGTACAAAACCATTGGACCTGAAACAAATCATAAAGCTAGGATTAGCGACGTTCCGCAGAAAGAAATTACACACATACATACATACATTATCATTAAAAACTTATGCGTTTCATCGTTGAGTCCGCAAGCATCTGTGGCTTTACTAAACGTCGCCACAATCCTCTATTTGCAAGTAGTACTGTGGCCACATTTAGTTCTATACCTCTTATCATTAAATCGTTAGAAACGGAGTATAATCATCGTCGTCTTGGTCTCCCTCTTCTTCTCTTACCCGTCATAACAGAGTCCATTATTCTCCTAGGTAACCTATCCGCCTCCATTCGCCTCATATGACCCCACCACCGAAGCAAGTTTATGCGCACAGCTATATCCACTGAGTTCATTCCTAACTTAGCCTTTATCTCCTCATTCCGAGTACCCTCCTGCCATTGTTCCCACCTGTTTGCAACAGCAATCATTCTTGTTACTTTCATGTCTGTTACTTCTAACTTATGAATAAGGTATCCTGAGTCCACCCAGCTTTCACTCCCGTAAAGCAAAGTTGTTCTGAAAACAGTCCAATCTAAAGAAAGTTTCATCTGGGAGCTGACTTCCTTCTTACAGAATACTGTTGATCGCAACTGCGAGATCACTGCATTAGCTTTACTATACCTTGATTCAATCTCACTTACTGTACTATATTACCATCCTGGGTGAACACGCAACCTAAATACTTGAAATTTTCGACCTGTTCTAGCTTTGTATCCAAAACTGACATTCAATTCTGTTGAATTTCTTACCTACTGACATCAATTTATTCTTCGAAAGCCTAATTTTCATACCATACTCATTGCACCTATTTTCAAGTTCCAAGATATCAGACTGCAGGCTTTCGGCACAATCTGCCATTGAGACCAAGTCGTCAGCATAGGCCAGACTACTTACTACATTTCTACCTAACTGAATCCTTCCCTGCCAATTTATACCTTTCAGCAGATGATCCATGTAAACTACGAACAACAAAGGTGAAAGATTACAGCCGTATCTAACCCCTGTAAGTGCCCTGAACCAAGAACTCATTCTACCATCAATACTCATTGAAGCCCAATTGTCAACATAAATGCCTTTGATTGTAATAATTTACCTTTAATTCCATGGTCCTGCAGTACGGCGAAAATATTTTCCCTCGGTACGCTGTCATATGCTTTTTTCTAGATCTACGAAACATAAACACAACTGCCTGTTCCAATCGTAGCATTCTTCAATTACCTGGCGCGTACTGAAAATCTGATCCTCACAGGCCCTCTGATGATGATGATGATGATGATGATGATGATTGTTGCTTTAAGGGGCCTAACATCGCAGGTCATCGCCCCGACAGCCCCTCTGTTGTCTGAAACCACACTGGATTTCGTCCAACTTCCTCTCCACTACTGATGGCATCCTACCCTCCAAGATGCTAGTGAATATTTTGCCTGGTGTACTAATAATAATAATAATAATAATAATAATAACAATAATAATAATAATAATAATAATAATAATAATGTTAATTGCTTTACGTCCCACTAACTACATTTACGGTTTTCGGAGACGCCGAGGTGCCGGAATTTTGTCCCGCAGGAGTTCTTTTACGTGCCAATAACCAACCGACACGACGCTGAAATATTTTTGCACTTTCAAATACCACCGGACTGAGCCAGGATCGAACCGGCCAATTTGGGGTCAGAAGGCCAGGGCCTCAACCGTCTGAGTCACGCAGCCCCGCAGGTGTACTAATCAATAAGATACGTCGATAGTTGTTGCAATCCTTCCTGTTCCCTTGCTTATAGATAGGTGCAATTACTGCTTTCGTCCAATTTTAAGATACCTTACCAACACTCCATGCTAGTCTCACTACTCTATGAAGCCATTTCATCCCTGCCTTCCCACTATACTTCACCATTTGAGGTCTAATTTCATCTATTCCTGCTGCCTTATGACAATGAAATTTATTTACCATCCTTTCCACTTCCTCAAGCGTAATTTCACCAAAATCCTTTTCCTCCTCCCCATGAGTTTGGCTGTTCGCAACACCACCAGGAAGGTTTCCTTTTACATTGAGAAGATGTTCAAAATATTCCCTCCACCTCTCCAGTGATTCCCTGGGATCTAATATGAGTTCAACTGAATTACACAAAACACTGTTCATTTCCTTTTCTCCTCCCTTCCTAAGATTCTTTGTTACTGTCTAGAAAGGTTTCCCTGCTGCTCGACCTAGCCTTTCCAGCTTACTACCAAAATCTTCCCACGATTTCTTTTTGGATTCAACAACTATTTGTTTCGTTCTGTT
This sequence comes from Anabrus simplex, assembly GCF_040414725.1. Classification (NCBI taxonomy): domain Eukaryota; kingdom Metazoa; phylum Arthropoda; class Insecta; order Orthoptera; family Tettigoniidae; genus Anabrus; species Anabrus simplex. Next base: position 830,051,418 of record NC_090266.1, on the reverse strand, counting down.
TCTTTCATCTACGTACACATCCCTGTCTGCCTCGGCCCTTGTTTGGAGCCATTTCTGATAAGCTTTCTTTTTACGTTTACAAGCTGCTCTCACTTCATCATTCCACCAAGATGTTCGCCTTTTCTCATCTTTACACACAGTTGTTCCTAGTCATTCCTTTGCTGTTTCTACTACAGCATCCCTGTATGCCACCCATTCACTTTCTATATCCTGAACCTGCTTACTGTCTACTGTTCGAAACTTCTCACTAATCATATCCATTTACTTCTGTCTAATTTCCTCGTCCTGGAGATTTTCTACACTTATTCGTTTGCAGACAGATTTCACTTTCTCTACCCTACGCCTAGAGATACTTAGTTCACTGTAGATCAGATAGTGGTCTGTATCATCGAAAAATCCCAGGAAAACTCGTACATTCCTAACAGAGTTCCTGAATTCGAAGTCGGTTAAGATAGTCTATTATGGATCTGATACCCCTAACCTCCCATGTGTAGTGGTGAATAGCCTTATGCTTGAAGAGTGTATTCGTAGCTGCTAAACACATACTAGCACAGAAGTCCAGCAAACGCTTCCCATTCCCATTAGCTTCCATATCTTCCCCACATTTACCAATCACCATTTCGTATCTTCCAGTTCTATTTCCAGCTCTCGCATTGAAATCGTCCATTAGCACTATTCTATCCTTGCTGTAAACCCTGACCACGATGTCACTCAATGCTTCATAAAACTTGTCAATTTCATTCTCATCTGCACCCCCACATGGTGAATACACTGAGACAATTCTCGTTCTAATTCCTCCAACTGCCAAATATACCCATATCATTCGCTCATTTACGTGTCCAACAGAATCTATGTTTCATGCAATCGTATTCATATAAACAGCCCTACCCCATACTCTGCCCATCCCTTTATAACACCCGTCAAGTACGCTTTTATAATATCCTATCTCTTCCTCGTTACCTCCCCTTACCCGAATATCACTTACTCCTAGGACATTCAGATGCATCCTCTTTGCTGACTCATCCAGTTCTACCGTCTTTCTTCCATAAGCCACATTAATATTGATAGCTCCCCATCGAATTTCGTTTTGTTCGCCAAGTTGTTTCCAAGGAGTCCCTCGACTGTCAAATGGGAGTGGGATTCCGTTACTCCTATAGGTCCGAGGCTTGCTTAAAATGTTCTGAGCTCGGTAAATTCATGAAGCAGGATGCTACCCTACTTAAATATAGTGCAAGTGAGGATCTCTCCTCTAACTGGTTACGGACTACCGGTGGATTGTATAGTCCTAGCCGCCTGAGCACAAGGAGAGCCATGACTCAGATTAGGTTCCAGATGCCCACTCCCATTCCATAGTAACTGGTATTCTGACTCTCAGGACCCCCCTCGTGTGTGCTTCTACAATTGTAGGGGATTAACCTTGGTTACCCTCTTCAATTGAAGATCCTCTTCGTGGTGGGGGGGACTAGTAGCTCCTTTCTTGCGATGCCGAGTGGAGCCCTGTTGGGTAACCATTCGGTATACAAGGAGGAGGAAGCTAAAGCACCACCCAACCCTAAGGTGTAACGCGACCCGTGCCGATGGGGTGCATGGCACATGGGAGATGTGTCCTGAACGGAGCCTTCGAGATACTTGGCGCCCTCTCGAAGTAAGTAGCCTTACCCGGGTATGCGGGGCTCTGCCTGGGCGGACATATATTTCCCTAGCTCCTCGTGGGACCTAAATGAGTACTGTAGCTACCCATAAACCGGAGAGCTCTTCTGGGGCCTCCGAGAGAAACACCAGTTCAACAACCGATGGGGACTCTTCGGAGATACCCTCGGATAGTACGACCTCGACAGTAAGAGAGCTCACTCTAGAGGTGGGCAATCTACTAGTCCAGAAGAAGAAGAAGAAACAGCGCTCCGGCGCTGAGAAGAGGAGGTATAAGAAGGCCTTAAAGGCCCGGGAGCAGGCCAAAGATGGCCAAACTCCTGGAGCTGAGAGGCCTTCTACTGCCATGACAGCGACGACTGTGGGGGGATCCAATGGGCACAAGAGGCGGGACCCTGAAAAGGGCTCTGCTTCTAGGGCACAGAGGACTCCACCCACCAAGACACCAGTGGGGAAACGACTTCTGTCGGGGGCAACCCCAGAAGAAGATCGGCCGACCCACAAAAAACCCAAGGTGGAGTATGCTAGGATAGCTAAAGCTGGGATCAGGATGGCCATTGTACCTGTAGGATATCCTGACCAGCAGCTAACCGAGAAACAGGTAGAATCTGTGGAGGAGGCTATCACCGATCTGATAGACGGGCTTCCAGAGCAGGGGCCCATTAAGCCTCAGTTCCTGGATTGCTATCTGTCGAGAGGTGCGGCCGTCATTATCGCAGAGAATGATGAGACTGTAGCATGGCTTTCTAGTCTTGTTACAGGTCTACAACCGTGGGAAGGAGCCAGGCTCACAATTGTGGGCATGGATAAACTCCTTTCCTATAAGAGAGTCATGGTCTGGATACCAGGACAACCAAAGGACAATAACGTCCTTTTGGGAAGAATGGCACGCCAGAACCATGGCTTAAATCCCAACAGCTGGAGGGTCTATGACCGCAAGGAGGAGAAGAGAGGTGTCCGACTTGTGGTCAGCATGGACTCCAGAGATGTGGAGAAAGTGGTGGGGAAGAAGATCTTCTGCGGGGTGCATGTTGCTACCTTCACCTTGGTGGAGGGCAAGCGTGACAAGCAGAGGACCAACCCCACCACAGACAACACTGAGACTAGCAGGGGCGAAGAGCGGGAGCCCGGACAGGAACCGGGGCCAGCCAAGCCTCAAGATTCATCGCGGGAGACGGAACAGCACGTTCCGGAGACCGCATAAGGTAAAGTATTGCATGAAAGTAAGGAATGATTACTTTCATACAGGCAAACATACAACATTGTATAGCGGCCTCCAGGGTACTTATTAGAAGTATCCAGAAAGGCAGGTTTTCGGTCGCCCTGATACAAGAACCCTGGCTTAGACAGGGGCATATCATGGGACTAAGATGTGCAGGCTTCACTCTATTCAGTGGAATAGCAGAGGAAAAGCCTAGAGCATGTATACTAGTTAAGGATCATAACGCTTGGGCTATACCAGGCTTCATTACTAGAGACCTTGTAGCAGTTCTAGTGAGATATGAAGAGGGCGGACAGCCAAGAGATCTGGTTGTCTGTTCTGCATATTTCCCAGGAGACTCTGAATCTCCACCCCCGCCGGAGGAGTTCAAGAGACTGGTGATATATTGTAAGAAACAAGGACTAAACCTTATAGTAGGATGCGACGCCAATGCTCATCACAGCATTTGGGGAAGCAAACACACAAACCGAAGGGGAGAGCATTTCATAGAATTTCTATGTACAACTGATCTTGAGATCATGAACATAGGTGATACCCCTACCTTCATCAATAACAGGAGTGAGGGGATCATAGATCTTACCCTGGGTTCCATGAGAATCATACAGGAATTTAAAGACTGGAAAGTTTCTTTAGAACCTTCCTTGTCAGACCATAGACACATTGTGTTTCATATAGAGGGCTCCTTCGAGATCCCACCTTATAGAAACCCTAGACGAACCAACTGGACGTCTTTTAGGGAGGACGTGAGGAGGGGACTGGAAGGAGGACCCTCAAATATAATTAAGAACAAAGAGGAGCTGGAGCTTAGTGTGAGCTTTCTCACACAAATACTGGTTACCTCTTATGAATTAAACTGCCCAGTTGTTAAGGCAAAAAGAGCAACAGGAAGTTTCAAGTGGAATAGTTATCTTGAACACCTGAGGAGAAACACACGAAGGCTCTGGAATAAATACAGGGAACTTCAGGATCAAGAAAGCCTAGATTCTTATAAAGAATCACAAAGAAGGTATAAGTCAGAAGTCAAAAAGGCTTCTAGGAAATCTTGGAGACAGTTTTGTGACTCCATTGAAAGTCAACATGAAGCGGCAAGGCTTCATAAAATTCTAACCTTGGATGGAAGGGCAAGGCTGGGCTCACTGGAGTCACCTTCGGGCGGATACACATCCACAGAGAGGGAGACCCTGAACCTACTGCTTGATGCCCACTTTCCAGGTTCAGCAGTCACGAATAGTGAAGTAGAATCGAGCGGATCCTTCAGACCCGATAGAAGTGGCTGGAAGGAAGCCGCAGAGATTGTTACCCACAGAAGGGTGAAGTGGGCATTAGAATCTTTTGCCCCTTACAAAAGCCCAGGAATGGATGGGATCTTCCCGGCGCTTCTTCAGGAAGCGGGTGAGGTCCTTATACCATACCTGGTCAGAATTTTTAGAGCCTGTCTCACTATGGGGTACGTGTACTCATTGTGGCGTCAGGCGAAGGTAGTATATATACCTAAACCCGGAACGTCTTCATATACTAGACCTAAGGATTATAGACCCATCAGTCTAACGTCTTTTCTTCTTAAGACCTTGGAAAGACTAGTGGATAGACATATCAGGGAGAAAGTTTTAAGAGACTGTCCCCTGCATCCTCATCAGCATGCATATCAACCAGGGAAGTCGGTTGAGACGGCACTACACCAGCTAGTTTCTAGGCTGGAGAGTGCCTTGGATCAGCAGCAACTTGCTATGGTTGTATTCCTAGATATAGAAGGGGCCTTTAACTACACATCTTTGGGCTCCATAGAACTTAGTCTAGAGAAAAAAGGAGTGAGCAGGATGCTCATAAAATGGATTATGGCCTCGCTGCAGGGCCGTCAAGTTCTGTTTACCCTCAACGCAGTTATGTTGAGAGCTAATATAGACAGGGGGTGTCCACAGGGAGGAGTATTATCACCAACATTATGGTGTCTGGTAGTGGATGAACTACTTACCAGGTTAAATGTTGGAGGAATTTACGCCCAAGGCTATGCAGATGACATTAGCCTGATGGCGGTTGGAAATTTCCCCAGTACGGTCTCAGAGCTCGTACAGAGCTCCCTACGTAGGGTGGAAAGATGGTGCAACGACACGGACTTGTCGGTTAATCCCGACAAGACGGAGCTCGTGGTATTTACCAGAAGGAAGAGGCTAGACGGACTGTCAGAGCCTTTCCTATTTGGGAAAAAACTAGTTAAGACAACCTCAGTTAAGTACCTAGGGGTAATCCTTGAGGCAAGACTGAGCTGGAAGAAACACATAGACCATAAGGTGGATAAGGCTCGCAAGATTATGTGGGCCTGTCGCAGGGCCGTTGGAAAGACTTGGGGCCTAGGACCTAAGGTGGTCCAGTGGCTCTATATTTCTATTGTACGGCCCACGATCACCTATGCATCTTTAGTCTGGTGGCCAGGCTCGGAGAGTAAAACTGTGACCACCAAGTTAAACAGTGTCCAAAGACTTGCGTGTCTAGGAATAACAGGGGCACTGGATACTACACCATTATGTGCAATGGAGGCCATCCTAGGTCTTCCCCCCTTACATCTATATGTTAAGGAAATAGCGGGAATGAGTGCCTACCGCCTTTGGTCACTCGGAGGATGGTCCTTCAAGAATCCGAATAGAGGTCATGCCTCTATTCTCACAAGGCTTCACCAGACTTGCCCTATGACAATGATGATTGGGGACCTGATGAAGCCTAGCTTTAATTTGAACTATAAATTCACAGTGGTGATATCCACAAGGGAGGAGTGGGCCGCGGATGCTGGGGCCCGTCTTAGGTCTGGGGGCTGTACATGGTACACAGATGGCTCACGGACAGAGACGGGCACAGGCGCCGGGGTCTGGGGGCCTAAGACAAGGCTCTCCCTACCTATGGGTAAATACGCTACTGTTTTCCAGGCCGAAGTATTTGCAATACTGGCCTGTGCTGTATGTACACGGAAAATGCCTGGACACAGAAGATGTATCACTATTTGCAGCGATAGCCAGGCAGCGTTAAAAGCACTATGTGCAGTTAAAACAACATCAAAAATGGTATGGGAATGCCAAAGGATGTTAGATCAGCTGTGTGAATTTAGCTCAGTTACCCTATTATGGGTCCCTGGGCACACAGGTATCAGTGGAAATGAAGAAGCTGACAAACTAGCGAAACAAGGCTCAAAAGGTCCTTTTATAGGACCAGAGCCCTTCCTGGGAGTGTCACTCCGAAGCGTGAAACTGGTAATATCCCAGTGGACAAACCAGTCTCACTTAGACATTTGGAAGAGGTTAACTATAGCAAGGCAGGCACGTGAACTTATCAAAGGGCCTAGCCAAAGTTATAAAAAGGTCCTGATAAATTTGAATAGGACCAGAATGCGAATGGTAGTTGGACTGTTGACAGGCCACAATACCTTACAGAGACACCTACACATCATGAAAATTAGTCAGGATCCGATGTGTAGAAGATGCGGTAGGGAGGAGGAGACCTCCGCGCATGTGTTATGTCAGTGTGAGGCTCTTGCAAGCACTAGACATCGATACCTTGGCTCACATTTCGTGAGCCTGGAAGACATCAGGAATGCCAACATCCGGACACTGGTATCCTTTATAGGAGCACTAGGTCTGGACTAGGCAAACCCGTTTAAGGGACACAAAGGGTCTTCACAGACCTACGTGTGGAGCCCTGCGAAGGCAGGGTTCACCCATTCTTTATCTATCTATCTATCTATCTCTCAGGACCACTTTCTAGGCCACTCAGCCGTTGCCCATGATTCACGAACTAGGACGTGACTACAGTAACCCACACCATGAACCACAGAAGAAATAAATTTACCATTAAAATTCCCTAGCATCCGGGACATATTTACACATAACCAAAGAAATATGAACACTGTAAACCCAACCAAAACAAAGAACACAGAAGCTACTTGTAGCACGCTTCCACAACAATTGAATGAGCATTAACTCACAACCCCTGGGTAATCTTCACGGTTACCAGACAACCTAACGATTAAACATAAAATCAACTAATACACAAAGATATCACACATACTGTACACATGAATATAGACAAGAAAAAGAAAAGAAAAATCTCTGTCAAACAAATAAATCTCCTCTGGAAAGACAAAGAACGAACTACTGCATGCGGCTTTTAAAAATGTCTGTTCACCCCATGGGGTGAGGTAATTATGTCAATGACCTGGCCGACGGGAGTATGAGAGACTCCCAGGCTCACAAAAATCGTAAACATACCGTAACACTGACCTTGTCTCGGCTGCCTTTCTGCTCCCAACCAAACAAGGGCTTTTTACTTTCGTATTATCTCGACGAACGTATGAGCCTCCACACAAATTCTTACGACTAGTAAGGAACCAATTCTCTTTCTAAATATCAGGCTCAGTTACCAGAACGCTTCTTGGGTCTAATTCATTTAATTCAAAGTACTATCCCGTATTATTTCCTCATAAAATCGCAGCACTCTACACATATGGCGCAACCTCATACACTCAAGACCCAGGTTCGAGTCTATATCTTTGGCAGTGTGAAAATCGGTCAGAAATGTAGATGGCATTGCCTACAACGTGGTTTATTTTACTCAACAGACTTTCATCATGGTGAAAACAAGCAGATAAATCATGCACGTGCAGCATGCAGACACTACACTAGTTTAATATTTCTATTCTTCCCGATATCAGAGAGTAACAGTCTTTCCTTAGACGATCCTTATTTACCGCAATAATTTGAGTCAGCATACATAGGGAATAACCTGACCTAACACTAAATAAACCACCTTAAGTTACTCCTAGTTCCCTTATCACCCGTAAAAATATGATAACATACGGAACAAATCCCAAAACCATAAGTTATACATTAAGAACGTTAATGACTTCCAAAACATCTTAACAAATAGACTGATGGGCTCATAATCTTACTCTAATTGCCAAAGGGCTTAACTAACTAGTATTTACATAATTAATTGCTAACTTTCTGCGTAACTGTCACTAATCCTACCACATACTAACAGCTCTGGTTCACTTAGCTCATTTTAGGCGACACTCTTCTCCCTCCATCAACACTTGGCCATGCCGGCTATGCCATTTAGCCAAGCATGATGAAGACGTTGTCCATAGCTGGTCCTCTCGTACTGATGTCTCCAGGTCGGTCTATCTCAGGCATCTTCTTGAGGCTCCGTTGAGGTTCACGTCCACACGGTCTTGCAACTCGGTTTCCGAATTACTGGAATGAAATACTCAGCTACTCAGCCGCACAGCACAAGCGTCATATAGACGCCGTTTATTGCGTATAATAGACAGGTTAGAAGCGTAATGAAGTTACAGACAATGTTTTTGTATCGTTAAAAACACCAACGGTGATTTGTCCAGGCTTACTTGCGCATCAGTTCGTAGCCTACTTTGTCGAGCTAAACTGATTATTTTAACTCAACCACACATGTGCGTCCTTCTGAAACAGAGAAATTATTTCAGTTCGCAGATTAAAATCAACTGCCGATCAAAATCATACTACAAGCTGACCCGTACCACTTCTGTGAAGAAGACTATGCAAATGGGAATGTTTAATGGTCGATTAATTATACGTTCATGACTGCACCATGACAAAATAAAATCTAATCTCACGATAAACTATTATACACATTTCTACAATTCTGAATGAAGTTAGCGCGAACGCTCAAATGTAACCTTAGTCTTTGTTTAGACAAAGGTTTATGCTGCAATAACACAGACAGACACGCGACATGCACGGGCAGCAATCTTACAGTCAAATGAGATGCCTCCCTCCACATCTCTTATATGGAGCGAAAAGTGAAGCCACGCCAGGGAAAATCCAGGCAAACATTCTTGAGTTTGGTATGCAGCCACTCGATTGCTTCCCACGGTAGCCGTATTAATGCGAAATTATTGAATTTGACATGTATTAATGGCGTTAGACATACCATAATATTCACAAAATTCTGGGGATTATTATCATCGTTTTATTATCCCGAAAAACCCTCAAGTAGAGGAGATGCCACTCGATTCCCGTGACTTAGTAACCTGTCTCTTCCCGCTTTAAATGCTGTTTAGGTGGGATGGTACTTCCCAAAACAAAATTCTTATCTCCCCTTACTTCTCCAACACATCTTCTGTTTCACTCATACAGGGTCACACCGTTCCTACGGCACCACCTCCAAGCTCCCGCGTTCTATACAGCTTCGCGCCCATATACATGGCGTCATATTGCGTAATATTACAATTGCGTTAAATATCGCCTATTAAGTCATGAACAGAATGGTCCATTATACACTGACTGACAGAGCAAATGCAACACCAAGAAGGAGTGGTTCGAAAGGGATGAAAGTTGGGGAAAAGCAGAGACGGCACGGACGAATAATTGATGTTTATTTCAAACCGATATGCAGGTTACACAATGCGCACGGCATCGACTCAGTAGGATGTAGGACCACCGCGAGCGGCGATGCACGCAGAAACACGTCGAGGTACAGAGTCAATAAGAGTGCGGATGGTGTCCTGAGGGATGGTTCTCCATTCTCTGTCGAAAATTTGCCACAGTTGGTCGTCCGTACGAGGCTGGGGCAGAGTTTGCAAACGGCGTCCAATGAGATCCCACACGTGTTCGATTGGTGAGAGATCCGGAGAGTACGCTGGCCACGGAAGCATCTGTACACCTCGTAGAGCCTGTTGGGAGATGCGAGCAGTGTGTGGGCGGGCATTATCCTGCTGAAACAGAGCATTGGGCAGCCCCTGAAGGTACGGGAGTGCCACCGGCCGCAGCACATGCTGCACGTAGCGGTGGGCATTTAACGTGCCTTGAATACGCACTAGAGGTGACGTGGAATCATACGCAATAGCGCCCCAAACCATGATGCCGCGTTGTCTAGCGGTAGGGCGCTCCACAGTTACTGCCGGATTTGACCTTTCTCCATGCCGACGCCACACTCGTCTGCGGTGACTATCACTGACAGAACAGAAGCGTGACTCATCGGAGAACACGACGTTCCGCCATTCCCTCATCCAAGTCGCTCTAGCCCGGCACCATGCCAGGCGTGCACGTCTAGCTGTGGAGTCAATGGTAGTCTTCTGAGCGGTCGCCGGGAGTGCAGGCCTCCTTCAACCAATCGACGGGAAATTGTTCTGGTCGATATTGGAACAGCCAGGGTGTCTTGCACATGCTGAAGAATGGCGGTTGATGTGGCGTGCGGGGCTGCCACCGCTTGGCGGCGGATGCGCCGATCCTCGCGTGCTGACGTCACTCGGGCTGCGCCTGGACCCCTCGCATGTGCCACGTGTCCCTGCGCCAACCATCTTCGCCACAGGCGCTGCACCGTGGACACATCCCTATGGGTATCGGCTGCGATTTGACGAAGCGACCAACCTGCCCTTCTCAGCCCGATCACCATACCCCTCGTAAAGTCGTCTGTCTGCTGGAAATGCCTCCGTTGACGGCGGCCTGGCATTCTTAGCTATACACGTGTCCTGTGGCACACGACAACACGTTCTACAATGACTGTCGGCTGAGAAATCACGGTACGAAGTGGGCCATTCGCCAACGCCGTGTCCCATTTATCGTTCGCTACGTGCGCAGCACAGCGGCGCATTTCACATCCTGAGCATACCTCAGTGACGTCAGTCCACCCTGCAATTGGCATAAAGTTCTGACCACTCCTTCTTGGTGTTGCATTTGCTCTGTCAGTCAGTGTATTAACACCTAGATACTTACAATTATCCCCAAAAGGAACTTTCACCCAATCAACTAAGTAATTAAAACAGAGAGGATTTTTTCCTATTTGTAAAACTCACAACCTGACTTTTAACCCTGTTTATCATCATACCATTGCCCACCGTCCATCTCACAACACTATCGAGGTCACCCTGCAGCCGCTCACAAACTTGTAACTTATGTATTACTCTGTACAAAATATCATCATCTGCAAACAGCCTTATCTCTGATTCCACTTCTTTACACATATCATTTATATATTTATATTTAAGAAAACATAAAGGTCCAATAATACTGCCTTGAGGAATTCCCCTCTTAATTAGTACAGGGTCAGATAAAGCTTCGCCTAATCTATTTCTCTGAGTTCTATTTTCTAGAAATATACACTAGCCACCCATTCAGTCACTATTTTGTCTAGTCCAATTGCATTCATTTTTGCCACTATTCTCCCACGATCTACCCTATCAAATGCCTTAGACAGGTCAATCGTGATACAGTCCATTTGACCTTCTGAATCCAAGATGTCTGCTATATCTTACTGGAATCCTACAAGTTGAGCTTCGGTGGAATAACCTTTCCTAAACTCAAACTGCCTTCTATCGAACCAGTTATTAATTTCGAAAACATGTCTAATATAATCAGAAAGAATGCCTTCCCAAAGCTTACATGCAACGCATGTCAATCTTACTGGCCTATAATGTCCAGCTTTATGTATATCACCCTTTCCTTTATACACAGGGGCTACTATAGCAACTCCCCCATTCATTTGGTATAACTCCTTTATGCACACAATAATCAAATAGGTACTTCAGGTATGGTACTATATCCCAACCCATTGTCTTTAGTGTATCCCCAGAAATCTTATCAATTCCAGCCGATTTCCTAGTTTTAAACTTTTGTGTCGTACTGCATATGTTATTCTTATCATATGTAAATGTTAATACTTCTTTAGCATTAGTCACCTCCTGTATCTGGACATTATCCTTGTAACCAACAATCGTCAGCGCACGACTTTCAAAACCTTGTTTCAGCTCATAAGTTTTGTCCAATGTCCTATTTATTAATCAGTCCGTAAAAGTGTTCTATATACTAGGTTAGGTACAACTTTCCCACTCCCCTCACAAACTTCGTGTCTTGTACATCCCCCCTCAGACCGCTAATACACCTATATTATCTCATTCGTTATCGGAGGCAAACATTCACCTTTAATGTGGAATTCTTTATATGTTGACCCGGTGTTGTTTGTGTTTAATGTAGAAATCTGCAGTGGTGAGTCACACTGGTGTGAAGGAGGTAGAACCCTATGTTTCCCTGTGTTTTTAATCTATTCCTACAGTTAATTCTGTTTAGTTGAAGAGATATCCTACAGGCTTAATCCATTAGTTTATAAACTTGCCCCAACCTCATTTATTCATGAAACGTCCCTTGTATTATATATAAGAGTGGTGGATGGACGTAACCGGCGCGGGAAGTCCACCAAATACAAAGAAGAAAAAGAAGGAATATAAGACAGATATAAATATTTCAAATTTGGAATTGATGAATTGATTTCCTGTTCAGGGAGTCTGAAATCGATAGTGCCCCACTGTCAAATTATAGGTCAATCTGTGATTCATGGTACACCACCACATAAAGTGTTGTGGTTATTTCTTTACTTCTAAATATTCTTGCACTTGGGGTTATTTCCAAGAAGCCGGTGCCACCCCATGAAAGTACGGAAGGTTCAGCGATCTCCTTAAGCCTTAATCTTTAACCTAAAATTATGAATAATATTGATGTTATTGTTTTTACGTCCCACTAACTACACTTACGGTCTTCAGAGATGCCGGGAATTCAGTCCAGCGGGAGTTCTTTTACGTGGCAGAGAATCTACCGACACGAGGCTGACATATTTGAACTCCTTCAAATTCCACCGGACTGCAGCAGGATCGAACCAGCCAAGTTGGGCCCAGAAAGCCAGCGATCTACCGTCCAAGCTACTCAGCCGGCCAAAATAATTGAAATATGTCATATTAGCTAATGAGAACGTTACTAACGTATTATAAAATTATTCCAAAATTAGAACAAATCAGCTTATTTACTCGTATCAGTAGTGACAAAATCTTCAACTGCAAAATGCTTCGAAGCATTTCTTGATATTAGGAGTCACACTTTTATTTCTTACGTCCTGTCTATGAAGCGCATTCAACCACTTATTACGGAAGGGCTCCTCCTTAGGGAATTGATGATATGAATACAATTGACCTCTTGATTTTGGAAAATTGCAACACTGCAGTAGTCAGGCATCACACGTTTCTTGTCTTCTTTTTTGTCCTTGCGATATATTAAAACTTAAACTTCATTAAAACCTAGGCAACTTGCATTACAAATATAGAGGAACAAATGACGATCGGCAAACGCATAACGTCTTCCACTCGTGCGACATCTATCGGTAGTGCTTCGGTGCATACCTATTGATCACAACCAAGACAATCTATAACAGTATCAGACCTTAACAAAAATTTAACTTGCCCGATGCAGCGTTTAAGTTGAATGTAAACAAACTTATAATCCATAAACATAACTTCTGATTATCGTATTGAATTGCTAAGTTGTCAATAAAAACATACACATTTCAACATGTCTTGTTAAGTTAAAATTACAAAATAGGGATATCCATCTTAAAACACGGAGCATTTTAAACCAAATGTCGACACTAGATACATGTAATGTAGAGGTCTATTTGTAAGAAAAAATGTCTTGTGCACTAATGAAACTGATATATCAGAGATATTGTACACTAATTGTATAACAGGAATTCTCTAAAATTCACACTTTACATGCGAAACGCCAATTATAGGGTCATATGTTGGATGATGTTGGGTCCGACTCGTTGGCTGAGTGGTCAGCGTACTGGCCTTCGGTTCAGAGTGTCTCGGGTTCGATTTCTGGCCAAGTCGGATATATTAATCGCTTCTGAATAATCCTTCTGGCTCGAGGCCGGTAGCATGTGTCCATCCCAACACTCTCCTCACCATATTCAGACAACATACCACACTGCTAACCATTACAGAAACTCGCAATAGTGATTACATCTCTCCATATAGGGCTGGCGTCAGGAAAGGCATCCGGCCGTAAAACAGGGCCAAATCCACATGAGCGACGCAGTTCGCACCCGTAACCCGATAGGTGTGGGAAAAGCGCTATGAAAAGAAGAAGAAGAAGAAGAAGAAGATGTTGGATCACGTTGAAACTATTTTAGGAGGGAAGGTCCATAATATCCTTATTTCATGGATATGACATTGAAAAATTAAAAACCGACATCTAATCTATATTTTGCCATACGCAATACTTTGCATGCTGTGTACTTCATATCACACGACGTTTTAATAAATTTCTGGAACGAGGTAGGCTATTATATTTAAAAGCGTACGTTAATAGAAAGTTCATTAAAAAAATGTATTTATGAAAAAGGAGAATTACGGACTGGAAAAATTTACCAAGGATGTCTTCTACTATATCTACACTAATTCGATAAATTTCCAACTTCTTTGAAACAATTTAAGAAAAGACTAGGTAAACCGCTGATAGGTAATGTTCCCCCTGTACGACAGCCCTAAATGCAGATCATTGGTGATTGATTGGGAAATGGATAGGCACCAACTCAGAGCTTTGGCGTTATCCGGAAAAAATAAATACCAAGTACTGTACACTGAAAATATCATCTCGAAACTTTAAATTTGGATGTGTCAATGCACCCTAATTAATTACTTGTAACTACGAAATCATCATGATGATTACACTTGATCTGAATGTGAGCGCATCTGCTTTAATGTGATTTACATCCAGGCACAGAACACAAACGACACCGTCCTAATATATCATACTAATTTTGAAACCAAATTTCAAAAAGACATCACTACTCTAAGGTTCCCTAATAAATCTAAAACTACAAAAGAAACCAAACTGATGCGTGGCACATGCTCGTGTTTACATTTGAACAAACCGAACACGGCGCCATTTTAGTTAATATGGGTAGCTGCATTAAAGTCTAATGTATTGAAGATGGTCTTGCCACACCACCTTCTTCAAGGATCATGTAAGAGAAGTAGATGTTTCATTCCTGTATAATAAAGATTGTTGAGAAAACAAGTCATGGAAGCTCTAAAGGCATCATGATCTCTGCCTACATAAAGAAATAATGACCACGGTAGTACGCCGTAATAAATAAGAAAATGACAGCTGTTCATTTGTTAATTTCTTAATGTTAACAGATAACAGTTCTATTTCGACATGAAAGCAGTGTCACAAGCTATTCCCTTGTTTTTTACTTGAAAATTATAGATCAATTATTTGTATGTTGGCATTGCTTTTATTACGCAAACCTGTATCGTAGTTTCATCGTTCGCATTTTAATTTGCATCAATTGAATAAGGAGGGCATCGCCGATTACTAAAAATGATAATGCAACTTATACAAAAGCCTAAAAGACCCATACTTACGTAAGTCACAAACTAACATAACCTCATTCTCTCGTTAAACACTTTCTACGACTTTTATCTTTGTGAAAGGAAAAGGGGAGAAGCAAAGGAGGAAGTAAAACACAGCATAATGTACACAGTTTGTATTTGGAATTTATGCACACACATTTATTCAATACAGCGGGTCAGAAGCACGTAAATACACACACACACACATGTATACTGGCAACTACTAGTTCAAGGTGCGAGAAGCTTATGATAATAATACAATTTCTTCACAGTAAGAATGCGTATAATTCTAAATTCACTTCATACTCTTATAAGACTAAACGTGGAATAAAAGAAATTAATCTTCAATCAATCACTACTGATCTGCATTTAAGGCAGTCGCCCAGGTGGCAGACTCTCTATCTCTAGTTTCCCTAGCCTTTTCTTAAATGATCGCAAAGAAATTGGAAAATTATTGAACATTTCCCTTGGCAAGTTATTCCAATCCATAACTCCCCTTCCTATAAACGAATATTTGCCCCAATTTGTCCTCTTGAATTCCAACTTTATGTTCATATTGTGATCTTTCCTACTTTTAAAGACACCACTCAAACTTATTCGTATACTGATGTCCTCCCACGCCATCTCTCCATTGACAGCTAGGAACATACCACTTAATCGAGCAGCTCGTCTTCTTTCTCCCAAATCTTCCCAGCCCAAACTTTGCAACATTTTTCTAACGCTACTCTTTTGTCGGAAATCACCCAGAACAAATCGAGCTGCTTTTCTTTGGACTTTTTCCAGTTCTTGAATCAAGTATTTCTGGTGAGGGTTCCATACACTGGAACCATACTCTAGTTGGGGTCTTACCATAGACTTATATGCCCTCTCGTTTACATCCTTACTACAACCCATAAATACCCTCATAACCATGTGCAGAGATCTGTACCCTTTATTAACAATCATATTTATGTGATTACCCCAATGAAGGTCTTTTCTTATATTAACACCTACGTACTTACAATGATCCCCAAAAGGCACTTTCACTCCATCAACGCAGTAATTAAAACTGAGAGGAATTTTCCCATTTGTGAAAATCATAACCTGACTTTTAACCCCGTTTATCATCATACCATTGCCCACCGTCCATCTCACAACACTATCGAGGTCACCCTGCAGCCGCTCACAAACTTGTAACTTATTTATTACTCTGTACAGAATAACATCATCTGCAAAAACAGCCTTATCTCTGATTCCACTTCTTTACACATATCATTGATATATACAAGAAAACATAAAGGTCTAATAATACTGCCTTGAGGAATTCCCCTCTTAATTATTACAGGGTCAGATAAAGCTTCGCCTACTCTAATTCTCTGAGTTCTATTTTCTAGAAATATAGCCACCCATCCAGTCACTCTGTTTTCTAGTCCAATTGCACTCATTTTTGCCAGTAGTCTTCCATGATCTACCCAATCAAATGCCTTAGATAAGTCAATCACAATACAGTCCATTTGGCCTCCTGAATCAAGGATATCTGCTATACCTTGCTGAAATCCTACAAGCTGAGCTTCAGTGGATTAACCTTTCCTAAACCCAAACTGCCTTCTGTCAAGCCAGTTATTAATTTCGAGAATATGTCTAATACAATCAGAAAGAATGCTTTCCCAAAGCTTACATACAATGCATGTCAAACTGACTGGCCTGTAATTTTCAGATTTATGTCTATCACCCCTTCCTTTATACACAGGGGCTACTATAGCAACTCTCCATTCATTTGGTATAGCTCCTTCAACCAAACAATAATCGAATAAGTATTTCAGATATGGTACTGTATCCCAACCAATTGCCTTTAATATATCCCCAGAAATCTTATCAATTCCAGCTGCTTTTCTAGTTTTCAACTTTTGTATCTTACTGTAAATATCATTGTTATCATAGGTAAATTTTAATACTTTATTTTACCTTATTTTACTATATTTTAATACTCACATCCCCTATCTGGATATTATCCTTGTAACCAACAATCTTTACATCCTGCTTACTCAATACTTATGCCTCTTGAAGTCCCTCGCATACACACTCCCCTTGTTAATTAATGATTCACGGAATGTCCTTCTTTGAACCTGTCCCTGCCTTAAAGTACCTATACATACCCTTCCACTTTTCACTAAAATTTGTAAGACCACCGATTATGCTTGCCATCATGTTATCCTTAGCTGACTTATTTGCTAGATTCTATTTCCTAGTACGGTAAATTCCTTCAATTTCTCCTTCCTTCCATAAACATTTCTAACTCTATTTCTTTCCAGTCTGCGCCTTACACAGGCATCAAGTAGGCTACCCAGATCACATCAAATCACCAAATCCAGTCGCTTAAAATGTATATAAATCATATAATAAAATAGCACCGAAAGCAAATGCTTGCACTGTACCAACTAGAAGGTACAACTAACGGGATCAATGAAATTATACTTCAAAATTAGAAATATTAAGTACCGAACTTCAATCGAGCTAACAAATATCGGGACACACCCTAAGACCTTATTTTTTGGAGAATATTACATGGCATTTTATCATGTTGAAGTAGAGAAGAAAGTAACTTTACTCTATTTCTTCATCGTAACTTGATAATGACAGATCTTCTCTTGGCGAGGGCGACAGTCGGCAAATCACTTGCACCTTAAAGGAAATGCAGTATATATGAAAAGTGGGGTTCAGTTAATTCGTAGAAATCACGTTAGTCTCCACTGGCTTATGTGGAGAAGTTATAGGTTGATCGTTACCTCTCCAGACCAGATGTTTGGCAAAATGTCTAACTCATGCTTTATTCTTAAAAATTTAATAAAATAAATTTAATACAAACGATTTGTTGTTATAAGGTTGTACACAGCAGATATATTTATCCTGTTTTAATGTATAATGCTTATAAATGCCTAGTTGTCTCCTTTTTAACCAAATCAACATCGCACTGAAAAAACTAGTGAGTGTGTTTTTATTTAGTTTACAAAATTACGCGACACACACTCGCTGCAATACTATACCATCCTGTCCTTGAAGGTTCAGTTGCATCGTTACTATCTAAAGGGGCGGTCTATTGACATTGAACAGTTAGATTTCCTTCTTTGTAGAAAATGTATATTCATCGTGATTGAGAAAAGGGATGGGTAATAGAGAAGTATTTCCAGAAGGGTACACAGTCTATCGTAGAGACCGAGGAGATAAAAAGGGAGGGGGGTGTTAATTCTGGTCAAGGAAACTTATTGTTCACATGAATGGTTTACCGATGAAAGGGATGAAATATTAGGGATAAAATTAGTTTGTGATAATATGAAGGATGTGGGAATTATAGGAACATACAGGCCTAGAAGAGAGGAAAGGGACATGGAAATATTTGAGAAAATAATAGATTATACTCATAAAAACAATAATAAGGATATGGTAATAATTGGGGAAGATGTAAACTTGCCTGAAGTTGAATGGAATGGAGCTGCAAGTGAAGCCCATCAACAGAAACTGGCAAATAAGTTAATTTGGGAGGGAGGATTTACACAGGTAGTACAAGAACCGACTCGTCTCAATAACTTGCTAGATGTATTCTTGGTTAAACCATAGGAAATTGTTCATAAAACAGAGGTAATTGAAGGAATAGGTGACCATAAGGCTGCAATAATGGATGTAAGACTGGTACCAAAAAGGCTTAATAAGAGGGTCACACAAGACAAGAAATTGTACAGAAAAGCTAAAGTTGATGAATTTGGGACTTTCCTTAAATCACAATTCAGTTGTTGGATACCGGTAAGTGAAGGGAGTAATGTGGATACACATTGGGCTAAATTTAAAGGAATCATTTGGGAAGGAGAGAAGAGATTTGTACCTGTTAAGAAGGGTAAAATGACCTCACCGGGCGAGTTGGCCGTGCGCGTAGAGGCGCGCGGCTGTGAGCTTGCATCCGGGAGATAGTAGGTTCGAATCCCAATATCGGCAGCCCTGAAAATGGATTTCCGTGGTTTCCCATTTTCACACCAGGTAAATGCTGGGGCTGTACCTTAATTAAGGCCATGGCCGCTTCCTTCCAACTCCTAGGCCTTTCCTCTCCCATCGTCGCCATAAGACCTATCTGTGTCGGTGCGACGTAAACCCCTAGCAAAAAAATGACCTCAGACCCTGTTTATTATACAAGGGAAATAAGAAAATTAAAAAGAAAACGTAGAATAGTAAACAGAAAAATCAAAGAGTGTAGGGAGAGTAGAGAAACTAGAAAACAGCTAATGAGGGAACTGAATAGAGTGAAAAAGGAAGCAAAAGAGAATTATATGACTGGCATACTTCTGGAGGGTAATGACCACAAAGGGAAAATGAGAAAGCTGTATTCATATATCAGGAATCAAAAAGGAAAAGGAATTCAGATTCCTACAATGGTGGGAGAAGGGGGTGAACACTATTTAACAGATACTGAGAAAGCAAACCTATTTAGTAGGGAATTCAGAGATTCAGTAGATGATTGTCAGGAGTTGGAAACCGAAAGAGATGATAGTGTAGTGAAGTACACAACACACTGAATCTGCTTTAACTACACTTTATTTTACACCACAATTATCGCTACACAAATGTACAAAAACAGCTCACTCCATCTTTACTTTTTTCTGCCGCTTTTCTGTCGGCAAAGACGAGTTATCTACGGTTCTTAGTTCACTCAAAGTCCACTAGGGGCGGCCTACACCGCTCCCCTCCAGTAACCAAGTTACGATACAAAGACAATATAAACATAAACAAAATATACCATAATCACAAGAATATTAAATATATACAACATCATCTAAATAGCGAGTGGGGAACCTGACAGTCCTTCCACTACGTGATTTGGTTACCACTTTCTCCTTGCTGGGTTTGTCCGGGGAATCCGCGGTTGATCCATCAGGGGGGCAGAGTCCTTGCAAGACACCTGGTCGTTCTTCATGACGAGCTGTAGAAGTTTCATCATCTGCTGCTATGAAGTAGGCTGGTTTCAGGCGATCAATGGAGACATTCACAGATTTATTTTTATGGTAACCGTGAAATATTTATCAGTTTTGGCAGTTACCAGGAAGGGCCCTTCATATGGGGGTTGCAAAGGTTTTTTCACTCTATCGATTCTCAGAAATACATGAGTACATTTACTCAAGTCTTTATGGATGAACACAGTTCGGGAAGTTTTGTGCTTAACTTCCACAGCTCTGAGTTGCTGCATGTGCTGCTGAAGTTTGGAGACAAAAGTTACTGGTTCGGTATGAGATGGAGGGTTATCAAAGAATTCTCCTGGAAGCCTAATATGCGTGCCATACACCATTTGTGCAACTGAACTGTTCGAGTCCTCCCGGAGTGATGCGCGTAGTCCTAGCAACACAGTCGGAAGGGTGTCTGTCCACTTTATAGAGTTGTGGGCTTTGATAGCAGTTTTTATTGTTCGATGCAGACGTTCAACTTTACCATTGCTCTGCGGATGATAGGGTGTCGTGCGTTTAAGCTTCACACCACACAATTCGGAAAGATTCTTAAAGAGCTGACTTTCAAACTGTCGGCCTTGGTCAGTAACTAGATCTGCTGGGACTCCAAACCGCGTCACCCAATGATCATAAAATGATTTTGCTACCGTCTCTGCTGTTATATTTTGCAATGGTATTGCTTCCATCCAGTTGGTGAAGCGATCTATACATGTGAGGCAGTAGATATAGCCATCAGAAGGTGAAAGGGGGCCAACAATGTCTATGTGAACAGTGCTGAACCTCTCATCAGGTTCTTGAAAACGGCTGACTGGCGATTTGGTATGTCTTGTTATTTTGCTTTTTTGACATCCCATGCAAGCTTGCGTCCATTTTCTGACATCATCCTTGATACCAGGCCAGATAAACTTGGAAGTCATCAGCCTAACAGTAGTCTTTTTCCCCGGATGCGCCATGTTGTTTGCGAAATTCTTTTGGAATGTATGGCCTTATGTTGTTTGTGGAGGTATCACACCACAGTAACTTTCCAGAAGGCAGTGGGTAGCTCTTGAACACGAGTGACTGAGTTTCCTCTTGAAGTTGTTTAAGTTCACTGTCTTGACGTTGGCTTTCAGCGACTGTGTCGTAATCGATTACAGTCATAGATTCAATCCGTGACAGGTTATCCGCAACGATATTGTCCTTGCCACTAATGTGTTGGATGTTTGTTGTAAACTGGGAGATATACTGAAGATGTCGCAGCTGCCGTGGAGATGCCTTTTCATTTTTCTGATTAAATGCAAAAGTGAGTGGTTTGTGGTCCGTATATATTATGAAGTCTCTTCCTTCAAGAAAATGTTTGAACTGCTTGACAGAGAGGTAGATTCCTAACAGTTCACGGTCATAGGTGCTATACGCTCTCTGTGTATCGCTTAACTTCTTCGAAAAGAATCCGATAGGTTTCCATCCTTTCTCTTCATACTGTTGCAGGACACTTCCTACTGCAAAGTCACTTGCATCTACTGCCAGGGCCAGCTGGTATGTTGGGTCTCGAAGTGTAAGCAGTGCTGCATTTGCCAAGTCCTGCTTACATTTTTCAAATTTTGTGATAGCTTCTGGTGTCCAGTTAATTTGTCGCTTATCTTTCTTTTTAGCACCTTTGAGATAAGCATGCAAAAGAGACTGCGTTTCTGCTGCATCCTTGAGGTAACGTCTGTAGAAATTAACGGTACCTAAGAATACACGAAGGTCATGAACTGTCTGTGGTAGTTTGTAGTCAACAATCGCTTTCACTTTATCTGGTAAGGGTCTGGAGCCTTCTGTGGTGATTAAGTGTCCCAAGAATTCCACTTGCTCTACACCAAGAACGGACTTTGAGACATTGATTCGGAGGCCAAATTCATGTAGCTTCTCAAACACAATCTTAAGTTGCTCACGATGTTCCTCTACTGATTCTGAAGCAATTAGGCAGTCATCAAGATATGGAAAAAAAGTCTAGGCCTCTAAATACCTCATTAATGAAACGTTGGAAGGTGCTTGGTGCATTACGGAGTCCAAACGGCATCACATTAAATTCATATAAGCCAAATGGAGTGATAATAGCGGTTTTAGGTTTATCTTCCTCTGCTACAGGGATTTGGAAATATGCCTTGAAGAGGTCGAGCTTGCTAAATATTTTCTTACCCCTCAAAATATGTTGAAAATCTTCAATCCGAGGAATTGGATATCGGTCTGGGATAGTTTGTGCGTTCAGTCGTCTGTAATCACCGCATGGTCGAAAAGTTCCATCCTTTTTGAGGACCAGTTGGAAAGGATTAGCCCATTGCGACTTTGATGATCGAATAATTCCACTGTTTTGCATAAACTGGAATTCCTGTTTAGCAATGTGTAGCTTCCGAGGATCCAGCTGTCTGGGCTTGCAATAAACTGGTTGGCCTTCAGTTGGGATGAAGTGTTGAATGTCGTGTTTGATTTGAGTAGGTAGTAAATTAGGTTTCGTTAAATCTGGGTAACTGGATAAGAGATCGGCAAACTTTTGTGCATTTGACATTGTGCTAACAACATTATCAGCTGTGATGGCTGTTACTTCACCCATGACAGAGAGTTTAGTCTCGCCATCAATTAACTGATTTTATATAGGTCAATTAGTAAGTTGAACTTCTTCAGAAAATCAGCACCTAATATGCCCTTGCCAATTTTAGCTACTATGAAAGGCCATTGGAATTGTCGACGGAGTCCCAAATCAATATTCAGTGTTCTAAGTCCATAAGTTGGGATTTCTGTGCCATTAGCTGCAAACAGTTTAAAATCTGGGTCACAGTTTCTGTTACTGGAAGTGACAGGGATTATTGAAACATCGGCTCCACTATCCACTAGGAAGTGCAAACCCGTGTTTTTGTCACGTACAAATAAACGGGGTTTACAGCAATCCTTAATACTTTCAGTAGTGGAGCTTGCTGCCAACTCTACTACTGTTTGGTGTTTTCCGAAATTTTTCACGAGCATGGAGGCTTGCATTTGTCAGAGAAGCACTTATTACCAAATCTGAAGTGGTAGTAACAGTACTTTCCGTTTGGATCGTACTTCTTTTTGCTTCGGTTTCGGCTCGAACTTCGACTGCGGGGCCTAAAAGTGCGCATTGAAGCTACATGTTGCTCTAGGGCGGCTATCTGTGCAGAGAGTTTCGTGATAGCGTCGTTACTTACGGACGCATCAGTACCGCTATTTTCCACACTGTAAAGTTTACTGCAGGGATTCATTTCAATGATTTTGTCGGCCATAATTGCGATTTTTTCCAAGTTTTCGTCCGATACGATTAGAAAATGTTTGATAGGGTCCGGTAATTTCTCAAGCCACAAGGTACGAAGCACTTTTTCGGAAACATTCACGCCTGCTAAGGACTGAATTTTCCTTAAAAGCTGACTAGGTTTCAGATCGCCTAATTCTAGGCCTGTTACCAACCGTTTTATTTGTTTATCTTCGCTTTCCTGGAAGATATTTAGAAGGCGTTCTTTAGCCGCGGAATATTTATTCAGTTCCGAACTTTTGATAATGTCCCAAATGTTTTCGAGATATTTAGGTTCGAGCTGAGACACGAGGTAGTTAAATTTAGTGTCCTCTTGGGTAATTCTTGAGATAGAAAACTGAGCTTCTACTTGAAAGAACCATATTTCAGGTTTTTCTATCCAGAAAGGAGGGATCTTGATGCTTACCTTGTTAGCTTCACCCACCATGTGTCCTGAATGAGATTAGTTTGCCGTTGGCGTACCTGTCATGTTTACACTATGAGTGTTTGGCTGTTGTTATGGTGATCTTTGGAAGAAAAAAAACAATATGGCGGACGGACTGTAATGTGTGAAATTGTATTTTCGTAATATAGTGTTTATTTTATAGCAGTTGTGAGTGTTTATTATGTGATCAACTGGTTATACCTATACCGGGTAGGCATAGGTCCCTAACAAATTGTGGCGACCCTGCCAGGATACGTATTAATTTATACGACTTGAAGATTGTGTTGAAATGGAGAAGGTAACGAAAGCTCGGAGGCCGGTTAGAGCAACTTTTACGAAAACGTACAATTTGCTCTTGCAAAATTTAAGTCAAGAAATACAAGACGGCATTCATGAAGACACGTTGCAATCCTTGATAAATAAATTGGAAAGGTTAGGAAAGGAACTGGCACCGTTGGACGAAAAAGTGTTAGATTTGTTGCTGGAAAGAGAAGGAGACGACGAGTATGACCGTGAGTACGAATCTATAGACAGTTTTAGAGACAAATTAGATGATGCAAGACAAAAATATGCCCTGTGGTTACAAGATAATAACGCCAATGTGTTGGAAGTAGTGTCAGGTAGATCAACTGTATCAGCTGAGAGTAAAAACAAAAGGCAATTGAAATTACCAAAGATAGAACTCGTGAAATTCGATGGAGAGGTTAGGAATTGGTTGGAATTTTGGGGACAATTTCGGCGCATCCATGAGGACTCTGAAATTGAGGATGAAGATAAATTTCAATACCTAATCCAGTCCACGAAGGTTGATAGCCGAGCTAGAGATTTAGTTAGCAGTTTCCCCCCCACTGCTGAAAATTACTCTAAGGCTGTAGAATCCCTTAAGGGTAGGTTTGGAAGAGAAGATTTATTGACCGAATTCTATGTCAGGGAGCTCATAAGTCTTGTAGTAAAAAATGTTTCTCAGACAAGGGAGAAGCCTATGCTTGCTAGCTTATACGACAAGTTAGAAGCACAGCTGAGAGCTTTAGAATCAATAGGCGTTACTCGAGATAAGTACGGCTCGATGCTCTTTCCGTTAGTAGAATCTTGCTTGCCTGAGGAAGTATTACGTGTCTGGATGAGGAGTTCATCAACGACTAAAACGGATCAGGATAATGGACATGCTGACAAACTGACCGCGTTACTTGGTTTTCTGAAGGGTGAAGTAGAGAGTGAAGAGAGAATTACATTCGCTCAAGCTGGTTTTGGACTATCTAATAAATCGAGGAATGCTAAGATTAAAGAACGGGAGCGGGAGGAGCAAGGTTTAGCTACTGCTAGTGTACTTTTCGCTGGAAAAGGAAACAGTTTGGAGTGTGTCTTCTGTAATAAATCGCATGACAGCAAAGGGTGTCATCTAGCTCAAGAATTGAACTTAAGGGATAAACATAAAAGGTTGTCAGAGAATAAAGCTTGTTTTTCATGTCTGAAGGTGGGACATAGGGCTGCTAATTGCATTACGAAACTAAAATGTCTCGTGTGCAGTGATAAACATGAGGCTATTATGTGTCCCAAATTAGATGTAAATAAAGGGGGTTATAAGGGTGATGAGAAGAACCAAGAATGGGGTTCAAAGTTGTCAGGTGGCCCAACTGTAACCCTCAACACCCAAACCAGTAATGTTTCTGAAGTACTGTTACAAACTCTTGTAGTTAGGTTAAATCATCAAGGAAAAGAAAGAACTGTACGGGCATTGCTGGATACAGGCTCGCAGAGATCCTATCTATTGGAGAAAACTGCCGTGGAAATGGGGTATATTCCATCAAAGACTGAAAAAATTGAACACAAGCTTTTTGGGGGTGCTTCAATCGGTGCAAACGATCATAACCTGTATGAGATAGCCATTGTCAACCTACGTCATTCAATTTCTCAAAACATTAAGGTGCTGGGACAAAAGGTAATTTGTGGTACAATCCCACGTTTAAAAGGGGGTCCTTGGATGGATGAGATCAGAGAAAAGAAAATTTGGCTCTCTGATTATGGTCCAGAGCCATCGGAGATTGAGTTACTCATTGGTGCAGACATCGTGGGAAGTTTATTGACCGGGGAAACAGTCAAGTTGAGGTCTGGTTTGGTTGCTGTTAGGACCACATTTGGTTGGACAGTGATGGGACAGCTCTGGAAGACAACTGAGAACTCTAACACAGTGTCTATGGTGAACTCTCTGTTTGTGAGAACGGCTTCTTTGGGTGAACTATGGAACTTGGAAAGCATAGGAATTTGTGATCCGACCGAGACGTTGTCGAAGAAGGAGATTGAAATGGCAACATTGAAACATTTCCAAGAAAATGTTAAGATAGATGAGGAAGGACGATATGAAGTCGCGCTTCCATGGAAAGAAGATCAGCAGCTATTGTCAGACAACAAGGATGTTGCATTAAAAAGACTGGTTTCTACAACACACCGCTTAATCAAGGAAGAAAATTTCGAGAAGTACCAGCAGGTGCTCCATGACTGGCAAGATGAAGGGATAATTGAAGAAGTTGGTCAAGAAAGCTCTCAGGATGCTGGGTACTTTATACCACACAGAGGAGTTTTTAAGGAAGGATCGACTACAGCAGTGAGGCCGGTGTTTGATGCTTCATGTAAATCGAAAGGAGGACTTTCACTCAACGACTGTCTGGAGAAGGGACCTAATCTATTAGAAGTAATTCCATCTATTTTGAACCGGTTCCGTTTAAACAGGATTGGCGTGATCTCAGACATAAAGAAGGCCTTTCTTCAAATCGCAGTCGCTGAAAGGGATCGAAACTTTTTGAAATTCCTGTGGTGGGAGAATTTTGCTGAGGGAACTCTTAAAATATACCGCCACAAACGGGTTGTTTTTGGAGTTAACTGCAGTCCGTTTCTACTTGGAGCGGTATTGGATCTTCATTTAAAGAACAATTCGTGCTTCCGTGAAACCGCAGATAAACTGAGAACATCTCTGTATGTGGACAACTGCGTCACTTCCGTGAACACAGAAGAAGAACTTAAACAATTTGTGGATGAGTCGAGGCAGCTACTGTTGCAAGGAAAATTTGACCTAAGAGGGTGGGAGTACACCAGGTTGACTCTGGAGGATGAAGTACCTAAAGTGACACCTGTTTTGGGTTTGTTGTGGGACCCCGTAGCTGATCTTTTGTCATGTAAAATGGTGAAGTTGAATGACTCTGATGTTCTCACAAGGAGGACAGTTTTGTCAATGACTCAAAGTATTTTTGACCCAATTGGTTTTACGTGTCCGGTTTCCATTGTACCTAAGATTTTACTACAGGAAAGTTGGAGAGAGAAAGTAAGTTGGGATAGTCCGTTAAGTGAAGACGCCCAAGTCAAATTCAATAAGTGGTTGAAGGAGTTGTCCTCTGTTGCTGAAATTAAAGTGCCTAGAATATTTTCTAGTTGTGAGGACAAATCGTCATGGAGTATGCATGTATTTTGTGATGCCAGTCAAGTGGCTTATGCAGCCGTTATTTTTTTAAGATCTTTCAATGGAAAAGAGTTTGAAGTGCGACTGGTCGCAGCAAAATCAAGGGTAGCCCCCTTAAAGAAAATAACGATACCGAGACTGGAGTTATTAGCCTGCACTATAGGCTCACGTCTCGCTTTTTCTGTGAAAGAAAGTTTGAATCTGACGGACATCCCGGAGTACTATTGGAGTGACTCTTCTTCTGTGCTATGTTGGATAAGAAGAGAGGAAGCTTGGGGAGTGTTCGTCACTAACAGAGTGAAAGAAATTAGATTATTATCTAATCCTAAGTGTTGGTTTCATCTACCAGGCACAGACAACCCAGCAGACCTACCTTCGAGAGGTTGCTCTGCTTCGCAGCTGATTTCTTCTCGTTGGTGGGAGGGACCCGCTTGGTTAAAGTTGGAAGAGAACAGGTGGCCATCGCGCATTGTAGAAATTAATGAAGAGGAGGTCAATACAGAAAGAAAAAAAGGCCTTGTTACGACTACTATGCTTGTCTCCCAGGGAAAGCAGTGGTATTTAAGATTCTTTTCTCAGTATTCAAGAATCTTCAGAATGGTGGCCTGGATGCTGCGGTTCATCAACAATGCGAGAAAGGACGTAGAGCAGAATGTTGCTTCTGAATTGGATTGTTTGGAAATTTCAATGGCGGAGAGACGACTGTTGAAAATTGTTCAAGAAGAGAACTTTACTGAAAGGGACAACCAACAAACATTGTGCCTTTTCAAAGACCAGCTGGGCCTCGTCAGGGTTAAGACAAAAATCACCAACAGGAAGGATGAATACGATTTCCGTACACCTGTTTTATTGCCATCAAATCACCCTCTGACTGAGGTGATAATCAGAGAACACCATTTGAGAGCTTCTCATGCTGGTGTTCAGATTCTACTCGCCATACTGCGGGAGCACTACTGGATACCAAAGGGAAGAAGAACAATTCGCAAAGTCATCAGGAAATGCATACAATGTAGAAGATTCGAAATGAAAAGATCAGTTCCTGAAACGCCAGCCCTTCCAGACGATCGTGTAAGAGATGCAGGTGTATTTGAAGTGGTAGGAGTCGATCTTGCCGGACCACTATTTCTAAAATCCAAAGACAAGGCTTGGATTGTGATATTCACATGTGCAGTTGTTAGAGCAGTCCATTTTGAACTAGTAATGACTTTGTCGACTACAGGGTTTTTACTTGCCCTTAGGCGCTTCATAGCCCGACGAGGCAGGCCTCGTGTGATTTATAGTGACAATGGGACAAATTTTGCTGGGGCTAACAAATTGTTCGGCAACATTGATTGGAAAAAAATAGGTGCGGAAACATCGGTTACTAGAATCGAGTGGAAGTTTAGTCCTCCTTCAG
This sequence comes from Anabrus simplex, assembly GCF_040414725.1. Classification (NCBI taxonomy): domain Eukaryota; kingdom Metazoa; phylum Arthropoda; class Insecta; order Orthoptera; family Tettigoniidae; genus Anabrus; species Anabrus simplex. The sequence goes on along the minus strand of NC_090266.1, from coordinate 830,022,823 downwards.
CTCCTTGGTGGGGTGGATTCTGGGAGCGCATTGTGCAAATGGTCAAGAAACTATTAAGGCGTGTTTTAGGCAAGGCTATCTTGACATATGAGGAACTGTTGACTGTTATTGCTGATTGTGAATCCGTAATTAACTCCAGACCCCTCACCTACATTTTAGAAAGTCGTGATGAATTGGTGCCTCTAACTCCGTCAATGTTTCTTCAGGACATTCCCATGGTTGGTACTCCAGATTTAGACAAACTAGATCAGGTCAGTCTATGGTTGGTACTCCAGATTTAGACAAACTAGATCAGGTCAGTCTCTCAAGAAGATTTCAGTACCTTCAACAGCTGAGGAATGAACTGAGGAGAAGATTCCGACTGGAATATCTGGGTAGCCTTCTGTGCTGTCCATCGGGCAAGGAGCCTGATCGGCATTGGAAGGTATGAGATGTGGTCATCATTGGTAGTGATGACAAGAGAAGAATCGACTGGCCCCTGGGGAGAGTGACAGCTATATTTCCAGGTAAAGACAAAGTGATCAGGGTAGTTCGAGTGAAGACATCCTCAGGAGAACTCATCCGTCCTACGAGGCACCTTTATCCATTGGAGGTTGAAGGTGGGAGTGAGGAGATGGCCTTACCCAGTGATACGGTTCCTGAGACATTAAGTCTCGGCAGCCGCAACTTCACCAGGAGTGGAAGAAGAGTTAAAATACCTTCTCGCCTCTGTCTGTAAACATTGTGTTTTGATTGGTATCAAAAGGTGGGAGTATGTCATGTTTACACTATGAGTGTTTGGCTGTTGTTATGGTGATCTTTGGAAGAAAAAAAAAACAAGTATGGCGGACGGACTGTAATGTGTGAAATTGTATTTTCGTAATATAGTGTTTATTTTATAGCAGTTGTGAGTGTTTATTATGTGATCAACTGGTTATACCTATACCGGGTAGGCATAGGTCCCTAACAGTACCCGTTGTGTTGTTTTAATCCATTGTTCTTCACGCTTACACTACCCTTATGCACTTCGCGATGTTTATTGCGCACTTCCGTCACTGAATCACGTCGGGGTCACCAATTATGTAGTGAAGTACACAACACACTGAATCTGCTTTAACTACACTTTATTTTACACCACAATTATCGCTACACAAATGTACAAAAACAGCTCACTCCATCTTTACTTTTTTCTGCCGCTTTTCTGTCGGCAAAGACGAGTTATCTACGGTTTTTAGTTCACTCAAAGTCCACTAGGGGCGGCCTACAATAGAGAGGGAGAGAGACAGAGGGAAACAAGAAGCTTCTCATTCACAAATGAAGATATTTTCAGAGAAATCCAACTGCTTCAACAAGGAAAACCAGCTGGAAGTGATCAAATTACTGGTGAGGTGTTAAAGACAATGGGGTGGTACATAGTGCCTTATTTAAAATTTATCTTTGACTATGTCATAAATAATAGTGTAATACCAAAGGAATGGAAGGAATCTATAATAATACCAATTTATAAAGGAAAGGGTGATAAAAGGAAACCAGAGAACTACAGACCAATCAGCCTGACCAGTATAGTTTGTAAAATACTGGAGAGTTTAATATCAATGTACATCAGAGGAATATGTGATGATAAAAATTGGTTCATGAGGAGCCAGTATGGATTTAGAAAGAAATTTTCTTGTGAGGCACAACTGGTGGGATTTAAGCAGGACATATCAGATCAATTGGATTCAGGAGGCCAGTTAGATTGCATAGCCATAGACCTTTCCAAAGCCTTTGATAGAGTGGAACATGGAATATTATTAAAGAAATTGGAGAGAATAGGATTGGACGTAAGCGTTATACGTTGGATAAGAACATTTCTAAATTCAAGGGTTCAGAAAGTCAAAGTAGGACATAATGTATCGCAGGAAGAGAAAGTTTTTAAGGGAATTGCACAGGGTAGTATAATCGGTCCGTTACTTTTCTTAATATACGTAAATGACTTAGGGAATAATATAACATCAAAAATAAGATTGTATGCAGATGGCGTAATTGTTTATAAGGAAATAAATAACATTGAGGATTGTTCAGAATTACAAAGGGACCTTGAGAGTATCCAACAATGGGTTCAAGAGAATTATATGAAGGTTAATGGAGGCAAATCAACTGTTACAACATTTACAAACAGGAGCTTTAAAACTGAATTTGAATATACTTTGGATGAGGTAGTTATCCCAAAAGATGGCAAGTGCAAATGCTTAGGTGTGAGATGTGAAAGAAATTTGCACTGGAAAGGTCATGAGGATGACATTGTTGGGAAAGCATACAGATAGTTACATGTCATAATGAGGCTACTTAAAGGATGCAACAAAGAACTGACAGAGAAAAGTTACTTAAGTATGGTTCATCCATTATTGGAATATGCAAACAATGCTTGGGATCCTCACCAAGAATACCTAATAAAAGAAATAGATAGTGTGCAGAGGAAAGCAGCAAGATTTGTAACAGGGGATTTCAGAAGAAAGAGTAGTGTATCAGAAATGTTAAAGGAACTTGGGTGGGAAATTTTAAGTAAGAGAAGGGAGAAAACTAGACTTATATGATTATATAGAGCCTATACAGGAGAAGAAGCATGGGGAGACATCCGTGAGAGGCTTCATTTGGAAAATAATTATATCGGCAGGACTGACCACAAATATAAAATTAGAAGGAATTTTAGCAGAAGCGATTGGGGTAAATATTCATTCATTAGGAAGGGTGTGAAGGAGTGGAACAGTTTACCAGGGTTAGTGTTTGATCCTTTTCCAAAATCTGTACAGATATTCAAGAAGAGAATAAAGAGGAACAGAGAAAATAAATGAAATATTAGAGAGCATTCGACCAGTGCAAGTAATGTAAATAAAAAGTCTGTGTGAATAAATTAATTCCATCCCCTTGTCTAAGGAGTTTGGACAGCCAAACTAGGGGACTGCCTGTAGGGGTGAAGTACAGTGGGGAATTCGAGGGCCCTGGGACCGCTACGGTAGCTGTAAAAGCCCTTCAGGAACTCTGAAAATTGGTGGCAAAAGGGGCTCTGGATAAGAGGCAGCAGGTCGTTATGCTACTTAGGTTCCAGAATGGGTAAAAAAAGTAAATAAATGCAATGTAAATTTTAAACTTATACCAGTTGTATAGTGTCATTTCAAGTAATTCCACATACTGTATATCAGTTGACTATATTTGTAAGTAGTACAGGATATATTATAAGTAGAATTTTGTAAACAATATAAATTTGTTAAGGATGAGCTGTGTGTTTAATAGAAAAATTGTTAGCGTAAATTGTATAATATTGTATTATAGGAAAATTTTCTTCTTGTTAATTTAATATTTAGTGCTTGACAATAATGTATTTTAGTGTACCATTTACCACCGAGGACCTCATTTGCAAATAAAGAGATTTTGATTTTTTGATTTGATTTTGAAATTTTTTGTATATAAAAATGTAGTTCTTATAGCAAATTATATATTTTTTTCTGTTAAGACCAAATAAGAAAAACATTTATTAGAGTAGTAATGCCCTAATTATGAAAGAACTTAAATTGAAATTTACATTCAAGTATACTACTTTTATTTTAACTGCCCGTTTTTCAGATATCTCGTGCATATAATAGTGCATATTCTTAAAATACTTTTGAGGATTTCCATGCCTATTTTGCAATTTTTAATACCTAACATTGATCTCTAGTAATCACAATCCGTCAGCAGTTCAAGCGGATATTGGATCAGAGCAGCTGCTACAGTACTCACCTTCTATGCCGAGGGCTCATTGATGGAATTCTATAAGAGACCCTTGTTACATCTTTACCATCAATTGCCTTCTTCATGACCACTGTTATAGTTATGGACAAAATTCTGAAGGAGACAGAGGTAAATTATGGGACACGGAGCTGAAGGTAATAATGTTTAAAGATGATTTTTCGGTGTAGAAAGCAAAGAGAAGAAGTACGAGGGCACCTCCATATGTTGAGTGAAATTACTGAACATTATGGAATAAAAATGAGCATGGAAAGGAGTAAGACAATGGTGATGACTAGAGGAGAAAGGGAAAGGAATTATACAAATAAACAGATAAAACCTTTAAACTGTTTCTCAGACCAGGGAGATTTTATCCGGTGAAGGAAATTTTCGATTAATGTGAGTGGGTTGGCAGCCGTTGCCTATACTAGGAACTGTTCCGACATTCGTCTTTGTGCAGGAGAATAGAAAATCACGGAAAACCATCATCAGGGCTGCCGATGTTGGGGACCAGCTCAATAGAATATAATTCTGTTTAATATAGATGAGGACAGGGGCCAAACAATTTATGGAATCAGTACCACCAGACGTACACTCACCCAGCAAAAGGGCGCGCGGTTTACGTTACGTAGCTATCAGGTTGGTATCTGTAATACAGCCAAATAATTCAAGTGTTAACTTAACGAATGGGCGTAGTTTCGCGCAATAATAGCGATAAGTTATACATTTCCTGTAAAAATGCGCGTTCGTTTTTCCCGTACCAACTTCAAAAACGCCCTTGTCATTCAATCGGAGGTTCTCCGGAGGCACTGACCTGAAACGCCCAGAGCCTCCGCTATGTAAACAACCGCTCCGTTAACAGCACTGTGTGTCCTTTATAATTATTTCATACTGCAACAAAACAGACCTCGGTAGAATTGAAAGAAATGGACTCCCTAGTCGCTAGTCGACACGTATTTACGAAATGGAGAAGGCCCGCGTTTGACTATTCGCATACTCAGCACAAGCAACATCCAGCTCCGTTTACCTGTGGGCCTACGACACGCTGCTCGCCACGCAATGCGGGTACAACGCTCTCGAGATCTCTCGAAATTTCTCGCAAGAAACAGTGCCTGCGATAGTCTCGAGAAATCTCGAGACCCCGCCTCAGACCAAGACCAACTACAATATATCAGACCGTAATGCAGCTATCAATATTAGCTAAAATGGCGCCCCGATCGGTTTGTTCAAATGTAAATATGAGCACGTGCGAAGCATCAGTTTAGTTCTTTCTGTTGGTTAGGTTTGATTAGGAAACGTTAGTGTAGTGATATTTTTATTGAAATTTGGTTTTAAAACTATTTCGATATATTAGGACGTGTCGATCGTATTGTGTGCCTGGGATGTAATTCATATTACAGCAGATGCACCCATAATCAGATCAAGTGTAATTAATGCATCGTAGTTACAAGGAATTTATTAGGCTGCATTAAATCATTCGAGGATAAATTTGACAATAGAGGGGATGTTTTCCACGTACTTGACGAGGTATTTCTTTCGGATAAGGCCAAAACTCTGTGTTCATGCCAATCCTAGTACTTTCTCAATTACTATATCTTTTGAGGTTTTTAGAAGTCAGGTTAGAAAAATTGACAAAGCTACTGTATTTATTTTATCTGTGAATGAAGATTATATTCTCTTTGTTAAATTAGAGGGCAAGATATCAACTGATATACTGTCACTTACAGTTCGTATTTACGTTGCCAACGATTTGGGTGTTAAAGTGGTTTATACGAAAATGCATATGCCACTTCGAATCGGTTCTCCTATTGATTGTCTGAAGTGAAACAGATGTATAGCAGTTTAGTCAATCATGATCAGAATCATTGTTATGAAAGAATTGAAATTCGCGACAAGGTTATGTTACTAATACATTTCTTGAACGAGGTAGGCTATTATATTTAAAAGCGTACGGTAACAGAAAGGTCATTCAAATAAATGTATTTCTAAAACCAGTAATGATTTATAGAAGAAGAATTACGGTCTGTAATAATTTACCAAGGGTGCCCCCTACTATATCTACACCAATTCAATAAATTTCCAAACCCTTTGAAATCACTTAAGAAAAGATTAGGTAGGCAATTGATACATAATCTGCCACTTGGACAACAGCCCTAAATTCAGATCATTGGTGAATGATTAATTAATTTATTGATTGACTGAATTGAAACTGCCGCAGTTTGAGACGCATCATATATTCCCCTAGGAATGTTATTTTAGAATGCAATCATATATTACCTCTTTCCTGGACCATACTAAAATAGTTCATAGAAAATATTTATATTTGCAATTATCGACATATTGCTTATCTAAATATAGGTTATTTCTAGATAGTATTGGTCTACTACACAAAGTCAAGAAATCTGTTAGTTACTATTGACAACTTAGCAATTTAGTGCGATAATCAAAAGGTTATGTTTATATATCACAGGCGTGTTTACATTGAACCGATGCGTCGGCCATGTTGATTTTGTAATAAGGTCTGATATTAGATGGTGGGAATCAGCTGGTGGCGGATCGCGAGTCTCCTCCCTCCACCGGCAAGTTAAGTGTCATAAATACATCATCATCTCCTACATCTGCATTATATTTGTGTAGTGGTGAGGATTCAGACAGACCCTCCAATAGTTCTTCAACAGCAGTAAGAACTTCCTTGTCAAATGCTCATGCATCTGCTGCTGTCTGGAACGTAAAACCGAACATCTTGTCACTAGTTTTCCAGTGGTGGAATGTAGGCATCGCCTTTTTGTACTCAAAATCATTCTTAATTGTACAACTCAGCACAACCAATTGGTCTAATATTCGTTTTCCAAATTTGATTTCATCCAGATCACAAGATATTGCACGTTTCCGGACAGACACGTTGGATATATCCCCTCCCCCATGGGGACCCAGCCACCCATGCTGTCGTCGCGCATCATCATCTGCGCTCGTACACGAACCAGATAGTCCCCGTCTTCATATGCCTCTGTCATGATTTGCAGAGAAAAATGTCTTACTTTTGCCCCATTTTATGCTTATTTCCGCCATTTTAAAGCATATAAAATACAGCAGCCACAACTCGCAAAAGACAGGAAGAAGCCTCTATGAATATCATCTAAAAGCAGTCGGTAACAACAAGACGTTCAGAGTAGGAATACCGTTCTAACTGAGAGAGTTAATATAACAACCACACTTCTGGCCGAAAGGTGTGTTAGTAAGGCGATTTCTTTTACGAGGAAACCAAAGAGAAGGCATACGGCAATAGGCAGGAAACATGTAACACATTGAAAGTGATGACATGGAACGCTGAAGGTGCAGTAAATGCATTCGATATGTTATCAAACGATGATATAGTGGACTTTGATTTGATCATTCTAACAGAAACATTTCTAACTAGAGAGTGGAATATTCCTACTTGTTCTACGATGCATGTTTTTGCCACTCAAGGACAAACTGGTAGACCAGTGGGAAGAATCTCATGCCTTCTCAAACCCAAAATGGCCCCCTTTAAATTGCTGTACGAAATATCAGAGATGATAATAGTCGAAACAAAACTATGCACAGTGATAGGCGTATACTTCCATAACGATACAAGCCAGAAGCCATCGTGGATATTATTAATGCTGAGGTTAATAGAATACAGCCACAGGATCTAGTAATAGTCGCGGGATACTTGAATTGCAGGATAGATATTCGCAACTCTATAACAGAGATACTTCTGGAATATCTCAAGACAGAATGGTGTTAGGCCCCTTTAAAAAAAGCATCATTATCATCATCAAGTCAGAAGGGTTAAGCCTGATAAACGAACCAAGTGAAAAGACATATATATGCCACAATGGAAGTAGCACTATAGATTTGTTGTTCTCGAATTTGAAGGACGTCGAAATGATTTCCCAGAGAGTTCTACGCACAGCAACCAGGAAGCACTTACCAAAAGCAACAACACTGATGCTGCGAGAGAGATCCAGAGTCGTCAATAAAACTGCGGAAGTATCAATGAAAATCAATATAAGGGTAATATCAGAGTCTAATGCACTAATAGATATGGTGTCCCTATATGTCCAAGATGGTGATATTGATAGTGCAGTATCGAAACAGCAGACATTATCCTAAATTCCGCTATAAAATATAGTCAAACCGAGAGGAGAGCAAAACCATGATTCAACAGGTCCTGTTACCAGGCTAGATATGAAACAATCAAACTCCTCCATACTGCTGCAGGCACGCTTGAAGAAGAAGCACTAATAAGGTACGCCTGGGAAAGAATGGAATACAAAAAGGCTAATAAGGGAAATTAAAGCGAAATATTATGAAGAGACAGCACTAAGAGAGATAGGTAAGGTAAGGGTTATTCTGCCCGAAGGCAGGTCCGAACCTCCGCAGAGGTGTTCCTGAGCCGGAGTTTACGTACGGTAGGGTGGCCAGTTCCTTTCCGCTCCTCCATTCCCTTATCCACACCAACAGCGCGTGGCAACCCATCCAACTCCTGACCACGCCCAATGTTGCTTAACTTCGGAGATCTCACGGGATCCGGTGTTTCAACACGGCTACGGCCGTTGGCAAGCGAGATAGAAGAGGTAGAAAATAATCCTTACAAGGTTATCAAGCCGAAACAACCAACATTTCCTCGGAATATGCCCATGAGCACGTGGACGGCTCATTACATACAGGATTTGACATTTAAGGACACGAGACCATGCATAACGAACGATAGCACCGAAACGGACCAACAGATATGTTCAGCGCACAGGAGATACAGGAGGTACCCTTAAATTTGAAAAATAATATAGCTCATGGGCCAGACATGATTTACAAAGAACATTTGAAGAGTTTGGCTCCCGTTCTCATTTAACTCCTTACCAGCCTATTCAACGAATGTGTTAAACAGGGAAGAATACCAGATCGATGGTGGACTTCAACGATAAAGACCCTTTATAAAGGGAAGGGAGACTTGAGCGACCCGAATTCATATCGAAGAGTAGCACTAGAATGCACATAATTGAAGATATTGACCATATCGTTAACGCAAAGGCTGAATGCTTTACTAGATCAATATCTCCCAGAAGAGCAATTTGGATTTAGGAAAAACCGGTTCACAATACAAGCTGTAGAATGTCTTCCGGATGATATTCATGAAGCCTTTAGATACACGAAGGGGAAGCTACATGTTATATTCGTGGATTATTCGAAAGCCTTTGATACAATTAGTCGAACATAAGTCATATCAAAGAGTGAGAATCTCATAGGGAAAAATAACCCATATTGCAAGTAGTAAAAAACATCCTAGCAAAGAATGATGTGCAAATAGACGGACCGATCACAATATCCGATCCAATAGACCAGACTATAGGTGTACTACAGAGTAATCCTTTAAGCCCTCTCCTTTTTAACGTTGCAACACATTATGTCATACAGGAAACGAAGACAGAAGGCACACACATTTATATATATGCAGATGACATGGTTTTAGTGCCCAAATCAATACCTGCTCTGCAGTTGGCATTTGATCGGCTAGTAGAGTGGGCTAAAACAAATGACATTCGTGTAAACAGAAGTAAAACCATGACTATGATCTTCAGGAAAGGAGGCAGACATACAGCAAGTGATGTGATATATTTGGATGGAGAATCACTAACCAGTGTGAATAAAATTAAATACCTTGGAATAACACTGCAAATACAAGGAACCAATTTCACAGCGCATATCAAGTAAAGATTAACAGCGGCAGTGATAGCTATTAATGACATCAAATATTTATATAAAATATCCCTTCAGACAGAGTTGAAGTTTTCAGAATGAAAATAGCACCTGTAATAACCTACGTCATCTCGAGTATCTGGCAGTATCTGTCAGTAAGAAACTTAAAGGATGTGGAGAAGATAAAAGCTACATTTTTAAAGAGAGGCCTAGGTTTGTCGAAATTCACCTCTTCGAGACTGGTGTATGAGCTAACTAGGGAAATGATGGTTTTGGAGGAAATACGGGACAAATTCTCTATCCCATTAACTCCAGCATACCAAAGATTAATTCGCGAACATCAGAGAAAGAAATCGGAAATCTGGCTGGACTTCTACAGTAAGGATGCTATGATGAATGACAAATGGAAGGAAGCCAACTACGAGCTTCGGCACGTAACAACAAGGCTAGCTGTGCATGGCTTTCACTTCGAACTATGCACCAGGACGAAATATCACTCGCCAAATGAGGGATGCATGTGTGCTTTGTGCGGGAAGCACTGTGATCGCTATCACATACTAAGGTGTGCAGGAAGGAAAATTCCTCTAATTAAGTTGCGCATTCAATGATTTTGTTTATTCTTTGTATATGGCATTTAGCTGCAATAAATATATTAATATTATTATTATTAGTGTAGATGGTCTTGCTCAGACTGCCCATCACTGACATAACAGTTGTTTTATCCACTATTTAATATAAATATTCCTTTAAGCGTGCATATGACTTTCTTTCCCACAGATAACTAAGCAGGAACATTACCCTGGCCGCGCATCAAAACATACAAATTCATATCCGCACCATTATACAGGCGAAATAAGTATTCGAATGGTAGAATTGTATGCACCCTTCACGGCCCTTTACTCCCTTCAGTAAGGGTTCTGTCAACGTGAACTCGGCTGATGTCCAAGTTGCTTGTGCTGTTAAGCGTGTTATAGAGAACATCCCGCTGAAATGGGTCGGAAGGCGAAAGAAATGACTTTGGATGAAAGGTAATTATTAGATGGCACAACCAATGCAAATCATTGCGAAATATATCTAGGATAGTACACTGACTGACAGAGCAAATGCAACACCAAGAAGGAGTGGTTCGAAAGGGATGAAAGTTGGGGGAAAAACAGAGACGGCACGGACGAATAATTGATGTTTATTTCAAACCGATATGCAGGTTACACAATGCGCACGGCATCGACTCAGTAGGATGTAGGACCACCGCGAGCGGCGATGCACGCAGAAACACGTCGAGGTACAGAGTCAATAAGAGTGCGGATGGTGTCCTGAGGGATGGTTCTCCATTCTCTGTCAACCATTTGCCACAGTTGTTCGTCCGTACGAGGCTGGGGCAGAGTTTGCAAACGGCGTCCAATGAGATCCCACACGTGTTCGATTGGTGAGAGATCCGGAGAGTACGCTGGCCACGGAAGCATATGTACACCTCGTAGAGCCTGTTGGGAGATGCGAGCAGTGTGTGGGCGGGCATTATCCTGCTGAAACAGAGCATTGGGCAGCCCCTGAAGGTACGGGAGTGCCACCGGCCGCAGCACATGCTGCACGTAGCGGTGGGCATTTAACGTGCCTTGAATACGCACTAGAGGTGACGTGGAATCATACGCAATAGCGCCCCAAACCATGATGCCGCGTTGTCTAGCGGTAGGGCGCTCCACAGTTACTGCCGGATTTGACCTTTCTCCACGCCGACGCCACACTCGTCTGCGGTGACTATCACTGACAGAACAGAAGCGTGACTCATCGGAGAACACGACGTTCCGCCATTCCCTCATCCAAGTCGCTCTAGCCCGGCACCATGCCAGGCGTGCACGTCTATGCTGTGGAGTCAATGGTAGTCTTCTGAGCGGACGCCGGGAGTGCAGGCCTCCTTCAACCAATCGACGGGAAATTGTTCTGGTCGATATTGGAACAGCCAGGGTGTCTTGCACATGCTGAAGAATGGCGGTTGACGTGGCGTGCGGGGCTACCACCGCTTGGCGGCGGATGCGCCGATCCTCGCGTGCTGACGTCACTCGGGCTGCGCCTGGACCCCTCGCACGTGCCACATGTCCCTGCGCCAACCATCTTCGCCACAGGCGCTGCACCGTGGACACATCCCTATGGGTATCGGCTGCGGTTTGACGAAGCGACCAACCTGCCCTTCTCAGCCCGATCACCATACCCCTCGTAAAGTCGTCTGTCTGCTGGAAATGCCTCCGTTGACGGCGGCCTGGCATTCTTAGCTATACACGTGTCCTGTGGCACACGACAAGACGTTCTACAATGACTGTCGGCTGAGAAATCACGGTACGAAGTGGGCCATTCGCCAACGCCGTGTCCCATTTATCGTTCGCTACGTGCGCAGCACAGCGGCGCATTTCAAATCATGAGCATACCTCAGTGACGTCAGTCTACCCTGCAATTGGCATAAAGTTCTGACCACTCCTTCTTGGTGTTGCATTTGCTCTGTCAGTCTGTGTATGTTAAAGTTATTTCCATCCGAGCCACCTCAGTAGTGTGGGACTAGCCCCAGTTTCATTGGCCAAGAGCCCTGTAGGATTTTATATTTCAGTGTAGGCCTCCATTCAGTTTGTGTTCGTCCCGTTTTATTTAACCTGTTTTTTTCGCAAAGGCCCTGTATTTTGGATACTAGATACCCCTGTATTAAGCAATTTCCATTTGTAATTCGTGCCTTGTGAGGCCAGAGAGTGTAACATATTGATGTAAGATTGCCTTGAGCGGGCTGTAAGAAACTGAGAGCCTGTTAGCTCTTTTTCAAAGTTTTGTGAGAGTAACGAGTGCCTCCGGAAGGCCAGATATTGTATTTTGGGAGCAAGTGCTCTTGAATTAGGGGATTTCTGCCCTTGACTAAATGATTCCTTATTTTTAATTAAAGTTTTGTAAACTGGATCCGATCTCTGGAATCGTAAAACTAGGCGCTTGAAGCACAGAATCTGTAAAATTCACTAATCTTGGATTGTTCTAGTCTTGTCTCAAGATTGCTTTTGTACCTGACATGTTGTTATGTTCACTAAGTGAAAATTTGTTGAGTTTTTTTTGTTCTTTTGAAGAAATGTAACCTTCAGTTCAAGTTTTACATTAATTTTGATATTGTAGATAGACCCATTAACCCCGGCAACTTCTTTAACCTCTTTCTGCTCCACGTGTAAACCCGTAACACGTGCTATCATTCGACTGCCAGAAGAACCTGATCAGTCCAAAGGTTCCTGATGAAATGGCCTATTATTCTAGGCAGCTGTACACATACGATTTCACAACTGTCACAGTTTGTTCTGGATCAAAGCAAGACAAAGAAAGTGTATGAATTTATACAAGGATGGAACACGAGTACCCAAAAAAAGCTCTAATTAGATTACATCAGCATTGTTTCACAGGTTAACCAACACCGACTTGTCGAGCTATAATAAAATCAGACTGCGTTGCGATGGATGCAGTGGCCAAAATCAATACCGGTAGTAGGTATTATGGTGACAATGTGCTCTTACTTTTCATTGAACAAGGCTCCTCAAAATGTGGAGAGTATTGAGATCTTATTTCCTGTGACTTGTCACGCATTCTTGCCATTAGACAGATTTGTTTTTGCTAGTGGCTTTACGTCGCACCGACGATGGGGTAGGAAAGGTCTAGGCGTTGGAAGGAAGCGGCCGTGGCCTTAATTAAGGTACAGCCCCAGCATTTGCCTGGTGTGAAATTGGAAAATCACGGAAAAACATCTTCTGGGCTGCCGACAGTGGGGCTCAAACCCACTATTTCCCGGATGCAAGCTCACAGCCGCGCACCTCTAACCGCACGACCACCTCGCCCGGTGACAGAAATTTTGGCCGAATAGAGAAACTGTTACGAAAATTTCGGACCATAATCAACCCGGAAGAATGCATTACGATCTTTTATGAGCATGGGTGTGTCACAAGGTTGAGCGCAGACTTAAGTTAACAACTGGTAACAAGCAGCTTTCTCAATTCATCGAAGTCCACTGGAACTTTAAGTTCCATAGTACAAAGAGACTTTTCCTCATTCATTCTGCTTTGGGAACTAACATAATAATGAGTGGGAAACCATACTACTTTATAGATATTGAAATGCCTAGGACTATAGTTAAGAAAACTAAATGCCTGGCTGACCTGAGCGTTACTGCAGTACCAAGAGGAGTACGCTTGAGTCCTGCAAAACTTAGGAACGGTCTATGTACATAATTAATCATAATACCTTTAAAATTATAAAAGCCTTATGTGTGATATCTGTTTGAAATAATTCTAAATTAGCAGAATTTCTTGGTATTAAAATCTCCTTTGTACTTTAAATGATTCCAAAACCATACTTTTTCAGTTTCCTGAAAAATGTACTACATGTCGTAGCAAGATTTGGAATGGACCGCCTGAATTTTTTACTCGTTCAAGATAAAGTTTCCAAGCACACAGCTTGAAATACAAGAATGCCGATCCTCTACAACACACCCAGATACTTCCAAACTCCCCTGCAGTGTCCAGATACAAATCCCATTGAACATCTGTGAGGTTACCTTGAGAAAATAATTTGTACCGGTACTGGGGACATTGCTTCCAAAGCAGATCCGAGATGAACACTCGCAGAAGATTAGAATAACATTCCCGCTGCTACCGCGCTCAATTTGGTGAATTCAATTCCAAGATGATTCAAGTTATTATCCAATCCAAAGGCTATCATACTAAGTACTGAACGTGTGACATCATTGCCGTGTAGATTTAATAGACTGAAATTTTCTGTGAATTGAGACAGTTCGAATACTTACTGTGCCAATTTTTTTGAATGCATATTCAAAGTTTTCTTTAAATTTTAGTTATCACGGAAATATTTTATGAAGCTTGTTGTTTAAAGGGTCCTAGCATCTAGGTCGTCTGTCGCTAATTGAACGAGGTGGAATGAAATGACACAATAACTAAAAACATCAAAATGTATCCACCGACTTGAATCTAAAACAAATAATGAAAAAATGGGTATGAATCAAAAACAGTCAGTGCATCCAGTTCACAATTTCTTATTTTCAGAAATGATGCTCGTCCAAAAGGGTCCAAAATCCAGGTCACCAGTCCTTCATATTAGTAATCGCTGCTAGAACCATGATAGAGATATTAACACAGTAATTGCCTTCTCTATGCTGACGATCTAAAGATCTTTAAGGTAATCAATAGTGAGTTGGACTGTAAGTTGTTACAGTCTGACTTAAACCTACTAAGTAACTGGTGTAAAAAATGGCTGCTTGGTTTGAATATTTCAAAATGCAACGCAATTACATTTTCACGCAAGTTGGAACCAGCAAATTACCCTTACCATTTATGCAATTTCCAAATAGCTCGTGTGAATGAAATAAATGATTTTGGTGTGACACTTTCAAACTGTTACGGTCTTTCCTTCGAGAAACATTTAGACAAGATTTCTAGGAAAGGGTTTAAATTACTTGGCTTTCTGAAAAGAAATTGTGCGGAATTTCTTTATCCTAGATCTCTAATAACTTTGTTTGCACTCTAATCAGGCCATCGTTAGAATACTGTTGCGAGGTGTGGCTGCCTTTTCAACAGTATTTAATACAAAACTTGGAAAGAGTCCAATTAAGGTTCATGAAATGGATCAGCTACAAGGGTTCGGGTATTTCTCTCTCTTCGTCCGATTACGAGTCTTTTTGTGAGACTATGAGCATGATGACATTGCACTCACGCTGCAGATGTGCCAATGCCCTCTTTCTTTATAAGTTGTGGCTACTCCAACCACTACTCGTATACCTTCATATCTTCCACATAATATAAATAACATTTGTTTGAGCGCCAGTTGCTTTTTTAAGAAAAACAACAAAATTCGGTAGAGCATACCTCTTATATCAATTATCTCAAGGCGTGAGGTGATAAACTCACATATCTGGCAATATACAGGGATATGGATCAGGACAATATTAAATTACTGTTGCATTTCCACAATTGAGGATTGTACATGGAACTGGAATCACTTATTATAATTAAAATAAAACTGAGTTTATGACTATAATTTACGTCACAATGAACAATCATTGACGTCTTTTAATTTAACAAAAGAAATATATCGTGAGATTTGCGGTACTAAGAAAAGGAAAATTTAATCTAAACAAAAAAGGTATTGGCATGAACTTGAAGTGCGATGTGATATCGCCGCTGATTACACTCTTCTTCATGTTATGAATGCATAACATGTCTGATGCTTTAATTACCTGTTGTCTGCATACACCGCTGTTGAACTTGAAATTCTTGGGAAAAACCTGTGAGCTGAAGTCGGGAGCCGTCTGCTGTTATCTATATATATAAAGTAGCTTGTCCTGACTGACTGACTGATTCATCATCGCCGAGCCAAAACTACTGGACATAAAGAAATGAAATTTTGGGGATATATTCATATTAAGATGCAGGTGCTCGCTAAGTGAGGATTTTTGGATATTCCGTCGCTAAGGGGGTGAAAATGGGGGTGAAATTTTAAAATGAGTGTGTTTATATCTCAAAATTTTAAAAGTTTAGAGATGTGAAAATTGGTAATTAGAATCTTCTTTAAAAATAAGGAAACACATATTTTTTTGTTTTCAGACAATCCCAATAGGAGGGGTGAAAAAGGGTGAAAAAGGGGTTGAATGCCTAATCAGGATACCGGTGCTTATATCTCAGAAACTGAAGATATTACAGACCTGAAAATTGGTACTTTTGATCTCTTTTAAAAATAAAGAAACACGTATTTTTTTGTTTTTGGAAAATCCAATTAATGGGAGGGTGAAAAGGGGGTGAATTTTAAAAATGAGTGAATCTATATCTCCAATCTTTTGAAGTTTGCAGATGTAAAAATTGGTATTTAGAATCTTCATTAAAAATAAAGAAACACGCATTTTTTTGTTTTTGGAAAATAGCAATAGGAATCGTGGAAAGGGGTGAAAAAGGGGATGAATGCCTTTAATGAGGCTACTTATATCTCAGAACCTGAAGATATTACAGACCTGAAAGTTGGTGTTTGGGATCTCTTTTAAAAATAAAGAAACACGTATTTTTTGTTTTTGGAAAATCCAATTAATGGGGGTGAAAAGGGGGTGATTTTTTTAAATGAGTGTATCAATGTTTCAAAACTTTTAGTGTATGGATATAAAAATTGGTATTTAGAATCTCCTTTAAAAATAAAGAAACACGTATTCTTTTGTTTTCGGAAAATCCCAATAGGAAGGGTGTAAAAGGATGAATAATGGGTTGAATGTCTTTAATGAGGCTACTTATATTTCAGAACCTGAAGATATTACAGACCTGAAAATTGGTATTTGGGATCTACTTTAAAAGTAAAGAAACACGTATTTTTTCGTTTTTGGAAAATTCATATATTGGGGGGTGAAAAGGGGGGTGAATTTTTTAAAATGTGTGTGTCTGCATCTTAAAACTTTAAAATTTACAGATGTAAAAATTGGTAGTTAGAATCTCCTCTAAAAATAAAGGAACACGTATTTTTTTGTTTCCTGTAAATCCCAATAGGAGGGGTGTAAAAGGGTGAAAAATGGGTTGAATGCCTTTAATGAGGATACTTATATTTCAGAACCTGAAGATATTACAGAACTGAAAATTTGTATATGGTACCTCCTTTAAAAACAAAGAGACACGTATTTTTTAGTTTTTGGAAAATCCAATTAATGGCGGTTAAACAGGAGTGACAAATTGGGGTGAATTTTTTGAAAGGCTATATCTACAGAATATCATGGAAACGTAAAATGTTACAGACGTAAAAAGTGGGTGCTTGGAATCTCCTGTAAATGTAAAGAAACATAGGTGATTTGTTTTTGGAAACTCCACGTAAGGGGAACTCAGAAGGGGTGAAATTTTAAAATAAGAATTTTTACAGTATATGTAAAAAAACTTACCATGTTACAGAAGTGAAAAATGGTATTTTTTATCTCTATTAAACATAACGAATCGCGTATTTTTAGTTTTCGGAAATACCACTTGGGAGGTGGGGGTGGGTAAAAGTGACTGAAAATGGTGTTGAATTCTTTTAATTAGGCTACTGATATCTCAAAAATGAAGATGTTACAGACGTGAAATTTGATATTTGCAATCTGCTTTAAAAGTAAAGAAACACGTATTCTCGGAAAATCCAATGAAGTGGGGGGGGGGGGGTGAAAGAATTGAAAATTTAATTGACTTAATTGTATGAGAATGCATACATCTAATAAAAACTAAAGTTGTTACAGACGTGAAAATTCGTATTTAGATCTCCTTTAAAAACAAAGAAAAACGCGTTTTGGTGGGGAAACCATCTTGGAGGGTGGGAGTGTAAAGGAGTTGAATTCCTTTCATGGGGACACATAAATCAAAAACTGAAGAAGTTAGAGTCGTGATAATTGGTATTTAGAAGATCTTTTACTATTAAAGAAACAAGTATTTTTTGCGGGAAAATTCACTTAGGGGGGGGGGGGAGAGTAGTGTGAAATGAAGTGAAAAAAGTAAATTGTTTATATGGGGATACTTATATCTCGAAACTGAAGGCAATAGACGTGAACATTGGTGTTTGGAATCTCCTTTAAACATAAAGAAACAAGCCTTCTTTTAATTTTTTTGGGGGGGGGCGGGGGAGGCGGTAATAAACTTAACGGCGGTGGGGTGTAGAAGGAGGTGAGACCAATTGATTTTACTGTTATAAATGTACTTATAAGTATCCTCCGTTGCTCAGGCGGCAGCGCGCCGGCCTTTCACAGTTGGGTTCCGTGGTTCAAATCCCGGTCACTCCATGTGACATTCGTGCTGGACAAAACGGAGGCGGGACAGGTTTTTCTCCGGATACTCCGGTTTTCCCTGTCATCAGCCCTTCCAGCAACACATAATAGTAATAATAATAATAATAATAATAATAATAATGTTCCGGACCGTCGTCAAATGTGCGGACCGCGCTGGAAACGGCTCCTGGACGGGTAATGACTAAGAATGCAGTCCGGCCGCGGGTTCAGTGCAACCAAAGCACCCAATATGACACCACGCCGGATCTCCTGAAGGATTTTATACATAGTAAAATGATTATAGGAAAAGATGGCAAAGATTTACGGACCCAAGTGACCGGGAGGAATACCTGAGCCTAGACTGGGAAGTACGAAATCGATTGCTGGAAAGGAAGATTGAAAAATGGGAGGAAACGTGCCGTAATCTAATAGAAAACGAGTCAGATCGGGAATTTCGGCGGATTATATATCTAAGACAGTAAGCATTCAATTATAAATTTCAGTATAATACCGTAGCGAAGCACGGGTATCTTGCTAGTCTTCTTATATAACAAGGAGTTGGCCTACATACCATGTACGCGTGTAGGGAGTTCCAATGTAATTACGTCCACTCAATATATTATAAATAATTGGAAAATATTATTGAAACATCTTGTGAAGTCCATCCTCACAAGAAGATGATGTTTCTTTATCAGCATAGTACCCGTCTCTGCTCGGATACAACCACCACTTGTAGACCTCCTCGATTATTACAAGACCTCTTGAAAATACAACTCTTAGCTCTGACCATCACACTAAGACCACTTCTTCCATTTGATACCTCTGACTGTTTCATATGATCTGCACAATATGATCTGAACGATATGATCTGAATACCTCTCCCCACCGTCGCCTCGACTTATATCACCTCGCGATGACGACTCATCTCCCTACTCACTGTCCATCCCTTCCACTTCAACATACAGTAGCTGGCGAATACTGACACTTGGTCGCAATCACGTGCCCACGCACTGATGTCATCAGTCAAGTGTTGTCTAAGCGTACCCAAGCGGCTGGAGGATGACTAAGCTGAATGCGTCACCGGAAAATCTACTTGCACAGTTAAACATAGCCTCGATTGCAAAATACTATGCCAGCTCATCTAGCCAAAGTTACAAGCCACAGCATGACAATATGAAACCAACAAATCTCACTTACTACAATACAGAATAATTACAAACAAATTTCATTTAACCTATGATTAAATACAATAATATACGTGATACCTAATTATTACAGTCTAAGTGATGCGAAACAGAATATAAAATCTAATGAATCGGGTTAATAATAATAATAATAATAATAATAATAATAATAATAATAATAATAATAAATACTGAATGGAATCTGTAACCCTGTTGTACGGTTACAGAACGCCTCCCTCATGAAATAATCGATTAAATGAATCGATTGATTCATGAAATATATACATAATCACCTGAAATCGAGTACACCATATATACATGTATAAAAATGCCCTTTACAAATTGGGTACATGTTATCATCCATCTGGATGTTCGTTGTTACACATATAAAACATTGATCAATTATCATTTTCACTTTGATTATACAGTATTATTTACATACAGATTACATTTCTTTCTCACTTCTGTCGTTTCAAACGTTCATTGAGTGTTCAAAAGTAATTCTCGAAGACATTTCATTATATACACTGTCTCCAAGCACTGGAGTTTATTGCACTGCCGTGCTTCACTTATTATCACAACACACGCTAATTTCACTGAAGTCCTGTTCGCAATGCCAGCTTCATAAAATATGGTGAATTAACATAATAATGAAAATTAATCAACAAACTCACATG
This sequence comes from Anabrus simplex, assembly GCF_040414725.1. Lineage (NCBI taxonomy): Eukaryota > Metazoa > Arthropoda > Insecta > Orthoptera > Tettigoniidae > Anabrus > Anabrus simplex. The sequence continues at coordinate 830,002,733 of NC_090266.1, read as the reverse complement.
ATATATTTCTTAAGATTTCTTATATTATATGTGCCTACGATATTTCCTTCCTTGTCTTCTAGTGAATAAGTACATTTCCCAATCCGTTTCACTACGGTGAAGTATCCCTGATATAACAAGAAAAACTTAGAAAATTGGCCAGCTTCTGCTGATGACGGGAGTGGCACTCTGAGTAAAACCTTGTCACCAAGTTCAAATTCATCCAATTTAATCCTACAAAAATTATCATGCACAATCTTACCGTGTTATCCTTCTTAGGTATAATAACAAGTGGATTTAAATTAGGACTACATGATGGTTCAATTATATTATAATCTAGCATAATGTCAATCTGCTCTTCAACAGCGCTAGCGTATTTTAACGGAATGGGATATTTCGGTCCTACAAAAGTTGAGTTATCAAGAACATTAAATTTGTGTTCGTAAAGATGTGTTCTACCAGGCCGGTCACTAAAAACATCACTATGTGATATCAATACTTCACACAAATCGTCCTTCTGACTTTCCGCTAAATTACATTTCTCCACTGTCTCATACAATTCATCTCTAGAATCTCTCTGTATAGACACATGGCAGACATCAATATTCTTCCTAATATTAGGAATTTCACAAGGCCCTTCTATACTAGAACACACTTTATTCGCACTAATTTCTGACAAAACATCATATGGTAAACTGACTTCCCTGCTACTCTTTCCCCAAATAAGATTGACATTACACAGATCAAAATTTAATTTAGCCTTGTGACACGTTAACCAGTCGGTACCTAAAATAACGGCATAAACTAAATTAGGCACAACTAAGCATGGTTGGAAAATACATTCTCCACTTATGTTAATGGGGACAGCTATTTGTTTATTCACTCTTTGAGACTTGTTTCCAACAGCTGTTACGATGAACGTATTCCTCACTGGAATTTCCGCTACCTCATACTTCTCTCTCAAAACTTCCTCATACAGCTTGGAATTTACACATGACTTCTCACTACCAGAGTCCAACAAAATCTTAACTTTTCTGCCCCATATCAGCAGTTCAATCGTCGGTGTAACAGTAACACTACTTAAATTATCCTCATTACTTAATATAAGATCACTTAACAAATCTTGCCTTATATCTAAATTTAAATTACACTTATAAAATTTATTGTCTACGATTAAGTCGTCACTTAAAACATTTGAATTATTGCTACTTAGGTCACAATCATGTTCACTTACAACTATAGGCTGATCGACATTAACATACTTATCTACCTTATATGTGAACTCACCATTTACGGACTGTCTCAGTGACCTGTTTATACAGTCCGTTGCGCGTTTAAAGTACTTGGTTCGGTTACGACTTGTTGGTTACACACCTCAGTCGGCCTCCCCTGTTGCCTATTTCCTCTAGCGTCATTATTATTATTATTATTATGGCCTGTATTCTCCCGCCTCGCAGCTTCTGGTTGACTACCATAATCACGCCTCCCAGTCCTGAAATTTTCCGAACTATTTTGATAATTTCTCTCCCTGTGGAAATTATTATTAGGTCTCTCCTGATATTCTCTTCGGTAGTTACGATTATTCATAGGCCTGTCCTGATTATTAGATTGGTTACCCCTTCCTTCTACATTCCTATTTAGTGTCCTACTATTATTCAAACTACTACCTAAAGCATCAAAACTTTCCAACAAAATCTCCATTTCCTTAATAGTCTCCACTCTTTGCATACAAACAGCTTCTCTTATTCTATCGGGATAGTGCTTAGCCATAAGTCTAACTATATCAGAATCAGGTACAATACATTCTAAATTTCTCCACACCAAAACATGAGCCAAAAAGTATTCAGTCATTCTAACACCCTCGTTAGAATTATACCTGCCAAACATTGCTCTCTTTCTCTACTCTGAACACCTTCACTCCGAAATTTAGCCATGAATTTCTCCTTAAATTCAGTTAGACTAGACATCGAGCTTTTATATACTTGAAACCAAGACTTAGTCTCTCCTACGAAAGCATTAGATAAGATCTCCAATACAGTTTCCCAGCTAATAATATTGTCTCTTAATTGAACAGCAAATTTCTTCTCGACTACTCTCATAAATTCCATCGGGTTGAATTCTTTCCCAGAAAACTTAGGTAAATCATGATCTCTAGTGATTAAACCATTATTTACAATTATTTCACGTACATTTCTACTATCACGCACTTCTTTCTGGAGTACTCTCTGGCAACTCAGAAATTTTTCTTCCACTGTTTCCTCAGCCTTTTCTTGAATTTTTCTTAATTCCTCCTGCAACTTTTCTTCCGATTCTCTCACCTTCTGTGATAATGATTTTTGTTCACTCTCTAGATCACCTACTTCTCCAAGTTTTCTTTCCACATGTTCTACCCTACTAATACATTTCCTAGTTTCTTGCCCCACTGTATTGGTTATCTTTTCAAACCTTTCTTCTACTAACTCATTGATTTCTCCTTTATTAGACTCGATCTTGGCGCCTAATTCATCAATCTGTTTGATGCATGTCTCACTAATTTGCTCTATTTCCGTATGGAGATTGCTCCGACCCAATTCCATCTCAGCTCTTATGTCACTACACTCCCTATTTACCTTACTTTCTAAATTATTAATTTGCTTACTTATTTCTAACACCTTATGATCTATCTTATTACTAACATCATCAATCTTCTTATTAATACTATTTATGGCATTACTCTGAGCTTCAATTTTTTCACTAATGACCGCTTCAATTTTCTCACTCATAATATTATTCTGAGATTCAATTTTCTCACTAATGACCGTTTCAATTTTCTCACTCATAATATTATTCTGAGATTCAATTTTCTCACTAATGATATTATTCTGCTCAGTCATTTTGGACATCAGCAAATTAAATAAACCCAGGTCAATGACCCCTTTACTTTGATCTTGCGTGACAGCGTTTTCCTCAGTTTCTACTATTTTCTGACTTTCAGTAGGTCCCACCTTAGTCACCAACTTCCTATTTATGTTACCACCTTGGATTTCCTTGGACACAATAACCTCAGCCTCATCACCTGACTGCATATTGCTATCCTTGTCCATCTTCGGTTTCCTACTAATTTTTCGCGATATCAAAGCTATTTCCCCTTGCAATTCCTCTGACATTACCCCTTAAATACAAACTTCAACAAAATGACCTTCCTAACATTACTCGGTGTATTTAACATGTGCGTACTCATTAAAAGAAATGATCCATGTATATTGCCATTCAGAAACACTTTTTCTGAACCTTTCGAGTCCCACGTAGCTGGCGACACGTTGTGGCTACTCCAACCACTACTCTTATACCTTCATATCTTCCACATAATATAAATAACATTTGTTTGAGCGCCAGTTGCTTTTTTAAGAAAAACAACAAAATTCGGTAGAGCATACCTCTTATATCAATTATCTCAAGGCGTGAGGTGATAAACTCACATATCTGGCAATATACAGGGATATGGATCAGGACAATATTAAATTACTGTTGCATTTCCACAACTGAGGATTGTACATGGAACTGGAATCACTTATTATAATTAAAATAAAACTGAGTTTATGACTATAATTTACGTCACAATGAACAATCATTGACGTCTTTTAATTTAACAAAAGAAATATATCGTGAGATTTGCGGTACTAAGAAAAGGAAAATTTAATCTAAACAAAAAAGGTATTGGCATGAACTTGAAGTGCGATGTGATATCGCCGCTGATTACACTCTTCTTCATGTTATGAATGCATAACATGTCTGATGCTTTAATTACCTGTTGTTTGCATACACCGCTGTTGAACTTGAAATTCTTGGGAAAAACCTGTGAGCTGAAGTCGGGAGCCGTCTGCTGTTATCTTCTTATATAACAAGGAGTTGGCCTACATACCATGTACGCGTGTAGGGAGTTCCAATGTAATTACGTCCACTCAATATATTATAAATAATTGGAAAATATTATTGAAACATCTTGTGAAGTCCATCCTCACAAGAAGATGATGTTTCTTCCGTCTCTGCTCGGATACAACCACCACTTGTAGACCTCCTCGATTATTACAAGACCTCTTGAAAACACAACTCTTAGCTCTGACCATCACACTAAGACCACTTCTTCCATTTGATACCTCTGACTGTTTCATATGATCTGCACAATATGATCTGAACGATATGATCTGAATACCTCTCCCCACCGTCGCCTCGACTTATATCACCTCGCGATGACGACTCATCTCCCTACTCACTGTCCATCCCTTCCACTTCAACATACAGTAGCTGGCGAATACTGACACTTGGTCGCAATCACGTGCCCACGCACTGATGTCATCAGTCAAGTGTTGTCTAAGCGTACCCAAGCGGCTGGAGGATGACTAAGCTGAATGCGTCACCGGAAAATCTACTTGCACAGTTAAACATAGCCTCGATTGCAAAATACTATGCCAGCTCATCTAGCCAAAGTTACAAGCCACAGCATGACAATATGAAACCAACAAATCTCACTTACTACAATACAGAATAATTACAAACAAATTTCACTTAACCTATGATTAAATACAATAATATACGTGATACCTAATTATTACAGTCTAAGTGATGCGAAACAGAATATAAAATCTAATGAATCGGGTTAATAATAATAATAATAATAATAATAATAATAATAATAATAATAATAAATACTGAATGGAATCTGTAACCCTGTTGTACGGTTACAAAGTGTATGACGAATAGAACGGATTGCTCAACATTACTGGTGCTGATTCCATTACATGTTCCTCGTCCCAATACTAGGCAAAGGTATATTTTTCATCTGCCTAAAGTGAGAACTGTGGCTCGGGCTAACTCATGGCTTGTGAGGGCACTAACATCACTGAATGAGGTGGGTGAATCAGTGGACCTTTATCACTCACTCCATCTAAAATCAGACATGCCCTATTTACCTCAAATGTATGACCCTATCTGTAAGGTATGTAAATATGTAAAAGTTACTACATGTAGTTTAATAATGTCAATTATTTAAGGAGATTTAGTTTTATGTATTTATTTATTTATTTAATTAATTTAAGGTTTTGTAAATATGCATATAAAAAGGTCTTTAGATTTAGTTTTAACTTGGTTATTATGTTAGGAAATTAGTGTTATTTACTTAAGGTGTATTTGTTGAATATTATGTTTTATTGAATCGTCTTTATTTGGGAAAATAACCTGTTGATGATAAATAAATCTATTCTATTAATCACAGGTAACGCACTCCTGGTTTTTCTCACATGGTGGTAGTAACCACAGGCAATGTAGACCCATAGTATGTCACAATTGCACCACTCATAGGTAACACAAACCCATGGTGTTTCAGACATAAAGGCACTGCTCGGAAGCAATGCAGACGCATGGTGTTTCTCACAGAGTGGGACTAATCACAGGTGCCAGTATTCCTGTGGCGTTTCTCATAGTGGAACTAATCACAGGCCACGTATACTCATGGTGTTGCTCACATAGTGCTAGTAATTACAAACTATGAATCTCATGTTAAATCCATATTGACTGTTGAACTCACAAAATTGTACAAAATCATTTTAATCCTCCTAGTCAATACTATATATTTTATGTCCAATTGAGATGAAACTTCACACATAGACATGTTTCGACCTGACATTGGGTCATCCTGAGTAAGACATGTATGATGAATTAAAAACATAGGAAACACACAACATGAAATGTTAGTTTAAAAGTTTTTTTAAAAAGCATGATGGAGGTTAAAAAAACTGAGATGTTGATCGTTAAAACAATCTTCAGCTGGAGGTCTTTCTGTTTCAATGTATCTCTCAGTCGAGAGCTGGACTCCGTATTCAGAGAACACGGGTGATACAAGCGGGCCACGTAACACTAAAAACAGACGGTTCAACTTCAATAATGCTTATGTATATCAGCCCATGTCGGAACACAACTAAGCCAACAGTATTCAGATACAAGTAGAACCACACCAAAGGACAACAAAAACATTGAAACGGAAAGACCTCCAGCTCAAGACTGCTTTAACAATCAACATTTCACAGCTTAACATTCATCATGCTTTAAAAAACTTTTTAACGTAGTTCACTCTGTGTGTTTCCTATGATTTTAAATCATCATACACGTCTTACTGAGGATGACCCATTGCCGGGTCGAAATGTGTATATTTATGTGTGAAGTTTCGTCTTAATTGGACGTAAAATATATAGTATTGACTAGGAGGATTAAAATAGTTTTGTACAATTTTGTAAGTAGTGCTAGTAATCACAAGCTATGTAAACCCACGGTATATCACACATTATGGCAACACAAACCTATGGTGTTCCTCACATTGTGGTACTACTCTCAGCCAATGGAGACCTATGGTTTTCCTCTCATAGGAGTAGTAATCACAGACACCAGCCAAACTCGTGCTGTTTCTCACATAGCGGTTCTAACCACAGGCAACGTAGACCCATGGTGTTTCTCATTATGTGGTACTACTCGTAGGTAACGCAGACCCATTCTGAACACAGTGGAACCGACCGGTAGAATGCACACAATGACGATTATCACAAACACCCAAACCCCTAGTGTTCCTCGTATAATGGTACTGCTATGTAACGTAGACCCATGGCTTTCCCCGCAAGGTGGTACCTACTAGTCTCAAGTAATGTCAACCATGCTGTTCGGCACATAATGGTACTAATTGCAAGTAGTCTCGTGGTTCTTGGTCGCCCCCTTACGACAGGCAAGAGATACCATCGGTGTATTTTTCGTCTGCGCCCCCCACCCACAGGGGAGTAAGGAAATATTTAATTTCAATAATCATGCAACATTTATATATAATGGAACATTCGTGTTTTGTATTTGCTGCAAGAAGAACCATAGTCTATTAAAAATGACTAGTTTGAATACTTTTTACATTAAGTGTACAATGCATGTTCACAACTTATCCTTTGCATATGGAGTATACTGAATATTTTAATTATGTACAGTAGCCACAGAAAGTATTCGTACGCGAACATTTTAATGTACACCTTGTATATTAAGCACCATGAAGTAATATGAACACCTCCAGTGAGACATATGCATAAAGAAAATACACCTAGCTGTACATTTGCTATGAGATTTACAGCGCTTAACATAATAAACCAATAAACTCATCTTTTAACACAACAAAAAGTATTCGTACACTACCAGATAATTCAAACACTTGCCGAAGTCTTTGTTCAAACACAGTCTTAATACTTTGTATGCATGCCTTTAGCTTTGATGACCTGTTCCAGCCGTCTTGGCATTGAGTTAACTAAACGTTTGGTGTACTCTTCAGATATGTTGGACCATGCATCTGAGGGTATCTCTTTAAGATGTTCTTTACTAGTAGGATGGCGTTCTTGCACTTCTTTTCCTAGATGATCCCACAGGTTCTCTATGGGATTGAGATATGTACTCTGCGGTGGAGTGAGAAGTCTTCTTGGGGCATTGTACAACGGCCATTCACGGGTTAACATGACACAATGCATAGGATCATTGTCCTGTTGGAAGTGGAAGACTCCTTCCAGATGAAGCTTGTGTGCACTGCTGCTTAAATTATGGCGCAACACATCTATGTACTTCCTGACATCCATAATACAATCAATAGATCCCAGGTTTCCCACTCCATTCGCAGCCATGCAGCCCCAAACCATCACACTCGCTCCTCCGTGTTTTACCGTGGGGGTTACATGTTGAGGTTCAAGTTCGGTGTTTAGCTTCCACCATACCTTGCTGCTCCTACCAGTTCCAAACTATAAAAACTTCGCTTCATCAGAAAAAATAACTGTGTTCCAAAAGTCCATTGTCTTTTGACAATACTCTTTCGCGAACTGTATGCGCTTCTGCCTATTTCTTTCACTTATAAGTGGCTTCTTTCGTGGACATCTACTATGCAGGTTCGCACTGTGCAATACATTCCTTATAGTTTGCACACTCACCGTTTTGTTGGACCTTGAAGCGAGTTCTGTAGTAATGGATGCAGCACTCCGGAACGGCACCTTTCGTGCCGAACGCACAATAATGCGTTGCTTCCGTACTGTCAGCACGTTTGGACGACCAGATCTCGGTTTGTTTTCTGTTTGTTCGCTGTGCTTGTATTTATTAACTATTGAACTCACCGTAGTAGGCTATAGCTAATGTCCAGCGGTTTTCCAATTTGACGATAACTTTTACCTTGTTTATACAGTAACACTACATTCTCTCGTTGACTCACTGAAAGTACTCTCTTCTTCCGCCCCATACTAAATAACCTTGTGACAACGACAGCACAGTGATGACTGAATAGATAAGAACCCCTCCTGTAGGCAGAGCGACGTAAACCTTTGCGACAACTGGTTTAACCAATCACAAAGACAGTACATCCGCACTGTACGAATACTTTCTTGGCGGTATGATCTGCCATCTGTATACGGTATCGTGCCGATCATGTTACATTTTTAAACGATCGGTATGTTCAGCTTGTATATCTGATGTCTGTCGTTATGCCGTTTATAAATCTAACTTCAGCTCGTATGCCGTCATGATGTTCCATCACATTCCATAGGTGTACGAATACTTTCTGTGGCCACTGTACATCTGTGTGTTTTTGCGACTATGTTTTTGGTCATAGATTTTAGGTTCAGTTCTATTTGACGTTTATATTAAGACATTCATTTTTAATGACACTATGTCCTTTAAACTATCTTGCTATGAATAGCTGAAGATGGCTCACATGCCAGCAATAAAAAATGTCTCACAAACTTTCGTCCTGCGAATATATCCGGCAGAGAAAGGACGTTGAAGAGTGGCAATCTGGCAGCACTGTAACCACATGTAGGTTAACTACCTCTGTCAGCACATATTAGTCGTGCTGTACACTTGGTACAGTGGATAGTTTTGGGTTAGCATGGAGGAGATCGAGGGTTCGATCCTGGGATGAGGCGTATGTTTGTCATTTTGTAAATGTAATCCAGGTGGAATGGTTTCTGGCATCTTAATCGTCAACAGCGATTGCAGCGGGTCCTCTAGAAACCTTTTGCACTTACTTACTTACTTACTTACTTACTTACTACGATCCTCGAAATGGACGAACAATGGTTTTCATTGGTCAGCTTTGAAAGACGCCGTTTCCACGTCGTGGGCGTTAATTTATTCACACCACTTCATCTACTAGATGCGAAACCCGTTTTCTTTGTACCCTCCCTCTAATGGTCCCATATAGCAGTACCAACTATTATTCTTGCCTCGTCCAGGTCCATTACATTTCGTTAGGGTCTTACGTTACCAGTAGGCCTAGCAATGTGCTTTGCGAATAATGTCCAAACTCGGTTACAATTTGTATGTGTTATCACCATGGTCCCACTAATTATGCCTTTCAACATTGCATCTGGTAACCGCATACTGTTTAGTACGTACCTCAATGCATTATTATTATTAATATTCGATCGATGGAATTGTGGAAACATCACGTCTATTACTGTTAGGGAAACAGTGTAACTCGAAACCGACCATTTCACAAGTAGCGGTTTCGGTATGAATCATGCAGAACAATATCTGTCAGAGGGATAATGCGCGTTAGGTGGAACAGCGCGCCGCAGGACTGACGGCGTGTTTATTACGTAGTGTATGCGCTGTCCACCATTCGGGGACTAGTGGCGAGCGGAGTAACGCGCCCGTGACAGACTCCAATGTACATGCGTACACGTATCGAATGTCCTTTTTGTAAACTTCCAAACTAGTGTGGCAGACGTATGGCATACACAAACGATGAATATGTGGATATGCATCTGATAACCGGACTGGTGTTGCCGCTCGTGAATATGCTGCTAGATATCATCGTCGACGCCATCCAGATAAAAATGTGTTTCGTCGTCTGGAGCTGCGCCTTCGGGAGTCAGGTCCTCTCCTTCCACCATCGCGTGACAGGGCGTCCACGGACTCGCCGTACTCCAGCTACTGAGGAAGCTATTCTGGAGGTCATACACCAAGAACCTCAGCGAAGTACACGTAGCGTAGCAAGGCAGCTGCGTGTCTCGCAACGCACGGTCGTTAACGTGCTACACGAGCATCGGCTGCACCCCTATCACTATTATTTCACGCAACACCTTCATCCTGCAGATCGCCATCAGCGGATGCAATTCTGTGAATAATTCCAACAACAGGAAGCCAACGATGACTTCGTGAACACCGTACTATAGTCGGATGAAGAAGCATTCACTCGTGAGGGTCTCTTCAATTTGCACAATGCCTATTATTGGTGTGAGGTTAACCCGCACGTCACCCGCGACCGTCGATATCAAGTTCGCTTTGGTATCAACGCCTGGGCCGGAATATTGGGCGACAGGTGCTTGGGCCCCTACATGTTCCCTCACCTTTTACTGCACGAAGGTAACATGCATTCCTCTCAAACTATCTGCCTGATGCGCTGGAAGATTTTCCACTACATTTTCGGCAGAGGATATGGTTCCAACATGATGGTGCACCTCCACACTTTGGAATTAATGTGCGACAGTATTTGGACAGAACGTTTCCAGGGAAAGGGCTCGGACGCGGAGGTCCAGTTGTATGGCCACCGCGCTCACCTAACCTAAATCCCCTGGATTTCTTCCTGTGGATACACCTGAAGGAGCACTTGTACTCTACTCCGTAGACAAATGTGGAAGAATTGGTAGCGCGTGTTCATTTTGATCCTGTTACTATGGACGCAGCTATGCTGCGAAGGGTCCAGAGCTGTGTGATTCGGCGGGTTGCGCAATGTTTGGACGTGCTAATGTGCTATATCTGAACGCTCATATTACATGTAGTATGTAAATGACAAGTAGATGTTTTGTAATGGTAGTGTTATCTTAAGCATCTCGAAAGTGATATTGTTTGCGTAGTTATTCCGTCCTATGACATGCCATTTGTTTGCTTGCTTGTTGTTTTAAGGGGCCTAACATCGAAGGTCATCGGCCCGGTCATTTGTTTCAACTGTATTTCATATTTGTCTAACCACGTATTTGTTGTGTTCAGCGTTACAAAATGTTGTAAATGTAGGATATGTGACCTAAGAAACTGTGTCTTAAGTCTTAATGTATTACAGTATGTAATGTCAGATTGAAATTAGCAAATAAAAAATGCATCTTAACCCAGGATCGAACCCTCGACCTCCCGCATGCTAGCCCAAAACTCTTACCCACTGCACAGCACGACGAATGTGTGCTTACAGAGGTAGTTACCAGACATGTGTTCACAGTGTTGCCAGATTGCCACTCTTCAACGTCCTTTTTCTGCCGGATATACTCGCAGGAAAAACTTTTGTGAGAGATTTTTTTTTTTATTGCTGGCAGGTGAGGAGTTGCGCTGCGACGTCTGAGTGCGCGAATTTCGCTTCACTCTGTGTGTATATATATATTATTGAGTAGGTGATAAATAAAAATTTTCATTAAGAAAATAAGTCCTATCAATACACACGGGCCTAAAGGGGCCCATAGACGTGCAATATTATTGCGCAATATCGGGGTTTGTGCAATAAAATTGATAGTGTGTAGTTAATATTGAAGGGTTGTGCAATATATTGTACGAAATCAATAAAGTTTGAAATATATTGCGCAAATCGCAAAATACTGTGCTGTGTGTTGACAATATTGTGCAATATCCCGTCCTCCCGCCAGTTGGTATGAACAAGCGTTGGAGAAGGTATCGTGATGGCAGGCAAAAAGGAGAAAACGTTTATTTTGGAGTTTATCGAAGTGTAGGCCTACCATGGCCTTCCGGCTCTGTGGGACGTTAAGAGCAAAGCGAGGAGTTCCTCATACAATTCACCATTCATGCGCAGAAAATTTCGAAAATCATTTGGTTCCCATTTTCTCAGTTCATTGAGTAAATTTTCATGAGTACTTTTCTCTGTCAAGAAACCACTGTTTGGCCCTTGTGCTTCTTTTCCGTTTCTGCTTCATTTTGGCACTTAAGCCCACGGCGATCAAAACGCAGCAAAGATCAGCGTCACTCAATATAATCACCAAATAAAATACCGGCATGGACCGACTATATATTGCAACGCATATTGTACGTCTATGACCGCTTTGCACAATATATTGCACAACTACCAATATTATCTCCACACGATTCTATTTATTGTACAAACTCGATTTTTGTGCAATAATATTGTACGTCTATAGGCAGCTAACAATATATTGTACAATCCATTTTGCGCAATAATATTGCACGTCTATGGGCCTCTTTATAGTGAAATTCATTACTTATTACTGTCCTTTATCGGCCTCTAGCTGCCGGACTGAAGACAGCACATCAGCCTCGTTATTAACTCATATTAAAGTGATTTCAAATTAACTCAGATATCGTTATCCAAGGCCTACCGATCCATTTCCACTAATGCACTGAATCAAGAAAGGGCCCTGAAGGCCCCTTATAACCCAGGGTCTCCGCACTGCAGGGGGTTGCAAGGGTGGCTGCTACGCAACTGTTCCCTAAGGAATAGCCTCTGAAATTGCCTTCCTGAGTTAGGTTTGAAATGGTATTTCCGAGTTATGTTTTTATACGTTTCAGACGAGAAAAGCTTTCCACAGATACTGTAGTGAAGGAGATGAGCAGAATAAGGAAGGGCAATTTATAAGCACCCGTAAAATCTCCCTATCCTCGTGAAGCATTTCCAACACTTTTTCGGTGGAAATCTGTCCCTACCAATGGCATATAAAAATATTGTCTCTGATAAAACCCACACTATATCAAACACAGCACTGAAGAAAATAAGTCTGCCAGGCTGAGTGGCTAAGACGGTTGAGGCGCTGGCCTTCTGACCCCAACTTGGCAGGTTCAATTCTGGATCAGTCCGGTGGTATTTTAAGGTGCTCAAATTAGTCAGCCTCGTGTCTGTACATTTACTGGCACACAAAACAACTCCATTCCGGCACATCAACGTCTAAAAATCCGTAAAGGTAATTAGTCGGATGTAAAGCCAATAACATTATTATAAGAAATATATCCCCTAACTCGTACTCCAGCAAGTGCTTTACCGCACACCTCTCTGCAAATGCAACCTGTGACAAAGTTCGGTAAATAGTCCTGTACTATCAACAACGAACAACCGTGACCCTACTGTCCTTCGAAGTAGTCCCTTCCCATAACTATGCACTGCTGAGATCGGCGATACCTGTCCTGGAAACTTTGCAGGAAGGCTTCCTTTGGGATGGTGTTCAAAAGCCTCGTCACGTTTCGTTGGATGTCGGGAATATCGTAAAATCTCTTTCCTTTTTAAGAGAGTTTCAGTCGTGGGAATAGGAAATAGTCTGGAGGATTGAGACCTGGCGAGTGTGGGGGATGTTCAAATTGCACCACCCCCTTTTTTGCCATGAACTGTTTGACGATATTGGCTGTGTGTGGGCGAACGTTGTCTTGGACAAAAAACTATGAACCTTGTGCGTTCTTGGTCGTTCCCTGCGTAGACGTTTCATGAAACGGGTCAAAGTTTCAATGTACCGTGCAGCATTCAATGTCGTTCCCTCGGGTAGAAATTCCTTGTGGATAATGCCTTGACTATCGAAAAAGGTGATTCACATCGTTTTGATGCGTAACATTTCGGCTCTGACCTTTATCCAACGAGGGGATCCCGGAGAACGCCATTCCAAGCTGTGCCGTTTCGTTCCAGGGTCGTACCTGAGACACCACGTTTCATCCTCTGTGACAATACAGTTCAAGAAATTTGGTGTCGCATCCGCCATTTCGACAAAATCATCTGAAGCCTCTTAACGTGCCTCCTTCTCATCGTCAGTCAAGTGATGTGGCACAAGACGAGAACGTTTTCCTGTTCCGTAATTACTGGGTAACGATTTGTCTCACGGATTCACTGTTAATCTGCAGTTCATCCGCTATCATGCGCACAATCGCCGATCGTTCGTGTTTAATGTCGTCACCTTCGCAATGTTTTCGTCACTGACGGCGGTCGCCGGTCATCCGCTAAGGAGGTTGTCAGTAACACTTTCCCGGCCTCCTCGAAAACGGGCGAATCACTCGTACATACACTTCAAGGACAGTGCTTGAGCTTCATAAACACGTACCAGCATCGCATGCGTTTCTTTCGGTGTCTTGCCAAGCTTAAAACAAAATTGTACATTGATCTTTTGGTTGTTCATGTTCCTGTTCGCAGTTCAGAACCAGCGCACTGTGTCAAACAGGTCTTACACGGCACACACACGATGCTCAACTGAACTATGGGAGCAGGTGGTCAAAACCTGCTGCTACGCAGGTGCAGCGTTGTGTCAACAGTGTTGCACGATCGACCGTTCTGACTTCATTCACCGAACTTTGTCACAGGTTGTATATGTAAAAAAAAAAAAAAACTTAAGTGCCACTTTACCTACTACCTGTCAATAGCCGTCCTTGAAAAATAGCTATTCATTACAAAGGAGTGCACAGTACGATAAATGCACAAAGGTGGTTTGCATTGGGGAGGAGAGTCAAGACATGTCCCACATTGCATTCTTTAAAAACCTGGTGATAAGTCTGCAACTACACTGACTGAGCAAATGCCATGGGATAGCGGAGCACTGATGCGCAGGTGTGTTGTCTGGACACCACACGCCCCCTGTGCCAGCAGCAGTTGTATAGGAGACCTTGTGAGCAGTGGCTGTGCATGTGACAGGTGTAACATGGAACGTCGTCGTGAGCCGACACCGTTCGAACGGGGTATGGTGGTCGGTGCCCGACGGATGGGAAGCGAGATTTCGGAAGTGGTGCGGGAATTCGGCTTCACACGATCAACCGTGTCCAGGGTGTATCGTGAATGGTTGAATGCGGGTGTCACCATCCACAACAGACGAACGACCGGCCGTCCAGCCACCCTCGATGACCGTGATACCTGAGACGGATTGTCAATAGTGACAGACGGGCAACCGTGCAACAAATCACGACTCAATTTAACACAGGCCGTGCTAGACACGTCTCCCAGTGGACAATCCGTAGGAACATGGGTTCTATGGGGTATGAAATCCGGCGCCGCACACGGGTGCCACTGTTAACCCAACGTCATCGGGCACAACGACGCGCATTTGTCGCCAGTCACCAGAGATGGACACTGGAACAACGGCGTAACGTGATATGGTCGGACGAATCACGATTTCAACTGCACCATGTATGGCACAGACCACATGAAGCAATGGATCCCGCCTGCCTCGAAGGTGTGGTCCAGGACGCTGGTGTCTCTGTTATGGCCTGGGGTGCATTTTCCTGGTATGGAATGGGCCTCCTAGTTGTTCTGGAAGAGACTTTGAATGGTACGCGGTATGTTGAGCTGCTCGGAGACCATCTCCACCCATTTTTGGCCTTCCAGCGCCCAGACGGTTCTGCGGTGTTTCAAGATAACGCGCTGCCACATCGGTCCCACGTCGCCCGGGAATGGTTCCAGTAACATGGAGTGGAGGTCCAACGACTGCCATGGCCACCCAGGAGCCCCGGTATGAACCCTATCGAGCATATCTGGGATGTCCTGGAACGCAGGTTCCATGCCATGGATCCTGCACCCACAAACAGACCAGCATTGGCGGCCACTCTGCAAACGATTTGGTGTGATGATGCTTGTTTTAAGGGGCCTAACATCCAGGTCATCGGCCCCTGATGGTACGAAATGAAATTACAAATTAAAAGTTCATAATCATCCACTGACCAAAATAAAGAACGGCATGGAGAATGAATGGATATGAATTTAAAACAATTAGTGGATCCTACCCAAAAACTACCATAGAAATTAGTATTACTGACCAAGAGACCACTTCTAAAGCACAATCCTGAATCGAGGATGCTTGTTAACTAAAGGGGTACAAAATACAGGTCAACAGCCCCTCATAATAGTACTTGTCCCTAGTAAAGAAGAACCATGGTATTTGTCATGTTGGAGTACTAATCAAAAGTAGCTTAGACTCACGGTGATCCACATATGATGGTACTACTCAAGTACTGGACGTCGTACAGGTAACGCAGACCTGTGGTGTTTCTCACATAATGGCGCCACACACAGGCAACGCAAACCAATGGTGTTCCTCACTTAGGTGTACTAATCACGGGCGAGGGCAATCCCGTGGTGCTCCTGACATAGTGGGTACTAAGCGCAGACCCACAGCGCCGCTCACACAGTGGTACTAACCACAGGCAACGCCCAGACCCGCGGTGTTGCTCACGTGTACTGGAAACCTACAGTGAACCACACTCTGCTGCTACTAATCACAAACCTATTTCGTACCTAATATAGTGGTACTACTCGTAAGTACAGGCAATCCATGGTGTTCATCACATGACGGTACGAATCAAAAGTAGTTCCATGGTTCTAATTCAATCATCCCTTGGTCGCCCCTCACGATAGGCAGGGGATACTGCAGGTGTATTCTACATGTGCGTCCCCCACCCGCAGAGGGTACGATTTGGCGTTAGCTGCGTCCAGAGGACTACCAGGGACTTGTCGACTTGCTTCCATGGCGTCTCGCTGCAGTTCGCAGGGCCAGAGGAGGCCTCACATGCTATTAGGTGACTATCCCATGACATTTGCTAAGTCAGTGTATATTGCTTACAGTTACATTTCTATTATTATTCAGAGAAAATTTATTTCTGTAACTTCTATGCTTCATGTTAAAAAATATTCTCACATTTCAAAGAATTTCTATCCTCTATAGTTGACTATATATTGCCAGTAAATAACAAAACTCTACTAGTTTCATTTATCATTGGATCAAGAAAATGAATACAATACTGGTCAGCGTGGTCTTCTTTAATAAGTGCTTCCCTTCTTATTTTACAAAGCTCTTGTCCTGGTTTCTGTACAGTGGATTTTCATGCAATATGGTATGGTATTTGCAATTCTAGATTGTAAACTGCCATTGTCCAGCCATCACAAGTTAGGCTCTGCTTAAATAAAACAATTAAAAATTCAAAATATATTCTATATCCCTTGTTGAGTATAGGCTCAACATGTTCATACCTGCTTTGTAACTTTCTTGCAAAGTTTGTTCAAGCAGCGCAAAACATTTCTATGACAATCTTTACTTTGGTTAAAAGGAATTCTTTGGAACAAATACTGAACAATAATGTACTTGCAGATTATTTCAAGACTTCAAACTATTGAAGAATATATTGCAGGATTTATTCTTCATACTAAGAGCAGCTAAAGTCTTTGCAAAATGACATGAATGGCAGTTTGCAATAAAAATTACATATACGTTTCTACGGGTACTTCCTGTACAACGTTGCGCTCCTAAGACAGACTGCTGAGAGGCAAGTAATATTGCACTATTAAATCGAAGACAGACACCAGCTTACACACCCCACCAGCATTACATTCCAAAAGTCAACACTGTGTGCAAGTCCCACTGAGTACTTTTATCAAACTCGGCCATGTACCTCTCGGACGTATACACTAAATATTGGCACCAGGTTATATAATTTATGACATTTAAATAATGAAGGTCAAACCAAACTTCAGGATAGAGATAAGGTCAAAATAATATCACTAAAATGGTTTTATAAAAACTTTATTACATTAAATCTGTAGTAGTAGAGAAATATTGCCACATAAAAAAGTGCTATACATGTTCTAAAGCTTCCAGCAAAAGGAATGGGATCAAAGGGAAAGATGACATTACTAAATCCAGACCCTCCAATTGTCCAAGATCTTTCATACTACAAGGCACTTGGCAGTTACGGTACTAATAAACTGGTGTACTAGCGTGTTGCTATATTTAACATTTTGCCAAGTGAAATTGAACACACTGTAACATCAGGCTTCGTAAATTTTCTCGCATGTTCCAAATTGTGCAGTTTTAGCAGCCTTAAATATCTTACTGCATTTAATGGAGCTCTTGCTCTAAAAATAAAATGTAATGAGATAGTCCTGAGTATCAATGTCCAATGAAACACCAGTTACACCACCTGTTGTTGACATGAAGTACATATAAAATCTTGTTTCAGTATAAAAATTTCAATCAAACTAGCTTTGCTTCATTTTAAAATATAAATGTCGTGTAGTAAAATTAATATTACAAGCACAGCATATTATAGAGCTCCACATCTGCTTCATGCTGTAATTTCAGCTTGTAACAAGCCCCACTCCATTTACCAGAACTACAAAGCATCTTTGGAACATTTTCTTTGCCTCTCATTTAAAAGAAATACAGCCTAACACAAATAGTACAAATATAAAAAGTTAACAGGTACACATTCAAAAACAGGTTCATAGTATGAAACAGAATTCCATGAATATTCAACAATTTAAATTGCTTCACATGCAATGCCAAAAATGAAGCTTTCTATATGATATTCTGCATAAGAAATAATCAAGTCTGTTTAAGATATGATGTTAAAACAGAAAAGGAATGCAAAATTAAAGTATAATGGGATGGAAGTCCATACAAACTGAAATAATCATAAATAATCATAAAAATTATATTAACATAACATTACTACATAAACACACATGCCTTGACAAGTCGCCTATGTCCCACAGAACAGCCATACAAGATGGACACGGACACGGACGGACACACACACACACACACACACACACACACACACACACACACACACACACACACACACACACACACACTTTCTTTGCAGGAGAAACTCGTAAGACTTCAAGTTGATATACAACTTTACACCAAATTCCTTGCTACAGTAAGTGAAGCCAAGAAATAAATACGATGATCAACTTGCCCAGGTATGAACTTGAAAGATGCACATAGTGAAGTAAGAAAATTCACTTCAGATATAATTGCTACAGAGAATTTAGCAAATACAATACCTTGGAACATATTTTGCACCACTTCATGTTGCAAACGTTCACATTATTGAACATGCTTCCAGCACTGTCCTCGATCACAGATGAGGTTGTAGATATTTCTTAGATGATATCAATATTAAGTTATGAGCCTCTTGCAGCTTAAACACAAAGCTGTGAAATTCTAGCAATTTTCTCAATTTTATATGTGAACGTTGTCCAAAAATACAACAATGCTATCTTTTGCTTCCAGTACACCAGCTAAAGCTTCCAGAACATTAATTTGAATGGATCCATACATCATTTGAGGGGGGGGGGGGGGGGGCAAGCATCTGTTCTCACTTTCAACACATATTCGCCTCCACAATATCAATCCTTTATGCAGTTTCTATCAAGCAGAACACATCACAAACATATTAAAAATGTTAATCTAATAATACAGAAACAATTTGTAAACTACAGACGGTCGTTCAGGATCTCTGTTGATGAGTTTGAAGGCCGCTGGCAGCACTATTATCAACTTGAGCACATCAAAATGGGGAGCAATGATTCACGTCAGCACTGAGGACGTGTGTAGAGTTTCGTGACATTAGCTGCAAGAGCATAAGCCTCAAGTTCACAAGCGGTTGCCTCGTCACATTTTGGAACAACCCACTAATGCACGAAAGCTATATGAGGGCTATCTGGCAGGGGACAGATGGAAAAAAGTTACTTCATTAGACGAAGCATATGTGTAACTTAGTGACTGTAACAAACCTGGCTCGATTTACTACCGCCCTAGGAACAAAAAATGATCAAACCTTGTATAAAGAATGCCAGGAAATTTTTCCAAGGTGTTCCATGATCTTAACTAGATACTGCTACA
This sequence comes from Anabrus simplex, assembly GCF_040414725.1. Taxonomy (NCBI): domain Eukaryota; kingdom Metazoa; phylum Arthropoda; class Insecta; order Orthoptera; family Tettigoniidae; genus Anabrus; species Anabrus simplex. The sequence continues at coordinate 829,983,117 of NC_090266.1, read as the reverse complement.
ATGGCAAAGTAACCATTTGCTGTGTTGCTAATAATGAGAAGGTGAACTCTACATGCTATCAGCAAGGGGTTTTACCACCCATATACAACACAGATATCGCAGCACTGTACAGGAAAGCAAAAAATCAGGTATGGGTACATCCAGATAAAGCATGCAGCCACACCTCTTGTTCCACTAGGTCTGTTCTTAAAGAGAATGGAGATAGAAACTGGAATCTGTGCAATTGTTTTTACTGACATTCCAGTGAAGGCATCCGTTAAGTCACCCACGACTTCTGTGCATTTGGGCTCCTGGAAGGGCCTTAGGAAGTAGACGGCCACGCACTAACAATGGCCTCTGGAAAGCCTGTCAGGAGGAGTGGGATAAGATCGACATACTTGCTTTGCAAGAATAGTCTGCTGCAATTGAAATTACTTTGTTGGGCTACAGCTACAAAATGCTGGCTTTCGAATTGAGCGTGATCGTTGGTGGAGATATGGCTTTTCCTAAGCTAATTACCCTTCAAGCATCGTTTGGTATCATCTACCTGTCTTCAAAATGAATTTGCCCTCATTCTTCACACTGCTTTACACTATACTCTACCTCCTTCCCCTGTGTAGGCCATAATGATGTTCAGATCTTGCAAACACATGAGTTAAACCACACAGAAGTGAGAAATTGACTTATGACCATATCCTTTGAATAATTACATTCAGAATTGTCTTCTTCAAACATCCAAACTTGATATTTATGAAAAAAAAAACTTCAACCAACAATGAGAAAATACAGTAAACTACTTCCTCTAATAGGCTTCTAATTTCTGTACTGCAAATCCCTAAAGCTATGCAGAGATCAGGAATTTTGATCGTTCTAAGAACAAGACGATTGACGGAGTCATTCAAATAAAAATCAATGGTTTTATCATGAAAACAGGGCAAAATATCAAAAACTGAACAGACTGCTTCAAAGGACATTCTACTTTTAAATGAACCAGTTTAAGCTGTACAGAACCACATTTTTGTAAAGATCTGAAAAATAAAGATTTCTACAAAAGAACTTATGTAATACACACTGGTGCAATAATTGAGGGAGGGAGGAGGGAAACTGTATTGCTGCCAATGATTATTGTTTTAATGCCAAAGCAAGCATGGACTCCTCCTCAGATGTAATAGCACTTTTTAATTAAAAGTATACATTAACATGCTTGGGTCTTATCACAGTCCATACGACAGCATTTCATTGAAGTGCATACAAAGCCTTTATAGCATAAGTATAACAATTCAAACTACTATACATTAGTTTGTGAAAACAGCCTGTTTGAGATGAATGTAACATCATACTGAACGGCCATTTGCCATAACGAATAGCACAATCGGGCTTATCTCATCTCTAAGGAAAACTCTCACTCCTTCATTGAGAGCTGCTCCTCAACAATTTCAGCAATTCCAGGCTTTTACTCGTTTTGAAAAATGTCCAGGATTTCAGAAATATAAATACAAAAGTTAAATAATAAATACACTAAACTAGCATTTATGTTAATATTCATACATGGTGTATTATGCTAATTCCTAGTTGCCACTGAATGTATGTAGAGTGCTTGATTAGCAGACAGTGAAGAAACAGATTTAAGAAATAAGGCTGTGAGGTAACATCACTTCTATTATTAAGTAGGAAACTATTAGAATACTCAATTCACATATTCTCATGAAAATTTACACAATGGAAACGGAAATATTTTATCGGATGTTATCTTGACAGAAAAACTGCTTTAAGATCTATAATGATACCGAATCCTGAAAAATGATCAAGTTACCTCAATTTCTTATATGGCTGGTCATATGAAAGAGAAATATCCGAAGCAAGAAATTAACCTAGAATTTAAGTTTTAAAAAACTCAATGATGGAGGTTTTTTTTTTACAAGTCATTTTACGTTGCACCGACAAGTCTTATGGAGACAATTTGAGTATTCTCAAAGTACTTTTACAAATTTAAAATGCTCAGATGCCTCCCAGATACCATCATGTATGCTGGCACTGTGAATTAGGGAACATTCTTCAGGAATCTTACACCAGCTGTGGAGAGAAGACTAAACACACATTTACCTTTAATGTTCTATCACTGACAGTATGTAATGATATTGTTTTTCAACGATTTCCATTAACTGGGATTCTAAGAAATTCCAGTTTAATAGATCCCAACCCTCATCTTTTACAGAACTTACGGTTTCAGTTCCTAACAATTTACACAATCCTCCTTAGATTCTGTAATGCATGTGATGTGAACTACTGTACTGTTTCCATGGATTCATAAAGTGTATCAGGTTTTCTTCAGTTGATCATGAATAAAATTTTCACAATTTTAATTATATTCACTTAGTTAATTTCAGCAAAAATAACAGTAATACAAAAGGAAGTCTACCCTTTACAATCATTCAGAACACAGGTGACTTAAGCAAGGATTTGCAGTCAACAGAAAATTAAATCGTAGAACCACACTCGTACGTACACACACACACACACACACACACACACACACACACACACAAAATAAAGGACTATTTTAACATAGGTGAACAAAACACCTGCCAATTAGCAGCACAATACACCACTTTAAATGTATAGCAATTCTATGTAGAGGAAAAAATCTGACTTTCACATTAAACCAATAAGTTTAATGCATAATACAAATTTTAAATTTAAATTCTGAAAGTAGCACCTCAAAATAAGCTACAATAATAAGAGCAGCTGTTCTAATATTGTTCCTTATTTACACCCAAGCAGCCAAGCAAAAAGAAACTTCACTTCAATGGATGAAAACAAAAGAATTTCAGTTAAACCAACATTTTTATACAGGAAAGAGTTTCATCAGTTTTGTCATTCAGTAACTGCAGCATTTTCAAACATTGCCTGATCACATTTTACTTCATTACTTGTGATCACAGAAGTCACTTCAACAGACTCTCTATTTTCAGAGGATACCGAAACCTTAGTTTTGGCTGAAGACGAACTAGACGTAACCGATGATGAAATTTGCTTCTTTGTTCCGAGTTTACTTGTAGCAGTCTTGGGTGTAGTGGTAGTAGCTGATGTCTTTGTGACACATGCACTATTTCCAACCAATTTGCTCTCCACCTTACGTGTCGAGCTCTGAGCAACTGTACGGGTAACAGTTGAAGCAGAGGAAGGTTTCATATTTGAAGTACGCGAAGATGAAATCTGTTTGTTCACAGATTCCTTTCCTTCTTTCACACTGGCAACTTTAGACTGGGCAATAGTTTTTGGACGACTGGGTAGTGATGAAGAAACCTTTGATTTAGTAACAGACCCATTGGTAGATGCAGTGCTTGGCCGCGCAGTAGTTGGCATTGTCGTCTTGCTCACAGCAGGTTTCGCTGACAATTTTAGAGGTGGCGTAGGTGCTGAAACAGGTCTTATCCTAGAAGCAGGCGAAGTGCCAGTACCAGTTTTGTTTCCAACAGTTTCAGGGCGCTTAGTACTGGGCTTTCCGGCATCAGTATTGGTTAATGTAACGGGTGAGGAACCTGAAGATGGTTTTGATTTTAACAAACTAGGAGCTGGTTTAGGAGCTAAACCATTAGGTTTGGAACGGTTTACACTGGTGGTTGCAGGAGTAGGGCTTTGCACCTTTGCTGGCTTAGTAATGGGAGCACTAGCAGGCAATTTCTTGGGAGACGGTTTCGGAACTGCTGCGACTGAGGCAGGCTTCGTAGGAGATGTGGGAACAGACTTAACTGTCTTGCTAGGAACAGGCTTTGAGCGTACTGGAGCTTTACTCGTAGTCGTAGTCTTTGTCTTTTCAGGCAAAGGTTTCTTTGCAGCAGGTTTTTTAGGTTCACTTTTCTTCAAATTGGCATCTGCAGCAACAGCAGCAGCAGCTGTTGCTACGGTAGCAGCAACAGCAGCAGCACCTGCCACCTCACCTTCAGTACTTGAATCCACTTTCTGCAAAGAATCTGTAATTTTACTTATATCTGGTGATTTTTCATCCACATCCAGTACATTTTGTACATCTACCATAGTACCTTCAACACCAATGGTCAAAGGGGTTGGAGGAGGAGTCATAGTTACAATAGGAGATTCTACATCAACTTTGGGACTAGTCTCTGCAATGTCAGAACTACATTCAATCTCATGCTGATTCAGTTCTAATCCTTGAGAACTTTCATTCTCCTGGCCTGATAATATAGTCACAGATTCTTTCTGCAGTACATCAAACTCGTTCTCAGATGATACTCCAAAATGATCTTGCTTGTCTTTTATATTATCAAGGGGAAAAACACATACATTCAGTGGATGATCTGGAGGAAGAGGTTCATAATCACCTTCAGGAAGTTTCTGTGATGACTCATCAACTGGAGATGACAAACTTGATAAGGTTGGTTGAATATCTACTTTTGGTTCAAGCTCATGGTGATTATCAAGGCCTTTTTGATGTAATGACTCTGTAGCATCTGACATTGGAGTCTGTTCCATTTCAGCAATATTTGCTTTTATACCAGCATCTAATATACTTGACTGATGATCACTGGCCATATCCTCTCTTGGACTGCCATCCATTAAATTTTGTGGACTATTAGCATCCAATTCAACAGGGGTTTCTGGAGAAGCTCCAACACTTTCATCAATTTCATGGATAGTTTCCTCCAAAACAGACTCCTGAATATCAAAACTCAAACTGCAATCCTCACCATTTAATTTCACAAGTTCAGGTTGGGATTCCATTTCAGGAGCAATGTCCTTTTGAAGCTCGAATGATATGTGAATAGGTTCTCTGGCTTTGTCTCCGGGGTGGAATGAAGATGCATCATCCTGAAGATTTGTAGGATCATCAGGTATTTGATCAATTAACTTGTTCAATTCATTATCTGAGCTAGCACACTTATTCTCCACCAAATTTTGATCCAACATTGGCATATGGGCTTCCATATCAGTGCTCTTATTAGGAATAGGACACACATCTAATTCTGACAGTTCCTGTAATTGCTCAAGGTGTACACCAAGTTCCTTGTGCTGATCTAACTCTGCTATTGCAGCACTTTCACTTCCATTAGACAATTGTTCAAATTCTTGTATAACAGGTGAAAGAGGTTCACTTGATTCCTGTACCTGGACAGGCACATTAGTTGTGTCATCCATATTAACATGGGTATCAAGGAATTCAGGGAATCCTGCAGAATCTGAAATTAGTTTGGTTGGAAGAGTTTCATTACTTGCAGGAAAATCGCTAGAAATATCAACGTTGCATTTCTTCTCTGAACCCTGATCGATTAAAGCACTTGAAATTTCACTCTGTGGAACATTTTCAGTATGAGAAATTACTGCCATCTGGTCAGAAAAATCTATATCCTCTGCACTATCACTTATTGTCGTAGGAGCTCCAACACCAATATCCTCAAGCTGACATGAATCACTTGATAAATCATTTTTCTGTCCATTAATCAAGTCTGGCAACTTCTCACTCTGAGAAATAGACCCAAAATTATCACTTGCAAAAGGAACCTTTAGGATACCCTCTTCAGTCTTTGATGGCATCGGCATCAATTCAGCATCAACTTCCACAGCAGTATCAGACTGCAGGAACTGCTCAATCGATCTCTGTTGTGTTGGTGAAGGAATGAACTCAGCAGCATTGGGATTTAGCTGGGATTCCATGTTGTCAGCACTTTCAGAAGGCACTGTAATTTCCTGCAAGGGAGCAGGCTTCTCGCAAACCTGTAGAAAGAAAAATAGTCATTTGTACAATTACCTCAAAGATTACAATACAGAAAAAGGATGATTCATACATAAACTGAAATATCCATATTGAAGATTATGATGATAAATTTGACAATGAACCAAAATTAAAAACAACTTAATTTTAACAACATGATAAATATTCAAGCTCTTCAAGAAAATAGACTCATGATGTTCCTCACATAGCGATACTAATCATAGGCCATGTATACCCATGGTATACACATTATGTTACGACTCACAGGCAACACAGACCCATGTGTTCCTCACATAGTGGTACTAATCGCAAGCAACTTCAACCCATGGTGTCCCTCACATAACGCTATTAATCACAAGTAGTCTCATGGTTCGAATTCCATCATCCACTGGCCGCCCCTTTTAGTCGTCTCTGATGACAGGCAGGGGATACAATGGGTGTATTCATCTGGATCTCCCACCCACAGGGGGTTCCCAACATGACACCAAAAATATATTCATATAATATGTTCTAATATAGAACAGGGAATTGTTGATAAATGACACTGAAGGGCAATCTGGATGCAGGATTATTTTAGGACAGGATTTAGAGAAAACTACATAATGTATGTATCACACTGAAGGAAATGAGCATAAACCATTGTAACAATTCCAGCTTATCTCTAGATAGTATGATACAGAAAGAGTAGAGGAATTTTGATACTTAGGAAGCATGATTCGTCAGAATGGAGGTGCTTTTAGAGATGTAGCGCGTCTTATAAAGCCAAAAGAGCTTTTGCACGGTTACGGCCAATACGGAGATTCCCTTACATTCACAAAAACAAAGCTAAGAATATTAAACTCAAACATTAAATCTGTTTTACTGTATGGAAGCAAGACCCAGAAAGTGACCAAAGACATTGCCACAAGGCTACAGACTTGTGTAAATTGTTGCTTGAGGTACATTATGAAAATATGTTGGCCAAAGACCATCGCAAACAAAGACTTTGAGAGGCCACAAGTCAAAGTCCCATACAGCAACAGATGAGAAGAAAATAGAGATGGACTGGACACACTTGGAAGACCACAAGAATTTACCAACACAGAAATAAAAGTGCATGAACTTTCCCAGCTGACCATGTGTGTGAATCAATTTAGTTCTCAGCTGATTAACACAGTGGAGATTGCCACATATAAATTTGCTGCCCTCCAGAAATTACAGGATTTATGATGATTTTTTAATTTCAATGCTAGGGAAAGCAACAATTGTAATAACGTTTGGAACATTTAGAAAGATCACACTTTCCACTACATAAAAGTGAGTTGACCATCATAACAGTGCAGTAATTTTTAAAGACAAATTTATGAAGATATGAAGTTCTACAAAATAAAAATGATGCAGCTATGGATGCCAGTTACTGTAAGTTAATATCTTGAAATTTGATACACACTGGGGACACATCATCTACAATACATTAATATAAATTCTAGCCTAATTGGTCAATTGACACAGGAATCCTTGTTTACAATCAGCAATTTGCTTTCCAGCTGTTCGACATTTGACGGCGCGCTTGCATCGAGTTGCTGCAGGTTGTTATTTGCACACTGGAAACAAACCAAATTTTTAGGGAGTGATACAAAAATGCTATTACAGAACCCATTTCACACCAATTTGATATTAGCTAATTATATTTACTTGTCTGAAGCATCAGAATCATGTTTACTTAGCGTGTAATAGTTATCCTCGTCCTGAATTTCAGAACCCAAGTCTTCCATAAGAACATCCAGTATGGATTCATCTACGTTTTGTACACTTTTATTGCACATGTTAAATATTCACAAGAATGACAACCTAGCCTCTTGAATATACTAGTTTTCTGTCTGCACGCAAATACTTTTCCGCTCATTTCACAGCTACGAGTGAACGATGACCCAGCCACAGTTTATGTAGGAACATGGCTGCGTTATCAATGCCTTGAAAGACGAGCTGTCAACTTAATGCTCATAACTAGTACATTTTATTTTTATAGAAGCATCCAACACTATTCTGGTGAAGTCACAGCTTCCTGAAATGGTAACTATTTTTTAGGAAAGAGCCTCATAAGCTCTAATGCACTCCTGAACTGTTCCAGGAATTTGTAAAGCATTGTAAAGAAAACTACAGTTACAGTGTTTATGTAACTGTTGATGAAATGTTTCTGAATTTCTGAGGATTTAGTTTCCACACCGCATAGCCCAGGAAATATATCATAATGGGACCTGCAGAGTCTCAAAAACTTGCTGAACAGAATGACGCATGCATATCATTCAAAAACAAATTGGATGAAGCTGTAAAAATATTAGTATAGCAACTTGAAAATACTGGACAAAGTTACATGTGATAACTATTTTACCTCTGTTCCACTAGCCAACCTGAATGGGGACTAAAGAACAGAGTGAAGATTACTGCTATATTTACTGCAAAAAGTAATGACTGGGCAGTGTATAGCATAAGGTTCAGATTGTCCAAGGAAGCTATTCTAGTTTCCAACAAATCCCATCTTTGCCATCTACTGTGCACGACAAGATAATGTATAAACTAGTAATGCTTCTAAAACAGACGTTGCTACAATCGGCATGCCTTTCAGAAGAAATCGTTTCCAGAATATCCAAACAAATGGCCTATGATTATTATCTTCCTGATGAATATTGGTGCTTTCAACAGCCATGTAGTGTACACAGCAAGCATAGAAACTAAGTGAGAATCAGATTTCATGTGGAAAAATGATGCTGGCTGAGCACAAAAAGAGTAAATGAAATTATAATCCCACAGTTTATGAAGCATAGATTTGATGCTTATTTTCCCTAGATCATCCATAAATGACCGACATCTGCTTCTAGAATTACAGAAGAAAGGCGTTATTTTTATCAAAGTAGGAAAAAAAAAAAAAAAAAAAACAACTTGTGATTAAACACCAAATCTACAAGGAGGAGTACATTAAGTACGGTACGTGTATTTCTTGAATCCAGAAGACTAGCATCAAAACAGCAATTAAATCTGAAAAGCTTTCCACAGTTTTATTTCTGTTTCATACACACACAAAATTAAAACTGATCATCAGCGGGGATTTGCCGTCTTGCACGTGACTATATTAATAAACCTGCATGTATTCATGCAATTTATAGTGTGTGTAACCGGGTGTGTGAGAAAAAAAAACCCTGTCAAATGGATCGATGCTCTGGAACTACAGACATATTAAAAGTAACAGCCTTACAGGTCCCAGAATACTATAGAAGTACAAACTGCAACAACTACAGACAAACAATTGCCAACTGCACACAAAATCTAGACATTCTACGTAATTAGGTACAGTCCATGAAACTTAGTGGTACTTGGTTTTACGGGTATGAGGAGTAAGGTGGGAGCTAACCTGGTTCCAGTAATACTGCCAACTGAATGGAAATTAAATCTGAATTGAATCAATAATATAATCGATCAATATGAATTTTCTAAACCTTTGTTATATTAAGCCAACAACTGTGTAACACACATATAACATTTCTCGATGCGAATCTTGTTCCTAGCATGAATTCCCACAAAAATATCACCTTGGCTTTGCTGTGTAAACAACAACAGTACTAGTACATAAAGTGTACGCCAGATGTCTCACAGCGATGCATAATTGATTCATAGTGCGTGTGTCAAAGGTTGCCAATACGAATCTTGAAGATAACCGAGGTCTACCAATTCAGCACTAGGGAGTTAAGTATCACTAAAAGTTTTGTGTACTATAGTCAGATGCAAACTACATAACCATATTCTCTTTGACAAAGTGCCATCATTGAATGCAGGATCTGAGCAAGCCAATGCAAGTGTTGTGTGACATTCCACAAGCAATGTTCATTATTGTTGATGTAACTTGTCTCAGGGCTCAAAATATGAAACCTTTAATAAAGAGTATCAGCTCATCTTCAGAAAAATGGCACACTGAGTATTTCTATGGGGCTGAGAAGATAAAGCAAGTTGCTGCTCATTTTCGATCTACGAAACAGATACATAACCGTCTATTCCTCTTGTAGCATTTTTTATGACGTCGTGTACAGTATAAAATTGCGACATATGTATAAGTATACATTCTGGCAAGATTAAAACCAGGTGACTAACTCTGCTATCTAGCCAGGTTGACAGTTCCCGTACACTAATCAGTTTACAACTAAATCTGACGTTGTAAGAGAATAATGAATAAATAAAAATGGAAAGTGATTGTTTTATTTCTGGAAAATAGGTATAAATTTATCCTTCATTTTTTCTTCCATAATGTGGCAGAGCATTCGCCCTATTTATGGATTTCATCAAACCCTATTTGTAATATCTAGACCAGGACCAGCCAAACTACGGCCCTCGGGCACATCCGACCCACCAAGGACTTTCAAGTGGCCCTGTAAGTATTCAGTCTTTAAAACAAGCAGAAAAAACTATACATTTCTAGTTAATTTTTAGATCAATATCTGGTAATATTGTTCACACAGAGAGCACAAAGGAGCGGGAACTGTTCTCTTGGTTTTAGGTAAAAACTTGAGACAATTGCAGTAATAAAATTGTCTATGGAACTCTGATTCGAGGAATGCGCGTAACAGCGGTAAGCAAACTATGGTTATAACACCCTCTCTCTCCCCTATATCAGAGTCTCAGAAATAGTACTCAGGTTATTCTCCTCCTCTCAGTACAGTTACGTTACCCTCGCCTATATCCTTCGGTTTTCCACCCTGCTTGCTTAGTTCTTTGTCAATTGTGTTTGAGACCTGTTCATGTGCACTGTGTGTTTGTTCATAAATGTCTAAAATACTTTAGAACTGGTGCAAAGTTGATAGGTAGTGTAGGTTTAATGAATCTTGGTTGGAAATTATTACGTGGAAGAACATGGAAATAAAGGATTTTTGTTAAATGCAGCGAGGTCATAGCAGTTATGAAAGAGCACAATATTAAACGGCATTATCCTAAGACACATTCTCACGATTTTTTACAAACTTCTTGACCGCGAATGTATTACCAAAGCTAAAGAATTATCTGCTAAAATCACAAAACAGCAGCGAACAATTTTAGGAGAAACGGAGGTGTGAAACAAAAAAATGTCATTAACTCTTTCACCGCCAGCCTCATATGCGGTGTCCATGTCCTATACCGCCAAGGCCTAATGATCACTTTTTACATTGCAGTAAATTATTCGTAATAACTTCTGTTCAATTTATGTCAATTGGATGGTCATTTTTTTGTTTCGAAGGTAATGCTTCGGGAATTTTATTGATGTAAATTAATGCACCTTTATTTTATTAATGTTTTATTTTATGAAGTGATAATTCAAATAAATATTTCCTTTCTTTGGAAAAAATGTATTTTATGATTAAAAAAACGGTAAGAAAAAAATATTTTTACTATCAAAAGCTGCATTATTTTAGAGATGTGATGTTTCCTATGCTACATGTAAAAAAATAAAGCCTTATGTACAATATTACAGTTACAATATTTTTATTATAATTATCATTACATTAACGTGAAATTTTCTAATCTTACATTATATGCAAATGCTGCATTTCCTGGTTCGTTTCAAGTAAAAAAAAAATGATTACTAATGTCTATTTCACACAGATTTAACTCCCAAAATTCACTTTTTGCCTTAAAAATATGATACAAGAAATTATTTACTAATATTTACAGGTACACATGTTTATGACGTGTTCTAGCAAATGTGCTTGTGGGGGACACAAAGGGTGTACACCTTTCTTACACTGTTTACAAATGTATCTGGTCTTTTTTCCAATTACCACCTTGACTAGTACTAATCTTTCTGAATACGGAACAGTTGCGTTCCTTTTTTTTCCCGGTAAATAGTAAGTGGTTCGTTACCCGCCCGCGGGAGCTGAATAGCCGCTTGGTCACCAAGCCACTCGGCAGCAAGTTCCTCAACTGAACTTGTTGTATATAGTCTTATTTAATCCAATACTAGTCCAAAACATGTATTATACATTATTAAAACGAATAAATAAGTTGGAAAGTATTTTTTTCCGGAACGTCCGATCAATCGGACGTTGGCGGTTAAAGGGTTAAAGTAAGTTATGAGATTTCAAAGCTGATTGCAGAGCATTTAAGAAGTTTTTGTGGAGGGCAATTCGTAGCTTCAGAAACATTGTGCCCTGACAAAACTGACATTTTTAACTCAATCTCTCTCTCTCGAGACACTTTTGGTAGACGTGTGGAAGAATTAGCAGCAAGTGCTCATCAGCAGTTTATTAAAAAAAGGCAAGGAGTCTGAATATTTTTCCATTGAATGTGATGAGAGTACTGATGTGTGTGGCGCTGCTAAACTTTTGATATTCGTTAGAAGTCTGAATATTAATTTCATTATAACTGGAGAGCTTGTGGGAATGAGAACCATGCATGGTACCACAAAAAGAACCAACTTATTTGAGGAGGTAGTAAAATGTGTTGTTAGTGACGGACTGAGTGGATTAAACTCTGCGGTGTAACTGCAGGTGATGCATCACATGTTGGGAATTTATTCGAGAATGGTAGAACTAATAAAGAAAAATGTAGCATCTTTGGGGGCATGGTGTACAAACTTCATTGCATCATACACCAAGAAGTACTTTGCACTAAGGCGTTAAATCTAGGAGTTAAGCAGACTGTCACAAAATTAACGACATTTGAAGAAGCAATCTGACACACTGAAGTTTTAAAACATTCTTGGATGAAATCAACAGTGAATATGAAAACATAATTTAACACGAGTAAGTAAGATGGCCGAGCCGTGGTAACACACTGGCATGATTTTTTGTACTTCGACAGGAAATCTGGCAGTTTCTTGAAGAAAAAGGAAAGCCATGTGATTCGTCAAGTGACCCTGATTGGCTATCCTGCAGGGGAAAGATAAGCTAATCAATGTTGCCTACCCTGCAGTAAAATAATTCCAATTGAAATTATTTAGGAAACAAACTTCTGCCAGAAACTGGATACATTTTCCAACAAAACCAATACCCAACATACTTTTCAAGAATGATTCTTTCGTAGAAGTAATTCAGGGCTCTGATGGCCAATTTGTGTCTAGATTTGCCGATTAACGATTTTGATAATACTAGTTCTTGGATCAACAAATTTTATATTTCAATGTGTGCTAAAATGCTACGGCTATAGAGCCAAGCTCTGCATTCGGCAGGCGATTGGGTTCGAACCGCACCGTCCGCTCTCCCGGGAATGCTTTATTTTTCTGGTTTCCCTTTTGCACTCGCAAGCCACAGCCAATTCCTTTCACTTCCTTACCCAGTTTCATTCATTTCGTACTCATTTCAAGTGAGGTTTGCACCAGGAAGGGCATCCGGCCATAAAAATATGCTGTAAAATATAATCCTGCTTCATCCCCGACCCCGTAGTGGGCTGCGGGGCTACAGTAGGAGGACAATATGCACTCTATTAATAGCATCACGTTTATCTCAAAGTGCTTCTTCCTTATAAAAAAATAAAAATAAAAAAACCGGCCCATGTCTTCTCATGTGATCAAAAACGTGCATTGTCACTGTGGAAAAAAGAATGAGCATATGATATTGTATGTTCCTCTCATAGTATTTTAACAGACTTAATTATCACAGTCGTGTTTGAGTAAGCAAGGAGTGCGGATATGCTGAGTTGAATGCGGAGTAATGGGCAACATGTTGGCACAATACAGGATAGCGATTGGGAGCTGGCACTGTGGAATGGAAAGTAGAAAGGCGAGAAGAGTGGAGACAAATGGTGGGGAAAAAGAAGGGGGGGGGGGGGATGTTGGCAACTCTACTGGTGGCGGCGGTGGTGGTTGTGCTGTTGATAACAGGAGGAGTTGAAGTTAATCCTGGTCCAGGTTCAGTGGGTTCCATTAGATGGGAAGAGTTTGAAGCGATAAAAGAGATAAGAGAGGCATGTCAGACGGAGCAAATAAGAGAAATGTTTCGAAAGCTAGCTAAGGAGTTTAAGGACTTAAAGATGAGCTGGAATTATTGAAGCAGAAGGTAAGAAGTTTTAGGCAAGACTTGAGATAGACTAAAGTGATTAGTAGTGAGGGACGATCAAGAAATTTTGAAGAAGAATATTTTCATATATGGTGTGCAAGAAGAGGAAAGAGAGACTAAAGTGGAACTAGTGCATAAAGTGGTGGAAGTAGTGCAGAATAGGATGAAGATTAACTTTAGCGAAGTTGATATAGACTATGTGCACTGGGTTGGGAAAGTTAAGGGAATGAGGCCCATTAGAGCGGAATTATTATCTACATTGATGGCGGACATTGTGATAAGGAATGAGAATAATTTAAAAGGTGAGAAAGTGTGGATAAGAAGGGAGATGAGCAGTGAAGCCATCAAGGAGAACAGAATTCTGAGCAGGCATGTAAGGGAGGCAAGAAAGCAAGGCCTTAAAGCATGTATTAGACGGCAGCAGCTGGTTGTTGGGGATGGCAGACGGTCACGTATATGGACGGTGGGCCGGCTAAAGGAAACAGATGAATATCAACATCAGCAGAAGCAACCCCGACGGCAGAGGGAGAAGTGACGAATGTCACAAGGAGAAGTAGTGATGACGTAAAGGAGTGATATTACGGAAGTGAGTGAAGTTCACAGCTCACCAAGATCGAGAAGTGGAGAACTGCAATGAAATGAAATGTCGTATGGCTTTTAGTGCCGGGATATCCCAGGATGGGTTCGGCTCGCCAGGTGCAGGTCTTTCTATTTGACTCCCGTAGGCGACCTGCGCGTCGAGATGAGAATGAAATGATGAAGACAACACATACACCCAGCCCCCATGCTGTAGGAATTAACCAATTAAGGTTAAAAACCCCGACCCGGCCGGGAATCGAACCCGGGACCCTCTAAACCGAAGGCCAGTATGCAGACCGTTCAGCCGAGTCGGACTGGAGAACTGCAAAACAGCAGTGTCAGCAACCAGATGGTCGGGAATGCAGAGACCTTGGTGAGCCAGGACAGCGCAGAGGTGAATGAATCAAGAAATAGGACACGAGTGGTGCAGATTGAAGTGAAAGTGGTGAGTGAAGGCAATAGGAGACATGGTAATGATTCAACCTCACCGAGTAAAGGGAATACAGAAAGGAAAAAAGGAGGAGAGAGATGGGGAAGGCTTGCAAGGAAAAGTGACAAGAAGTAGGGATGGAAGTGGAGAAACACAGAAGCAGAGAGGGAAGGAGGAGGGAATAAATAACTAGATATGGCTATAGGGCTGCTGAATATTGAGGTGTTGATGGAGAAGCTAGGGAACAAAGAAATTGTGGAAGTAGTAAAGGATTTTAAGATAATTGCCTTACTGAAGACGTGGTTAGGGAAAGGGGTAGAAATTGAATGGAACCGGTATAGAGTAGTCAACATGAGGGAAAAAAATAGGGAAGATGAGAAGAAACCCAGGATATAGCAATATAGCAGTTTTAATAAGAAATGAGAACAGGGAGGGTAGAGAGAATACAGAGTGAGTAGGGGGGGGGGGTAGTGTGGTTTAGAATTAAATGGGAAGTGACGCATAGGAGGCAATTTATCTGGCCCTATTATATAATCATCCTACACATGCAGTTTATGCAAATAATTTTTTGAGGAACTGATTGAAGAAATAAACAAAATTAAAGGGCTGCATGTGGAAGATGGAATGATTTTAATGGGGAATCTGAATGCAAGAGTGAGCAACAGAGTACCAGATTACAGGAGAGAGGATACCGAAGTGAGATGGTACAGAAGGAGTAAGCTTGTTAGAGTTATGTGCTATAGAAAATTTATATATATTTAGTGGGTGGATGAAGGGAGATAGTAGATATAGGAGTAAGCATGGAGATAGCTTTAAGGAGAATAAGTTTTGAGGTGGTAGAATGTAGGGCAACAGAACACATGCCCATTAAGATAAAACTAAGAGGTGGTGATGATGACGATGGATGATGAGAGGAAAGAGGTAGGAAAAAGAAGGGAGAGGTATTAAGGAGGGATGGAGGTATATCTGGAACGATACGAGAGAAAAAAATGAGATTAGATCTAAAAGAGAGGGGAGATATCTTAAGGGTAGAAATTGAAAGGGCGCTGGAAGGAAATTACATGGATAAGGTGCTAAAATTAATAGAACCTCCAGTATGGAGTGTGGGGAAAAAAAGTGAAGATAAGGGAAGGGAGAAATAATAACCGAGTCATGGGGTGGTTTGATGAAGACTGTAGGAGGAATCAAGAGGTTGTAATAACAGTTCTAGCAAAGTGTAAGAAGGGAGGGGAACAAGAGAAGAGGGAGGAGTATTTTAAATTAAAAGAGAGATTACAAGGAGTTATTGAACGAGAAAAAAAAAGGCTGGAAAGTGGCGGAAGCAGAAAGAATAAATGGATATTGCAAAGAGGAGAGATTTGAGAATCTATAAATAAGATAAAGAGAGCGAGACCAATGGGGAAGGAGACAAATATAGGGGAAAAAAAGTGGGTAGGGTACTTTATTATAGGGCTTTTAGAAGGAGGAGAAAACTGGCATGGGGAAATGGGCAAGACATATCGTAAGAGAACTAGAAGTAGGAATTCAGATACTAGAACAAGCCAGGAAGTAATTAGGGTGTTAAGTAAGGCAAGAACAATTGCAGCAGATGGTGTGAACAGTATTTCGAACAGGGTATGGAAGGAAGTGGGAGACAATGAACTGATGTTGAAGGTGACTGTTAAATTTAGCAGAGATTCTTTTAGAAAAAGCCTTTGATGCAGTGAGTCGGGAGGCGCTATTTACTACATTAAGGGAGATAGGGCTGTCGAAGAAAATGAGGGCAGCAATAGAAGTAATATATGCGAATGTACTGGTGACGATTAATTACAGGCGGGAGGGATGAGTAAGTGTATTGAGTCGAAGAAGGGGGTGAGACAAGGATGTAAGCTATCACCAATATTATTTTTATTGTTTATAAATAATATTTTAGAGAGACATGAAGGAGAGAGGAGGCAATGTACTTGGATACAGAAATTGGAGGTACCGGGCCTGCTATTTGCAGATCTATTGATTTTGGCACTAACAGCAAGTGGGTTGCAAAGAGGAGACGAGGTAGTTGAATATATTAGAAGATGTAAATGTAAGGAAGACGCAGATAATGGTATGTAGGAAAAGGAGAGCCAGGAAAGAAAAGAAAATCTGGATGGTAGAGCACGAAATCAGACCTGGAAAAAAAAAAGTATTTAAGTGTAATAATTTGTAATAAGGGATTATGGAAAACACAATGTAGGAAGGCCAAATTAAAGGGAAGGGGAGCACTTGCAGCAGTGGGGGTATTAGAAAACAAATTTCCCAGTATAAAGTATAAAATTCAGAAAATGGTGTTCCAATCAGTGATAAAAGGCAAAATGTTATTTGGTGTAGAAGTATGGAGATTGGAGGAGGATAGGAAAGAACTAAACCAGGTGGTGGCAAAATTTATCAAGATTATGATGGGCCTTCCAAACTGCACTGCAAATGTGGGAGATAGATTAGTGTGTAAAGAATTGATGGAAATTACAATAACTAAGAGGGTGGTTAAGTATGGGATAAGATTGGAAGAAGGGAAGGGAGGGGAATTACTACAAGAAGCATATAGGTTTCAGAAAAGTATGGAGAACGAAGGATACTGGGTGAATAAGTGTGAAAAAAAAAAAAAAAAAAAGTTACAAATTTTAGGGTTGCGGGAGTTAGGGTGCACAGGATGGGGGGAGAGGAAAGAATGGGCATGGAAAAGGGTAAAGGGAAGATTATCAGATACAGAAAGACAGACTTTAATAATGGAATGTAGGGAGAGAGACTCGCTATCAGCATTAAATTGGTGGAAGTAACAAACCGGAAAACATAGCACTACAGCCCTTGAAGGGCCTTGGCCTACCGAGCGACAGCTGCTCAGCCCGAAGGCCTGCAGATTACGAGGTGCCATGTGGTCAGCACAACAAATCCTCTCGGCTGTTATTCTTGGCTTTCTAGACTGGGGCTGCTATCTCACCGTCAGATAACTCCTCAATTCTAATCATGTAGGCTGAGTGGACCTCAAACCAGCCCTCAGGTCCAGGTAAAAATCCCTGACCTGGCTGGGAATCGAACCGGGACCTCCGGGTGAGGCGGGCACGCTACCCCTACACCAGGGGACGGCAGAGTTTCAGGGCAGACGAGATAAGGAGAATTATATTGGTGGGTGATGGGAGTTCCGAAAAACAGGGGATGGGTAGGACGAGAAAACAAGGATAGATATATTTTGTGTGCGGGGGGGGGAGGTGGACAGACCTGCATATATTTAACCAATGCAGAGCCTTAGAGGAGACTAAAAAGAAATTGCTGAATAAGAAAAACTGAAAAGGCAGAAAAGAGTTATGACAGTATGGTTGTGTAGTGGGAGAGAGGAACAAATGTATCAAAATATTTGAATGCAGTTAGAGCCAGGTTTTTAAGGAAATTGAGGGAATAACAGGAAGAATGGAGAGTGAAAACGGGCCAATAGAAAGAGAGATAAAAACAAAGAGGAAATGGAAGAAAGGATGGGGAGATGAGTAGGAAGGTAGGAGATAGGCAAAATGGTGAGTTGAATCTGTGGAGTCTTCAGAGAAAGAAGTAAGATTTAGATGAACGAGGGAAGCATCTTGCCCAGAGGAATGGTTATCCGCCCTCAGCAGGATGCTGCAAAATAGAACGAGAGAGTTGTATTAGATATAAGGATATGTACTATGAAGTGATTGTTATATTATAGTGTAGTGCAGTGAATTCAAGGAGGAACGACTGGCAGAGAGTTAGTGTAAATGGGAGTAAGAGTGAGTGGGAAAGGATGGATTGTCGTATATCTAGAATAGTGACTAGGGAGATGGATTGAGCAAGACTTTGATGAATGGGGGAGAGCATCTTGCTCAGTGGAATGGTTATCCACCCTGAGCAAGATGGTCAGTAGATTGAGTGTTATATACATTGTAGATATACTAAGAGATTTGTATATATTGGAATATATTAAGAGACGAGCAGGTTAATATCTAGATAGGGGTGATGGTGAAAAACTTTGTAAAAAGTAGAAATTAGGCAGGAGAAGGAAGGCTGAGAGAGTAAATGTGAAGAGGCGTATAAATATTAAATTTACAGAGTCGTTCAAGAAAATGAGCAATTAGTGTGTGGATTGTAGAGCATAAGATGTAAATAATGTGGAAGAACTGTATGAAGACATCTAAAATAGTAGGTGAGGGAGTAGGAAGGAGTATGTAAGTGAGAGAGAGCAAGCTGGAAGATACGTGATGGGGAGTGCAAGATATAAGAGTTGAAAAGGTGGGGTGGGACTGACCCACCCCAAGGTAAAAAAAAGATTAAGGATGACCGTATGGGGAAAGAGGAGAAGCAAGGATGGGTGGTGGCAATGTGCAAGAAAGGTGAGCCGTATACAACAGGCTGGACAGAAGATAAGAATGTGACTGGTCACACGATGGACTAGCTTCCGCCACGTGATCTGTCACGCAAAGAATGGAGGAAAACACATTGTCAGCAAGTTGGCTGTAGGGTCCGGTATGTGACCGCACGAGGCGGGCTGGCAATGGTGTTTACGGGTTGGACGGGCAGTTTTTCTTACCAGGGGAGATATCACGACCAGCCAGTTCTTTTAATTTAGTTTTAAGCAGTAGATAGGATGTTAGTGTAGCTTGTAGTTAAGGTAGCATCAAACATGTGGTGCTGGATATCCGTGCATCTGTGGCATGCTAGTGTGTCTATTTAATAGATTGTAAATTTAGACATGGGGGGGCAGCAGTGGCTTGTTATCTTTATTACCTAACCGATGGTATGTACTATGGTGGAAAGAAAGATATGTATGTAAAAAACTTTAATTATCAAAATATTATTCACCTCCCATGTAGGTACAAACTAGAGAAGAGAACAAACCCAGTTCAAGCAGAGGTAATTGACACTATCCCCAAGCACCAGTCTAAACACAATGCGATGATATTACCGGCTGGCTAGCACAAGCTTCCTAGTGAGCACGCCCAGCCGTTCACAAGGTCAAGTCATGATGAGCTCAAAGATCTTGGGTCACATTAGGGAGAAATCTAAACCATCTGTGTTCAGTTCAATGCAGTAAGGTGCTCACTGAACATGGATATTCTAAGTGAAGTCAAGAGTAAAATCAAAAATCAAATGCACTGAAAGAAAGTAGTGTTGGGAAGAGTGAAATATAGGAACGATTTTATGTTGTCACTGATGACAAGAGACAAAACAGAATTTGTGCAATCCAAAATAAGACCGTACCTCTTGAGCAGCTCAAATACCAGCAAATACAATAGAGACAATACGAGACACTCAGTGAGATATCGAGGGACACCTATTAGAGTTCTCTCTAGCGGGTAGACCTGAGAACTACTGATTCTGTCGTAAGAGCACATGTATTTGTGTGTGAAGTTTTTGGTGTTATTTATGCTTTCTCAGCGAGTTGACATAATTAAATAGTAGTGTGCGTCATTCCTTGATATCTCCTCTCAACATACGGTTAAAGGTATGTGCTGTGTGTGGCTGCAGTAACTAGGAAGTACAGAAGAATGCGCGGTCTTTCACTACCCTCGTGACAAGAAAATGTAAGTAATATTGTGTTTGCATATATATACTTCCAGTAACAAAGAGATTTTTATAGTACTTCATAACCTTCAGACCTGCTCGACCCATATTTTAACTGGCTTAAAATATAATACACATATTTTATTGCACAGGACAGCAGTTAACCTTCAATACTGAGGTGGTGGTGTAGGTGTGATCTGTGGGTTTTGAAATGTCACAGAAGTGATTTGGATAAGGTGTGCAAGAAAGGGACGTTACGCTTATATAAGAATTATAAAATCTGTTTAGATCATTTCCAGGCCAGCGACTAAAAATCCTCAACTATACAGCAAAGGGTATGTTACATTTCTACTCTAATTGTACGTAAATATTCCTCAAAGCATCACTATCGACAACATTTTCATACTTTTCTTTCTTTTATCCCTCTTCTCAGATTAAAGCCGGGATTTTACAGATCATCTTTCTGTTAGTAGGCTTCACGTTAAGAGGAAAATTGTCCAGCTTTTAAATGTTAATTAATTACATCATGTGTGTAAGGAATGTGACGATATTTTAATTGACAACTGTCTTAATGTGATACAATGTGTTTTAAACGAGAAAAAAGACAAATCTAACTGTAAAAGTTCAGGCAGGAATGCTAAAGCAATAAAAGTAATGCATAAATGAAAGATCAACCCATTTCACAGTAGACCATTTCACATCTTGTTTATAGGTCTAATTTCAGTCTTTAAATAATAACCTCTTAAATAATTCTTCATTCATTATCCAGAATTGCTTTAGCAACTTCAAAGTTAATATCTCAATAATACTTTCTTCCTAGACATAATGTATTTTACCATTTTCGTATATGCATTTCCATTGATATTTGAATTTAGCGAGATTTTTTCAGGTCAAGTCATTAGGAGCACCCCCGTCGAATTGTCTCCCATTTTAACAAGGCTAAATCCGTAAGAGTCGCGTATTGTCTCTACTGTATCTGATACCAGCACATCAGCAAGGCATTATTGCACTTGTTGTCCTAATCACATAAGTGCTACATGCAGTTGAGTCATTTCTAGTTCTATAAAACAAAATAACAGGCTTACGTTAAAATGTGTGCCCTATATCTACGCCCTAAAATTCACAAAACTAACATTCCTATCCGTCCAATTATCAATTACAGACCCAGTCCCCTATACAACACTTCTAAATTCATCCAAACATTTTTACTAAAAAATTATCGATTTTTATCCAACAAATCTATCAAAAACACTTCTGATCTAATCAACAAATTAAAAAATTTTGAAATCCAACCTAATTTTTCTCTCCATTCTTTTGACATTGTCAACATGTACCCTAGTATTCCAATTCCAAAATTATTCCCCATTATAAACAACAACCTAAACAAATTCAGTAACCTAAGTAAACTTGAAATTCAAGACTTCATGTCTATTTTAAAATTAGTTCTCAACAATAATTATTTTACCTTTGACAACACCATTTATCAACAAGATGGCTTGGCTATGGGCTCACCTGCTTCTGGCATTCTTGCTGAAATTTACCTCGACTTCTTAGAGAACACAAGAATTAATAATAATAATAATTTCTCCAACATCCTCTTTTGGGCGAGATATGTCGACGACACATTGGTAATATTAAATGAGGAATCAACCAACGCAGCCTCTACACTTCTTCATCTCAACAACTTAGACTAACATTAAATTCACCCTCGAATCAGAACACAACCAAACTCTTAATTTTCTAGACCTAACTATTACTAGACATCCTTCTTCTTTATCTTACAAAATTTTCAGAAAACCAACCCAAACAGCAACTACAATAAGACAAGATTCTTCGCACCCCCAAGCTCATAAACGTGCTACTTATAACAGCTTAATTTTTCGTGCCTTCAACACCCCTATGTCCAAAAAAGATTTAAATAATGAATTAAACACCATCCGCAACATTGCTAAATTTAATGGCTTTAACAACTCCTTCATTAACCGCATCATCAACAAATTCAAACACCGTCCAAAAACCACTTTATCTAAAGACACAATAAAACCAACTGCTTTTTCCACCTTCACTTTTACTCAGGATGCTTATAAAATAACTAATATCTTTAAAAAACATAATATGAAAATTTCTTTTAGAACTAACAATAGAAGTCTTGATATCTTACACAACTCTAAATCTCTAAATAAGTCTACTGCTTTTTCTAAATCGGGTGTATACAGATGTAAATGCAACAACTGCAGTTCCTCCTACGTCGGACAAACTGGCCGCAACTTCAATATCAGGTACTCTGAACATGTCAACGCCATTAAATACAACAGATTCTCTGCCATCGGACAGCACATACAAGACTCCAAACATAGTTTCACCAGTATTGACAATGACATAAACATACTTAAAATCATTAACAAAGGCCCCCTCTTAAACATTACTGAAAATTGCTTTATCCACCTTGACCAGTACTTCAACCCTAATTTCAATTTAAACGACATTTCTGAAAAACCCAATATCCTTTTTGACTTCCTAATTCTTCTTCTCAAAAATTCCAAATTCCAAAACCCCAATTCTATTTTCCATGTCTTACATAGTTCCCACCCACATTTTCTAACTCCAATAACCCACCCTCCTAACCCACCTTAAACTACCCCTCCTTCATTTCCCTATCTTATCTTTCCTCATTACCATCTAACTTCAATTTCTTTTATTCTTTCTCTTATTTCACTATCACTCTTCCTCGTTTAATTTATTCTCCTCTTTCAAAAATTTTTGTCTTGCGCCAACTTCGACTACTTCAATCATGACCTAAAAATTTTTTCTTTTTAAAAAATAGCGCACTGTGCATATAAGTTTTCATTTGTTTTCCGATATTGCGCTTTTTACTACATTTTTTTCTTCTCTCTACAATTGTTTTTTCAAGTCAACTGTTTACCAAGAACTTAACTGGAGTACGGGTGCTCATTCGGTTGTACTAATTGGCGTCGTATATTTTTATATACGTACTTGGCTTCCCGCAGCCGTGACAGGTTCTGGACCTTCGAAACGTTCTCCACTTTACTTTGGTGTTTGGCCGCAGCGCGTGACCTTGAGTGTGCCGCGCTGGTCACCGGGAGCTGGCGGCTTTCTACTACAGATCTGTTCGTCTGCGAATTCAAGCCTTTTTGATCTTCGCATGTTGATTGTTAGTGTTGTGACTTTGTGCAGGACAGAATGTGGTGTCGTGTCTTTGTGCCTAACAGAGTGTGAAACTGACATCCAACAATCATAAACATTTTACATGTTTTTTATGGCTGATGATGACCTAGACTAAGGTCGAAACCGGTCCCATTTAAATAGAAATGTGATTGCTACGTTTCTTTCTTTTGAGTATTGAATAGGTTGAACCTCCTTTCCAGTTATTTAATTTTTAACATTAAAATGGTAGCACAAGAATTAATGTAGGAAATGACCTCAGTAAAGTAAATGCATCCGAGGTGCTACGCACTGGAGGACTGTTTTCTAGCGAACTCATGTAGTGGCCGATGATATTCGTCACTCTGTAATACCGGATGTTTGTGATGCAATGCAGTGTTATTCTTATGCTGCAACTACAGACATGTGGACTGACGATTACAAGAATAATAATTTTATTTCCCCTTACAGTTCACTACATTAAAAAGTGGGCAATAAAAGATAAACACAGTTCGTTTAACCTGCCTCTTCTCCAATACTCTGATGTCTGGTGTAAACAGCAAGAAAGAATTTACCACTCAATGAGCTGCGTTAGGAGCTCAGCTGCCAGATTTACAAAGGGTTACGTTTGTAAGAGATCAAGGTGCAAATATTAGGAAGAACTTAAAGGTTCATGAACGCTTGTGTAGGGCATTGTTTAAATATAGTTTTGTGGCAAACGATCCAAAATTATTTTCTTAATTCTCAGGTGCAGGAGTACAATACATAATTAAAGAAATGCAGAAAGCTGTGGTCTATTTCAAACGGGCAAGTTTAGTTAATCGTGTCAAGAGTACTCTGTAATAGGATGTGGAAACAAGATGGAATACTAAGCTGATCATGCTAAAATCTGTACATAACCAGTACGGTGAAATGATTTGAGGTCCAATCGACTCCATCTGCAGGCAAAAAGGAGAAATTAGGAAACTTGAGAAACTGGAAGCAATCAATAGAGAATTCATAAGTGACTTGATTTACTTCCTAGAACCTTTCGAAGAAGCCTCTGATGATTTAGGACATGGCACTCAGACAATACAAAAAGTGCTCCTTTGGTTCCATCATCTAGTAACGCGAATCGAATCTGGACACAAATAAGGAGCTAGAACAATATCCTCAGCTTACAGCCGTGGTCCATCTTGATTATTACAAGTACATTATTTACAAAACAATACTGGATATTTCTTTTGTTTAAGGGCCGGTTCTACCACCTACTGGTAAAGTAGCGCGTAATTTGCCCTCCGCGTAAAAGGATGTTTCCGTCCGACCACTCCCGGGTAGCGCTATCGGCAGCATAAATCATCGTTACCCGGCGCGTAATTTCTCGGCCACTTCGAGGGCCCGATAAGACTTTACCTGCCGGGCAAGTTCTGAGAGCTGAACATTATTAGCTGTATTTCTGGTGATATGCAACTCAAATTAGCTTAGTATACTGAAAAAAGCAGTATACTGTAACAGTGATCGATATTGTATTGCAGGATTTTGAACATTAATGCTTCCCTTTAGTTGCAACGGTCACACCAGCCTCTCGCATCGGTAGCGCAGGGAACACATTTTATACGTCAAGCTTTCGTAAAGAAACTCTAAGAGGATGTAAAATCAAAATCTATTTGGAAATCATTTCAAATGGGCTTTAATTTTCTACTTTTTCAGTTTTCGGACACGAGATATATATTACTGTATGTATCCTACCCGACCCAAGCGTATTCGTAGCATAATGGTTAACACGTTCGCTTCGTAATACGAAGTGTGCAGGTTCGAGTCTTTATTATGACGAATCTTTTTTATTTCCACTATTAATAATAATAATGTTATTTGCTTTACGTCCCACTAACTACTTCTTAAGGTCTTCGGAGACGCCGAGGTGCCGGAATTTAGTCCCGCAGGAGTTCTTTTACGTGCCAGTAAATCTACAGACACGGGGCTGTCGTATTTGAGCACCTTCAAATACCACCGGACTGAGCCAGGATCGAACCTGCCAAGTTGGGGTTAGAAGGCCAGCGCCTTAACCGTCTGAGCCACTCAGCCCGGCATTTCCACTATTAGCGTTGTGTTAATCTGTATGCCTCTTTTCATACGTTCTTATCACAATATTATGTCTACTAGGAAAATTGCTTTATATGTATGCTACCTATAGCAAGTGATGTTATGATTAATAGCACATAGGACTGTCGCCCAGGTAGCAGATTCCCTATTAGTTGTTTACATAGGCTTGTAAATTATTTTAAAGAAATTGGAAACTATTCCATTCCCGAATTCCTCTTCCTATGAATGGATATTTATCCCCGATTAGTTCTTTACATTTACGGTACCTTCCAACTTTATCTTCATAAAGTTAAAAATTAAAATGAAATGCTTTATCAATAAATGGAAGCATCTGGAACTAAACGAGGTCACAGAACTAGTTGCAAATAGAGCATCGCGGAGATACTTAATCAATTCACAGAAGCCTGCAGATAGAATGCTCAAAGGCAATAAGTCCGTAAAGAAGATGTGTGTATATACGTATATGGAAGCGCGTAAAAGAGAGTTAAGAACAACGGCAGGGAACGAAAATACACTTTAAAATGCAAATTAGAAATACGATGAAAACCTGCGTACCTTCTATTACGGAGCGAGCGACTTGACCAGTCTACTACGAGAATACCTTTCAAAAACGCTGCCTTGCATGACAGGTTATAACTGGCGTAAGAAAATGTAATCTCGAGATTTTAATCCCAATTAGGTATTGATACTGAAGATCATAGATTAAAATCACGAAAGCTTGACATGAATCGTTGTCCATAACTCTTAAGACTCCCTTTATTCGGCTTTTTGGTGATAATCAGCAGACGCAAGCACAGGGAAATAAGATAATCAAAATGGGTTTCATGCATCAGACTATAGATAGCACCACACTCGAAAGCGAGAAATCGCTGAAAATCAGTCTAGCCAACTTCGTATATCGGTGTCTAGCTCCGGGTAGCTACCTGGCGCTTGCGCGGAGGTGGTTGGATGCAAGCCGAAGTACCAGCCGATTTACACCTCCAGGTAGTTTACCTCCCGGGCAGCTGCCAGCCACTTTACCAGCAGATGGTAGAACCGGCCCTAACTCAGAAGGGAAAGGTGCACTGTTACTGAACACAGCACACCAGTAATCTGCCGCTCAATTAGCCTGGCCAGTACGCCAGTCCTAGCAAACCCAGCCTGCAGAGGAATCCAAGTTTTGCTAGCCGAGCTGCCTTGACATGGCCATCATGACGTAATAAGCCCACCCTCGTTCTGTAGTGCTGTCACACGATGCAAACGTAGCTTAGCTGACACACACACACACACACACACACACACACACACACACACACACACACACACACACACACACACACACACACACACAGCCTAGCCAAGCCAGAGATCGCTTACTGTTCATCTCTAGCACAAACTCTAAGGACTCCCAGAACAAACACATCTATAGGTTCAAATGTTTCTGAGGAAAGTGTCCAAGTGAGGAACTTCACCAATACCATGTGCTCATTCCTTATTTGAGGCACTGTGCATGTTATTAAAATTTGCACACTGTTATATAGTAATATACAGATGACTATAAGTATCTGTACAGCTGTGCTGATAAATGATAGTGTAGCATTGAGTTGGCTGCTATAAGATCCTTGTTGGAGCTAGAGTAATAGGACTGATGGTATTACAAAACATATTCCTTTATTTGTATACATCTGAGATTTGAACAAAACTTGTACACAATCTCTAGTATTAAAGAAAAAATGTTGAGAAACACAAAGCTATCATGTCAATAGTATTTGTACACATACTATGTGAACAAACTGAATGCAGTCTCTCTCCAGGTTTTCAATACAGGTTGGGTTTCCCTTCACTTCAATAACAGCTTGAAGACGCCGTGACATTGCTTCGACGAGTTTTCCCGTTATTTCATTGCAAATAGAGGCCCGTTCTTTCTGCAAAGCCGTTACTATGGTAGCCCTGCTCATAATTTGCCTTTTCCGTATCCTTGTCTCCAAAATACTTCATAACTGCTCAACTGGATTAACATCCAGGCATTGAGGAGGGGCATGAAGCTGTTTTGGAACATTATACAACAGCCACAGTTCTGTATTATGGACGGTATACTTCGAATCATTGTTTTGTTGGAACATAAAGTAGTTTTGGGGGGGTTCAGTTGTTAGGCACTGGCAGCCAGATGTTTTCAGAATGTCAATATAAATTTTGTGATCCATTATAGACCTACAGTCTATAATATGAAGCTCCCTTATTCCAGCAGCACTCTCACATCAAACCAGCACATTTCCACCTCCCGTGTTTCACAGTGGGACACAGCTTTTTGGGCGCAAACTACGTATTCTTTTTCTGCCATACCATTTGTAGTCCAACTGACCGAAATGAGAAAAACTTTATTCCAAAACACGGGTGGTGCATCTATGTCTTGTTTTGTGAAAGCAAGGCGTTTCTTCTGATTTACTTTAGAATCATAAAATTTCTTGCAAACAACTATCATTGTACTCTTCATTTTTAAAAGCATGGTGTACTGTGCTTTCAGATGCTGCAATACCTTGATCTGATAGCTCTGCCACTGTATTTCGCGCACTTAATTTTGGATCTTTCTTAATCGGCCCACCACTTTACGGAGTCAGTTTTTCTGGACATCCACTACTTGGCATGTTTTGCACAGAGTTAATAGCACAATATCAATCTATTACAGAGTGTACTGTTGATTGGGGTCTCCCAACAAGAGCTGAGATGCCCCATAAAGATTTATGCTGATTGTGGAGTCTAAGAACAAGCTTGCACTCCGCTTGATAGATTTATTTTCCTTTACAAATCATACAGACACCACTTTACAATCACACATACAAACACAGCTGCAGCAGACCTCGGACTAAACAACTGCTTTTCGGACGAGTTTTCGTTTTATGGGAACTGGGCTTACAATCTTGTTTACAGAATTTATTCATATCTGTACGAATACTTATGACACAATAGCCTTTTGTGTTTCTTGGAATTAGGTCTTTAACCTTTACCACTCGTCTGTCGGGTGAGATCCGACATTACGATATTCCCGTTCCGGTCGCATGTCGGGGGAGACCCGACATGGCATTTTATCGCCCACCGCTCGTCTGCCGTCTCTTAGCCGACAAAATACACGATGATATACTGTACTGCCATCTTTTGGTTCCGCGTGGAACTTTGTAAAATCCAGATACTATTTGACAGTCAGTCAAAAAATCTATTATTTAGATGGCAGTGGCCACTCACGCACACGAAAGCTCGAGCGATAGTAAACAAACATGGTCGCCATGTGCTCTTCTAGTCATATATATGTTGTATATGTCAGGCAACACACAAAACCACAGTATTTTCGCACCTCTGCTCCTAATAAATATATCTAATAGCATTTCACGATGCCTGAAAGTGAACTGACGATGGTCGGTTTGTGTACCATAACCCAACATGTACCTGATGCTCACGGCTGGCACAGTTATAAATCAAGAGATCCAGATTTCAAGAAATCTGCCGTTTACAGTGGTTTCAGCCTACAAACTAGCGCGAGGTATGAAACCGGAGACTGAATAGAGGTTTTCAATAGCTTTTTAGCGATAATTTGTATACTAAATTATTAACGAAACCAATCGGTATGCGATAACGGCAATAAATAATAATAATAATAATAATAATAATAATAAAATGCAAAATAATTAGTCTTAAATTCCACATATTGCTTTTATTTGCTCCAGTATAGCTTTCTGTAAACATGTATAGCCTAACTACATCATTTAAAAGCAAGTGCTATCTCCAAAATCGTGAAAGAATATTACAGGTCAAATAAGATAAAAATGTACATTTAAAATACGAGTAGTAGAGGCAACACAGAGAACTTTAATTCGAGGGGTAAGGGTTAATACTACCGGGCGAGTTGGCCATGCGCGTAGAGGCGCGCGGCTGTGAGCTCGCATCCGGGAGATAGTAGGTTCGAATCCCACTATCGGCAGCCCTGAAGATGGTTTTCCGTGGTTTCCCATTTTCACACCAGGCAAATGCTGGGGCTGTACCTTAATTAAGGCCACGGCCGCTTCCTTCCAACTCCTAGGCCTTTCCTATCCCATCGTCGCCATAAGACCTATCTGTGTCGGTGCGACGTAAAGCCCCTAGCAAAAAAAAGGGTTAATACTAAAGGCTGTATACACATTTTGTTCAAATCTTAGATGTATAAAAATAAAGGAATGCACTGTCTTGCACTACCATCAATCTTATTACTCTAGCCCCAACAAGTATCATATAGCAGCCGACTCAATGCTACACACCGTTCGTCAGCATAGGTGTACGAATACCAATACGAAGTAATCCCAAAAATAAGGTCTCCTATATTTTTATAAATACAGAACTCTGTTCGTGTGGCTGTTGGTAACAATATTGTTAAGAGTGTTTCCCGTGCCACATGCACGCACCGCACTGAGGCACTCGGTTTTGGCTTGGCAGCCGTTGAGAATGGAGCTCTCATTGGATGTTACTGCCAAGTGCGAAGTGCGCGCATTTACTCGGTTTTGAACGCAAAAGGTACTGAATCGATTAAAATCCATCACCAATTGACGGAAGTCTATAGTGAGTCGTGCATGGATGTCAAAAAAGTTTGTAAGTGGTGTAGAGAGTTTGCAGCCGGTCGGACAAATTCAAGACGAACTAACAAAGGAGCGAGAGACCATCAGTTTCCATCAAGACAGTTGTGAAGGTTGAGCAAAATATGAGTGAAGAATCGGCGGATCACCCTGGATGATCTCTGCACTTTGGTTCCTGAGGTTTCTGGAAGCGCCATTCGCAACTTCCTGAACAGCATGGCGGCGAGCTGGTATGACATGGGCATACAAAATTTTTCACAGCGTCTACAAATTGTATCGACCAAAATGGTGATTATGTAGAAAAATAGCAAAATTTTCAAGCTGTAAAATGATGTAAACCATTGTAGAAATGAACAGGTCTATGTATTTATAAAAAAATAGGAGACCCCTATTTTAGGGATTACCTTCGGAACAGTAAATGTATTCTATATTTTAGCTTTTCTTATAGCTCTGACACCCCATGCTCATGCAATGCACAGCCTTGAGCATCCACTTCATACAGATTACTATATACAATCATTAGCTAATACTGCATAGACAGGGGGGGGGGGGGAAGAAATTACCATTCCTGTCTCATTTCTTACACAACTTACTGCCCTAAAACTATTTTTAAATCTACATCATCAACAATGAGATATACTTAGGGCTAATGATTCGAAATATACACTTGCTTGTTAACTCCTAAATTAAGATTGGATTTATGCTTCTATTCACTTTTCCAACAATTTGTCAGAAAAAAGGACTTTCTCACCGAACACTGGAATTAAGGTAGAAACTTTTAAATATAACCATTTCGAACACAAGCAATAGCAGCTAACGTCCCAATGAATATAAAAAAACTATTCCAGGTTTCAACAGCCCACTCTCTTCGAAATTCTGTGCTGTCTGCCTGCATGCCTAGAAAAACAACTCCATATTCAGTTTCAAGAAAATGCCGAAAGAATATGGTATTCCTTATACTTGAAGGTTGCACGACATTTCCCACAACAAACCATTTAAATACAATTGCATTTTCTATGGAATGAATCACATCTAAATGGGACAAGTTACTAAACATGCCTCCGAAATATTCAGGCTCCTCATGCAACAGTTAACTTACAATGATGATGCACATACATCTTAATGAAATGTTGGAATTCTACCATAAGTGGGCCACAAATACTTACAGGCAAGTTAGTTTGCTGTTTTGATTCAGTCTCAGTTTTATTTTCACTAGGCTCTACCCTGTAGTAATTCCATTCGTCTTCACTTTCTTCACCACTCTCAGCTACATTGTCAGGCACAAGGCCCACCAGTCCAGTAACTGTAATAGATTAAAAAAATGAATTGAATACAAACGCAACATTGAAAAAGAAACCTACCAGGTCATTGCCAGAGCATTCTTAATTAGAAACAAGCACTGTTCTTAAACCCTTATGCAGATTTGGTACAAAAGTTTTGAAGTCATTGGATGCTCATAAAAATTCAGAAGAGGTTAATAATTAAAATATATAAATATAACCACACAAAACACTGAAAAGAGCTGCCCTATAAATCAAGGAACCAATGGTCAACTGGCAATGGCAGGTAAAACAGGAGAAGGCTCTTCGAAAGAGATCATTCTTATAATTGCATTTACAAGCTAGGGACAACATGTAGAGTCACAAAGGAGAATCTTCACCGACAGTTTCTGCAATGCCAGAACTGGTGAGTAGAAGTGTATGTAGACAGGAAGATTAGGAAGAAGGAAACTTCAATACTTCACGAAACTCAACTGTCTCCAAAATTCATGGAAAAGAATAGCCCCACGTATATCAAAACATTTCTAATTATGGTTGTCAATAAGGTAAGATGAGGCTTACACTATCTCTGCAAATTATTGTTCTTGTCAATATCATCCTGATAATTCTGCCTTTCCCAGATGCAGCAGGGTGGAAACTATCCCTCTCCACCACCCATAACTATTTTCAAGCCCTAATTCCATTGCCTTAACCCTTCCCATTTTACTCTTACCTCCGCTTTTGTTTTAAATTCCATTGCTTGCCATGCCGTAACTCATCATCATCATTTCATGCTTTCATGACCTCGAATACTAGACTATAATACCCAAATAGTAATAAGTATTCTGTCAGAGTGGAAGACTTCAGTTTCGATTGGTTAATCTATAAGTATATAGTAAACCGAAAACTAATTCCTGAATTAGTTTCAGATGGACTGAAGAATCGAACATTAATAAATTAGTTGTAAATATGTCTGTTTTCACCGTAGCATCAATGGTAAAAACTGTGCAAACTGTACTCGCAAAGAAATATATGTTTTAACTCCATGGAGAAAGGTGAAGTATATTACTTTTTGCCTAGTTTCATGTCACACTAAGACAGTTAGGTTTTCGTCAACAATGGGGTAAGAAAGGGAAGAAAACCACCTTAGTCTTAAGGTACAGCATTAAGTGTGTGAAAATGGGAAAGAACAGAAAACCACTTAAATGACTGTCTATGGTGGGATTCAAACCCACCATCTCCTGAATGTAAGCTCACAGCTACACAACCCGTACCATGCACCTAACTTGCTTGGTGGTGAAGTAGACTTCATATTTAAATTCTTAGAAACTAGTCTAGAATCACCCAATCTAACTACCTATTTTTTAGATTACTGAACTTCAACTTTCAAATTTGTGAAAATTAACATCAGCTAACCAAGAGTTTCAAACTTTTTCACATATCAAAAGTGGGTTTTATATTTTCCTAATTTACTTTCAACAATTCTCTAGTATTTAAGTTATTTTTTTGTTCATTTTCATTAAATCTATCTTAATTATATCTTGTCCAAAAAAAAAAAAACCTTGCTTTCATGACAGTTTTGGATATGTAACAAATTTGTTGTAAATTTAAGTTTCAAAATGTCATTTCACATCAAGAAAATATTTTTTTAATAAAATCTTAAATCTGAACCAATTCAAAACTCAAACTGCTTACAGAATGATTTTTTTGTTTCTTTTGCCAACATGGAATGTACCATGCTCCTTTCAGGTAGTAGAAATATAAAATACAGAATAGGTATTTCTGCACTACAATATAAAGTACAATGAAAGGGCAGTGTTTTTCTTTTTCTGGCATGTGGCCTCTAGGGAGGCCTGGTGCAAGCTGTTCGAGCTGATGACTTATAGGTAACCTACGTGTCTGTGAAGATGGAGCCCCACCTGTCACAAGTTCTTATACTGAAGACCACACATGCACCCAGCCCTTCCGCCAACGGAATTGACCAATGAAAGGTTAAGTCCCCCTATCCTGCCGGGAAATGGACCTGGGACCCCTTGGACCAAAGGCCAGTATGCCGAACATTCAGCCAAGCAGATGGACTAGGAGACAACTATCTGCACAAACTATATAAATGAATTATTGCTTCTACAACAGCTGAAATTTTCTTTTTTCTCCCACAGGTGGAAGACTTACTGTTTGTAAGGAAGAAATACTTTGATATTATGCATGTGTATTTAGGTGGTATAGGCTAAAGACCATAATTATATTTACCAGTGTAACAGAGAGAAGAGTTGCAGTTTACTGTCACCATCCAACAGTTGTTTATCGAGTACAAGCAAACGTGTATTGTGAGGTTCTCAATTTCAATTGTACAGGATGCAGCAGAAATACCTGACAAATTTCAAACGTAAATAACTCTGCAACGCAACAAGCCATTTAAAGATTTGTTACACGGTTGGAAAGAGTAGTGTTTGCCATTTGCATTACACACACACTAGGTTTAGAAAATAATGTCATCCAAATGCCAACCGACCTATTTGATGCATCTCTGAAGCCTCTCCCTGAAGTTCCGCAGGACTTGCTTGAGCATGTCTTGTGGCATTGCATCGATTTCTTCATGGATGGCAGCTTTCAGGTCATGTAGTGTTCACGGCTTACGTTGGAAGATGCGATCCTTCAAATATCCCCAGAGAAAGAAATCCCACAGAGCGAGGTCAGGGAACAGCCTGGCCATGGAACGTCACCCCGTAAGGAAATGAGACGTCCTGGTAACACATCTCTGAGGAGACCCATCGACGCCCTGACTGTATGTGTGTGCAGTGACACCATCTTGTTGGAACCACACAGCAGGATTCCCCAAGTCTGTGAATGTGGCTGCAGGGAGTTGCGTAACAGCTGTACATAACGATCCAATGTTACTGTTACAGTTCTGTCCTCCTCCTCAAAAATGTAAGGGCCTAAAATTCCAAAACCAGCGATAGCGCACCAAACAGTAACATGCTCGCTGTGGAGAGGTCGCTCATGGATCTGTTGAGGATTGGTTGTGGACCAGTAAAGACATTTTTGTTTATTAACGTAGCCTGACAAATGAAAGTGCGCTCCATCATTTGCCAGGACAGTGGTGTCGTCTGACAACACACACTGCGGTTGGTCCAATCATGTTCACCGAGTTTCTGAACACCCACCATTTTGTAAAATCCTCCTTCCGGTGCGATCCAAGAGTCCCAGAGCACGTGAATGCCTACGCACCGAATGTTGAGGAGATCGCGTAACGGCGTATCTCACTGTACAGAGGGTCTCTAAGCGTTCGGACGCTACGAGGCCTACCAGGCGGCTTCGTTTTCACGATACCAATATAATGGTCTGTTACTGGACATTATAAATTTTCCAGCTAACTCATTCTTGGTTGCCTGCGTTTTGCCCCCATGTGCTAAGTTGGGCTCATCAGTTGGTCCTTAGCACACCTACCAAGATGCAAGGCTAGTGCATACCGTGGTTTACACGCTCGAACCACTTTTTCTCAAATTGTTCACCCATAACAGAATGGTGTTCCTGCTTTGAACTTTCTCATGTTGATCTAAGCCAAAGTGTCTGCGAAACAAACACTGTGTTGTGGTAACAGTCGGCATTTTTGAAATAAGTCTCAAACACAAAACCTCGGTGTTCACCACTCCACGCCATGCTAGCGACTGGCTGACTGACTAGCCCGGACAAGGTGATGCACGTGTTCTCCAAGGCCAAGGCCGTGCGCACCATAACAATTACACCTGTTTGAAAGCTGTGGCCAATACGACCTTTAGTTCGCTCCAATCTACTGTATGCGAAATAAATGGCAAACCCTGATCTTTTAAACTGCGCAACAAAATTGTGAATGGCTTGTTGCGTTGCCGAGTTATTTACGTCTGAAATTCGTCAGGTATTTCTGCCGCACCCTGTATTAGAACTTGGCACTGCAAACAAAAAAAGTACCTAATGGTGTAGAGTCTTAACCATTTTTGTAGAGAGTGTGGTTCAGGGTCAGGGAGTAGTGCTATCTACTTGACAGATCAATATTGTTCAATAGGAGAAAGCAACCATAACCACTGATGTCCGCATCAAAGTTTGCCATACCTAACCTGTGCAAACTACATGGAACTTTTAACCCTAAACTGGCAAAGGCTCTTGAGTAATCATGAATTGAGATGTTTTATTAGGTTATTATTTATCACTAAAAACAAGGTGTTACAAGTTATGGTTAATTTAATTCCATACATTATTCCATCAAAATCATTTACATACATGTACTGCCTAATTTTACAAAAAATTAAAAAAATGCAGTATTAAGACACAAAACTCCCAGTCCCATCTCAAACAGATTTAATGCCAACAACATTCACCTGGACACCCCCTCCCCCCACTGTTCCCTCACCTATGCAAGGAATCAAGTTATTGCCTACAGGACATTATTTTACACATTTGCATTACCGCCTAACAAATGCAATTTGAACAATATTTACATACATGCAAATTTTTTTTTTTTTTTTTACAGGTATGTTCTTATATTTTGAAATAGCGTGTTCAAAAGACTGAAAAGCTTTTAAGTTACATTAATTACATTGACACCGGAAAATATGGCTTCCATCCCAAATTATCAATATGATATGCCCTATCAAGACAAAAGAAGTATAAAGAGAAATTGCCTAACTATTGTTAAGAATGTCATTTGTCTCTGGACCACAACTGTTCAGTGAATTTCAATATACGAAAAGTGTTAGGCGGTCAAACTAAAAGAATTTTTTAAATGGTACGTTGAGATCAGAAAGAAGTACTTTGTTAATAATGATAAATAATACAAGCAGCATCAAGAGAAATCAGCAATTTGTACAGCATACAATGAAGAGAAACTACAAGATCATACGAGTCACATTTCTACAACCAATAAAACTAAGAATGACATACTGAATAAAACTAAGAATAAACTGGAAAAATTTTCATCATAACCATCATTTTGATCTTTTCTTATAGATTTTACCAAAGTTAGATTGAAGTAAACTAATAAACTTCAAACTCACAAACCAAATTAGAAACAGATTTATAATTGGAACAAGGTACTTTTATCATAATTTTCCCAATGATTGGCAAGTGTGCCACACATTGCTTGTTCTTAGATCTAATACTCCTCTATGCATTCTTTGCACAGTTATTCATTGGAAACCTGTGTGACAAATGTTCTAGGTTAAAAGTGTATTTTTTTTCCAATGTTTCTCATTTTCAAAGAATTTTCAGCTTTCCTTGTGTGATTGGTAACATCTTCAATGGATACAACTCCCAGGAAGCAAAGCGCAATTCTAGCATTATCTCAAAGGGGAAATTGGCCATGCGGTTAGGGGCGCGCGGCTGTGAGCTTGCATCCGGGAGATAGTGGGTTCGAATCCCACTGTCTGCAGCCCTGAAGATGGTTTTCCGTGGTTTCCCATCTTCACACCAGGCAAATGCTGGGGCTGTACCTTAATTCCACAGCCCCTTCCTTCCCTATCCCATCATCGCCATAAGACCTATCTGTGTCTGTGCGACGTAAAGCCACTAGCAAAAAAAAAAAAAAAAAAACCATTATCTCAGAACACTTTCACGACACAGAGTTAGCTATTAAATTTGAATAATAATCTTATTAAACACAATGTGTACATCAGTTTGGGTTTAGTTTTCACCAGTCTTTTGTCAGCATGTTTAAAGATCGAGTACTCTACAACTGGCAGTCTCCCCATTACCTTCAACCTTTTACCATGATGAAAATGTCAGCCGACATAGAACCTAACCCCGGGCCCTAGTGACTACAAAGGTTTTGGAGGTCATCGGATTCTGGGGGACCAAGAACAGCATGCGGAATGTATCCGAGGTTCTCAAATCTTTTTGTCCCAAACAAGCATTTTCTTGGCACCATCAACATCAATACACTCCTCAAAACTGGCAAATTGAAGCAATTAATGGATGTTGTTGGACAGACTAAATATCCAAATTTTAGCTCTTCAAGAAACCAAATATACTGATGAAAATCACGGAGTCAGGCAACTACAAAATATACAAAGGTAAACCAGCAATTCCAGCCCTTTAACACACCATTGCAATTTGACACTGGGTTTGCAGAAAGAAAGAACGAATATCATAAATTTAGTTATGAGTTCCACATCTCCCTCTGACAAAATTTCAGTGCTGGCAGTCAAATCAAGAAACAAAGCCTATTCACTAACCAATTCTCATGCACTTACAAATAATTACAACCAAAAAGACCCAGAAAAGATGGAAGAATCCTAGGAGCTTCTAGAAGAAACAGTAGCCCAAATTCCTAAACATGTCAAAATTTTGATGGGAGATTTCAATGCACAAATAGGCAAAGAAAAGTAGTACAAAACCACCATAGGACTCTGCCCTACCCATAAAAGAACCAATAAAAATAGAGAAAGATTAGTCAACTTCTGTTACACCTTTTGACCTGAAACCATCACGTCATTTTCTAGCACGCCCGCAGAAGAAAACAACCTGGAGGTCCCCAAACATCCATTTAGGAGAATTTCAGATAGACCCTGTGGCTATTAGAAAGAGAAACCAAAAGGAGATCATGAAAAGTCACTAAGGGCATCACCAGCTCTAATCAAAGTGAAGTTTCAACTAACAGACCCCACTGTAGATCACGGCAAAACCCACGAGTCGACCCAGATATTCTGAAGCAAAACTCAAGCTCTTCCCTGGCCAATATCTCGGAGCAAAATGCTACTAGTTGGTCAGAACTTTTAGACTAACCTGTAAAAGCAGCCAAGTGCACTAACACACTGAGGAAACTTAAACATAAGTGATGGAACGATACCTGTGATAAGACGTTAGAACTCCGCATGAAAGCATGGCAAGACTGGAATTCGTAGAAAA
Organism: Anabrus simplex; assembly: GCF_040414725.1. Classification (NCBI taxonomy): domain Eukaryota; kingdom Metazoa; phylum Arthropoda; class Insecta; order Orthoptera; family Tettigoniidae; genus Anabrus; species Anabrus simplex. The sequence continues at coordinate 829,944,922 of NC_090266.1, read as the reverse complement.
CCACGGAGAAGTGGCATGCCTTCATTAAAATCCAAAAGAAGACCTCAAAGATTATAAGATTCCAAAAACGTCACAACGCTCAGATCAGAATGGCAGAAATATAGCAAGAGTTGAAGAAAAACAATACTAGGAACTTTTAAAGAAGAACTGATGAGCTAAAGGGCACCCACTATGTTTTAAACGGCCGGATGGGACATTAGAAACAAAAAATGAAGAAAACTAAACTTTTGGCAGACCATTTCAAAGACCTTCTAAACTGCGAACCTCCTACTGACCAAATCACTTTTGAAACATCAGAACCAAATACAGATTCAAAGCCTCCAACAATAGAAGAAGTTGAACAGAAAATACAAGAGTTAAAAAGTAACAAAGCTGAAGTGGAAGATGGTATAATAGCCAAAATGTGTAAACTAGGTAATCAGAAAATACATAAAATTTGTACAGATATCTGGACCAGTGATACAATTCCTGAAGACTGGAAGTGTGCAATAATTCACCCTTTACATAAGAAAGGGGATAAAACTGACATAACTACAGAGGTATTTCCCTACTACAGATGGGAGTTACATATCGTAACATGATACTGTATCCTAACCCATAACAGTAAGCTGTTTCAGAAATATTATGTTCCTCCGGAGACCCAAATACTAAAGTAACTGTCTCAGCGAAACCAAGGGAAGGGAAGGGAAGGGTAGGGAGTTTCTGATTGGCTAACGGGTATTAGAGAACATAGCAGCTCTCTTTAAGTGTGCACTCCTGTGCAGGTGCGAGCGATACTTTTGTAACAGTTTAGTGGCAATAATGATATTCCTATCCTAGCCCGCCTGGTGGCCATGATTGTTAAGGCGCTGAAGTCTAAACGGTCTGACACCGAGGTTAGCCGGTTCAAGTCCTGTTGGTCGAAAAAAATTTCACCATCAGAATGTTGGCAAGCAGGGCAGGTGGTGGTATACAATTTCTAATCACTAGATTGCAAAGCCTGGATTAAATTCCAAACCTCTCCGCAGTGCTCATATGGAGTGAGGGCATATGACGCTGTTGATGGTTATTCGTCCATCGGATGGAGATGTTAAGCCTTGAGCAGACCCCTTGGTGCTATTTGACAGGAGTAGGCTGTGCTGGCACCAGGTTTCACCCTCTCCCTACTATCATATATCACGTAATTCATTTCATCTCATTGACTCCTCTTATGAGGTTGACATCAGAAAGGGCATCCGATCATAAAAACCCGCCACGACATACCAGACCCCGTAGGGAAACGGGAAAAGGGTTGGACAAACAAACACTGATATATCTATCCTGTTACTTGCTGGTCGGTTACAGATATTCTTTAGTTATTCGAAGTGCTTTGTATTAGGCTTATTGGTGGTAATACATACAGTTGCTTAAGTCCCTCGGAACAGTTAAGCGTGGCCTTCCCACATGTAAAAATTGGTATCTGGAATCTCCTTTAAAAATAAACACGTGTTCTTTTGTCTTTGGGAAATCCCCTTTAAGGGGGGGGGGGGGGGTGAATGAATTGAAAATTACTTGAATTCTTTCTGTGAGGATGCTTATATATCAAAAACTGAAGATGTTAATGATGTGAAAATTGGTATTTGGAACCTCTGTTAAAAATAAAGAAACACGCACTTTTGGGGAGGGGGGAATCTACTTAGCAGGTAGGAAGGGGGGAGGGTCAAAAAGGAGTTTAATTACTTTTATGAGTATACTTATATCTCAAAAACTGAAGATGTTACAGACGTACAGGCATGAAAACTGGTATTTGGAATCATCTTTAAAAATATTGAAACATATATTTTTTTGTTTTCGGAAAATCCAGTTAATGGGTGAAAAGAATTGGAAAAACGGGCAAATTTTTAAAATGAGTACCGGTATATCTACATTATATGTCAAAAACTTAACATGTTAGAGACAAGAAACTTGGTATTTTTAAAGTCCTTTAAAAATACAGGAACCTGTACCTCTTTGTTTTTGGAAAAGGCACTTAACAGGGGGTGAAATGTGAAAAATAGTTGAATTATTTTTTTATGAGGATACTTATATCGTAGAAACTTAAGATGTTACAGGTGTGAAAATTGGTATTTGGAATCACTTAAAAATAAAGAAACCTGTATTTTTGTTTTCGGAAAATACACTTAGATGGGGTGAGGGTGGGGGGAAGGACTGAGCAATGGGTTGAATTCTTTTTATGGGGATACTTATGTATATGTCAAAAAAGAATATGATTACAGATGTGGGAGAACTTTGCCCAACCTTCATGGCGTGAGCCACAACGTCACCACCTGAACAGCACACGCTCATCGTCTGCCTGCCCACCCGCCCACTTACAGTGCCGAGTGCCTGCGGGATGGAATGCCCAGCATGAGGACCTCTGTGTTAAACCTATGTTCAGAAAGTTAGTCCACAATCATCACTTTAAACATCATCCAAGCACTACCACCAACATAACCTGGATAGAAGATTGCAAGAAAAGCCACAGCAAGAAGATGAAGAGATTTAGGGAGAAGAAAAAGGTAACTACATCAGCTAAAGAAGTTCAATCGTGCTCCTTAGTTAGGCATAACGAAGAAAGAATAATAATAATTGATCCATGAGTTGGCTATTCAAATATTCCACCACCTCTATGGTGATTTAATTTATGTCATACCTAACGAACTATCTGATTGAAGAAGTTTCATTGGCAGGGTCCAGATGTCTCCAGCATCTCAGTAATGTAGTCTAGTGTTTGACGACTATTACTAAGGAAGTTTTGTTTTCAAGTTGGTCATGTACTCTGCCTTCATTTATCTGTTGCCATCCGTGTTATTAAATTTATCCTCCAATCATATTGCTTATCTCCTTATTTCTATCCTCCAATCACATCTACTCTTTCTTATTCCTTCTGGTAATATCTGCTGCTCTGCTATTTAAGGGACAACTTTTTTCTGAAACTAGTGTCTTACAGCAGTGAAGTCTTGATGGTGCTACAGGAAGAAGAGTTCCCCTAAAGAAGAAAAAGCTGGAGGTGGGGGAGTGGCTAACGTAACAAGGCAGTTACGAGGTAGGGCAGAATACCTGCAAAGCCTAGGTGCCTTATTTGGTCAGAGTTTCTAACAAACTCCACACAGTCTTAAAACAAAATCCAGGTTAACCAAGCTCTATTCATTTGCAAGATCATTATTGGTGAACAAGAAGAGCCCCCAGAATACACTTCACCCAGCTAGTTTTATCTTAAAATATGCACCGGTGATTTCCTACGATGCTGAAAGGTCCCAACCATACAAGAGAATTTTTATTGGATCAGCGCTAAAACATCACAATGGAGAACACTGGGAAGTAGTTGGAGATACACTCATCACTATAAACAAGTTACCATATTACTCGTGTTACTTAATAGGGGATAAAAGACAGATTCTATATTGACTATTTAGTAACATTTGTTTCATTTTCAGGGCACAAGAGCAACAGGAAATTACCTTTGGTTCAGAGCCCCCTCCCCCTGCGTGCGATTCTTGGTTGATCCACAAAACACATCACACAACAAACCACCATAGAAACACTTGATAATGAATACATCACTCCACAGGGAGTTGGCACCAGGAAAGGTATCCGGCACTTTGAGTGCATTGAGTAATATGCACCAAGATTTACAGCACGTAACATTACTTTTAAATATCTGAAGTATTTTGATTATGCATTTAATTTAATACTGTCAAAATTAGAAAACGGTAAACCATATAAATTATCTAAAGCAACAACGATGAGTGTCCTAAAATATGGAGTTTATTATAACAATTTTTTTTTTGTTTCATATCACACCTGCCTTTGCTGGCAGGACCTAGTGTTTACAGTGCACTATGTCTTCTGGTATAGGCTAGAGCAATTTTGTTACTTTCACTGATCTGTCTCTTATCCTTGGATCTGACAATATGAAAGTGACTGAGGTATGAGCGATGCTAGTAACACCATTCCTTATGCAGCCAGTCCCTGCTACGAATGGTGTGAAAGTATTGCTCATAGGGTCGGTTGGTGCTTGCATTTCAGTGGGCTTGGCAGACTGATATGTAATAGCAACTTCTGGCTCAGTGAGGAAAGCAACTGGAAACCACCTCACTCCTCATTTCCCTAGTACGCCTCTTCGGTGATGCCTAGGCCATCTATGACAGCTGATGGCAGAGCTGTTGAGGATCCAACCAGCCTTCGGGCTGATGACTAAACATACATACATCACAACCAAGGTCATAATAAAAGGAATATACTAACATTTTTTAATAAATTTAATACATTAATACTGCTTCATACTTTATTAATATTAAACTTACACATTTAATTACATATTTAACTACATACTTTATGAATATTACATACAGTATTTAACTGATATTTACTACATTTTTATTTACATAATGTATTTCACACTTTGACATGATATAAAAATCCGGACCCTACTTATCACTGCCTCCTTGAAATGTAGAGAAGTGAGATTCGGGTGCAGTTGTCTTCAATTTTTTTATGGTAAGAAAATTCTTTCTACGCATTACTGGCATAGGGCTGAACACAAATCCAACATATTCAATAAGCATGAGAATTCTTCACGCACAAAGTTGTGAAAGACCTTAGGAAATCTGTAAAACAACTTCGTTGCCAGGAACATCATAGTTCACTTGATGCCAATATCCTCATGTAACTCCAGTATCAATTACATACTGGTACATATATGCTTATCTTCAGAGGTAATACAGAAAGTCCAAACTACAGCACAAGTGAGATAGTATAGCACGGTGAGTTGTCCTGTAGAATCCGGGGAGATTAACCGTACCAGAGGATAAATGAGGAGGAAGAAGAAGAAAAGGAAATGAACAAATAATGGACCAAAACTCCTATTATTAAATTACAGCTTATCTTTTGCAAAACCTTAACAAAACATGTATGTTATCTTTCCCATCCAGTGCTTTAGCTGAACAGTCAGCATACCGACCTTTGGTTCAGAGCCCCCTCCTCCCGCTTGCGATTCTTGGTTGATCCACAAACACAAAACACATCACATAACAAACCACCACAGAAACACTTGATAACGAATACGTCACTCCACAGCGGTTTGGCACCAGGAAAGGTATCCGGCACTCTGAATGGACTTAGCCTACCACAGGAAACTGGGAAAAGGCAAAAATGAAGGAGGACAGAAGCAGTTAAGTACTATGCCCAGAGGCTGTGTGGATCCTCAAATGAATTCTGCTTTTCATTTTTAAGACACAGCGAAATGTATGGCTAGTAAACTGCTTGTTTGGTGGTTAATGAAGGAAGCATTTCTTATACATACATATATAATCATTATAGACCGCTATGCTCTTCAGCGTTCAGTCTGCAAACCTCTGAATTTATTAAACGTCGCCACAATCCTCTGTTTGCAACTAGTGCTGTGGCCTCGTTTAAGTAGTATACCTCTTATCTTTAAACCGTTAGAAATCTAGTCTAATCATCATCATCATCATCATCTTTGACTCACTCTACTTCTCTTACCCTCCATAACAGAGTCCATTATTCTCCTTGGTAACCTATCCGCCATTCGCCTCACATGACCCCACCACCAAAACCAGTTTATGCATACAGCTTCATCCACAGAGTTCATTCCTAACTTAGCCTTTATCTCCTCATTCCAAGTATCCTCCTGCCATTGTTCCCACCTGTTTGTACCAGCAGTCATTCTTGCTACTTTCAGGTCTGTTACTTCCAACTTAGAAGATATACTGAGTCCACTCAGCTTTTGCTCCCATAAAGTAAAGTTGGTCTGAAAACAGACCAACATAAAGATAGATTCGTCCAGGAGCCGACTTCCTTCTTAAAGAACAAAGTTGATAGCAACTGCAAGCTCACTGCATTAGCTTTACAACAACTTGATTCGTCACTATATTACCATCCTGGTAGAACACACAACCTAAATACTTGAAATAATATACTTGTTCCAGCTTTCTATCACCAATCTGACATTCAATTCTGTTGACTTTCTTACCTACTGACATCAATTTAGTCTTCGAAAGGCTAATTTTCATGGCTAATTTTCATAACATACTCATTGCACCCATTTTCAAGTTCCAAGATATTAGACTGCAGGCTTTCGGCACAATCTGCCGTTAAGGCCAAGTCATCAGCACAGGCCAGACTTACATTTCCACCTAACTGGATCCCTCCCTGCAGATCCCTTTCAGCAGATGATCCATGTAAACTACAAACAGCAAAGGTGAAAGATTACAGCCTTGTCTAACCCCTGCAAGTACTGTACCCTGAACCAAGAACGCATTCTACCATCAATTCTCACTGCAGGCCAATTGTCAACATAAATGCCTTTAATTGATTTTAATAATCTACCCTTAATCCCATAGTCCCCCAGTATGGCAAACATCTATTCCCTCGGTACCCTGCCGTCATATGCTTTCTCTAGATCTAAAAAACAAACAACTTTCTATTCCTCTCGTAGCATTTTTCAAGCACCTAGCGCATACTTATAATCTGATCCTGACAGCCCCTCTGTGGTCTGAAACCACACTGGTTTACATCCAACTTCGTCTCCCACTGATCACACCCTCCCTTCTAAGATGCTAGTGAATACTTTGTCTGGTATACTAATCAGAGATACCTCAATAGCTGTTGCAATCCTTCATGTTCCCTTGCTTTTGTCCAATTGTGTCAAAATACGGCAGATTCTCGGCATTCGGTTCTCATAGGGTCGATATCAATCATACATTCATGGACATAAAACAAGACCTTCAAATTCTCCATTTAAGTAAGAAAGGAACTCTATTGAATATTTTTATAAATACTGATCAAAAATGCAACCTGATTTATAATTTGAATGAAATATTAGAGGAAATCAATATACTTTTCGAGGAGTAATTAATAAATTCTTTACATGAAGGCGCGTGACTAATTCTTTACCTTACACCTCTCCCCTTACAATAACCCCCCACCCCCACTCAACCTCACTTCCTGGTCGGTCCTCAACGACCTTTGAGGACGTCGCTCAGTTAGCTTTAACACCTGAGGTGGAGCGGTCGACGTAGGACGGGCAAGGAGGCGAGTGACCAGATGGGCACTGAGTTTACATTTCAATTGAATTTTTTCTTTAGTTCATTCATATATTTTCCCTTTTTAGGCCCATATTGTTAACACACAATCAAGTTGAACTTGCATCATCAGCATAACTCCACCTTCATCTACTCAAGGAAGCTATTTTAATGTGGCATTATCATCACACTATGTTACGTACTACATGCATATAATTTTATTCACACAGCCACTCCTGGTTTTTTTTATAATTGGACAATTCTACGCATATAGCAACATTTTAATCTGTGTTTTAACTGGACTTCATGCTTCACATTATGTTCATGCAGCACCATTTTAACACTCAAGATTGACAAAACGCCAACACGCCGCATCACAAGATTTAAAGACTTTTTATTTACTAATTTCAATGTGTCCTCACCTTATTTTCAATGTTTGTATGTGTGACTGAAGATGTCCCGTAGGAGGATAAAACATGTATCACGAATATAGTCTAATGTAGTCTTCTCAACAAAAAATTACAGTATTGTAAAGGTGGAATTATCAATTTTTAAAAACCCATACAAGCACAGAAATCCAGCAAACGCTTCCCATTCACATTAGCTTCCATATCTTCCCCACATTTACCAATCATCCTTTCGTATCCTTCAGTTCTATTTCCAACTCTCGCATTGAAATCATTCATTAGCACTATCCTATACTTGCTGTTGACCCTGACTACAATGTCACTCAATGCTTCATAAAAATTGTCAACTTCATCCTCACATGGTGAATACACCGAGACAATTCTCGTCCTAATTAGGCCCTACTCCAACTGCCAAATCTACCCACATCATTCACTCATTTATGTGCCTAACAGAAACTATGTTGCATGCAATAGTATTTTTGATAAACACTTCCCCACACTCTGCCCTTCCCTTTTTAACACCCGTCAAGTACACTTTATACTATCTCTTCCTAGTTATCTTCCCTTACACGAATATAACTTACTCCTAGCACATCCATATGCATCCTATTTGGCGACTCAGCCAATTCTTTCTTCCATAAGCCCCATTAATATTGATAGCTCCGCATCAAATTCCATTTCGTTCGCCAAGTTGTTTCCAAGGGATCCCTTGCCTGTCAAATGGGAGTGGGACTCCGTTACTCCCATAGGTCCGAAGCTTGCTTAAAATGTTCTGAGCTTGGTAAATTCGTGAAGCAGGATGTTACCCTACTTACATATAGTCCAAGTGAGGAACACTCCTCTAATAGGTTAGGGACCAACGGTGGATTGTGTAGTCCTAGCCGCCTGAACACAAGGAGGGCCACGACTCAATATGTCTGAGATGCCCACTCCCATTCCATAGCAACTTGTATCTCAACTCTCAGGACCACTTACTAGGCCACTCAGCCGTTGCCTATGGTTCACGAACTAGGACGTGACTACAGTAACCTACACCATAAACCATATTTCATATTTTAAATTTTAATTCTTAATTATTTTCAGTGCTCAATTATTGTAACAAATAGTTGCAATGAGCAGAGAAAAATATTTCTGTAGCAAAGGCCCATATGCAGTTCCCGGGCTTGCCACACCACACCACTAGACTCCTCCGCCATCGCTGTTCACATTCCACTCAATGCTCTTGACATATAGCTGAGCAATACTGTCACAGTGAAATATTTGACAAGACTAAACACAATACATTAGAATGCTCAAAATGATTTATTCCCATAATTTTTATTTTAGTTAAGAGACTTCTAGCATTTAAAATAATTTGCCATTTACTTTACAAAATAACTGGTCCTTAAAATTCTCATCATTAAGCCTTGACTTCTTGGGGAATGTGTGTCTTGGAATTTGCTGAAGACACCTACAGGAGCACTTAAAAGAATACTTGTATTTAATTTTAAGAACAACCGCATTAGTGGTTGATTTTTAGGATAGGTTTGATGCCTTTCAAAGTACCGGAGAGGTAAAAAAACTGCCTAATCCAGCACTGGTGAAGCTACCAATTCTTCTGTCGTGAAAATGAAAGTTATCTTCGATACTAGGTCATTTTTTTCTGTTTCTACATCCATGCAACGTATATCACAAGAATTATGCAATTATATTTCAAGAAGTAAATGAGTAAAAAATTACATTTTATAAAAATGTAACAATTACAAGAAAAAAAATTACTAAAAAATATTAATGACTTGTAATTCGGTTACTTTTATTCAATAAATCCCAACTCTGAATAGCATGCTGTTTCACCAGGACTTAAAATCTTGTGCTTCAGTTAAAACTATGTACAAACCATGTTGCATATAAACTAGTCTCTGCTATAATCAACTTTCTTTCATGCTGAATCTTTCAACAGACAAAATGTAATCTGAAACAGAAATATAGAAACTAAAGTACACTGATAGGCCAAACCAACACCCACTGAAATATTATCTAACCTTGGATGAAACCCATCCAAGACCAGAATCCACTATATAAATGCACGAACATACTTTAATTTTGAAAAATGTAAATGCATTGAATGGAAGTAGAACTGCACCTGTACGTACCAAGCTACAATTTCTATTTCTTACTTAGCTGGTAATACAGAGTACCGGCAACCATGCTAAGTCTTGCTTTCATATGTGGCCAAACAGTACACAGATATACATACATCTGACCAAGATTCACTCTCACAAAAAATAATTCTCCTGATACTCCATAAAAGTAATTCTCCTACACCTTTGGTGTAAGCCTTGGTACCATGTGCTCAACAAAATAACAGATCTCATCATAAAGATACCTTCCACATCAGATAAACCTCGAAGCATGATGCAGATGAAAAAACAATCTAGAATACTAGACTGATGACAAACCCACAGCAAAGCAAGAAAAACTTTGGACCTGTAGGATATACCTCCGACACACTTTAAAGAAGTTTATACATTCAAAGTTTTACCCAAAACTACCATTTACTGGGTAAGTCTAACACCTATTATTTTACAAGACAAGAAATCCAGTACGATGTTACCAGCACGACAGTCAATACTCCCCTTCTTGTTTCCTATATCGGTACAGTTTTAACTCCCTGTAGGCATACTCTGGAAAGTATAATGGGCACTACTGATTTTCTGCACCCTAATGTATAACCTTTCTAGAAACATGACATTAATTCAGGTACATGTATCTGTCACATGATAAAATTAGAGCACATGCTAAGTGCTCTGGTACAGTAAAATATACAAATAAAACTAATCTACACAGAGATATGGAACAGGTACAAAATAGTGAAACTCAATTGGGGTGCACATTAGATCAGCTTCATATGGGCCTCATGCATGGTAACCTTACTTTATTAAGGACCAGAGTAAACAAAATCTACTCTGCAGGGAGACAGATGTTCATTGTTTGAATCCCATACTCTTGACAATTCAGCCAAGGAATGACTGAAGTGAAGAGACAGTTAAGCCACTTGTCGCACCATTCCCTTCATCTACGCTGCTTCTAGGTGAAGACCACCCCATCCTTCCACAACATTTATCTTATTCTTACATCAATTGCTGGCCAGTTCCATTTTCCATGTGTGGGTGTTCTTTAGACTAAAGTGTGCTGTTATAATTAGAATGTACCTGCACTTAATTTGTAAATGGTATGTAATAGAATATTAAAAATTCAGTTGACATAGTGGGAGTTTTGTACAAAAGAAATATGATATGGCAAGAAAGGCTCAGAGTGTTTGTTAATATCGCCATTCAGGTGAACTACTCTGAACTGATCAAGAAACTGGTCTTTCTTGAAGAATTTACAAATGGTCTTGCTGGTCTACAGGTCAGGAGGACTGATTCAGCGTATAAACAAAATGAGAGTTATGTAAGCTGGAAAAGATGTATGTGTAATCTGAGGCAGGACTTAGTTGTTTAATCATACTAGAAGGTGTGTATTTGCATGTTCAATCATGGCTGTAATCTATTAGAGCAAATCAGCTTTGGTTCAAGTGGTCTTGAGTTTGATCCTGGCAAAGTGAATTTTTCCTAGGCGTACTGGGATGAACGGCATTCATTCAGTCTTAGGACATCAGCCGAGATGATATGGAAGGGTAGCATCCTTGAATACAATACCCGACATACATTATATTAGACGTCACTATGCTCATACTGCCAACTGTAGTCATTAGCATAATACATTTTTAGCCTAATGGTATTTTCAGCTGCAGTCCTCTGAGGCCCAGGTTTGATTTCTGGTCCTGCCAGGGATTTAAGAATGGCAGGACGGTTGGTCCACACATCTCGCTTCCATTGGGTGTGTAGTTGAACAGAGCTACACCACTTCAGGACAAGGGCATGAGTAGTTTATTAGCATAATGATACAATTAACTTTGTGTGGTTATCACCACCCTGGCACCCGTTGTAAGGCAGAGCCTCCAATGAGGGTGGGAGCATCTACGATGTATGAGTTGCAGGGATGCTGGGGACAGCGCAAAAACACCCAGTCATACTGATCCATGCGACAAGTACTCTACGTTTAATGGGGTAAGAATGCCTATCAAAGGGTACCATCAGCTTAATACAGATGGGGAATGCCAACAGTTCAATGTTTCGTCCGACTCGTTGGCTGAATGGTCAGCATACTAGCCTTCGGTTCAGCAGGTACCGAGTTGTGATTCCCGGCCGGGTCAGGGATTTTAATCTTAATTGGTTAATTTCAATGGCTCTGGAACTGGGTGTGTGTGTGTGTGTGTGTGGCGTATTCAGCATTGGAATTCATCCTAGGTAGGGCCATCATTTTAGCAGACATGCAGGTCTGCCTAATAGGCCGCCCACGAGAAAAAGACCTGCACCAGGCCTCTCCGGAGACCATACGCCATTATTATTATCGTCTTATGTTTTAGACTGATTTTAAATTGAGACATACCAGATTATTTTCTTTATTATTGTTTTGCATTGAATATATCATTGCTGCCAGGACAAAACCTCCTATGGGATAATATTTTTGAACATATACTGACCTGCAACACATACATTATGGAGAGCGAGAATGCCTTGATAATATTCACACAATATTGTACCTTAGATGACAGAACCTTACCGACCAAAGTTCTAAGCTAAAATATTTCACATAGGAGGTTGTGTCCCGGCAGCGACGATATGTTTTCCAACTGTATCGTGGCTGAAAATGACCAGATATACATGGGGTTGAAACTAGTACCAATTATATAGGACACTATATTAAGCTAATGTTATTGAATAGGTGAACCCCTCTCTACCCTTTGATAATGATCAATTGCCAATATGGACCATAATGAAATTCATAACTTATGATGGGTAAGAATGGTTTGACCTATTCAATACACAATTATTAATGACAATATAACTATTTTTATTCAAAATCATTGGCTAGATTCTCATTACAAAATCAATGGGACTAGTTTCAACCTTAAGAAGAGGTCATTCTCAGCCATCACAAAACCAAATTTGGCAAAATTTAGTATCCAAGCAAGTTTGTGTGGTGTTTTTAAAAATTAGGAAAGATCACAACATATGAAGATGAAGCTTGAATTCAAGAGGACATTTTGGTAAATATTTATTTATAGGAACAGGAGTTAGGGATTGGAATAATTTATGAAGGGAGATGAATAAATTTCAAATTCTTTCAAATTTATTAAGAAAGGACGAAGTAAACCACTGATAAGGAATCTGCCACCTGGGCAACTGCCCTAAATGCAGGTTGCTGATTTGACTTACAGGGTTTTCTTATTTCACTGCTTATAATAAAGTGAAGGGGGAAAGGACTGACCCAGGATCGAACCTACCAAGTTGGGCTCGCAAACAGCCAGCACTCTGCTGCCCCAAGTATTCAAGCTTGGCTATACTCTGCTCTGGAAGAGTCCAGAATGATGAAGCTGCAACTCTTTTCACGAATGCCATAAAACAGAATTAGGTGATTGTATTCAAATTCCCCCTCAGCGTAAGTACAGTTCAGGAATGTGAATCTTACAAGTCTAAAATCAGAACATACAGGGGAACTATAGTTCAGTTCTTATGAATTTCGACTTTACATACGAGTGCTGCCTTTTGGCGGAGGCTAAGTGAATTAATAAACGGCCAACCATAGTCAGCCGATCGCGCCAGCAGAGCATGTTAGAATCGACTTCTGGTTATCAGTGTTTTTGATCTGTTGTTTACTGTAACCACACGCTATCAGCTGTGTGTTCTATTGTGCTCAGTCCTTTGTGCGGTCTTTGTCAGTTCACTCAGTCCTCCTTGACAAAGCACTAACAATGATGGCTAGAAATAATGAGTGATCGAGTGGTTGAAGGAGCGTAATATTTCGGTTCGCAATGACATGGGAAAGGGAAGGGGGGTGATCCCATGCATCTTGTGAAACGAAACAAGCCCTAGTACCCAGTTTACGTGGTGGATGAAATAGTCGGCAGGCGTAGGGCATATAGTTGTTTGCCACCCTTTGTAGGATTTTTTCCGTGCTTGAATCTATTAGTCCGGGCATAGAGCTAACCACTCTACTCCAAGTGCCGAGGTTGCGGATAGTGGAAGTCTTTACCTTTCACCCTTCCAAGGGCCTTCATGACCTGCACGGAGATGACTGAATCTATTAGCAAAGCAAGCTGTTCTAGATGGTGAGTAGAAATTTCATTTTCTCACGTTTTATCTGTTTGAGCATTGATCTATTTTCATCTTATAGCCTTATCCTAAATATATTATATGTTCTTGTTCATCTTATGTGAGTTATGCATGTTGCTACAAAGAATAATTAATTCTGGACGTATATTCGATTATATACATTTCCGTTCGTGTTACGTGTCGTGAACCAGCTGTTTGTACTCTTAAGAATTTGTCACCAATCTCTGCCTTCCGTTTAACTGTCAAGTCGAAACTCACAGAAACGGAACTATAGATACGTTCACTGCCAATGCAAGATAGGACCTACCTCACCATCCCACCCCAGAAATACATTTACTTTTATAACAAAACATCAGAAATCTTGCGACATTTTCCATATATCCCGAGTGAACAGCCACTTTTATTGGCTGAAAGTAATTAAATATGATTTCACTCCCAGAATTAAACCCAGACTTCATTACCAACTACTGAGCAACAAAAACTCCTTTGCTGCTGGCCAAATGTCTGATACAGAACTGCCCCTGCTGCAGAGCGACACACTCCCTTCAAAAGGCTAAGCGATATATCCCTTCACACAGGTTTGGTTTTGTCACTATCCAGAATGTGCACAGACTAATAACACACAGACAGTCAACAGTGTGTAAAAAGTAAGGACATATGGTTTGTAACTGGGAAGAAAAGAACATTGACAGGTAGAGCATGCTCTACTGAGCCTGGCTGAAGAGGAACTGTATATCTTTGCCCTGAGTAAGAGTTTCTACAGTACAGAATGTAGTTCTCGATTAGTTGGGGGGAGAGGAGACTTAAAAATCTGGAATACTTCAATATAATTAGCAATCAAGAGTTTATATCACTTGTTATCCACTAGCACTGTTCACAACTTTGCCACTGCGAGATGCCTAGAAAGAACTAAATTTTATTTATTTTAATTTTTTTTTGCTAGGGGCTTTACGTTGCACAGACACAGATAGGTCTTATGGCGACGATGGGATGGGAAGGGCCTAGGAGTTGGAAGTGGCCGTGGCCTTAATTAAGGTACAGCCCCAGCATTTGCCTGGTGTGAAAATGGGAAACCACGGAAAACCATTTTCAGGGCTGCCGATAGTGGAATTCGAACCTACTATCTCCCGGATGCAAGCTCACAGCCGCGCGCCTCTATGCGCACGGCCAACTCGCCCGGTGAACTTAATTTTATGCTTATGACGATTGTTGTTTAAAGGGGCCTAACATCTGGATCATCGGCCCCAGAACCAAATTTTATAGCTGTCAGTAAATGAACCATGCATATTGTGTTGTGCAGCATATTACATCTCTCTGGTAGTTGGGGAAAAGACTAAACTTAACATGTACCTGCATTATTTACTCTCCATAGCGTAACGATTAGTGTTATTAGCTGCCAACCTCAGAGGCCTAGGTTCAATTCCCAGTACTGCTAGAAATTTAGGAATGGCATGAGGGCTGGTATGCAGTTGAAATGGTACATGCAGCTCACCTCCATCCGGGTATGCCTGAAAAGAGCTGCAATACCTCGGGGTGAGGACACAAGTTTACTTATTCCCTACAATTAAAATATTATACTGGTAAATATACAAATGAATACAGGTTAATAACCGAGTGCTCCGCTTGCACAAAAAAAGCTGGCTGTCAAACTGAACAAACAGGAAGCTACACAACCCCCTTGTGATAGTCATTAAAAAATAAAAACCACACGAGAGAATGTCGCCCTCTGGACTGTGATGGAGCCTAGTTCCCACAAACAAAACTTCCCTTGGTAACCTACTCTGTCAGAGGCATTCTGTGGATCACTGCAAACAAGCTGCACGACTGTATTGACTTACAATTCTCAAATATTAATTCTTTTAAGAATTTCGCTGTATCTATGAAACAAACGCAACTGTCTATGCCTCTTAAAGCACTTTTCAATCATCCAACACATAACGTGCAGTATGGAAAATCTGGCCTTAAATTGCCCCTATGTGATCTGAAACCACACTGATTTTCATACAACAATCTCCACCACTCCTTCCCACCCTTAATTGTTGAACCCCACCTTAGAACAAGCAGAGAAAACAGTTGGCTGGTAACTATCAGGTCCATTCTGCAAGAAGATAGAGGTTCATTCACTTCCCTCACTAGTGTTAAACCTACAGTGTGCAAAACTTTTAGCGATACCTGGGCTCCCTAGTGCTGAATCGGTAGACCTCTTATCTTTGAGATTCGTATTGACGACCCTCGAAACACAAACTATGAATCGATTATGCATTGCCGTGAGATATCTGGCATACACTTTACATACTAGTACTATTATTTACACAGCAAAGCCAAAATATAGGTTAGGATTGAACAAGAGTGAGGAAAATCCAAGTACATCACAGGAAACACCTAGAACTCCTACACAGGAACGACCATCAAGGGCTATACACAGCGAGGAAAAAAATAATAGCTCAAGTTGCAAAGTGCTGTGCTATGGAGAAACAAAATAAACAGCTGCTCCTCCCCCTCAGGAAGTCTATTCAACGAGGAATACTGGAGGCACAACGGTGACATGGAAATAGCCATGGTCAAAATTGTAATTAATAGTACTGCAGATAGCAGTGACGATTTGGAAAGCGATTTGGAAGTGATATTTCAGAGAATTTATGCTAAGAAAATTCATATCGATCGATCATACTATTGATTCAATTCAGATTTAATTTCCATAGTTGGCGGTATTACAGGACCGGGAGAGCACCCTCCTTACTCCTCACCCCCGTAAAACCAAGTATCACTCAAAGTTGTGCGTACTGTACATGTTGCATGATCAAACAGGGCTCCAAAGTGAAGCACTGCCAAAAACGAAAGTAAAGAAAGACAAATTTCAATAATTCACTGTTGGCTTTTAACTATATTAATGCTACAGTTCAGGCCTACTACTATTTTCATTCAAAGATAAGTGTTTGGAGTTCCAAATACTTTCCCAAAGTGTAAAATCAGTTTGAGAAGCTGTGCGGTGTTCCAGAATCTGCACAGCAGTATTAAGAAAAAGTATGATTGAGAAAAATACTTTTGAAGCAATATGCCAGCAACAGCCTGGAGTGGATGAACAAATGTACATCCGCCCACACAAAGTATCTGCAGTCAGTCTCAAACCGGTCTACTGTGACTTACTAACCCTCTGATAGTAGAATAATTTCATTGCACGGTTATGAAAGTATATTTACAAAAGTCAACAGGTTGACAAATCCACATGACTCCCATATACCTAACACAAATTTCGCATATCGGGTGCAGCACTGAAATGCAAATACCTGGTAAGTTAGTCCCGAAAGTCAAATTATACTCTTCCGTATCAGCTTATAAAAGTCAGCGTTGCGCGTCCATATGAAAACAATGCAATGTTAAGAACCAAGTCACTTATAACCCTAGTATTTACTGTGCTCAATGACAACCACACACACTCGCACATACGAGACGTAAAACTCCAATAAACGGCGAGAAAATTAAAACAGTTGTAAACAGACTTCATCCTAGCAAGAGCAGCGCCCAAGTAGTATCCGAATACCATAACTACATCAGGAAAAGGTCACAAGAGGTACGGTACTGTATATTAGCAGCAACAGCAACTTTACACCAAAGAAAAACTAGCGTACTCCGCCGGCCAAAAGTCGGTGACATGTTCACATTTAGGACCTAAAAACAAAACTGTATAGGGGAAGGGAAGTATTCGCTAATAATTTCCATATAAAAACAGGTAACTCGATGCCGATCCCGAGCACCCCTGTATTATGTTCCAAATCTGGGTATGTACCTCAGAATGACATTTCGAAACATCCAATATCCATTCCATAAAAAAGTATCTTATAATGAAATCAACATAACTTGTTCTAGCAGAGAAAGTAATGCATGCAACTTAACGCGATATCCACAATAAGCTAACAGATATTTCCAGATTTAGAAATATAATGATTAATTCCTGAAGCAAGAGAGTAACACAGACCCGCTTCTATAGTAAATCACAAATAGACGTTTACTTGCTGCAACTGTATCACAATTTTTGGGCCACAGTCGCACTACAAAAGGAGAAAGAAGCACTCACTATTCCCACACTCGCACACCCAACCTGCACACAACCTACTATCCAACTAAGGAGTAGCCAAGGAAGATTATGAAAGTCGAGTTAAAAGGCAAGTATAAAACAAATAAAAATGGTAGTTCTCCTACAGCGACATCTATAACTGTTGTACCTCATAGCGCGAATTTCAAAACCCGGCTTTGTCACTGTGGCAACTGTGCACACTTGAAGACAAGAAACTGAATATCCCTGCCTACTTCAGTAAAACAGCTATCTTCTATGTCTCATATTTAAAATAGTAAGCTGTATGGGTGTTTGTCACCAGCGGAGTACCGATTCGCCAACCATGCAAGGTAAACAGCTGACGCGCGTTAGGCTCAATAATCCTTCCGCTAGAAAGCGCTGGAGTAAATCGATAACTTGCACGAGACATGAACATCGAAATGACCATGGAAATCAAAGCGAAGGGTGGAAAGAAGATTAAGATGCACCGACTTTCGTTTTGTTTCTCTTTCCCCGGCAAAAGCAGAATTTGAAACAAATTATGCTTTATTCTATTCTAGCAGATGAGGGCTGAATATCCATACCAGCCATTCCCATATAGCACGACCACGCCCAAAACATTTATATTCAGTGGCGGTCTATTCAAAAACTGGTTAATTTTCTGCATTAATACTGACTGTTCCTTACAGAAGAATGGATTCCTTAAAAGGTTGGTTCCACAGGCATGCTTAAGAGAGATTTCATGAGGATTATGCCTTCATCAATAATTTGGAATTTGGAGAACGAGATACCGGAGTGATATGGTCACTGGCTTCTCACCAAGGTGGCTCCAGTTCGAACTCCGACTAATGCATGTGGGACTTCAGAAATGAAAGGCACGTTCCTGCGGTTCCGTTTCAATGTTAAACTGGAGGTTCCGTACCTATGATCATGAAACCAATTATGTAAAATTACCGTACACGTTTCTTTGCCTCTAAAAATGTTGTAATTTGAAGTAAACAAAAATAACCCTTACCCCAGTGGCAGGTAAAAAACGTGAACATGGACTTCAATGAGCGATTTTCCAACTTCATAATTTCTGGGCAATTTACTAGCTGAAATACTTCAGTTCCCGTATTTCATCTATGTATAGTTTCTAGTATATGTTGGTAGGCTATATTTTAAAACAGGATAATGGACCATCTCACACTATAAATAAAACTACAGATTATTTGAAAACTAAGTTATCTTCTGCTCTGTTGAGAATTGGAGTTTATTGAAGTGGCGAACGGCTTTTAGTGCCGGGAGTGTCTGAAGACATGTTCGGCTCGCGAGGTGCAGGTCTTGATTTGACTCCCGTAGGCGACTTGCACGTCGTGCTAAGGATGGCATGATGATTAAGATGACACTATTATTATTTTACTCATATTGACCGTATTAAAAAGGAAATAATGTAATTAAACATCCACAGTAAGACCAGCTCTACTATACAGCATGAAAGGATACTTTGCACATGCTATTATGAATTAGAAAATAGTCTATGCAGAAAAAAAGTGCAATCCTCAGTGTTACACCAGGTATAAGATTCCTTACTGGGAAAGATATCAATTATATCGTTCATAAAGGAGAGATCCCCCCCCCCCCACTCCCAGGTCACTCAAGAGAGATTTCATGAGGATTGTACCTTCACAGCATCTGCACATCTACTCAGCTTGTTGTCACAATGAAAAAGAAAACAGAAAATTATTTCCAATTTCTTGTAGGTATAAGCGATCATCAAGGAATGGTGCTGACAACACAATCATCATTTCCAAAACAAGATACCTATCAAGGGCAACAAATCTTAACTTCCCACAGCGAATGCAGGGAATCTGTCGTTTTCATATGAAATCTGGGTGCAATGAAAACCTACAACCTGTTTTTCAGTCATTGACCGGGTCAGGGATGGAATGAATGAAGCCCCCATCTTGCGGCGAGGATAGGAATTCTGCCGGCTGCCGAGGCCTGTCGCACTGCTCTGGGGCAATGATTAATGACCGACAGATGAAATGAAATGGTAATGGAGAGTGTTTCTGGAATGAAAGATGACAGGGAAAACCGGAGTACCCGGAGAAAAACCTGTCCCGTCTCCGCTTTGTCCAGCACAAATCTAACATGGAGTGACCGGGATTTGAACCATGGAACGCAGAGGTGAGAGGCCGACGCGCTGCCACCTGAGCCATGGAGGCTTTATGAAATCTGGGTATAACTTCAAAATGATTGCCCCAGTCTGAAAGGGAAATCACATTTGAACAGGGTCTTAGTAGTAGACACCCATCCATCCATGAAGGGCAACTGTATTACATGGAACAAGCTTTAACAGCTTCATTTCTAATAATAATAATCCCGCACTGACTATTTTTATCGATCATATGACTTATAATTTTAACAAAATTTGCTAAAATTGTATTTCAAATGTCGTACCATATATCAACGTTTTTTTAATGTGTCTTGCAAATTTTAATAATATCTATTTTGTATTCTGATATATTAATGTTAATTTATTATAGTTGAGGATGTCCCTTAGGGGACAAAACATGTACTAATATAATAAATTATAAATTGTATTGAATAGGCAGACCAACTGTTTATAATATTTACATAAGTTTATCTTAAATATTCTCTATTGGATATTAAAGGGCAACTGTGTCATACCCTGGTCATTTACAATATTGAGAATAAGTTATAAGTCCTATTCTAGCATGACAGTCCTCGGCACAATTCTGGAATGTGAAGGATGAGGGAGCCAAAGCCACTTTAAGCTTCCAATGAGTTATTTAGCGAGAAATGCATAGTTTCGGATCTTCTCTGGTGTCTTGACAGCGTTTTAACAGCTATCTTTAAGCTATATCTGTCAACTGCAGCATTTTCCCAATCGATGCTGATTGCAGCCTGCGTCAGGTTCTTTTTGCAGACATCCTTATGGTGGGAGTGGCCTTATTAAAACATGGCAATATATATTTTATATCTTTGGAAGTGTTGACCCAACTGTGATAATTAGATGCCAGATTTTCAAGCAATGTCAAATTCAGAAATATGTAATTATAAATTTATAATAAGCAATTTAAAATGACATCAAATGATCAGACTTTAAATGAACAAATTATTTTGCTCACCATTCATCCTTTGTGCCATTTATTGCTTTCAATGCTTCACAGCTCTCCATAATCATTATTTTAAATTATTATTTACTTGTTACTCACCAGACTTCACAGATTCAAAATGTTCAGTGTAGAAGTCGCAGCTTGAATCCAAGTATCCCACCTCCATAATGGCGCCAGAGGCAGAGCAAGGTTAGGTAAGCTGCTCTTTGTAGCACTGAACTCTTGAGGAGTTTTCACAAAAACTGTTTTTTGTAGATGATGGAAGTTTATTAACTACAGGAAAGTTGGTTCTAATTTCTTCAGCCACATGCTGCAGAGCATGAGCAAAGCATGTTATGTGTACTAGGTTTGGACAGAACACAGAGCCCCTGCAGCTTTTAACACATACCCTGCACCATAGGTGAACAAAACAACCACTTTTTCATCTTGGACTCCATTGGACCACTATGTCTTCAAAACCATTGTAATCGAACCTGGCTACTGTCAAGTGATTTGTATGTTCCAGAGGTTTGGGGGCAATCAGAAATGGTTTGGTGAGGGCTTCAGGGTCTAATTTTTCCCACAATGCTGGAATCTCCTACTTCACTTTATTCCTTCCATTGTTTCTTGATTGCATACATCAAGGTAGTTCTTACGTAGAGTAGACTTTTTCTGGAACTGGTTGCTGACTGTATGTTTCTAAGAAAGAGTGATATTATGGTACTTGGAATTTGCACCACGGGATATCTGCAGCTGCCAATGCAGTATACATGTCCTTAAAAAATAAAAAATTTTAGGTAGTAGCCTTATGCTGCATTTCAGTCATTAGAATTTGACTTCTTGATGAGTGATTCTGTGAATTATTTTTGTGCAATGCACTTCGTATATGTTTTTCCACTTATTACTTCATGGAACATCCTATTTTCTTTCCATATATTTGAATCACTAATTTTGCCATCAGTCGAATACCTTCAGCTACCACAATTTTTAATTTTTTAGCAAGTGAAGAACCTACTGGTCCCATTACAGGGTCTCTGTTACTTTTAAAGCTTTCCTGGTAGCGATGACTTTTCGGAGAAAACTAAATAGATTGTTTCAAAACCATGTGTTAAGTTTTCACAATGCTATCTCAATGCAGCGCATCGGCAGAAACAATTGCACGATACATCAACAGTAAACAGAAATGGGAAATGCCAACACAAAGCCTACGTATATCGGAACTTCAATAAAGTGTAGCTCAAACAAACTTGCAACAACTGCTCAACATCAATAATATTCACTTTAATTGCCATTAAAATTTTTAATGAAAGAAAAAAATTAGGCAAGCACAGATTAATAGAAAAAAGACAAGAAAGAGAAAGTATACAGAAAATAAATAAGGAAAAATTGGCAAAATATGTAATTATCAATCACTACTGATCTGTATTTACGGCAGTCGCCCAGGTGCAGATTCCCTATCTGTTGTTATCCTAAACTTTTCTTAAACGATTTCAAAGAAATTGGAAATTTATTGAACATCCCCCTTGGTAAGTTATTCCAATCCCTAACTCCCCTTCCTATAAATGAATATTTGCCCCAATTTGTCGTCTTGAATTCCAACTCTATCTTCATATTGTGATCTTTGCTACTTTTAAAGACACCACTCAAACTTATTCATCTACTAATTTCATTCCACGCCAGCTCTCCACCAACAGCTCGGAACATACCACTTACAATTTACAAACTTCATCGTATAGATCCATATTGATACAGTTTAGTCGAGCAGCTCACCTTCTTTCTCCCAAGTCTTCCCAACCCAAACTTTGCAACATTTCTGTAACACTACTTCCATGTCTTTTTCCACACAGCTGATTATCTTATCAAATAATCCTGAGTCAGTGTCAGCACTACTCTTTCCCAGTCTGTACACTCCAAAGACAAAGTTGCCTATTATCTTTAGAAATGAGCCTTACACCTAGAATTTCACATTTGTCATCTTTAACTTTTTACAAATTCTTCTTTCACCAGAATGAATACTCTCCCTCCCACCAATCCTATCTCTACGATACACACCCAGTTCTGTGAGAAAATTTCTGCACCCATTATATTATTTCTCAGCCATGATTCAAATCCTATTACAATATCTGGTAAGTATATATGTATTAAATTAATTCTATTCCTTTCTTTACAATACTTCTACAGTTCAACACTAACATCTCTACTTGACTTCCAGATCCCTGTACCCTTATCTCCGCTCCCTAGACCACACCGTCTCCCTGAAAGTACCTCGCTATAACCCTTCTAAACAAATTTCCTAACTTATACATACCACTGCGGTTTAAGTGAAGGCCATCTGAACACAGATCCCTACCTCCTACCCACCCATTACGATCTAGAAATCTCACTCCCAGTTTCCCCACATACCCACTCCACACTCATTTAAATCCCCAATCCCTCCAACACAGTATTCTACTGATAATCTCTGCTTCTTTAAACTTCACCCGTGGTGCACTTACCAGATCCCACACATCCCCAACTATGTTGGTACTTACACCTGCTTGCCTTTATCTTGTTGGTACCAATGTGAAACACTACCACTTTCTCCTTCCCCTTCTCTTCTAATTTCCTCAACATTTGCCTCAATCTAATTCCTAGATAACACTCTATCCTGGTTCCCTTTCCTCCACACACACTTTCCCCACACGTCTAACAATGGAATCCCCCATGACCAGAGCCTCAACCCTACCCACCTCATTTGTTCCCCTCCCCTCCTGGTCAGCCCTATCTTTCCTGACAGCTGCAGAAGGTACTTCCTCCTCCCTTTTCTCCCTCCCATTACCCTGTTCCACCTGTCTTTTCCTATCCTCTACTCTACATTTCCCTTTCCTACCATTTCCCTTCCTCCTATTTCCACACTTCTCAGCAACAGTTCCCTGTTCCTCATCTTCCCTCTGTTGTTCTACCTGCAGTGACTTGTACCGATTTCTCTCAGACACCTGTCCTGAATTCTGATCCTGTGTATAGATACAGAGTATAATAAATTTAGAAATTACCTGAAGAAGAAAACAATAAATGTTAAATATTAAATCTGTTCATAAATAACAGATTATACCTTATAAAGATACCAATACTGAATTAGTTTCGACAGACTGACGAACCTCACAGTTATAAATTAACTAAGTCAAAACCAAAGATAACAAAATTAAATGTAATATACAGTAGAGTCTCGATTATCCGACCTAAACGGGACCTGGAGTACGTCGGATCATCGAAAATGTCGGATAATACAGAATAACTTCGAAAATGAACTGAAACAATCAGCAAGGCTATACTCTAGTACTAAAACAATGACATGTTTTCCGGTACTCTGTTTATTGAATTATCAATTCAATTGTACAGTACATTCAGTATTGAACGAAAACATTCCAGATGTCTTACGAAAGGAAACTTTTCTCCACAGATATTAAGCTGCCTAATGCCGTACCTTTTTTTCCACCGATCAAGCCACCCAGCACTGGCAGGAAAATTACGGCCCCCTTCATTAAACCCCTTCTGGAAATACGCAGCCTTTTCCTGTAGAATGGGGCCAGATATTGGCAGGTCCTTCTCCCGGTGTTGAGATAACCAAATAAATAGTGCTTCACTTACTTTTTCGGACTCACATTTTTCATTTTTTCTCTGCTCTGGTAGAGCACCACTTTTAAATTTCTTCCCTCTGTTTTTTCCAGTCTGCCACAGTAACACATCCAACATCCATAATCTGGAGCCACATTTTGAAGAATTTCCCCTTTGTCCAGTCTCTTTAATGCACTCGTCTTCTATAGAAACAATCACTTTCTTCCATTTACTCGCTATACTCACAGAGGATATGAAAACTAGAACATCCGCACCCAACCAATACTACATTGACTGAAGACTCACTGCACCTGTCCTTGAGAAAAAAACTGTCCTACCGCCAGCGGTCAGGCCAGTGCTTGTCCCATAGTCGCACCCTCCACAGCGGGTGTGCCTGAATTTAGTCTCCACCAAAAGTTCAAATTAAGTCTACCAGTGTCGGATAACACGGAATGTCGGATAAGCGAAGGTCGGATGAGCGAGACTCTACTGTATGCTGAAATACGTAAATTGAAACTTGAATATCGCTATGTCCATGCTTCTATTCATAGACATTTTCTGTTTCAGTGTGTCCATTTACAAAGGAATAAAATGCATAAATACATAAAATTTCAGGGTCTGGTGATAATAGCCTTCAATAAAACTCACTGCAAATGGGGTGCCTTTCAGAGTGCTGGGATATCCCACGAAAGTGATGCACTTGGGATACTGGGGGAGCTGTGAAAAGTTGAAGACCAGTCTCATATTCAACTGGGTGAACACTTAAATTGGAAATAGTCAACACTGACAAATAAGACCAAAGACTGTTTGAATTCAGAAAGGAGAAGCACATAGGGCTAAGCAGGACCAAGTGAAGTGAAGTAACAAAGTAACACTAATGAACAGATACACAGTTTTACAATGGAGGACTGGAAGCCTGAAATGAAGTATATAGTCTTGAGGAAGAATGTCCACAAATATGCAGAAGAGTTAAAAGATGTGCATGACCTGATCATTATACTGATAATTCAGCTGGAGGAAAGAACAAGGCATTTGTTTCAAGTTTCACTACGAACTGAAAACAGAAGACCTGGAGCAGTTCCTGGAAGTGAAGAAATACAAACAATATAAAGAAGTAATGATAATGGAAAGTATGAACTTACAAGAGAGGGGGCAGAAAAGGAACAGAAGACAGCTTGGGAACATATGAATATGGCAGGAAAAATTGAAAAGATCTGCTAGTTGATTTTTGCTGGAACCAGTTAACTAGCACATGGATCAGGAAAAGAAATAATACAGATCACCAGGTACTGATCAGGGAACAAACGATAAAAGAACCAAACCCATGAACTACTACATATTATGGACAAGGCAGAAGGTGATAACTGAGAAAACTTTTGCCGATATTCATAGAGCTATGATAGTATAGTAGGGAAGATTGTACAGTTACTTGAATGAAGGGAATAAGAATATATAAAGTTGAAGATAAGCAGGTACTAGCCAAGTTTTTAAAGGAACTAAAGTAACTAAAAGAAGGGACAGAAACTGAATGTTGAAGAACGAACGTTCTGAGAGCATTATGCGATAGATCAGGGAACATAAGACAGAAAGGGACATCCTGGTGGAATGATAGACTGGAAAAAAAAGGTAACAAAAGCAAAGAAATTGAGAAAAAGTAAAAAAGACTTAAGGAAGTAAAATGAGATGCATACACTTAATAAAAAGGAAATATATGAAAGCAAGAGGTTGCTAAAATGTCCCTGAAAAGAATTTTAGTAAAAGTGGAAATGAAATTACAAAATGACCAGTTTGGAAAATCCGCAGTGGAGCCCATTATTACCACGAAACGTGGTAAAGGTATGACTTGAAATTCCTTGACTTGGCCTATCCCCCAGAGCACAAGTTTGGAAAAGTTCAATACAGAAAGGTACTGGAAAAGAAATCTTGAAATAGGTAAAAGCAATGTATTTTAAGTTCCACATTTGTGTCAAGATGCAAGTTGACATGACAGGATGAGTAGACCCCCAGCTATTTAACATTTGACTAAGACTTACCCAATGACAAACAAACAAACAAACAAACAAACAAAAGGAATTTTTAAGGATGATTTTACAAAAGACAAGGAAAATGAAAAATAAAATTGGTAAATGAAGAAAATGAAGAAAAATGAAAAAGAGATCAAAATCATCTCTATATATTACATGGATGATTGAAGAAAACCAAAGCAAACTACAGCAAAGGAAAAAAAAGAGAATACCGGTAAGAACTACAATAGATTACAATTGATAGACCTAGTTAAGAACAGCACAAAGCAATGGAATCTGGATTGCAATATGATGAGCGAGTTGTGGTCGACCGAGTGTGTTGGCTATGCGCTTTGGGTCACATAGCAGTGAATTTACATTTGGAAGATTGTGGGTTGAACGCTGCTGTCAGAAGCCCTGAAGATGAGTTTCCCATTGATTCCCATTTCAACACCAGGCAAATACTGGAGCTGTACCATAAGGCCATGGTTGCTTCCTCCTCAATCCCAGCCCCCTCATCCCAGTCACCATAAGACCTGTATGTCGGTGCGACGTAAAACAGATACGATAGGAAAAAACAAAAGTCGTCATGGAAAGACAAATTGGAGAGGAACCAGTCATCATCATCATCATCTATACATTTACATTTATATATACTGTCCTCATCAAATTGTAGCTTAACTGTATGTAAGAACATATTTTCTAGTTGCTGTATTTATTTCAACAGCATGCGTTCTATAGGAGACTTTTTTGTTAAAACCCACCAGGTTGTATTCGCTCAGCTGTGACCTGCTAGTTGAGGGCCAAACTTGTGTTTTATTTTTTTTATCACCCTCTCGCCACCCAGCAAGTCGCGTGATTGACCATTATTCGCTATGAGCCAAGACTCTGCGCTCTTGGAAATGTGTTATCAGAACTTCTACTGAAGCAAAGATGAACCAACTATGTGAAAGAATGTAAAGTGCATATGCCAATTACGACTTTTCTGTGTGCCACACTCGCAAGCAAGCAAATATTTAAGCCAAGAGAAATCAACTGTACTTCCCCTACTCCCTTACTATCTTACTGCTTCTTGCATATTGGCTTATCAACTTACTGCCTTATTCTTTGAGGAGAGAGCCAAGTTAAATGTCGTTTGCCAGTCAAAATTTATATTCTGGTTGGGCTCGAACATTTGGTGATTGAAATTTGTTAGTTTCAGCTTCTGTAAAATCCGCACTTGGAAGGGCATAACCAACCTGGGCTTGAATGTGTTCACTAGAATATATGATGGCGAGTGAAATTTCAAGAGCATTTCTACCATCAAGACACCAGACAACGTGGGAATCATCATATGTGTTTTAACATGTTCTGCTAACATGAGAGTACATAGCCATCTTCTAGAGGATGACCATGAGGGAAGTTACAGGATGAGCAGACATCGGAGGAGAATCTAGCTTCATCATATAATACGAGTACCTTGTTATAAATTTTATCTATCCCATGATCTAGAAAATATTATGATATTCCTCAGAATAAGCCAACGGCCGTAGCAGTGTTCAAACACCGGATCCTGTGAGGTCTCCAAAGTTAAGCAACATTGGGCATGGTCAAGATTTTGATGGGTTGCCATGCACTGTTGGTGGGGGTAAGGGAATGGAGGAGCGGAAAGGAACTGACCACCCTAAACACACGTAAACTCCGGCTCAGGCACACCTCTGCGGAGGTTCGGACCTGCCTTCAGGCAGAATACACACACCCGCCCCGCAGAATAATAGTAGTTTTTAGTAGTTGGCAGCAGTTTGCTATATTTTCACCTTTCATTCTTACAAAGGAGTTGGTTGAATTGTGCCTGTATGAATGAGTAATAGGTTTTACTAGTTAGCAGTAGTTTGTCTTCAAATACTTTACATGCTCATTTATTATCTCTAAACTTAAGGCTTTAATCATTTTTGTCATCTCATATTAAATCAGAAATTAATAATTTATTTGTGAATTTGTGGAAACATTGTGGAATGAATTTCATAATGGAATAGATGTGTTATTTGTTACAACTCTGCGACATTTTGCTCACAATGCTGCCATCTAAGCATAATGCGAATTTGGGACATCTGTCGTGGAATAATAATAATATTGCTGTTCTCTCAAACGACATAGAAACCGCTAGAGCTCAAGTTGAAATCTTAAAGGAAATTGCCGAACAAACTGGTTTGCAGATATCGTTTGAGAAAACAGAAGTAATGACTAACATCAAAGAGGCTCCACCAAAACTCCATACAAAATACGGGGACATCACCCGAGTAGACAAATTCAAATACCTGGGTGAGATCATCATGAAAAATGGACTGGACAAAGAAGCACTTCAGGAGCGAGTACGCAAACTGGAAATAGCCTACCAAACATCCCGCACAATCTACAACAAAAAATGCCTTTCCCAAAACACCAAGATACGTCACTATGAAACAGTTCTGAAGCCAGTAGTTCTATATGCAGCCGAAACCCTGTCTCTAAATGCCAACAAAGGACTCCTTGAAGAACTGGAGAAAAGAGAACGCAAAACTGTGAGAGGAATCTTGGGATCAAAGTACAGAAATGGAATCCACCAAAAGAGATCCAACAAGGAAGTCTACAGCAAAATAGAGAAAATTACCGACACAATCAGAAAAAGACGGGCACGATTTTACGGTCATCTGAAAAGAATGGACGGAAGAAAGTTAACTAAAGAAATCTTTCACTTTTTTGATTCAAACCCCAAAACCACAATTCCCTGGTTTAGAAATTCCAAAGAAGACATGCAAATGCTACATATCTCAGCTGAAGACGCCCTTAACAGAGATCTCTTCCGCAAGAAAATATTGCCGAACGGGCTAAACCGAGACGAGCAGCCGAAGAGAAGACACAGTGCCCCTTGGACAGAGGAGCGTAAGCAGGCCCACTCACAAAGAATGAGGCAAGGCTCTAAAGAAGGCCAAGTTCAGTGTCAAATGCAACAAGACTTAACGTGGTCCTTGATGGCCCCAGCGAATTATATAATAATAATAATAATAATAATAATAATAATAATAATAATAATAATAATAATAATAATAATAATACCCCCTCGTGTGTGCTTCTACAATTGTAGGGGGCTAACCTTGGTTACCCTCTTCAATTGAAGATCCTCTTCGCGGTGAGGGGGACTAGTAGCTCCTTTCTTGCGATGCCGAATGGAGCCCTATTGGGTAACCATTCGGCATACAAGGAGGAGGAAGCTAAAGCACCGCCCAACCCTAAGGTGTAACGCGACCCGTGCCGATGGGGTGCATGGCACATGGGAGATGTGTCTTGAACGGAGCCTTCGAGATACTTGGCGACCTCTCGAAGTAAGTAGCCTTACCCAGGTATGCGGGGCTCTGCCTGGGCGGACATATATTTCCCTAGCTTCTCGTGGGACCTACATGAGTTCCGTAGCCACCCATAAACCGGAGAGCTCTTCTGGGGCCTCCGAGAGAAATACCAGCACAACAACAACCGAAGGGGACTCTTCGGAGATACCCTCGGACAGTACGACTTCAACAGTTAGAGGGCTCACTCAAGAGGTGGGCAATCTGCAGGTGAAGAAGAAGAAGAAACAGCGCTCTGGCGCTGAAAAGAGGAGGTACAAGAAGGCCTTAAAGGCCCGGGAGCAGGCCAAAGAAGGCCTAACTCCTGGGGCTGAGGGGACTTCTACTACCACAACAGCGACAACAGTGGAGGGATCCAATGGGCACAAGAGGCGGGACCCTGAAAAGGGCTCTGCTTCTAGGGCACAGAGGACCCCACCCACTAAGATGCCAGCGGGGAAACGACTTCTGTCGGGGGCAACCCCAGAAGAAGATCGGCAGACCCGCAAGAGACCCAAAGTGGAGTACGCCAGGATAGCTAAAGCTGGGATCAGGATGGCCATAGTACCTGTGGGATATCCTGACCAGCAGCTATCCGAGAAACAGGTGGAAGCTGTGGAAGAGGCTATCACCAATCTGATAGATGAGCTTCCGGAGCAGGGGCCCATTAAGCCTCAGTTCCTGGACTGCTATCTGTCAAGGGGTGCGGCCGTCATCATAGCGGAGAACAATGAAACTGTAGCATGGCTTTCTAGCCTTGTTACAGATATACAACCGTGGGAAGGAGCCAGGCTCACAATTGTGGGCATGGACAAACTCCTTTCCTACAAGAGAGTCATGGTCTGGATACCAGGACAACCAAAGGACAATAACGTCCTTTTGGGAAGAATGGCACGCCAGAACCATGGCTTAAATCCCGCCAGCTGGAGGGTCTACGACCGCAAGGAGGAGAAGAGAGGCGTCCGCCTTGTGGTCAGCATGGACTCCAGGGATGTGGAGAAAGTGGTGGGGAAGAAGATCTTCTGCGGGGTGCATGTGGCTACCTTCACATTAGTGGAGGGCAAGCGTGACAAGCAGAGGACCAACCCCACCACAGATAAAACCGAGACCAGCAGGGGCGAAGAGCTGGAGCCCGGACAGGAACCGGGGCCAGCCAAACCCCAGGATCCATCGCGGGAGACGGAGCTGCAAGTTCCGGAGACCGCATAAGGTAAAGTATTCTATGAAAGTAAAGAATGATTACTTTCATACAAGCAAATATACAACATTGTATAGCGGCCTCTAGGGTACTTAATAGAAGTATCCAGAAAGGCGGATTTTCGGTCGCCCTGATACAAGAACCCTGGCTTAGACAGGGACATATCATGGGACTAAATTGTGCAGGTTTCACTCTATTCAGTGGAATAGCAGAGGAGAAGCCTAGAGCATGTATACTAGTTAAGGATCATAACGCTTGGGCTATACCGGGTTTCATTACTAGAGACCTAGTAGCAGTCCTAATGAGATATGAAGAGGGCGGACAGCCAAGAGACTTGGTTGTCTGTTCTGCATATTTCCCAGGAGACTCTGAATCTCCACCCCCGCCGGAGGAGTTCAAGAGACTGGTGATATACTGTAGGAAACAAGGATTAAACCTCGTAGTAGGATGTGATGCCAATGCTCATCATAGCATTTGGGGAAGTAAAAATACAAACCGAAGGGGAGAGCACCTCATAGAATTTCTATGTACAACTGATCTTGAGATCATGAATATTGGTGATACCCCTACCTTCATTAATAATAGGAGCGAAGGGATCATAGATCTTACCCTGGGTTCCATGGGAATCATGCAGGAATTTAAAGACTGGAAGGTCTCTCTGGAGCCTTCCTTGTCAGATCATAGACACATTGTGTTTTATATAGAGGGCTCCATCGAGATCCCGTCTTACAGAAACCCTAGACGAACCGATTGGATATCTTTTAGGGAGGACGTGAGGAGGGGACTGGAGGGAGGACCCTCAAATATAATTAAAAACAAAGAGGAGCTGGAGCTCAGTGTGAGTTTCCTCACACGGACACTGGTTACCTCTTATGAATTAAACTGCCCTATTTTTAAGGCAAAAAGAGTAACAGGAAGCTTCAAGTGGAATAGTTATCTTGAACACCTGAGGAGAAATACACGAAGGCTCTGGAATAAATACAGGGAACTTCAGGATCAAGAAAGCCTAGATTCTTACAAAGAATCTCAAAGAAGGTACAAGTCAGAAGTCAAGAAGGCTTCTAGGAAATCTTGGAGACAATTTTGTGACTCCATTGAAAGTCAACATGAAGCGGCAAGGCTTCATAAAATTTTAACCTTGGATAGAAGGGCAAGGCTGGGCTCATTGGAGACTCTTTCTGGTGGATACACATCCACAGAGGGGGAGACCCTGAGCTTACTGCTTGATGCCCACTTTCCAGGTTCGGTAATCACGAATAGTGAGGTAGAATCGAGCGGATCCTTCAGACCCGATAAAAGTGGCTGGAGGGAAGCCGCAGAGATTGTTACCCCAAGAAGGGTTAAGTGGGCATTAGAATCCTTTGCCCCTTACAAAAGCCCAGGTGTGGATGGGATCTTCCCGGCGCTTCTTCAGGAGGCGGGGGGGGTCCTTATACCATACCTGGTCAGAATCTTTAGAGCCTGTCTCACTATGGGGTACGTGTACTCCTTGTGGCGTCAGGCGAAGGTGGTATTTATACCTAAACCCGGAAGGTCTTCATATACTAGACCTAAGGATTATAGACCCATTAGTCTAACGTCTTTTCTACTTAAGACCTTGGAAAGACTGGTGGATAGACATATCAGGGAGAAAGTATTAAGAGACTTTCCCCTGCATTCTCATCAACATGCATATCAACCAGGGAAGTCGGTTGAGACGGCACTACACCAGCTGGTTTCTAGGCTGGAGAGTGCCTTGGATCAGCAACAACTTGCTATGGTTGTATTCCTAGATATAGAAGGGGCCTTTAACTATACATCTTTGGGCTCCATAGAACGTAGTCTAGAGAGAAGAGGAGTGAGCAGTATGCTCATAAAATGG
Source organism: Anabrus simplex (assembly GCF_040414725.1). NCBI lineage: Eukaryota > Metazoa > Arthropoda > Insecta > Orthoptera > Tettigoniidae > Anabrus > Anabrus simplex. The sequence continues at coordinate 829,912,120 of NC_090266.1, read as the reverse complement.
ATTATGGCCTCACTGCAGGGCCGTCAAGTTCTGTTTACTCTCAACGCTGTAATGTTGAGAGCTAATATAGACAGGGGGTGTCCACAGGGAGGAGTATTATCACCAACATTATGGTGTCTGGTAGTGGATGAACTACTTACCAGGTTAAATGTTGGAGGAATATACGCCCAAGGCTATGCAGACGACATAAGCCTGATGGCGGTAGGAAATTTCCCCAGTACGGTTTCCGAACTCGTACAGAGCTCTCTACGTAGGGTGGAAAGATGGTGTCACGAGACAGACTTGTCGGTTAATCCCGATAAGACGGAGCTCGTGGTATTTACCAGGAGGAGGAGGCTAGACGGACTGTCAGAGCCTTTCCTATTCGGACAAAAATTAGTTAAGACAACCTCGGTTAAGTACCTAGGGGTAATCCTTGAGGCAAGACTGAGTTGGAAGAAACATATAGATCATAAGGTGGATAAGGCTCGCAAGATTATGTGGGCCTGTCGCAGGGCCGTCGGGAAGACTTGGGGCCTAAGACCTAGGGTGGTCCAGTGGCTCTATATCTCCATTGTACGGCCCACGATCACCTATGCATCTATAGTCTGGTGGCCAGGCTCAGAGAGTAAAACTGTGAGCACCAAGTTAAACAGTGTCCAAAGACTTGCGTGTCTAGGAATAACAGGGGCACTGGATACTACACCATTATGTGCAATGGAGGCCATCCTAGGTTTTCCCCCCTTACATTTATATGTTAAGGTAATAGCGGGAATGAGTGCCTACCGCCTTTGGTCACTCGGAGGATGGTCCTTCAAAAACCCGAATAGAGGTCATGCCTCTATTCTTACAAGGCTTCACCAGACTTGCCCTATGACAATGATGATCGGGGATCTGATGAAGCCTAGCTTTAATTTGAATTATAAATTCACAGTGGTGATACCCACAAGGGAGGAGTGGGCCGCGGACGCTGGGGCCCGTCTTAAGTCTGGGGGCTGTACATGGTACACAGATGGCTCGCGGACGGAGGCGGGCACAGGCGCCGGGGTCTGGGGGCCTAAGACAAGGCTCTCCCTTCCTATGGGTAAATATGCTACTGTTTTCCAGGCTGAAGTATACGCAATACTAGCCTGTGTTTTAAATATATGGAAAATGCCTGGACACAGAAGACACATCACTATATGTAGTGATAGCCAGGCAGCGTTAAAAGCACTATGTGCAGTTAAAACAACATCAAAACTGGTTTGGGAATGCCAAAGGATGTTAGATCAGCTGTGTGAGCTTAGCTCAGTTACCTTATTATGGGTTCCTGGGCACACAGGAATCAGTGGAAATGAAGAAGCTGACAAACTAGCGAAACAGGGCTCAATGGGTTCCTTCACAGGACCAGAGCCCTTCCTGGGAGTGTCACTCCGAAGTGTGAGACTGGCAATATCCCAATGGATAAACCAGTCTCACCTAGATATTTGGAAGAGGTTAACCATAGCAAGACAGGCACGTGAACTTATCAAAGGGCCTAGTCAAAGCTATAAAAAGGTCCTAATGAATTTGAATAGGACCAGAATGAGAATGGTAGTTGGACTGTTAACAGGCCACAATACCTTACAGAGACACCTACACATCATGAAAATCACCCAGGATCCGATGTGTAGAAGATGCGGTAAGGAGGAGGAGACCTCCGCGCATGTGTTATGTCAGTGCGAGGCTTTGGCAGGCACTAGACATCGATACCTGGGCTCACATTTTGTGAGCCTGGAGGACATCAGGAACGCCAAAATCCGGACACTGGTATCCTTTATAGGAGCACTAGGTCTGGACTAGGCAAACCCGTTCAAGGGGCACAAAGGGTCTTCATAGACCTACGTGTGGAGCTCTGCGAAAACAGGGCTCACCCATTTCTTATCTATCTATCTATCTAATAATAATAATAATAATAATAATAATAATAATAATAATAATTTTTCATTGAATTAAAGATGAATTGTAAAGGTCTGATACAATAAATTAAAGATAGAGTTGTTCAAGTTGATGAAAGCAAAGGCGTGCTCAGCTGTTATGATATTTGCCAGGAAATTAGTAGACTTGCAAGTCATTAATTTATTTAGGGGCATTTGTTGTTGAATACTGTGCATTCTGATAATAATATGGAACACGTGTTGAATTTTTGCAATGATTTTGAATATTAATAAATTTTAAAGAGATGCTCTACGACCATGCGATAGAACGACATGCATCTTAACCCATGCCTTGTGCGTATTTATTATTTCTACACAAGTCTTCTGAAATATAAATGATTCTAGAGATTATAGTTGAAACTTAGATACATCTGTTCAAGTGATAATTCATGTGTTAAATCATATATTTGAAGATTGTTCTAGCAACTGTGTATGAATAGGTCATCTGTTGGATGAAATTTCCTTTCCCATTTAAACTAAAAATCATGACTTCAAAATCAATCTTAGGAATCGAGTTAAGCCACTTTAATAAAATTTGTGAATCTTGAATAAGTAGAGCGAGCGTATGAGTAGTAAGCAATATTTTTCCATGTGATATATTTGAAATGTGGTTATTAATCTGACATGTTCATCATGGAGTGTCCTGATTATCCAGTATTGCAAGTGGTTTTCTTGTTTTTAAAATTTGTTCGTGTGAATTCTTGAGCTAGGTCAGGATTTAATGACAGTTTAAATTACTTATTTGTTTCTTGAGAAATAAGATCGTAATATCTCCTAGATAGAAGCAAGTATGAGTAAAGGAAAAACAATATTCAGTGTAAAATAATGTGTAAAGTCAGTGTAATTAAGACTGTTACAAGAATCACAGCTTACTGCAAGAGATAGGATTTAATCAGCAATGAACGTGTAATAAATCTGAGAATGACAAATTAATAGCTGATAAACAAAATTTAAGACTTAAACATAATGAAAGATGGATTTAAGTGAATTATTGTTTTAACTGACTCAAGTGATGATTAAATTCTGTTAATGAATAACTTTAGTTAATTAAAAATCGGCAGTCATTGTATGAATATTCAAGGACAAAATAAGAGATAATGTCAATTTAAACTATTAGTAAATCTGTATACTTGTCCGACTCGTTGGCTGAATGGTCAGCGTACTGACCTTCGGTTCAGAGGGTCCCGGGTTCGATTCCCGGCCGGGTCGGGGATTTTAATCGCTTCTGATTAATTCTTCTGGCTCGGGGACTGGGTGTTTGTGTCCGTCCCAACACTCTCCTCTTCATATTCACACAACACACTACACTACCAACCACCACAGAAACGCGCAATAGTAATTACATCCCTCCATATAGGGTTGGCGTCAGGAAGGGCATCCGGCCGTAAAACAGGGCCAAATCCACATGTGCGACACAGATCGCACCCGCGACCCCACAGGTGTGGGAAAAGCGGTAGGAAAAGAAAGAAGAAGATAATAATAATAATGTTATTTGTTTTACGTCCCACTAACTACTTTTAAGGTCTTCGGAGACGCCGAGGTGCCGGAATTTAGTCCCGCAGGAGTTCTTTAACGTGCCAGTAAATCTACCGACACGGGGCTGTCGTATTCGAGCACCTTCAAATACCACCGGACTGAGCCAGGATCGAACCTGCCAAGCTGGGGTTAGAAGGCCAGCCCCTTAACCGTCTGAGCCACTCAGCCCGGCGAAAGAAGAAGAAAGAAAGTAAATCTGTATACTTGTACAAAGTAGAGTTAGGGACAATATCGTCATCAGTCACGTGTAATAACATTTTATCAGGAGTTAATTTTTTTATGCACTGATACACATTACTAAGCAGTTGTCATGAGATGACATGACTAATAAATGATTAATTTAGACAAATGCCAATAATTTATTCCAAGATAGTGATGATATTTCCTTCATTACGTTTTGCGCAGCCATGAGCTTTGGCTAATTCTTGGTTTATTTCTACTTCAGAATAATCCAGTCTTGTGTCGACATCAACCAAAATAATCAATTTTGTCAAATTCTTATCTTGTAAAATGAGTTTTTCCGACGTCATGCAAGAGATGCCTTAATTTGTTAATAAAATTTTGTTAAGTGCATATTATTTGAATAAATGTCCAGCCTTGTGCAACTGTTGTGTTTTTGTGGGTTGCCATCAGTCCTTGTCCTTTAAAAGCCTCTAAAATTGGAACAGCACGCACTTGAACGGTCCACCCTTGGATTCCTTATGTTGTTGCCGAGTCAAGTCAGGGAATATGGGGACAATATAAGAGTTTTGTTAGTACATTACTCAGAATTAAAGATGAATGGTATTACTGCATCAGTCTTGTCCACAGTAACAAGAAAATACACTGTGTCTGTATGAACATCACAAGAAAATGGCTGGTGAGAATTTCATGAAAATCAGTATGTTAAGTCTGAAAAAATGTACTACATTCTAGGCTATAAACATGGTAGTTTAAGGAAGCCCTTAAATTCATTTCTCAATCTATGTTATTGGTGGTCCTATCAATAAATACTACATAACTAAAGTAATATAGAATTAAATTTCTGATCATTGTCTTATACATTTTTACATATCTGCTATGATAACAGATATATTTGAATCTGATTTTTTTGCTAACTCCATATCAATGCCAGCCACGAAAAGATGGGTGAAGTGAATGTAATGAAAATCTGTTGGGAAATACAGCACTAGAGTCTACACTATAAATAACTTTATTCATGCTGGACAGTATGACACATGTTATTGGTCCTATCAAAAAGTACTATATAGCAAAAGTTATAGAGAATGCAAATTTCCGATCATTTATGTCTTGAAGAGTTTTACCATACAGACTATAATAAAATTCATGAATTTAGACTTTTGTGGCTTAGTCCACATCAACGGCGAGCATTGCTAATATGGAAACTGGTGATGGTATTTGTCATGACAGTCTTAAGGTGTAAAACCGCATAGTCATCAGACCGTGTAGACAGGCAAAACTGAAGATTTTTACAAAAATAAGAATGAGGAAAAAAATGTAATGGAATGACTGAAGAATAAGATAAGAGGGAGTCATGAAAGAAAGAAGGACTCTCTATAATAGATGCCCTAAATATCACAGAGTCTGAAGAAAACTAAATGAGAAGGCTTACAATACAGAAAGCTCATGAAAATCATCAACAACAACAACAACATTGGATTGAACATATTTGTTGTGATGTGCTTACTTTCTTCTGATGCCACTTGTATCTGATAGATGGGATTACCACTGCATCCCAGCAAAACAGCCTGTCTGAATGTTTGCAGGAAGTAACTGAGTAGTTACATTATTTGTTAGCATGCCATTCCTCTGGATCATAAATTTTCTGACAACTACTCGTAAGTAGCACAGAGGTTCATCACAGTATTCCAGCTATTCAATACCTTCTCTGAAGCACAGATTGGAGTGGGCAGTGTGCACACTTAATGAAATATGGCAGAGGAGTGTTCGAGCAGATGCAGAGTGGGTCACGGCCTACAAGTGGACACAGCTGGCCCGTGATCTGACAGCTCTGCACTCCAACTGGCCAACTGAGCAGAGGAGGAGGTGTGGCCACAGCTCTACATCTCTATTTGGGAGACAGAGGGACTGGTCTCCACCATCAGCTGTCCTGAGAATGATTTTCTATTCTCCTGCCTTAAGGTGAATGCCGGGACAGTTCCTAGTACAAAACATAATTTCTGATTTTAACAAATATTATTCAAGAGATTCAGTTCCTAGAGCCAAATGCTGATGACAGCTATCATCAAAGGAAAAAAAGGCCCCAATAGGGTAATTACTTTTACGCATCATAAGTGTAGTGAAGTCCAATACTGTACAGAAATTCATGAATACATTTATCATCAATAGCTAGGACTTTCCTTAAATATGAAGCATCCACAGTCTGTTGAGTTATTTAGTTCTTCAGGAATGAACCATGTTTTCTGTACATCGCAGTATTCTTTGTCAAGGAGACCGAAATACCCCAGGCAGCTATATCAACTATGAGACTTTTTATTGTGCTTGGCTTTTAAATAGCTTTTCTCTCTCTCTCTCTCTCTCTCTCTCTCTCTCCCCCCCTGGCTGATGTAAGCCCTGTGGGGCCTTTCTGAAGAGTCTGGAATGTGTGTGCCACTTGACAGGTAGCTAGGGATTGCCGGTGCTATTACATAAATTGACATGTTGTGACCTGCATTTTGTAATCTATGTATAACTAGCAATTACCCGCGGCTTCGCTCACGTGGATTTCTTAATTTGATCAAAGTCATTGTTCCTCGGCATTGTACTAAGACATTATCTGAAAGTTCCTAAAGTATAAAAACTCACCCAAAACATGAATTTCATTTACCCCTGAAATTCATTGTAAACCATGTTTGTGGTATTACCTTTTTGGGCTAAGACGACCATGTGACAGAACTGTATATGTGAGAAACATTCTTCTCTCAAGTCAAAAAATAAATACATGTTTCTTTATTTTTAAAGGAGATTCCAAATACCTCTTCCCACATCTGTAACATCTTCACTTTTTGAGATATATATAAGTAGCTCCATAAAAAGAATTCAACCTCTTGATCGGTCCTTCTCCACCACCATCTAAGTGTATTTTCCAAACACAAAAATACAGGTTTCTTTTTTAAAGGAGATTCCAAATACCAATTTTCATGTCTGTATCATCTTCGGTTATTAATATACAAGTAACCTCATAAAAAATAATTCAACTATTTTTCTCTTCTTTTCACCCCCCGTTACGTGCCTTCCCCGGAAACAATAAAGTACATGTTCCTGTATTTTTAAAGGACTTTCCAAATACCAAGTTTCTTGTCTCTAACATGTAAAGTTTTTGACATATAATGTAGATATACCGGTACTCATTTTTAAAAATCACCCGCTTTTCCAATTCTTTCCAGCCCCTTATCTGGATTTTCCGAAAACAAAAAATATGTGTTTCATTACTTTTAAGGAGATTCCAAATGCCAGTTTTCATGTCTGTGCATCTGTAACACCTTCAGTTTTTGAGATAAATTTATACTCATAAAAATAGCTCAACTTCTCCTTCACTTCCTTCCACCCCTCTCCCGCCTTAAGTAGACTTTACGAAAACAAAAAAATATGAGTATTTTATTTTGAAAGAAAATTCAAAATACCAACTTTCACGTCTATAAAGGCTTCAGTTTTTAAGATAAAGTATTCTCATAAACATATTTAGACTTCTCATTACTTATTTTCAACCCCACACCCCTTAAGTCGATTTTCCGAAAAAACAAATGCGTATTTCTTTATTTTTAAAGTAAGATTCCAAATACAAATTTTCAAGTCTGTAACATTTCAGTTTTTGAGATATAAGTATCCTCATAAAAGTATTTCAACTCCTTTTTCACCCCCACCCTTCCTACCCATTAAGTTGATTCCACCCTCCCAAAAGTGAGTTTCTTTATCTTTAAAGGAGATTCAAAATACCAATTTTCACGTCTGAAACATCTTTAGTTTTTGAGATATAAGTATCCTCATGAAAAGAATTCAACTCCTTTTTTAACTCCACCCCCCGCCCGTTAAGTTGGTTTTCCCCCCACCAAAAAAGTGCGTGTTTCTTTATTTTTAAAGGAGATTCCAAATACCAATTTCCATATCTGTAACCTTCCGTTTTCAGATAGAAATTTCTCCAGAAAAAAACTCCCCACTCAAGTGAATTTTCCAAAAACAAGCAATACCCATTTCTTTAAAAGAGCTTCCAAATATCAATTATCACAACTGTAACTTCTTCAGTTTTTCAGACACATGTATCCTTGTAAAATGAATTTCTCAGTTTTCACATACCCCCCCAAGATGCGTGTTTCCTTATTTTTAAAAGAGATTCCAAATACCAATTTTTACGTCCGTAAACTTGGAAATTTTTTATATATAGATACCCTCATTTTAAAAATTCACCCCTTTTTTCATTCCCTTGGCGGCCGAATACCAAAAACATATAATTCTTTTATCTTTCATTACAGATATACCAACAAGCCATTTTGGAACATAAGAGAACATTTTAAATCCAATATCACATTAGAAAGTGTTTCATTAACAAGTTTGTTCACGAACAATATTATTATCCTATTGACAATATAAAAGTAATGCCAATATATTTGTATAAATGTTACTCCAGCAACGAGAACAAGTCAAATGTCCATAACATAGATAATTATCAACGGCAGAAAATTGTCAATATAGTTTACGAAGTTTTAACGACAATCATACAAGTTAAGCAACAAATCCATACAATTAGCCAGATCTCAAAAGTTTTTTATTTTTTATTTATTTTTTATTTTTAAAACAATTTAAAAGATGTTCACCAGATGAGTTTCGTCAATAAAATGTTAGATAGATTTTAGACAAAAAGTTTTAACTTAAAGACAATTTTATTGTTGTGTGACTTTTAAATTGTTATAAGATTTGTCAATTAGTTTTATAGGAATAATCTTGATCCAAAAGAATTGTTTCATGATCTTATACAACCTTAAGCGAATGATAACGAAAAAGGAGTGAAACATGTACCATATAAACATCTTAATAAATATGCAAGTTTGTACTATGTTTTTATTGTATTGAATAGGTGGTAACTAACAAAATTATAAGAATTTGTATCACCAGTTAATTTACCATTATAAACTCTTTTTTTTTTTTTTAGGCAAACACATTACGATGTCTTCATTAACTAAACCAGTAGTGCACTTATGAAATATGGCAGCAGGAGGTTCGTTTTGGGTGCACCATTGCATGCCCCATGATTCTATTTTCTGCTTCACATATTTTTATACCAATATTTTCATTTTCATGGGTAAGATTACCAGTTATATACATCAGAATAGTCTCAAAATTTGTTATGCATTTTGCTGAACTCTGCTCACACTTCCAGTATTTCCTTGTTTCCTTAATATTACCAGAATGATACTTATAGAAGAAATTTTCATGTTCCAACAACCATTCCTCTCTTCCTGATTTACAATTAACCATGGCATCTCCAATGAGTTTTACTGTTGCAAAGTTAAACTTGTACATTTTAATTTCAACTTCCAAACCAAGGGATTCCATGGAAATGTACAAACAACTGTCCAAATTGTTATAACCTAGGATGGAAACACACTGGACATTTTTTTTTTTGGGGGGGGGAGACATAGGAATCTTCTTCTTCTTCTTTTCCTACCACTTTTCCCACACCTGTGGGGTCGCGGGTGCGATCTGTGTCACACATGTGGATTTGTCCCTGTTTTACGGCCGGATGCCCTTCCTGACGCCAACCCTATATGGAGGGATGTAATCACTATTGCGTGTTTCTGTGGTGGTTGGTAGTGTAGTGTGTTGTGTGAATATGAGGAGGAGAGTGTTGGGACGGACACAAACACCCAGTCCCCAAGCCAGAAGAATTAATCAGCAGCGATTAAAATCCCCGACCCGGCCGGGAATCGAACCCAGGACCCTCTGAACCGAAGGTCAGTACACTGACCATTCAGCCAACGAGTCGGACTTTTTGGGACATAGGAATAAGTGGATGAAAAGAGCTTGGACAGAAGAAGAAGTCACCGCTCCCTTCAATCTCTCTGCGTCAGGCCGAATGAAAACCTATTGGATGAAATGGTACTGAACAAAGAAAAATGGATGCGTCTGGGAATGGGAGCATTAATTGTTTTATTCATTCTTCAAGTCCACCTACATAGTGTCACAGTTTGCGCTATTAATTCTAGTCCTCAGAAGCTTGGGTTTCATTCCTGGTACTGCCAGAAATTTAAGATTGGCAGGAGAGCTGCTATGCGATTAAAACTGGATGTACAGCTCACTTTTATACAGGCTGTGCCTGGAAAGAGCTGTACCACCTCAAGGCGAGGGCGTGAATTTATGTTTATAGTTCACAATCAATTTTGATTATTCCACAGCCAACTGTTTGAAATGAGACTGAAGGAACATCTTCAAGACAGCTACATGAGAAGTGAAGGTGGTCAGGTGACAACAATCCATGCTCAAGATTGTGGATTGAATTTTAATGCTGTTGTTTGGCATTCGAAAGCAGTGGCGTAGCCAAGGAGGGAGGGGGGGATTTACTGGGGGTTAGAACTCCACTGCCCCATGGAAATTTTACAAAAGAATATAAACAGAAACCAACATACAAGTGAAACTCAACTCAGTGTGTTGGCTCTTTTGAACATTCACAAAGACATAACTGTCAAACCAACAGATCCCTTGAATGTATTTTCTAAGAAGTCTAGAAAGTTGGATTTTAGATTGTAATCTTAACATACCATTGGCCGTAAAACTATTCACCTTGATCATATTTTTCATATTTTGTATTTTTAATGTAAGAATTTTTTGTATCATATCGGTACTGCAAACTGAATATCAACATACACCGAATGGCCAAAAGTCACAGGAAGGGGTGTCTCATTAGAAAATGTACCCCTGAGCGTTGCGGCTAGCTGTTACATAGCTGAGCAGTCTGTCACAGACACCCGTGTTGTAAAGTTGGCAACACATCGCGAGTTAATTGACTATGAACGCAGGATGATCATCGGCGCACGGCGCATGAGGCATAGCATTGTGGAGATTACACGCAAATTCGGGTTTCTGAGGTTAACAGTGTCGAGGCTGGATCTTTAATATCACAGAGAGAATATTACCACCCATGTAAATCACCACAAGGGAAGACCACAGGGGTTTAATGAACGAACAGATCACCGCCCAGTTGAATGTTGGGAGTCAGGAAACCATTTCTACCAGGACTGTAAGGAGGCAACTGCACCGCATAGGCTTCACCAGCCGACGACCAACTCGTGTTCCTTTGCTGACACCTCAACACAGAGCTCAACTACATGCATGGGCCCGCAAACATTGGCAATGGACCATGGAACAGTGGCAGCATGTTTTACTGTCCGACGAATCCTGGTTCCAGTTGTATCGAGCTGATGGGCGAGAGTGTGGCATATGCTTACAATATTGTGATTTTTTATTCCACCTTTTCAATACAGTTGGTTTTATGTTGTTAGATTATAATGCTACAACACTATAGGGACATGTTTCGCTTGAATTTCAAGCATACTCAGCCTATATAACCATCTCAAGGTTAAGACCTGTCATATTTGATTTGCTTTGACAAATTTGTGCTTAATTATAATTCTAAAATTAAGTAATAAAATATATAAACATAGGAATTTATGGACACATGAATAGTTTAACAATATGAATGATTATACTAAAATTGGAATAACCATTAATTCTAAAGATATTGAGGTCCAAAACACAGTATCTTCAAATGTTGAAAATTTGGCTAAAATTGTTTTCTCAAAGTTCTAGTTTATTAAAAACAATTGTAATTTGAGTTCTATATTAAAATTTGAGTCATAATTATAGTTAAAACGTATTGGAGTCTGAAGATTATAATCTTGGATATGTTGGAATTCAGCTGATATTTAATAGTTTTGAACAGTAAAATATTGAATTAGTTTCATCGAACGAGTGGGTTTTTTTTAATGATCAGATTTTCCGTTGGTAGCAGTTTGTATTTATGAGGGTTTTAGTCAAAAGGGACGTCAATCCTAAATCTTGAGTTGATTTGTTTCTTTCATAATATTTGAATGATGTTGCGTCCCTTTGACTGCTACTACAAAACCTTGTGGACTTTGTTACATTATGGTGCCTGTTATCAGTTGCAGTTCTACTACTACTACTACTACTACTACTACTGCTACTACTACTACTACTACTACTACTACCCTCAAATACAAAAATACTTTCAACGGAAAATCTGATCGTGAAAACAAGACTAGTTCGATGAAACTAACTAATTCAACATTTTACTGTTCAAAACTATTAAATTACTGTAGCAAGCCTCAAAATTAAAACCTGAAGCTGAATTCCAACGTATCCAAGATTTTAATCTTCAGACTCCAATAAGTTTTAAGTATAATTATGACTCAAATTTTAACATAAAAATCAAATTACAATTGTTTTTAATACACTAGAACTTTGAGAAAACAATTTTAGCCAAATTTTCAACATTGAAGATACTGTGTTTTGGACCTCAATATCTTTAGAATTAACGGTTATTCCAATTTTAGTATAGTCATTCATACTGTTAAACTATTAATGTGTTCATAAATTCCTATGTTTATATATTTTATTATTTTATTTTGGAATTGTAATTATGCACAAATTTGTCAAAGCAAATCAAATATGGCAGGTCTTAACCTTGAGATGATTATATAGGCTGAGGATGCTTGAAATTCTAGCAAAACATGTCCTTATAAAGTACTGTTGTAGCACTATGATCTAACAACATAAAACCAATTGTATTGAAAAGGTGGAATAAAAAAATCACAATATTGTAAGCATATTATAGCAAATTCAATACGGGTCTAATCATGAGATTAGTTGCATGTAATGTGTGGCATATGCCGCATGAAGCTATGGATCGTGCGTGTCAACAAGGTTGCATCCAGGCGCGAGGTGGCTCAGTTGGTCTTGGTGGTGTTCTAATGGTTGCAATTAGGCCCCATTGTCCAGCTTCAGGGAGTGCTGACAGCTGCACGTTATGTGCACATTCTTTCAGACCATCTGCATCCCTTTCTGGCCCTAAGAGTACCCTGATGGAGATGCCATGTTTCAACAGGACAATGCGCCATGTCACTGCTCTGTGATGGCACGTAGGTGGTTGGAGGAGCTCTCCAGTGAAGTTACAATCATGGATTGGCCCTCCAGATCTCTTGATCTTAATCCAATTGAGCATTTATGGGATGCTGTTGATGCTGGTGTACGCTCCATGAACCCGCACCAACTACACAAGACCAATTGCGGGTAGCAGTGTAAGATGCGTTGGTCCAGATCCCTCCAGAACAATTCAACATCTTGTAGAGTCGATGCCTTGCACTACAATATATCATTTTGTGACTATACTCCCCCCCCCATTCCTAAGCTAATCTTCAAAAGTGTTTACATACAAGAAACCCATATCAGTAAAATTATGTATACATTCAAGAATCCCTTTTCATGGGAAATTCCAACCACCATTCTACATCACTTGAAACTGACGGCAGTTACATACCATCACCACCACCTCCTTCTTATCTGAAAATTTGAAAGAAGACCAATCACAACTGTCAGGAAAACAACCATTCCATGCACGGTTGAAAACTTCCAACAACCCCACTTCTCACTGTCACTCTCTCTCATATATATACATATTTGATGAAGTCCATTGTTCAGATGAGTCAACTACATGATCGAAACAATAAGTTTACAGCTAACGCCCTTCAGGTTCCACAGCATCGTACTGTGAAGTGCAGCAAGTCATTTATTGTCACTGCCTCTCATTTTCATTAAAATGTATCTTAGGTTTATCTTATGTCTTCTCTTCCTTGTTAGTATAATCTGTTTCTGAAATGGTAAAAGTAATATTATAATCTCCTAGAGGTTTAGATTTTAATCTTTCCCCCCCCCCCCCCCCCCTCAGTAGGAAAATGTATCTTACCTCTTTTATGTATACTTTTTATTAGATTCTGTATATTAATCAATACATTTAAGTTACAATGGCAGTTAGTAACAGCCAAAAGGACCTCTGGTCCTACTTGTAATTAAATTTAAATAAAATATTTCTATTCTATTTTCTTAGGAGTAATGTCAATATTGTAGATACAACTTACACTCATGATACATTACCCTCAAAAAGATTCTATGATAAAAGAAAGCAAATATATTTTACTATTCATTAAAATGAATGAACAAAATAAATATTGTATTCGAAATATTCTTGAAAATTCCTGAATTATGAAGAAAGTTTTTCTGCTACTTTTTCTTTCTCTAAAAAGATATTCTCCTACAGAAAACAACAAAATCACCACCACATTACCTTAAGTTTCTGCTATAGAAGAGAATGCACTAAAATATTTTCTTTTTAAGTAACTATCCACAAGCAAATACATAAGAGAAAATATTCCTGTTAGGTGTTCTAGAACTGAAGTTTAAATACCTTCATCAGCTGGAGGAGTTGGTGTTTCTTGCCGAGGCTCCTTGACGGAATCGAAGTCCAGAAGCTTTTCCTGGTGTAATTCTACGTCAATGTCAAATGGGTTGTTGTTGCGTGGGGAGAGTTGAACATCATCAACTGCATCCACATCAGTCTCAGGACCTAGGTCATCATCTTCCGTCATTTTTCCATTGGAAGGCCGCTCTAGAAAGAACAATTCTGGGGTTTTCTTTCCATTTTGCTTGTAATTGCTTCCATCATTACCAGTACCCAAGTCAAGAAGCAGCCCTCCTTTCTGGCATGTAACTTCATCAGAAGCCCCATTAGCAAACGGACTGGTGGAGCTCTCGTTATCCATGCTGCTTACAGCTTCGTATTGTGGGCCGTTGTTCTGGCTCGGCCACTGCCGGGACACATTCAGTGGTCGCGACGCAAGTAGGCTTGGGGCCGTTAAGAACACTATTATCACGCTGATATTATCAGTTGAGCCCTGTTGTTTTGACAACTGCACCAAACGTTGACTTACAGCTTCAAGATCACCTAAAACAAACAAGAAGATAGTTATTTCCATGTTTAGCACTCAGTAAGTGTGAAGATCATCCAAACACATCAAGAATAGTTTGGGAAATTATCACCCCTGAAAATACTTAATTTTTAATGTTCCCTGAAAGAATAAATACAACTTAAAATAGTGTAGTGATATTTCATTAATTACAAGGATTCTACTGTGTTGTAACAACAACAACAACAACAATAATATTAAATGCTATGCAAATAACCTCAGCCTTTGTGGGTGGGGTTAACTTTCAATAAGTAACCAGGCGAACTTAACCACTTCAGAACACGTCCCCAGGTCGCAGATAGGGAGATTCCCTATAGAAACGATCGTCGGATCTGCAGACCAACAGATAGCACAATTTCTGGCAGATTTAATACGCTGGATCATCCTCTCTCCAGGGGCATAAATATGGAGGGCCCTAACACAGGGTGATGTGTGAAGTCCTCAGTGGCATATGCAGTGGAGAAGATCAACTTTGGAACAGTGTAGACGATAGAAGGGGCAACCCTGTACTCTGGTTAATAAGAGTAAACGGTGTATGGTGGCCATATATCAGTGTAAAGGGCCAGACAGTGGCAGTACCCTGACAGCATCTGTTCCACATGTTAGTGGCACCTAATCTAACACCACTCAGAAGTGGAACTCTTGAGTTTAATCAGACTGAAAACTTAGTCGAACCATCAACCAAGTAAATCAACACGAAGAAAGCACCTTCTAAAATGAATTATCCTCAGGGGTCTAATCCCTCATTTGTCAGTTGAAAAACCAAGTGTGGTGTATTTGGATTCTGGAGAGACCATAGAAGTGTGCAAGGAGGCAAGTCAGAGTACCTCAAATGCCCGTAGGAACAATATTAAAACAAATTCACAACTTTAGCTATTGACATTTGATGTCAACTCTCTTATGAAACCTGGAAAAGTGAAAAATATCTTAAATAAATCTAGAGAACAGATCAATAATATCATTGCATATCAAGCATCAACATACACGGATGAGTGCCACTTTGGAGAAATTTGCAGGGTTTTTAAAGGAAAACCGGATGAATGACTTATGGCCAAATGTTCACAATTGGGGATAGGCCTTATGGTGGATAAATCAATACTTGACTCAGTGGTGATGTTTAAATCATACTCAGGACAGCTTTCCACCATGTCAAATCAGGAAATAAAATTTATACCCTAATTAATGGACATGTAACAACTAACACTACCAACGAAGAGAAACCTGAAAAAAATCAGAACAATTTTGGAATCAATTAGACAACATTTAACAAGAAATTCCAAAACATGATGTCAAAGTACTTACGGGTGATTTCAAAGCTCAAATCCGCAAGGAAAGGAAATACAGATACTGGGTACGAAAGGTCTGGCCATAAAAAAAACTTTTTTTTTTGCTTTACATCGCACAGAGACAGATATGTCTTACGGTGACAATGGGATAGGAAAAGCCTAGGAATTGGAAGGAAGCGGACGTAGCCTTAATTAAGGTATAGCCCCGGCATTTGCCTGGTGTGAAAATGGGAAACCACAGAAAACCACTTTCTGGGTTGCCGACAGTGGGGCTCAAACCCACTATCTCCCGATTACTGGATACTGGCCGCACTTAAGCGACTGCAGCTCTCTAGCTCGGTCCAAAAAAAAAACTAGTAAAAATGGCATGCACCTAACTGAGTTATACACAAGTCATGATTTTATTCTTCAAATCAACTTTAAGAATGTTCCCTCCAAAACTAAGAGTCGGGTCTTGACTAATCCATTATTAGCTGAATTTCAACTGGATCATGTCCTGATCTCCTGCGTAAATACAAGAGGTAACATGAAACTCAAAGTACTCAAACAACTGGACCTAGACTGATTATTATCCTGTAAAATTCTCTCTCGACACAATTCCAGAAAGAGGAAAAAACAATGACCAAACGGGCTCCACAATGAAAAGACTAGCAACAGCGGCCGGCAAGACTAGCCACGTCACTTGAGGGGCATAAGCCGTAAGGAACAACAAGAGGCCAACCGCTTCAAATATTGCTTTTCATACATTTCACAGAAGTTACGACACCTGCAATTATTTAATGCGTTTTTTCTTTGACTATCAGAAGCCCCCCTTCTTCATTTAAGATCAATTGGCGCCTCCATCAGCATGTTCGTATTGTCTGCAAGTGTATTATGGATAACGGGTTCATACAAATAACCATTTTATAAGGACAGTTCTACTTCAAGGACAGACTTTTTGACGTTTTTCATTTTTAAATTTTTTTTAAATGGAACATCAAGAAACAAACGGTGCTTTTTCTGCCCTCAAGACTCTGATCATTAGTTCTAAGCACCAATTTGATTCTAGTGAACTCAGTGCATGCTTGTCAAGTTTTAGGAATCTTAGATGTTTTTGACTATTCTGTGTTGTCCATTTGCATCCATTTTAATCTAAGCTATTAACAAGCAGCTGAAGATGACTCATGAGACAAAACTGATATTTTTTTAATTATGTAATTTAATTGCAAAGTGTATTGAAAAGGTGGAAGTCCTCAAGTCTTATTTTAAAGTATGAAAATACGACTTAGAAAATATTAGAAGACAATGAAAATTTCAGGAAAGCAACAGAAAAATTAAATCCACAAAACTAGTCACAAATACAAGCAGGGCTTCTACAAACAGCAGAAAAAATAGCACAACTAACTAGAACGAAAACATGCTTTGTGGTCAGATGAATGTAACAGACTCTTACAACTCAGACAAAAATCCTGGCATAATTGGTCCTGAAAGAAAAATCAAACCATGTTTCAAGAGCTTTAAAATATTACAAAAATACCAATAGTTACTAAACTGTTAAGGGAAATTTGTAAAGATGGTGAAGATATAAAACTGCAAGCTATAGGAAAAGAATTTAAGGAACATGAAATTACTACAGAACTTAAACAAAAATTCCCCACCATTACTTCAATTTATCAGTGAAAATGGAGA
This sequence comes from Anabrus simplex, assembly GCF_040414725.1. Lineage (NCBI taxonomy): Eukaryota > Metazoa > Arthropoda > Insecta > Orthoptera > Tettigoniidae > Anabrus > Anabrus simplex. Next base: position 829,894,666 of record NC_090266.1, on the reverse strand, counting down.
AAAATTGCCTACACTAATAGCCCTAACTGTGAAATCCTCAACATATTTATCTAAATTACTTAACTGTGAATCACCTCAAGAAGTCTGTCTCCCTAGCATAACTGTTAGGACTATTAGCTGCCATCCTCAATGGCCTGGGTTTGATTCCCAGTACTGCCGGAAGTTTAAGAATGGCAGGAGGGCTGGTATGTGGTTAAAATGGTACATGCAGCTCGTCTCCATTGCGGGTGTGCCTGAAAAGGGCTGCAACTCCTCAGGATGGGGAACACAAGTTTACTTTTACCTCAAGAAAAGTTTCAGTTCAACTTTCCCCAAAGTAATCCAGATTTAATCCCTCCAAATGTCCAGAAAATTAAGGAAGTCTTTCAATCACAAAAAAACTGCAGGGAAAGACCAAGTAATAATAAAAATATAAGACTGATCAAAACAACTACAGGAGAATCTCTCTTCTGCAGATCACTTATAAAATTCTGTCAGAAATCATCCTGAACCATACTGAGCATCAACTGGACCAAGAACTATGAATACCAAGCTAGATTCCAAATACATATAAAAGGTCATCTGTAGAGCAAATCCTTAACTTTGAAAACTCTGCAATCTTAATTCAGTCACACAGTCAAAAAAGTAATTATCACATTTGTTGATTTCAAAAAAGCGTACAACATCATAGATTGTGAATCACTTCTTAACAGAAAGTGAGCTTTATCAAAAAATAAGAAATATCACAGAAACGCTCAGCAAAACAATAGCTGAAAGATACTTTATGGATGAATTTAGGCACATATTTCAAATAAACACAGAAAGGAGAAAAACAGGTGAATCATCTCACCAGTGAGGACCAAAGATGTTAAAATTAACTGTCTAGCCTTTGCTGATGATGTGGCACTAATTGGCAAAAACATCCCAGACGCACTAAACAACTTCCTGTAGTACTAGAACAAGTAGCTAAAATTGGACATCAAATATCAGGAAAAAAGTGAATTTATGACCGACATCAAAACTGCACCATGGAATATCAACATTGATACTAATAGAATTTCCAGAGTGAAGGAATTTAAATACTTAGATGAATGGATTACAGAGAATGGTAATGAAAAGAAATCCATAACATCAAGAATTCAGAAGATGGAAACTGCTTTCGAACTAACAAAAACTGTTTATGACAAACAATACCTCTCCTGGAACAGTAAGATTCAACATTACATAATGGTGATACTTCAGAAACCCTCAATCTGCAGCAATAAGAATTAAAGGAATAATCAGATATTAAGGCACAAAGAATTATGAGAAAATCCTTAGGGCCAAGAGTTAAAAATGGAATTCATTATCCTAAAACTAATTCTGAAATATATGAACATCTTTCCAAAAACACAGATACAATGCGACAGATCCAATTTACAGGGTATTTAGAAAGAATGGACTCTACCGGACTTTCCCATAAAATTTACAAATTTCTGCAAAACAAGGCCGCTAGACTAAAGTGGTATAAACTAATGCAGAATGACCTTATTGAACTAGGATCACCAAATCTACTAGATATGAATGATATCAGAATTATTGTCCAAACACAAGGATTTGAGGAAGAACAGAAACCTACACGAGGTAAATGGTCGGAGGAACGGATGAAGTCCTTAAGAATGAAAAGCTACTGGACAAGAAGAAAGGCCGAAAAAATGTTGGTTCTGTATAGTCCTAGGCGACCCATTCACGAAGAAGCAGCAGGCCATTATCTGTTAAAATGCAAGCAAATTTCTAATTTTGCATGACTACTATTATACTGATCGTATCTAAGGACCTTCATTTTTTACATGGAATCCAATCCACAAGGACAATTTTGCAGTTCAAAAATACTTTTAATCGCGGCGAGAAATCCGTGAAGCTGTCTCAATTACCGTACCTCCACAATCCTCACTTTTTGCAAAAACAGGCTCCTACATAACATTTACGTCTCATTTAAATCCCTGATCACCCTCCAGTCTGTATCCCTTTTACACAGTATCCTACTGATAGTCTCTGCTTCCTTAAACTTATCCCACGCTGTCGTAACCAGATTCCACACATTCCGAACTATTCCTACTTGCCATACATCGTTGGTACCAACGTGGAAAATTACAACCTTCTCCTTAGCCCTCCTTCTTCCTTTCTACTTTCTTCAATATTGCCTTAACCTAATTCCTGGATAACACTACACTGGTTTCAGCTACTCTCCAGGTCTTCCTTAAATTCCCTGAGGGCTGTAGAACTACTTCCTCCTACCCTCTCATGACCCTGTTCCATCACAATCTTCCTATCCTCTACTTTATATTTCCCTTTCCTCTTGCCTGGCCCCTCCTCTGTAACACTTCCCTGCCCCATCTTTCATTTTACCTGCAGTGACTCATGCCAATTCCTCACCAATACTTCTTCTGAACTCGTTCCCTGACGAGTAAGTACTAATAGCCCTCATTTCCCTTCCCCACCTGTCTTCCACAACTTCTCACCTTCCTCCCCCTCCCACTTGCCTAACTACCGTACCCTGTACGTTGAAATGAAATGGCGTTTGGCTTTTTTAGAGCCGGGAGTGTCCGAGGACAAGTTTGGCTCGCCAGATGCGGGTCTTTTGATTTGAGGCCCGTAGGCGACCTGAACGTCGTGATGAGGATGAAATGATGATGAAGACGACACATACTCCCAGCCTCCACGCCAGCGAAATTAACCAATTGTGGTTAAAATTCCCAACCCTGCCAGGAATCGAACCCGGCACGCTAACCATCTAGCCATGGAGCCGGACACCCTGTACGTTGATTGAGGGAGACATACCTTCATTCCTGTCTTCCGTTAAAAACTTATGTATCTCCCTTAAACTAGCTATCTTTTCCCTCATCTTCCTTAATGCCCACTCACACACACATACCCTACACCTGCCTCCCTCAGTCATTCTTTTATCTTCTTCACAGAAATGTGAAATAAATTGAAAATATTAACTGACATAAAATATTGTATTCTGTGAATGTGTATCTATCAGAGGAAAGAAATATTGTATACTATACAATGGTTTCACAACAATGAATCAAGCAAGATAAAATAACTACACTAAAATGATTTTGCTTAGGCATGCCCGAATTATAAAATAATATGAATACCAGTTTAGTTGAAACTACAGAAATGTAGTTTCACCAAATACGTTAATACACAGACATATCATTGTTAAACATAGCCATATTTTATGTAGGCCTTATCCGTGACTAAAATTACCATAATTTCACCAAGTCACAATTGAGCCTAGATCCTGAAACTCGTTGTGGAGTACAAAATGTAGGTAATAAAAATTGACTTGTAACAGTTCAATTATTCTTAAAGATTATTATTATTATTATTATTATTATTATTATTATACAAGGGAAGACGTAAAAAAAAAAAAAAAAAAAAAAAAAAAGGAGCTCTCAATAACTTTTCTTGAAACTAAGCTGGAGATGTAAACTATAAATGTCGAATTGTATGAATCAGCTGAATTACTCGACCGTATGCCAGCAGGAGAATGTTTTAATTCGAAGAGCAGCAATAATGATAAACAATAAAAGACAGTCAGTTATCTTGTTGACGAAATACCTTGTATTCTCTTGAAGTCTTTATATTTTTAACTTAATTTACAATGCTACCCGTATTTTATTCATTACCGGTATTTAAAGAAGAAGTTTCCTTCATAATGGGGGAAACAGAAGTGCTATAGACTACGAAATATCGTGTCTAATACCTATACTTTACAAAATACTATAAAACATGCAGCTGATAAGACAACCAATGCAGATTGTTTTATCTTCAAAATGTACAGCTTATTCTGTCCGACTCGTTGGCTGAATGGTCAGCGTACGATTCCCGAACGGGTCGGGGATTTTAACCTTAATTGGTTAATTCCAATGGCTCGGGGGCTGGGTGTGTGTGGCGTATTCAACATTAGAAATCATCCTAGATAGGGCCCTCATCTTCACAGACATGCAGGTCGCCTAATAGGCCGTCTACTAGAAAAAGACCTGCACCAGGCCTCTCCGGAGGCCATACGCCATTATTATTACAGCTTTTTCTGTGTAAAAAGAACAGAAAAGTTGAAATCTTTCTCTTAATTTGTTGAAATTAACTGTAAACAATTAATGTGTCACTCTAAGACGAGGTAATTGTCAATTCCCTGCTATAGAAAGAATACTTGAAATGTACCCTGCATTGGAATAATATTTCGTGTCTCAGTCTAAGACTGCCAAAGATTCTAATTCAGTTTCTTGAGAACAGATTAAGGGGACCTTATCTTTGGCATTTTTATTCCTTATGTCAGTGCTTCATTTTAAAATTCCAGAAATAGGAAGAGAATGCAATTCCATTGTTGAAAGTTTAGATATTCTCAATTATGTTTATGATGTTTAAGAAAATAGGTTTCAACCTTCACCTATCCGCTGTTCCCAAAGCGACCTGATCGGATAATGTAACTGACTGGCAGCTCGGCACGCCGTCCACCCTGCCACTCACAGCTTTTTTTATACCTCCAACTCCATTAGATGTTTATACTGTTGTCTTGCGTCTGGTAATCACGCATATCGCTCATGGCTTACGCCTGGCAAGTTCTGTGCATGTCACATCAGAAGTGCATTTCTGAGGACTATTCATAAAAACCACACGAATAGCGACTGAAGCGCCCTCGTACGACATATTTACATACGCCATGGAATGAATCTTGAATCTTTTGGTTATCCTCCACTGAAGGGACTTTTTATTAACTTCGCAGTTAATTACACTTCATTTTACAAGAAGCGCGAACTGGCATGTCAGTTAGAATACTTCTTGGATCATAAGCAATTATTTAAGCCGAAAAAGGACGTGTCCTTGGTCGTTCAATGGTATCCTCATTCATTAATTTCACTCGACCTGCATTCTGACGAGCAAACCCTTTCCACTTCCTTCTGGTATGAGCAGGTATTTATTCCTAAAAAAAAAAAAAAAAATGAGCCAGTGTACATTTGAAACATGTTTGAATTACAGCTCCGTAATTGAAGGGGATGCGCTGCTTTCCTTCGACGTGGTCCTAAATAGAGTAGTTACCTGCATTCCACAATATGAAAGTTGTTATTTTTTGTAAACTTGAGGTTAGTGGCATCATGGTCTCAATTTTGAGTAGCTACCAGAGGAATGAAAACCCTTCCGGTCACGGTGACAACCAGAGTTCAATGTTCTCTACACCAAAACACCTCCGTACCAATATGGATAGCAACAGATGGGGCCAAACAGGTCATCGACCACAGAACCTGAAACCGACCAACGAATGGCACAGATAAGCAACTGTAAGCGTCTTATTAAACGTTTTAATGTGTGCTGAACTCCTGACGTGGACTGCTGCAGCTGCAACTTTCTAGTTACAGGTCCCTGACTCAGCCCAGCTAAATTTAAACACTTTGAACAGGTAATACCACTTCCAGCGTGTCAGTTACGGCTTGCTGTACTCCTTGAGATACTATTTTCAGTACGGTACCGTGATAAGAAACCATTTCCCAGGGGAAGATCTTACTCGCCACCGCTCGCCACCTTCTAACAGCCAAGGTAATGATTATTACACTCTTTATAACTCTTTATGACAACTTAGTAATTTCGTGTCCTCAATCCCGAGGTGGTGAAGCTCTATTCAGGCACACCCCCAATGGAAGTGAGCTGCATGTACCATTTCAGCCACATACCAGCCCTACTGCCATTCTTAAATTTTTGGCAGTACCGGAATCGGTCCCGAGGACTGCAGCAAATAGTGCTAACCGTTACGCTACGGAGGCGAACTTTATAACAATGATACGTGTTCCAGTATCTTAAACTGCTATAGTTTTAAAGAGACTTCGTAGTACTGGAATTCCGCCGATCAAAGTTGCAAATCCCTCATCCACTTTTGTTCATTTTCGTAACTTAAGTCGCCAACTTTCGTATCTGATGATCTCTCAACTGCTGTTCTCACGAGGCAACAACCCTGTTTTAGCCTGCATGCCAAAATCCGTGAATAGAGCTGGGAATCGAAGCTATCCTCTGTACCAGAGTGGTGGCTAAAGCGACAATGGAGCATCAACTGTATCAATGTCTATCTGCTTCATTACGATGCCATTCATCCACACTCTCCCACAAAACGTCTTACTAAGATCTCCACACTAGGGTACACGTCAGGCGTAAGTTAATACGAAGGGTTATACCAGTCCTGCACATAATACAGTTATTGGTCAGGCACCGGCAGTTAAGATTTTGAGTACCACAGATCAACAGAAAGACCCCTTTCTTTTATGAGATTATATAATTCCCAACAGAGCTATCCTATCAACATCAGAAGGAAATGGAAAATGGTATGAAATACAAAAAGGTACCGGGAAAATGAGAATTTTGTTGAAATATTTAACGACCAGTGTAAAATGAGCTCAACATGTCAAATAATATTTCAGAGTACAAAGATTTCTCCTTCCTACTGGCCTGATGAGGCAGCAACTGCACTCAACTCGCTGTTGCTTTCTACAACAGGCCTGGGACATTTTAATCTAGGATTGAGAAGGAAACGACCATGACTAATGAAGGCACTTCAGCATTCGTATGAAACTAAAATGGAAAATCACGTCTACGGTGGCCGAAAATGAGATTATAATCTACTGTTCTCTGCTTAGATAGGTCATCTGAGGATGAGGAATTGGAACGCGGGCCAACGTAATAATTTCGGAATGTTCCTAGCATACCGTTCTCGTTGTGGTGGAATTTATTCACTTTTAAAACTAACCGGGCAGTTGTATTAATTTTCCATTGCTACTAACACACACATGGTGGAATAATTCATATACCTTTAAAACTAACCTAACTGAACAATAAAACACATCCAGTTATTCAGACCCTGGAATGTCTTATACAACAAAGTAACAGCCAATCACCAGATCCATCAAACCCGACAATGTGTATTATAATCATTATAAAATATCAAAGCCGTCTTATTAACAGTGCTGATGGTGGTGCTTATTATTATCATCATCATCATCATTATTATTATTATTATTATTATTCATATACAGTCGTATCAGCACACTAAATTTTATTTCAGATAAATTGTTTTAAAAATATTTCAACACTTCGAGTCCGAAAACCGGCTCTGAAATAAAATTTAGTGTGCTGATACGACTGTATATGACTAATTATAGTAAGACAATGTGTACATGAAATATTTTTAAACAGTGTATTGTACCCTTGTGACTAGGGATATGGGTGCAGTATTTGCTTGCTTCAGAATGAGGAAATACTGCCCGATAACAGGATTGCTGGTGTACCGGATTGCAGTTAATTCCCTTCTGCGACTGGGTAAAGGGTATTCGAAATAAATACCAAACCAGCATTTTCTTGGATATGAAGAGAGGTTAAAACACGTACAGAATGACCATAGTCCATGACAGAATTCGAACCTATGATTTCCGGAAGGCGCGATTTTTTCAGACGAAAAAGGAACCACCTGTGCCAAGCCAGTCTGTCTAAAATTGTAAATACGATTTCTATATTAAAAGGTCTATACAGTAAGTGCACTTTAATAATAATAATAATAATAATAATAATAATAATAATAATAATAATAATAATAATAATAATAATAATAATAATAATTTCTCTATTTAGTACGAATGCTAGCAGTGACATGCTGGAGTTGTATAACATATGCCACTTCCTGACAAATAGTGACACCGAGCGAATTGGCCGTGCGGTTAGGGGCGAGCAGCAGTGAGCTTGCATACGGGAGATAGTGGGTTCCAACTCCACTGCCGACAGCCCTCAAGATGGTTTTCCGTGGATTCGTATTTTCACACTAGGCCAAGGCCGCTTCCTTCCCACTCCTAGACCTTTCCTATCCCATAGTCGCCATAAGACCTACGTATCTATGTCAATGCGACGTAAAAGAAATTGTCAAATAATAATAATAATAATAATAATAATAATAATAATAATAATAATAATAATAATAATAATAATAATATCCGAAAATCATAAAAAAGTAGTTAGCGGGACATAAAACTATAACGTAATTAAACAAGAGACGCCGAATGTTGTCCCGCAAGATATCTTGTAAGTGCAAGTAAACCTGTCGATACTAGACTCGGAATGAGCCGGGATCGAACCCGCCAACTTGACTCAGAAAGCCAGCACTTCACCGTCTGAACTACTCAGCCTGGCTAGAAAAGCACCCTTTTATTGACAAAGTGTATATAAACCTATATAATAGAGTACTAATCAGCCAATGAATCTATGATAATGTGTTCCTTTCTTTCGGTCGTGCTTGTTCTTGGGAACTTGAAATATATTCAGTCTATCACTTTTTGTCCGTCAACATCATTCAATGATTTGACATCTTCCTTTCGAGGAGTCAGGCCATTTCGAAGGTGAAAAATCGTTACTTAAGATTGTCGTCATTTCTATGCTTCACACTGGATGGCAGACTACCCCGTCCTACTATTAGGCCAACATCGCGGCTTAATGGATGGTTAAAAGAAGAAAGAGCAGAAGAAAAATTCAGCTTCTAAAGAGTGTACTATTCACAAACCTATTGCGTACCTAACATAGTGGTACTACGCGCAAGTAAATGCGACCCATGGTGTTCCCTGCGTGATGGTATTAATTACAAGTAGTCTCATGGTTCTAATTGGATCATCCCTTGGTCGCCCCTTTTAGTCGCCTCTTACGACAGGCAGGGGGTACCGTGGGTGTATTCCACCTCTGCGTCCCCTACCCACAGGGGGTTTTTGTGTTTGGTCCGCGAGAGGTATTCTATTTTCCTCAAGTCCGCCGGCAGGCCGGTTAGGACCCCCCTAGCCGCCATCGGGAACGCGCCACGTGGGAGTATCCCCCACCCCCCAGCCCTCTGCTACGAACGTAGTAGGTTCGTGGCCAATTCTCTAAAAGGGATGCCTTAATGAGTCAGTAACTTTAATGTGATGGATCTTCCGTATTTAAGCACCGGGTGTTTAAAAAAAAAAAAAACTTTGAAATATGAATTATCGACTATTAGGCTTCAGAATATCGATGAACAGTTCAAGCAAAAGTTTTCTGTGCAGTCTAGGGACCAATACGTATCATTCAAAAAAATTGATAACAATGAAGTTTATCCATAATTAGCTAGTTTACGAATACCATAACTGACAAACGAATTTTAGAGTTCCAGGGAGTTGATCCAGGGTCAGGATACAATTACAAAACTAGTGCGTACTTTTCTTTCCATTATACTGGACGAGTCTAGTCTACTTCCCTAGTCAGCCCTGTCTCGCTTGCAACTTGATTCCACCAAATGCCATGCTTCAGGAACTCCTCATAACGCCATAAACTAGCTTGAGATCTGGTTACATCGAGATCCGGTTCTTGAAGTTTCAGCTCGGCACCCAGGCTTAACCATTCTGTCACAATGAAAAGACATGATGGACGTAAAAGTCTTACAACAGATCATTCAATTATTATTATTATTATTATTATTATTATTATTATTATAGGCGTGACAATTTCAGAAAGCGAACTACTACCAGCGTGTTTCTGAAGGGACAAAACATGACCATGACCACCTCAGTTCCTGGAAGCGAGCTGGAAGCCAGCAGTCTATCACATCTTGCACCCTGCTGAGCTAACTAGTTCTAAGTGATCCTTGTTTGGGGTGGAGAAGTTGCCAAACCACTTTCTTCCACTCTCTTCAGTGTTTACACTTTCTTCCTGTCGAGTTCAAAAGAGGATTTGGCAACTCCAGCTATAGTAAATTGCAAAGTCCCCTCCGTACAGGCCATGAAGGCCCTTGTAGGAGTGGAAGGTAAAGGCTTCCACCATTGTTAACCTCGGCACGTGATGGGGAAGAGTGGTTAAGCTCTATGCCCGGCCGCCTTTGCCCCCAGGAATTAACCTGGTACTCATTTTTTGTGTAGGCTGAGTGAACCTCAGGGCCGTAAGTGGAAATCTCGTTTCTTAAATTTTACGACTTCCTGGCGGGGATTCGAACCCACGTCCTTCCGGGCGAACCGAGCACGCCTTTACCGCCTCGGCCAGGCAGCCCCTACTCCAGCTATAGTGCACGTAGTAAATCCTATAAGCCGCTAATAGACACCGGGTTGCCGCTGGAGAGTAGTGGTGTGAGACGAGGTTGTTATGTTTTGTCCCCAAGTATACTGGTTTTAAGAGACACCGGTGTGCTGGAATTTTACCCAGAACGGGGGTTCTTTGTATCAGTAAATGCACCAATAAAGTCTCTCGCACTTAAGCAATCTTAGGGAGCTTTCACTCCAAAATGGTAAGTCACTTAAGAGGAGAGTCCAGGTAAACCAGCATGTCCGTCAGATCCAGACTTTCAGCAGGAAGGTAAAACGTAAATTCGCAACAGGGTAACAGCTTTTGAATATGCAACTTTACTTTTTTTTCAATGAAAAATGAAAAGGTCTCTATACAACTAGCACATATTTTAAAAATAACATAATTCCATGTGTAAAATTGGACATATTTAATTTTGCACAAACCGAGCTCGATAGCTGCAGTCGCTTAAGTGCGGCCAGTATCCAGTATTCGGGAGATAGTAGGTTCGATCCCCACTGTCGGCAGCCCTGAAAATGGTTTTCCGTGGTTTCCTATTTTCACATCAGGCAAATGCTGGGGCTGTACCTTAATTAAGGCCACGGCCGCTTCCTTCCCACTCCTAGCCCTTTCCTGTCCCATCGTCGCCGTAAGACCTATCGGTGTCGGTGCGACGAAAAACTAGCAAAAAAAAAAATGCACAAAACTGCATGCGACCTCAGACTCAAGCAGGGCTCGTTCCTGCGGGGAATAAGGAGGCTGAAACTCACGTGATAAATACTCGATCTGTGATGATTAGTTTAGACATGTTCTCATTCGCTTGGACCCACCACTAGGACATGTCTGCTTTAAATCAGACCTAGATTGTTGTACCTTCAATATTAGGAGGATCGGTTCAGTTTTGGTCACATTTCAGTTGAGAAATCGATTCAAACGGTACTTTTGTATTTAAAAAAAAAGAAGCTTACTTAAACGAAGGTAAAATACCAGGGAAATGCCCTCGTGGAAGACCAAGAAAGAAAATTCAGGATGCAGGAGCTATGCAGACGCAAAACATACTGCACAGGATCGACCCAGTTGGAGAAGACTCATCGCATTGGCAAACCACTTATCAGACTGAATTACTGAAAGAAGACAAAGTTTTGATATTTTTGGACATGTCTGGCTTTGCCTGGACGCTCCTCATGGCATGCCACTTGAAAAACAAATCCACAAATATATATATAAAACTGTCATACACAAGCCTGCCAAGTCTTTCTCTGAAGCCACTCACAAGGAGATCTTTCCAACGTGTCTCCACAGTTTTGATCAATTTTCAATTAAGTGCAGGGCATGGCAAGAACTTGCAACGGTTCAAATTACACGGCGGAACAACCACCCAGTTTCGAGAAAACTGAATTTGAATAATTCGACAGTGCTTCACAAGAACAGCGTGCAACACATTCCCACAACGAAGCCCAGTGCAACGAGCAAGCTCTCCGCTTCACAAGCTCGTGATAAACGGATCGAATTTCTCTTCCGTTGTGTTTTTGTGTGTTGATGTTCCTTTTTGCGTTTTTTTTTTTTTTTTTTTTTTTTTTTGCAATGGACGATTTGAATACTCCTTATGGATTCGAAAACGCGGCCTTTCTTCGGTATGCTAGGTGCTATATAAATTAATCTTCTTTATGATAGTAACTCTTGCAACGTATACCGTACTATAAATGCCAGACTTCCTATAATATCGACGAAAACAAAACAAAAACTTCTCAAATGCGGTTTTCCTTTTTTGCTAGGGATTTAACGTCGTACTAACATATCCAAGATTTTCGGCGACGTAATGATGGGAAAGGGGAAGGTAGCAGCCGTAGCCTTAATGTACGGTTCCAGCATTTTTCTGGTGTGACCATCTGAAACCATTTACAGGGTTGCTGAGAGTGATATTCGAGTCCACCTTCTCCTGAATACAAGATTTAAAATGTTTATAAAATCTTTAATAGTGAATGGGTTTTGGAGACTGTTTAGAAACAGAGCGAGATCTTTGCGTGGTACGGGCCATGAAGCTGTAAACTTGCATTCGGGAGATGGTGGATTCGAGTCCCACCATCGGCAGCCGGCTGTCCGTGATTTCCCATTTACACACCAGGCGTAGTAGTTCGAAAGTAGGTTGCAAACACCAGTCGGAACAGCCACTTAATTTGGATGCAGGTGTTCCGCATTGCCAATTCATTCCCCAGGTGAAGAACTCAGACCTGGCCGGGAATCCAACCAGGAGGCCAGGCGGCAGAGCCTAAATTTTGACCCTGAATAGACAATTTTGACAGGAATCCGTATTTCAAAATGAAAGTTTAATTTCCCTTCGTATAACGTCAGTAGTTTTGCCTTCCACACATACAACACTCCTTCCTTCTAAGGAAATAGAGCAATAAGAGAATTAATCTGCAAGGACATTGCTCGCAAACGAGACATACAACTGACAAGCGATGTGAATTTAAAACATAATGATATCCCAGGTCTCTAGAAACAAAGAAGCTTATATGAAGTGTTAAGAAAAACATACTCAGCAACTCTGCTAATTTGTTAAGTGATAGATGTCGGATAATCTGTTATGGGTTTCATGCCAAAGTATGCAGATGCAAACGCTGCAAAATTAACCTTAAAACTATCAGTGTAGTTAGTAATTGACAGTAGTCTAATCGGGCTTTTGGTTTACGTGGCTGCTGATATTGTGATTATAACCACGGGATCTGCAGTTTATGTAGAATCCAAGCCACAAGGACGTAACACTTCCATTCCAAAAATCCACTTCGCTCTGAATCGAACCATGGCAGCCTTGGTGAAAAGCCAGAGACTATGCCACTCGGCTATCGCATCTCAAGTCCGAACATTTGTGTGACTACATGTCAGAGGCGGAAGGGGTTTGAGCAGTTGAATTCCGGTAGACGTCACCGTACAAATTGGAGAGTGATTAATATCTGACAGCATAAAATCTTAGTTGGGCATTAAATGAGGTTTGTACGATGCAGACGAGCCCATGTGCTGCAGGGTGAGTGACAGGATGAACGTTCACTTAGCTATACTAAGGCCCACGAGAGTTGGAGTCTTGACCTTTAGCGTTAACGGCGAGAAAAAGTTGGCTAACGTTGCTCGAAAATGGTATGTTGCCATGGCAACGATAACGGCGCTGCCACATTTAAGGAATCTATCGCAACGTGTGTTGGCTTGCTCTCAGTCGCTTTTGTGATAATATTCGGAGTTGTACTGTGTTAGTTGCTGATGCTTTATGTGTTTATGCGTTTGTTTTCTGAGAATTATTTTAGTTGCTAGTTCTTTGTTTTGTAAGTTAATCGGTGGCTAGTTGCACAGTTCTATTCTGTATTTAACATTTGCATTAGTTGAGATTATCGTTAGAAACTGATGATTATGTTCGTGATTTGGTATATTTATCGGCACTGACGTGTTCTGTCTTAAATGCTGGCATTATTAGCACTAGCATAAGAACGGGTCAAAATTTATTGAATTGCATTAGGCCTGCATGTGTTATTAAACACTCAGCCTGTATGAAAGGGTGATATGTCGCAGATAGAGGCGACTGACAACGCAGCGTACTACGTAGTTACCGTTTTCGCCGCTCTTTCCTTTGAAAAACGTTTAAGAAAGAGCTAGGTAAACAATTTATAGGAAATCTTCCACCGGGGCGACAGCTCTAAATGTAGATGACTGACTGACTGAAGGGTAAACAGTGGGCGCACTACGACTGCTACTCTTATCACATCTAGCGACAAAATATGGACGGAACGATATTCTTACAGTGTTCAAAACGATGAAGACGTTCCGAACCACAGGGACACGACTTTTCATTCCAAAAATTCTGTTATGAAAAGTTAAAAAAAAAAGCGAAGTCTTGATTGCAAATAAACATCAATGTGGCACTCCACACGAAGCACGGTCTTCTTCAAAAAGCGAAGAAGCGGGCCCGGAAGAAGATACATGTATCTACTAACTCTACAATCAAGAATTAGGCGAACTTCACAAAAACAGGTTGTCACAGAAATGCCAGCTCAGCTTACGACAAAGTTTTCCATCAGCAAAGGTGTATATCTCAAGGAAATCGAGCGGAACCCGAGAAGTGCGATGGCGGAGTTCATGAAGAACAGTAGCGGGGATTAAGCGGGGCGAAGTTGGGCGGCACCCCCACCCAGCACTTTGTGGAGAAAACCTTACATTTTTATTCCATTTTAGCCAGCTGAAACTAGGAATTACAGGAATTACAAAAAAAAATTAGCAATTTGTACAAGCCCTCTGTCTTATCAGGTAATTCTTTCCTTTAATTATTAAAATTATTAGCGGAAATACGCACAAAAATAGCATTCGTCGCGGCTAACCGATCTGCATAGCACCACAGCAAGTAGCGGATACTCGCGCAGCAGCGTATGCCATGTGCTATGAGGAAGGGTAGCAGGGGTATATTTTTTGCCAAGATAATGGACACTGAGGTAGGATTCACCCGCTTGCCGCGCGCATTCGTCAGTCTAGCAGTCGCTTTCGCGTCTGTTAGTTTCTTAGCGTGTTGTCAAATACTTAACGATTTTTTATTATATAATCACGCAGTAAGTCTAATTGTAATACATGTATAATATTGTTCATTTGGTGAAAGTTTCATTGTACAGTATTGCATCAAAATCTCAAGAATCTATTATTACCGCACTTAAGTTGGTAAACTGTCAACTTTTACCTCTGTCGAAATTAGTTCAGAGAACATCAAAAAACAATTTGGTAGCTTCTCTTTTTCTAAGTTTGATGTATATACCTCCCCCGCAAACCCGGGTACTTTTTGTTGTTGTAACCCCCACCCCCCTCTTCTAAATCTCAATCCCGGCTACTGATGAAGAGTTGCTGAAGATTAAAAATGGCAGGAATTTTCTCCTGGCGGATAACAAATGTGGCGAGAAGATTACAATTTTCAATGAAAATTTAAGAAGAGAGGGATTGAAATAATGTAATTTTTTTATGGATGGAACTTCCCAGATGTATTCAATTCATGTTGATCCTGGAAGCCGGTTGTACTATAGTGCATACCAATGACAATATTGCCTGCGACGCTTACAGATACTGACCCGCTACACTCGTGTGAACCGCTGGAATCTTCTACCGCTTTTCCCACATTTGTAGCGTCGCGGGTGCGAAATGCGTGACACATGATTTGGCCCTGTTTTACGACCAGATTCCCTTCCTGGCGCCAACCCTATATGGAGGGATGTAATCACTATTACGTGTTTCTGTGGTGGTTAGTAGTGTGGTGTGTTGCCTGAATATGAAGAGGAGAATGTTGGAACAGACACAAACACCCAGTCCCCCAGCCAGAAGAATTAATCAAAAGCGATTAAAATCACCGACCCAGCCGGGAATCGAACACGGGACCCTCTGAACCGAAGGGCAGTACGCTGACTATTCAGCCAATGAGTCGGACGAACCGCTGGAATATCCCACAGTAATTAAAGAACAAACGGTTAGAAACTTGCTACAAATATGTGTAGTAAGCCAGTCTTAGGCGTGTTGCAAGTGATTTGTGACCACTCATGGAATAATCGTGATGTTTTCCAAACAGGCCATACTGGCAAAACACAAGCCATATTTTAAACAATACTAACAAATGAGCTAGAGGAAATCAAAATTTTGAGAGGGTCAGCAGAAATTAGTCGCATATTGTTCCCAAAGTTATTGGGAAAGATTTTACTTCTCATGGACACAGGAGAAACTATGTAATAAGGTTATAGAATGCTAAGAAGTCTCAAATGACAGGAGGAGGAAACATACGCTTAAACGTATCTTTTATTTGATATTGAAGTCAAATGGCACAACAACCGGTTTATATACGAATAAATGTCTGGAATCGTGAGTCAGAAGGAACAGGCACATGCTTAGGAGCGAATTGGCGGTTTCAATGTTCTTAGAATAAGTACGACAGCTTTCTAGTTTTAATGTTCTTGCTGGCAAAGGGGAGGCGGAAAATGTATCTACAGAAACTCACTCTCCTTCACCACTTAAATTTAAGCAATGCTCTAGTCAAGCACCATCATTCCCGAGGTATGTAACAAGTATAGTTATTTATCATTTCCTATAACTTCAACACCAGCCCAAGCTCCAGCCCCATGCTCGGCATTTGATTTTTGATTTTTTACAATTGGCTTTACGTCGCACTGACACAGATACAGTAGGTCTTACGGCGGCGATGGGATAGGAAAGGGCCAGGACTGGGAAGGAAGCGGCCGTGGTCTTGAGGTGTGAAAATGGGAAACCACGGAAAAACATCTTCAGGGCTGCCGACAGTGGCGGTCGAACCCACTATCTCCCGAATGCAAGCTCACAGCTGCGCGCCCCTAACCGCACGGCCAGCTCGTTCGGGGTATTCGAATTTATTGTACATATTGAATAATAGAGGCTTATTTAATATATGCATTTGTCTGGTAATTTATCGAAATTTATAAGAAAATAAGAGGGTGATTTGTTTTCATGTGTGATGTGTTCCATCAATATTAATTTATCAAAGCGAATATAAATACTAATTTACGTTTACGTAGCGAGGCTACACGGACAATGTGACTGGTTAACATACCGTGCTCGAGTCCAGAGCAGCGATTCCCAATCAGGATTCCACGAAAATTCATAAACTATCTTAAGAAGAGTCATAACTCAATCTTTGTCATTCTGTGGTGGACGCTGCAGATGAGCTTGGCTGTCGATCGACATGCGTTTGTTTATTCAAGTTGCGGCCAAGAATAAAATGACTGCTCCATGAGACAAGCCAAAATATCACACTGAACTGTAAATGCAAGCAAATTTAACGCATTTAAAGCTCCCTTTACGTTCTTAACCGAGAGTGAATTATTTGCAGATGGGGTATTCATATATACACTATATCTGAAATGCTTTCCCATAAATACAGCTTCCGTCAATGTTTTTGTAGGTTGTAAAATTAATATCAATTCCTTTTTGTGATGAGTATTGGATAAATAATGTTCTAAATTGTTATTGAAAATATAATTATAATTTGGCTCACCCATTTTACAACACTATTTTATATTTTGCTCCAAGTTACAGTATGTGCCAGGCAGTTGGGTTCTCCGCGGTTTAGTTAAATATTTCTAAGTTTCCCTAAAACAAAAATAAGAGTCGGAGAACACTGCTTTTAGAGTTTATATTAGACATGCCCAGTTGTCTGCAGGTGGAGGAACGTCATTCCGCAAGGCATTTTCAATTAGGACTGCTGCCCTTTTAACACCCCAGGAAAGATTTATTTTGCTTTATCAGTAGTTAAACGTTGTACTAAGACATCAAACAGCATTTGCCTGGTGTGAATATGGGAAAACTACGGTAAACCATCTTCAGGGTTGCCGTTGACGAAATTCGAGCCCACCATCTCCCGGAAGATGTCTTACAGGAGTTCCATTTATCTAGTTAACCCTGGTAAGCAGTGGGTGGGCTTGGCTATGGACATTGTAACGTACCTTTAACCTCATGCTCTTATCAGATACGGTGGGTAAAGTAAGAATTCATACACTATACATAACTCTTGCAACAGATATTTAATGAAAATGAAGCTCATTCTTTTACTATTACACGAAGGATAAAGTACACTCAGCCGCACAAATATTGGCCGCCGAGGAAATATTAAATTATGCACATTCTCGAAACGCGAGGATATTCGTAAACTATGCATAGCCGGTGGCCCAAGGGATGATACTTGGAATCCAACCACCAGCACAATATGTACATCCTATTTCAAACCCGAGGACTTCGAAAGAAAGCCATCTTCTGCGACGACCAATTTGTGCAGTTGAGTGTACCAGTAACAGAGAGTACCGTGTGTCTTTATAACTAAAATAAAAATGGCTTTCTCTCAGCAAAAACAGAAATCAAATTTTCAACTTTTTATAAGTAGGTTTTCAGTAACGCTGCAATTTTTACATCAGTACTTCATGTACATTCCCCGTGCGTCCACTATTAGTCCAGTCAAGATGTACATCCGTGCTTGCAAAAGGTCCAGTCGTTCTGAATTTTTTATATGTTGTTAGGACCTAAACCAATAATAAAAAAAAACAGATTTGCAATTTCCAAAGTGTTGTGCGAGCGGCGGTGTACCCAAAAAACCATGAAATTTTCGGACTTTTTTCAGGTTTTGCTCAATACCTTAGTGAAGGAAGGGTCTGACTGGAATAGTCACTCTATGTGCTTTTAAAGGAAACTAAATTTTCTACAATTTGAGACCAGGGCGAGCTCTATGCAGCCATTGGTTCCCAAGATACAGTTCTTTGAAAATAGGTCATTTTTTCAAAAAAGTTAAATTTGTTTGAATTGGTCATATATTTTGTGAAATATCTTCTAAAATATGTATCCCACCCCAAATATTACATAGAATGAAGTTGTAGTAAATTTAATTAGCTTTCATTTGAGACCAGATTGGTACCTGTAGGCCCAGCGGTTCTCTCAAAAACGGCAGATAACAAAAGACAGTCGTAAGTGGGTTTTGGGGGAAATGCAAATAAACTGTTCTCACGTCCTTTTATGGTTTTATTTATCAAACAGTTAAAATTTATTTATTTTTGTTATTGTTAGAAAAAAAATTGGTGAAAAAATAAAAAGATAATATACTTATCGGGAATTACGTCTTCATCAAACATTGTTTTATATACATACACTGACTGACAGAGCAAATGCAACACCAAGAAGGAGTGGTCAGAACTTTATGCCAATTGCAGGGTAGACTGACGTCACTGAGGTATGCTCATGATGTGAAATGCGCCGCTGTGCTGCGCACGTAGCGAACGATAAATGGGACACGGCGTTGGCGAATGGCCCACTTCGTACCGTGATTTCTCAGCCGACAGTCATTGTAGAACGTGTTGTCGTGTGCCACAGGACACGTGTATAGCTAAGAATGCCAGGCCGCCGTCAACGGAGGCATTTCCAGTAGACAGACGACTTTACGAGGGGTATGGTGATCGGGCTAAGAAGGGCAGGTTGGTCGCTTCGTCAAATCGCAGCCGATACCCATAGGGATGTGTCCACGGTGCAGCGCCTGTGGCGAAGATGGTTGGCCCAGGGACATGTGGCACGTGCGAGGGGTCCAGGCGCAGCCCGAGTGACGTCAGCACGCGAGGATCGGCGCATCCGCCGCCAAGCGGTGGCAGCCCCGCACGCCACGTCAACCGCCATTCTTCAGCATGTGCAAGACACCCTGGCTGTTCCAATATCGACCAGAACAATTTCCCGTCGATTGGTTGAAGGAGGCCTGCACTCCCGGCGTCCGCTCAGAAGACTACCATTGACTCCACAGCATAGACGTGCACGCCTGGCATGGTGCCGGGCTAGAGCGACTTGGATGAGGGAATGGCGGTACGTCGTGTTCTCCGATGAGTCACGCTTCTGTTCTGTCAGTGATAGTCACCGCAGACGAGTGTCTCGTCGGCGTGGGGAAAGGTCAAATCCGGCAGTAACTGTGGAGCGCCCTACCGGTAGACAACGCGGCATCATGGTTTGGGGCGCTATTGCGTATGATTCCACGTCACCTCTAGTGCGTATTCAAGGCACGTTAAATGCCCACCGCTACGTGCAGCATGTGCTGCGGCCGGTGGCACTCCAGTACCTTCAGGGGCTGCCCAATGCTCTGTTTCAGCAGGATAATGCCCGCCCACACACTGCTCGCATCTCCCAACAGGCTCTACGAGGTGTACAGATGCTTCCGTGGCCAGCGTACTCTCCGGATCTCTCACCAATCGAACACGTGTGGGATCTCATTGGACGCCGTTTGCAAACTCTGCCCCAGCCTCGTACGGACGACCAACTGTGGCAAATGGTTGACAGAGAATGGAGAACCATCCCTCAGGACACCATCCGCACTCTTATTGACTCTGTACCTCGACGTGTTTCTGCGTGCATCGCCGCTCGCGGTGGTCCTACATCCTACTGAGTCGATGCCGTGCGCATTGTGTAACCTGCATATCGGTTTGAAATAAACATCAATTATTCGTCCGTGCCGTCTCTGTTTTTTCCCCAACTTTCATCCCTTTCGAACCACTCCTTCTTGGTGTTGCATTTGCTCTGTCAGTCAGTTTACATACTAAAATGCTTGTACAAACATCATGGTACCTACTATAAGGACAAGTTACATGTACACAAAAAAGAAAACTAATATAAATCATGTAGGTATAGTGTTTTGGTTGCCAAATCATGTATTTTTGCTTTAGATGGCCCTGGCATGTGCTCGCACGAAGACGGTGTCTCGATGGCTGTGATGGACGCTGTGACAAGCGCCCAGTCTGTAGTCGGTTCATCTTCATCGTCAGAATATTTCAGCTCCACATCCGGGACGTTAATGCACAATTTGCCACCGCATGTCTGGCAGAGGACTGAGCAGTGGAGCCCAGCCTTTCTGCACGAGCAGCCCCCAGAGCACCCTTTCTTGCATTTACATGAAATTTTTCGCAGAAGGGCAGGAGGTGCGGAATCCATGGTGGTGGGAACGGGGGTGAGTCCCTGAGAAGACAGCTTCCACCCCTAATCAGTGGGATTCAAATTGACTCCCCGCCACTTCTGCACTTGGAGGTAGCACCTTGCTGCATGGTGGCCTGTGGCATCTTCCGTCGGTGGCAAACGGGCGAGGTTCATTCTCGTTGATGTGACAAACGCCTTATACCTCAGGAAATCCAAAGTATCCCTCGTGATGTCACCCCCATATAGAGCCACAAAGCACTTGATGCCTGCTTCTCTCACGGCTTGTGGGGTGGAGTCTGGCCGAAGGGAGACCTCCACTTGCTCAGCAAGGTGTTCACTCTTGCTCAGGAGTATGGTCATTTTGGTCTTTCCTTGGCCAAACGGTGCTGAGGTGGTATCGCACCCGGTAAACGCGTGAATGAATAGTACCGTCCCTGGCGATCTCTAGGAGCCCTGGTGGTTGTAGGAGGTCGTAGAGTAGTGACAGCAACCAGCTTCTCCCTTCGTGCTCTTCTGAAGGTAGACGTTTGTCTCTTCAGCGCCTAAACCATTGAGAAGAACGAGCAGGTCGACGTCTTCTCCCACTATGACGACCCGATCGGCTACTGCTTTTCTTGATAGCGCTGTCATGACGATCTCTCGATCCGCATCTTCTTCCGCAACAGCCACTTCTACTCCCTCCTTCTTCCATGCTTCAAGGAGGCCACGCTTGTTTTTGAGAACAACAGTCTCAAAAAAATAGCTGTACTGACTCAGGGATGACAGAATCAACATTGTTGAAGAAATCGTCCGAGGGGGGATACTGACTGGTGTCATACACTTGCGTGCGAATATCTTCCACGATGATTTCTGCCGCTGCTTTCACAACTCTCAACCGCTCTTGCTGCGCATCGCCTTTTTGTTCTTTGTACCAATGATCATACAAAATTTTGTGGCCGGTGTTTTTGAAGCAGACGAGTGTCCCTTTGTTGGAACCCATCTCCACTCTGACTATGTCATCGCCAAAACGTTCTTGGAGGTGAGTTTTCGCTGTTCTGACATCAGGGATACAATCACCCTTAATTTGCTGCCGAAGGTGTGATAAAGAAAACTGGCATTCATCACTGTTTTCCAATAGGTAATCGTACACACACTCCATCGCTTCTTCAGTATTACTGGCTGGACGATACCCTCTCTTATTCCCAGAAGCAGGTAGTATTATAAACAGTCTCCTATAGCACAATCTGTGGTACGTCCCGTCTGCAGCAACCAGGTCGTCAATGGCGAGGAGGCGCTCCTCAATGGCCCTTCCCCAGTCGTCACCTCGGCGTTTAGCAGCATCTAAAATAGTTTGCCTCGTGCCCAACTTCTGAACTGTATGGACCACATTCCTTCTTGCCAAGGGCAGTTTGCTTTGTTGCTGGAGAAATGCTTCAGTGATTGCATCACCACACAAAAAGCAAATCCCTCTCAAGGTAGGAGCCAGTTTACTTGATAATCTTGTCGATGGAGTCTTCGGTTGGGAAGCAGAATCCCCTCCTCTACGAACTGAGGCTTCAACGTTACACACAGCTGTATATCTCTTCCTGCATGCATCATGAAAGCTGACTTGGTTGCAATTTTGGAGGTAATTTTTATTTTCCGTGAGACCACGTTTTTTACTCACTTCAATTACTGTTCGAATTCCTCGTTCTTTGATTATCACAATAGGACCTGTGTCGAGGTCCTCACGACACAAGAAACACACGCCCGGACGGATAGACATGTCGCAACACACTGAGAGCTGCCCTGGAAGGGCCGGGTGCGGGTAAGGAGGTCAAGGGAGGGGACAACGAAAACACTTGGGGAATTCCCTTTGAGGCGGGAACACCTGCGAGAGCTATTTCCTCTCTCTGTCGCCTGTCTGTCTTTCTCACACCAGTACGAAAGATTAGGACTGGTTCTACTACGCGTCCTAAAATAGCCTTCCTTGCAAGATTAGCAGATCTTCACGATCCAAAAAGAATGTCATCGCCACGGGGTCCTTCATTTGTCTGCAACTGTTCCCAATTGGTTCTGTAAAAAAAAACTCCTAAAATTATGAAGTTATTAGTCACATGGATTGTGCAGTCTACCCGACAGGTCTCAAATGCCTTTTTAACAATAACAAAAATAAATTTTAACTGTTTGATAAAAAAACATAAAAAGACGTGAGGACAGTTTATTTGCATTTTCCCCCCAAACCCACTTATGACTGTTTCTGATGTTTTGGAGAGAACCACTGGGCCTACAGGTACCAGTCTGGTCTCAAATAAAAGCTAATTAAATTTGCTACAACTTCATTCTATGTAATATTTCGGGTGGGATACATATTTTAGAAGATATTTCACAAAATAAATGACCAATTCAAACAAATTTCACTTTTTTGAAAAAATGACCTATTTTCAAAGAACTGTATCTTGGGAATCAATGGCTGTATAGAGCTCGCCCTGGCCTCAAATTGTAGCAAATATAGTCTACATTAAAAGCATATAGAGTGACTATTCCAGTCAGACCCTTCCTTCACTAAGATATTGAGCAAAACCTGAAAAAAGTCCGAAAATTTTATGGTTTTTTGGGTACACTGCCGCTCGCACAGCACTTTGGAAATTGCAAATCTGTTTTTTTAATATTTGTTTAGGTCCTAACAACATATAAAAAATTCAGAACGACTGGACCTTTTGCAAGCACGACCCCCTTTTCATGTTTAACTTGACTGGACTATATGGCCTGAAGCATTTGCATGGGCCTGCAAGTATCTCTCGTTTCTTCATTAAGCGGAGACTGTTTTTCTTGAATTTATAGTGAGGTCTCCCCTTGACTAGCA
Organism: Anabrus simplex; assembly: GCF_040414725.1. Classification (NCBI taxonomy): domain Eukaryota; kingdom Metazoa; phylum Arthropoda; class Insecta; order Orthoptera; family Tettigoniidae; genus Anabrus; species Anabrus simplex. The sequence goes on along the minus strand of NC_090266.1, from coordinate 829,871,313 downwards.
TTTCCTTTTTCGCGCAAGCCTCTCCAATAATGCCCGAATATTTCCAATTATGTTAAAGTCCTGTGATTATGGAGGTGTTGGCAGCTGTTTACGAACATTTTACAGCAACTATTACTTCGTTATATGGGCTGGGTGCTTTATGTCTATGTCCTGTTTGAAAATAAAGGAGTCTGATACCTAATTTTCTGATTTACCATTGCTCTGCAAATTATCGCGGGGTATTCACACAGTCTACCATGTAGCGTCCAATTTACCCACCGCAACAACAACCACCACCACTATTCTCCCACACCAGCGTAGCTCATACACCCCACACCATGACGTGCCCTCCCAATGTTTGACGGTTGGCACTACGCTTTTAGAGTACAGTTCATCGTTTGGTTTACGCTGCACAAACCCTCGCCGATGTGACTTAGAGATGTTTAACTTTATTTCCTCAGAAAACACAATATTCTTCCAGAATTCCGATGGTTTCTCGAGATACGAACGCGCAAATTCCATATCGTTTCACCCTAATGAGCTCGCCAATGAACTGCTTCTTTCACGCTACCTGACCTTTGTAGCCAGCTTTTTGAATGATTATCTTCTTGTCTATGGTGCCACTTCCTTGCCCGTTGATGTGATGTGTTCTTCCAGTGCTCGAGCACTAACCTGAGAGTTCTTGCGCACTTGCAACGCCATAGGAAGTGATTCATATATGTTCAAGTTCTAGGTCGTCAGATCTCTGCTCATCCGCAACAGATTCCGTTCTTTTGAACAGTCGCACGAGATAAAGTCAGCTTGGTAGCAATTTTTCGATAATTGGCCCGTTCTTCCCACAAAGAAAAAATCTGCCTTTAGCACCGGTGGTCAAGTCACCCTCTCAGTGATCTGTTGAACTATACCGTTAATTGTAAACAACGACTTTATTCTGTACATTTTTCTTGGACAGAAAAGTATAAGTGGGAACTAATTATGTACCGTACTATACTTCAAAGCAATGGGTATGTATGAAAACTTATTTTCCTGGCACTATATTAATATCGTTTACGGAGGAAAAGTAATGCGTGTGCACCAATTTATCACGCCAAACACTGGCATATACAGTATATATAACGAAAAAGAACAATAGTTAACGACGTTACTGCAAAATAATGATACACTGAAACTATTTCTATGAATACTTAATATACCCAATACCGTATATAATTTGTCCAAAATGAAAGCAATTAAGTGGATCGGAATTAAATTATCTTGTGATGCAAGATCAAGGATCGTCCTACTCAACATGGGACAGTTGTAACTGCGCAGGATGGATAGAAGAATACTTTCTCAGTGAAAGGAAAAATAATGAATTAATCCACAAGCAACAAGACTCTAAACAATAGCTAGACATCATCTGTAACATGAATGAAAGTAATAACAGGGATATCAATATTAATTACACAAAATTTCTCAGATATAAAATAACAGAACGCAAGGGCTCCCGAAATGACAGATGCTATGCTCAACTGAAAGGAGGAGGCGTGACGTCATCATGTTTGAGTCATACAGCAGCTGTGAGGCGGCCACATGGTGAGAGACCAGGGGTAGGGAAGTTAGGAGCTGCGCTACAAGGTACTGGCATTGTAGGTCACTGGAAGTTCAAGAGAAATGTCGCCAGCAGATTTCGCAATGACGCTTGCAAACACGCGGCCCAGACTGCGGTATCTTAACTAAATGATGTGATATAAACAGTGCCTAAAATACCTCCAATAAATCATACTGTAAATCGTCACCATCCGAGCTCCAATACACAAACAAATACTGCAGGCAACTCTTACCATGCCACTGCTAACAAATTACGCAACTCTGATAAAAAGGGACTATATACATTCTATACACATCTTATGTACGAAGAAATCAAATTAGACAGTTTACACATAATACAGTAAGGTATTTACATTAAGTTTTCCAAATGAGATACAGCAAACAATTCACCATTCTTAAAAATCGGAGTCGTGCATAGTCTTCACGTATTGCACTTGTTATTCTGTTGCATCTTGTTATAAACAAGCATTCTTTGTGTATTTAATTAAAAAAGGAACCCGTACATTATACTAAACATAAATTTCGAGAGAGGATTGTTGAGGAATAGGAGTAAGAGATTACACAGATCGATTAGACAAAGAATTAATTTATTATTTCACTCCGAATATTTTCTAATCCTGTAAACTAAAGAAGTTCAGATCTAGTATGCATTTCCAGTCCACATATGCGCGTGCTGTGTTGTGTTGTGCTATAATGCTTAGGTAATTTGATAACGAGTCCATTAACCGCGATGATGGGCGATTTATGATATTCACCATCTTTGGTCAAGGAGTAGTACTCCTTGCTTCAGAGGCTAAATGTAATTACGCTAGTGTACGGGTTTCAGCATCCAGTGTGGTAAGTGGATGTTGTGGTGATTATGACAACGTAGAAAGAATGTGAAACCTGGTGTGAGCAAACAGCCTACTTCTGCTGAATAACACCAAGGGTCTGCACAAGGCTTCATCTCCCCATCCGACTGACGAATCACCAAACATGAATAGCATCACATGCCTCGGAGAGGACTGCGGAGAGGCTTGGAACCCAATCTAGGCCGAGCAGTGCGGCCTGAGAGAGCCTTGCTCTATATTCGGAGGCGGAAAGGTTGATCATCGACTGTCCTGATAATGGTTTTTCCGTCGTTTTACACTCTCCCGCACTAAGGCAAATGCCGGGACCACCTTCTCCGCAACCTCAAATCTCACTGGCTTGAGAGAGAGCGCTACCCTCTATATGGGCCACTTACTGTCGTGGAGAAAATTATAGGCACCTGAATGAATACGTTAATAACAAGTGTCCCACATATAAACAAGCTGCACCGGAATTTCACTTATTTTATTCTACGTTTAATTATGTGGGGTAGAGATTTTTATCGTGGCTAGTTAAAATTGTAACGCATGTTGAACAAAAGAAGTGCCGTATCTTTTCCATTTCCAACGGAGCACTCCCTTAGACAATTCATAAGTTTAAAAGTATTGACCTGGCCGTTACCAAACTTTAATACGACTTAAAGTAACGTATTGTTGATTTACACACCATCTGATATTTTTGAAAAGGGTTCTTGCAAATTTTGTGAAACAATTTTTCTCATTACTGAGTGATCACAGCCTTAAAAAAAAACCTGCTTGTGATGAAGCTCTTGAGAATGTCAGACTAAAGTTAAAACTGCTTTGGCCTACATGCAATTGTTGATTTTATACTGATTTATATTCAATTGGGTGGCTGTGTGAGAAGATGTGGATGTATGTAGTTTCGTCAGTTGTTTTTAAATCCTTTATTGGACTAGCGCTCGAAACATCAAAGATAGAATTGCGTAGTATATCTCGTATTTCGCCGTAAGTTCCGGCTTTTAGAAGGATCTCTTCGTATTGATAGTGCACTTCGCCGAATTATTTGGAAACCTACTTTCCTTAGAAGTAGAGAAGAATTCATCGTTTCTTCAAAATGTCTCATTTCTACGTGAACTTTAGTGATAGGGTACAGATTGCGCTGTCGCTAACACAGTCCGGCCAGCTGAGCGCGCGGAGCACAGTAGCATTCCCTCCACACACAACCCTCGCAGTGCGTGCGTAGTTCAATACGGTGCAAAAAATTCTTTATTCTTTGTACGACTCCGTAGCTGAACAGTGAGCGTGTTTGTTTTCGGATGCAATGGTCCCGGGCTCGATTACTGGCCAGGTCATTGAAATTTATCATCACTCGGGGCTAGGTGACAGGACTTATTCGAAGTGTTACCGTCTATTTAAGGTTTCAGTGGTAATTGTGGGACGCGTTCAACTTTTTAAACTTCTTGTATTTAAAGTTCCGGATGATGGTGGGAAATACCATTCATCGTCATCTAGCATATTATTCCCTTATTCCACTTTCTTACCCCACAAACTCATTAATTACGAAGTAGTTCTAAATGACTCAAAGCTGATAAAGAGCAGTGAGAGAGTTAAGTTGGCGTGGCAAATAGGCCAAGTGAGTAACACCGCTCGGCCAGTAAGCTGCTTCCTTCTCAGACAACCAACCAATTAAATATAAATGAATATAAAGTCAACAACTGCATGCAGGCAAAAATCGGTTTTTAATTTTAGCCTGAAATTCTCATGAGCTTCATAAAAAGCCGAACTGTGTACGGCTATGATCACCCAGTAATGAGAAAAAGTTGCTTTACAAAATTTACAAGAACTTTTTTCACAAATATGAGATGAAATTAAAACTTTGTATACAGATGAACAATAAGTTATTTTAAGTCGTATTAAAGTTTGGTAACGATCAGATCAATACTTTTAAAAGGTATGAATTTTCTAACTGAGCGCTCCGTTGGCAATGGAAAAAAATACAGGCTCTTCTTTTCGTTCTACCTGCGTTAACATTTTAACTGAGTATGATAAAAAAGCTTTGCTACACATAATTAACGTACAATAAATGAGCTAAATGTTGGTGTAACTTGTTTCATTGTGGGACAACGGATGAACTTTTTATTAGCGTAGTAATTCGGGGTGCCTATACTTTTTTTCCGCGATAGCAGGTACTTGAGTAAGGAGTCCACTGGCCGTGATGATGGGCGATTTATGATATTCACCATCTTTGGTCAAGGAGCGAATTACTCCTTTCTTCAGGGTGCGGAATGAAAACATAATAGTAGTAGTAGTAGTAGTAGTAGTAGTAGTAGTAGTAGTGGGCCTCACCTTCCCGGGTTAGTTTCCCGGCTGGGTTGGGGATTTTTATCGCATCTGATTAATTCTTCTGGGTCGGGGACTGGGTATTTGTGCTTGTCCCAACACTATCCTCTTCATATTGAGACAAGGAGCCGCACTACCATCCACTACATAAACAAGCAATGGTGATTACATCCTTCCACAAAGAGCTGGCGTCAGGAAGGGCACGCGGCTATAAAACGGGGCGAAATCCACATGTGCGACACAATTCGCACACGCGACCCCACAGGTGTGTGAAAAGCTATAGACCGCGAAGAAGAGTGCATCGCCGTAACCCCTTCAAGATACAGATGAACATTTTAAAAACAAATCTAGTGATAAGGAATTTTAGGCTATATCACTACCTCTCCCATCGTAACAGGTAATATTCTGATGCGTTTTCCAACAACGGGACTCGAACCGGCTAACCACGTCGTTAGTCCCATAAAGATTTGACCCGTAACGATCACGGTCACCAGGCGGGCTTCGAAATATATTTCAACGTACGTATAATAGATAAAATTTCGGAATAAATTTCTAAAATTCATCATCACCAGAGAATCATTACGTATGTTTCCAACAATGCCCTGGCGTAAACCTTTCTTTAAATCGCTTGAAAAACGACCTTCCAAGTTACTCGTCTATCCGCAGGTTAAGAAAGCTCGTGTATCGGACTAAAGTTGGGAGAAAAATTGGAAGACAGGTGCAACGTCACTGAAAATTACTCCGTAATTATATCCTTCGCATATTAACGACACATGAAGTTCAAGCTGAAGGTTTTGTAGTCCGTATTCAATGTGACAGTTCAATGAACTTACTGTGCCTGTGACACCAGGCAACCTACGTTATTCTGCGGAAAGAACGGTGTGGGGGCGGGAGGAGGAGGCACGGAAGCAATTGTTATACAATTCTAGCATTTAACCGAGGACCACACTGCGAAACATTTCATCGGCAGCCGACAGTATCAACAGATCCAACTGTGCGAACAAGGTCGATGTGGCAAGGAAATTGAACACGTTTTAATTAAAATGACTCGAAAAGTCCACAGAAATATTTCTGAAAGAATGTATCTAGGCCAGTTTGCCGTGGAATGACCCCCCCCCAATGAGGATAAACTCTTTCTAGCGCTCAGTCACGACAAGCACCTGCCCACGCTGCCACTTTCACGTCGCAAGGCCTGTTCTCCATGCCCCATATACTGTACATATACGTAGCAGCAAGCTACGGAAAAGGACATTAACCTGTTCAACTCACTGCGACAACACTACAACAGAAACCGCAAAAATGAACTGAAGTAACTAATATTTTCTAAATCTTTATACACATATTGAGCACAATTGAAAGCCATTTTTTCCCCACTCCACTTCGTGCTTTTCATAAAATCTCCCGCTTAAGGATGAACGAACTTTCTCTCAAACAGCAGGAATAACATGCAGTCTTACTGGTACTCTTTGATGTAAGAACGCGATGGGCACGAAACAGAGCGCTAATTACACGGAAACAAAAACCAATTAGCGATAGCACACTTTTGTTCAAATCATATGAATTTCTGACTGTGCTTTACCACTATGGTCCAGAGTTTCAAACGAGGACAGCTGAATATCTTGTAACTTCTAAAAGTAAGGTATGAGTGAATATGCTAATAATCTCCGTAAACACCAAACTATGGAAATTAATTTCCCGCAATACTCAAATCCTCTCTCAAAAGGGCATACGGCTTTACATCAACAGACGGCATTGCACGAAGGTCAACAAGTCTTGCCACTCGAGTCTTCATGTTCATTCGCAAATACCGACACGGTATGTACTCAAATGTACACACAGACATGCCAACTTTCAAAAGTTTTAAAAAAAATCAGAATTTTGGCGATGTATCGCGACGTATTTTTTTGCTAGTTGCTTTACGTCACACCGATACAGATAGGTCTTATGGCGACGATGGGACAGGGAAGGCCTAGGAGCGGGAAGGAAGCGGCCGTGGCCTTAATTAAGGTACAGTCCCAGCATTTGCCTGGTGTGAAAATGGGAAACCACGGAAAACCATCTTCAGGGCTGCCGACAGTGGGGTTCGCACCTACTATCTCCCGAATACTGGATAGTGGCCGCACTTAAGCGATTGCAGCTATCGAGCTCGGTCGCGACGTATTACGACATATCACTGTTGGAATAACCTGTACTAATTCAATAAAATTCAATACATTAACGACTCTATTAGCCTACACATTTTTTCAATGTTATTAATTTTACGTCCCACTAACTACTACGATGGTTTTCGGAGATGTCGAGGTGCCACAATTTAGTCCCGCAGGAGTTTTTACGTGCCAGTAAATCTACCGAAACGAGGTTGACGTATTTGAGCACTTTCAAATACCACCGGACTGAGCCAGGATCGAACCTGCTAAGTTGGGCAGGTTCAGACAGGACTGACTGCCGTCAACTGTGGATGCATTATAAATATATAATGATTAATCTTTTACGTGAGAGATCGTCATTGACACACAGACTTTTAAGAACCCAACTCGAGGAGCTTGATGACATTTACACAAATATTTTGCAACTTCCTCACCGACGACGAAACAATCCAACAGGATGCTTTCTTGAGCGACATTTTGTAATCATTTTAACAATGTTACCACTTTTTTGCAGGAACCAGGAAAGTTGGTAGCCTACATGAACTTCATGGTGCTGTACGACTCTCTTGAGCTAACTTAGATCTCTTTATTCAGGGACTTGGAGGTGGCAATAATTCATTTTTTTTACTTCGTCCGGTATCATAACGATAGTTTGTTGCGAAAGTAGTCATACTTTTTGTACCAACTAACTGTCATTTCTTGATTGATACAGTACTTTTGCATCCATCTCTTGGCACAGGCCAGACTAAAGTGTAGCTTCCACTGAAGTCCCAGTCAACATCCATGGCTGTGACAATATGGAAGTTGCTGGGGTATGGGTAGTGCTGAGTAATGACATTCAGAGCAGACTAGTGCATTTGAGTGTTATGAAAGGTGCTGCTCATAGGGCCAGTCGTGCTGCAATAGTACTTTCTGACCCAGTGAGGAAAGCAATGGCAAACTACCTCACTCCTCATCTTGCGTAGTACGCCTCATTTTGGTGCTGCCATTGGTTTTTGGGGTTTCCTCATAACCGCATAACCTTTGGTGGTGCTATTTGAGGATCCAACCAGCCTCTGGGCTGATGACCTAACAGACAAAGAGAATTGGATGAACGATTCCGAAGTTCAACAAATTAGAAGACTTTTTCAGACTGTGATGAAAACACTTTTCCATCGGTCCTCGAGGAGAATGGTGTACCACAGAATTGCTGAACTTTCACAAGGCAGAATTACAGATTGAAATGCTACAGCTGCAGATAACAGAAAAAAGAGCAGAAAAAGCTGATGTGTCGTCTATGGTCTCTTGATAGTCACAACAAACTCGCACAAGTTTTTTTAATATGTGCTAACAGTGTTTGGGTCGACATGTTTTTCCAACATGAATTTTGTGAAAAACATGTTCAGATCCACAACTCACGACTATTTGAGGGGCTGCTTCGTACACTCCGGACTTCGAAAATATTTCACAAAACGAGACATGGTATTCTTCTCACTGATTGGGTTAGATGAATGAATGGCATTTCAAACGTGCATATTGCCACTGAATTTAAAATATCATTGATCTAAAAATTTAGTTTCTATGCGAATGTATTTTATGTACACACTCCACTGGTTGAAATGTTAAAAAATCATGGAAGTACAGTGCTAATTGATGTCTGTTAGGTCAACAGCCCAGAGACTGGTTGGATCCTCAAATAGCACCACCAAAAGTTATGCGGTTATAAGAAAAACCCCAAAACCAATAGCAGCACCAAAATGAGGCGTACTAGGCAAGATGTACTAGTCATGCTCTGAATGCCATTACTCAGCACTACCCATACCCCAGCAGCTTCCATATTGTCACAGCCATGGATGTTGACTGGGACTTCAGTGGAAGCTACACTTCAGTCTGGCCTGTGCCAAGAGATGGATGCAAAAGTACTGTATCCATCAAGAAATGACAGCAGGCAGTGTTAATTGATACTATATACTATATTTACTTTTTTCGTAATTATTATACAGGGTAACCAATTACCGTAAGCAAGGCCAGCACCTGTCTTACTTATCCAAATATTTGGACTCCAGAGCTCCTTTTATTGCAATATTACCATCAATCCGGACGCTAGGGAAAAATAATTGATGACCCCTGAGTTACAGTATAAATGTCAAGGAGTCATCCGTCGTTTCTCGTTAGAAACTGTAGCACAAACCCGACAGAAGTGAAGTGTTTTAATATGCCACTACCTGTAATAATTTCGTGTGGCTATTTCTAGTCGAGTGCAGCCCTTGTAAGGCAGACCCTCCGATGAGGATGGGCGGCTGCCATGTGTAGGTACTGCATGTTATTCTGGTGGAGGATAGTGTGTGATGTGAGAGTTGTAGGGATGTCGGGGACAGCACAAACACCCAGCTCCCGAGCCACTGGAATTAATCAATGAAGGTTAAAATCCCCGACCCGGTTGGGAATTGAACCCGGGGCCCTATGGACCAAAGGCCAGCACGTTAACTATTTAGCCATGGAAGCGGACACCACTACCCGTGAGCACCGCTTAATAGAAGACGTAAGTCGAAGGTATAAGACGACATGACAACAACACCGAAATGGGCCAAACATTTATTATCCCTAAACACCGCAAATGCTTTGAAGTCCCAATTGAGTACAGTTCTTAAAATTATCGAAAGAAAAAATGTTAAAAATCTGTACAGCGTTAAAATGATTGCAGATTCATGGAGACAGGAGAAAGTCTACCAAACGTTTGTACAAATTAGAGGCTAGGAACAATGGCATTATGAAATGACAATGCAAACCGTGAACATTTCATTCTTTCTATTCCTATCAACGTAGGCAAAACCGGAAGATCACCGCACTATATAAAGAACAAGGAGTAGCATCGTCTGCATGTTTAGTTGAGATTTTTGTTAAGGCTCTCCAAAAAGGTCATTGCAAAACTTACGGTATGCAGTAGGCTACTAATGGCAATGCAATGGACGGAAACACAGTATAACGCAATTCGGTAAAGAATGGTCGGAAGATGACCCATGGTTTAAATATATAATAAAGCAATCGTCAAATTGGATTATAACACTGGCAGACTGCACAGAATAACTCATATATATTACAATTTGAGTTACGTCGCACCGACACAGACAGATCTTACGGCAACGGTGAGATAGGAAAGGGCTAGGAGTGTGAAAGAAGCGACTGTGGCCTTAATTAAGGCACAGCCTGGTGTGAAAATAGGAAACCACGAAAAACCATCTTCAGGGGTGCCGACAGTGGGTTTCGAACCCACCACCTCCCGAATGCAAGCTGACAGCTACGTCAGGAGTTATTGCCATAACAGTGAAGAAACCATTCAACAGTTACTTCTCCTCCCGTGTCTTTTTTATACAGCACCACTATCTGAGAAAATATACGGCAGGTGTCCAGGAAAAGGAGAAAATTACAAACTGTAGAAATGGACTAGATTTTCATTTAGAGAGTCAGAAAATGCACAGCGGATGTGTGACTTAAAACGTCACTTTATGAGTGGGCAGTAAAATATTATGAGGTACCGGTAACTCTTTATTGTGCCCGGTCAATATCCGTAAACAGAACAGAACAGAAATAACCAATTTCTTACAATGTAAGTTACATGGAAAATTACCTGGATTTCTTTCCACTGGATACAAAACAAAATAACACTATTACCATAATACTCAAATGAACGTTCACTGACCTTCACGTCTATGGCGTATCCACAACCTTGCTGTCGCAGAAGCACACAAACTGATAGCTCGCGCACTTATATGCTGTGTGCCCGCGGGACGAAAAGCTGAGCGTGAGCATTTCTGGTCTACCCTAACCTTCCGAAGGAAATGTTAATTTCTGCGTTGCTGTATCTAAGGTTTCTCCTGAAGTCACAGGGTCTTCGTTTAAATCATTTCCCAAGTGGTGACCAACTGAGAACACAATATTATACGGCCATGGGCGCCCGCAAGGGGGGCACGGGGGGCGCTTGTTCACCCCCTGGAATTCTAAAAAGGTTGATGTTCAATTGTTTAATACCATACCAGATTATTTCATAAACTGAACTTACTGACAGTCATCTAGCGTCTGTTATAACCGGAAATTTCTGTAAACAATTTAATGTTGCTGACGTTATATTGGTTTTTATATTCAAGAAAATTGTTAATGTGCCCCCCCCCCCCGGTGGAAAAGAACCTGCGGGCGCCCATGTATATGGTTAAACGATCCGAATGCTCAAGCACTGCATTAATATGATCACGGCGTTACCAAAAGGCATGGTACTTGTATGCGGAACTTGCGGTTGATGAGGCAGCTGCCAGCTCGTTTCCTGAAGGCACACCCGTTTCCTCACAGACACATGACGATAGACACAAATGAACACAGGACTAAAAACTGTATGTGACAACAGAAGTGAGAGCTATGTCTGCTACCGGTTTAAGTCAACTTAGGGCGCACGTGTGAGAGATGTTCTTTGTGTAATGCAGTAGAGTGTCAGGGGCGTAACGTTAGGGCCTGCAATGCAGGACGGGCCCAGACCTTATCTAGCCTAATGACACTCTGTACGGAAAAGGTCAGGGCGGTTTTGTAAAATCAATAAAAATAATTAGTTTTTACAATTTGTACACAGAGGACTTGTCATTTGATAGCATCTAGCAGTAGTCATAACTGTGTTGAGCGTAGCACAGCACAGCTGCAAAGAACGCTTGCCCTTGCCGTCTCTCGCAACACCGCCACACGCTCTTCGCAAAAAGACCTGCACATAATTATTTAAACAATTAGAGCAATGAAAATTGATACTAAAATACAACATTTTAGTTCGGAAATGTTGCACTCTTGATGTACAGTGCACATATTCTGTTGAATATTAAAACTTCGGCCACGCTTTTATTCGACAACGATGTATAATATCAATGAGAAGTTTGTGTAGTAACAATCATTTTTCAAACGAGCTCTCTCTGCACGAACTTAATAAAAGACTAGGCTTAACAGTTATGTGGTTTAATATTTCTCAAACTTTATTCGAACGGTTTTTTATTTAATATCGTTCGTTTATTTTTCGGTGTTTTAATAAATTCGTATCTGCTATAGAGTATAGTTCCGCAGTTACTGAAAAATTAAACCAATTAAAGTGGTAGGCCTGTAAGTGCAGGACCGGCTGGCACGGGCTTCGCGGCTGTGAAGTGTGCGTCCGTGTGATGATATTGGGAGATTAATATTTACAATAATATATAACCCCTTAGTTTGTATCTTTTCTCCTGACCGTATATGTACCCATAAAACGGGCAATTCCGAGCTCACTCAGGGTCGGCTCGTGTGGCTCAGAGTATGTCTCGCACTAGATCTAACGGCATCTGACTTTTCCGTAAGGCAGCCTAGCAGTTCGTTTCCAAGCTGTCTTACGACGGCCTCTTCCTCTCTTTGGCTCTTCGATGGCAAGAGCTTTCTGTACTAAATAGATAGTGTACATCACGCCTTCTGACGTGACCATACCGGCGGAGCTGCTTTTCCTCCATCTTGTCGCTGATGGACACAACTTATAAAGATCTTCGCACATGCTCAATGCGCAGTCATGCACAGTGACCCCTCCGCCCATCGCAACAATCTCATCACTGTGACATGCATTCGCTGGTCATGCTTTTGTCTTGCCCAACATTGGGAGCCGTACATTAGTGGTGGGCGAAACTCTCGTTCGAGATACTCGAGACTGACGTCACCACTCTCGATGCATCTTCGAGATCTACGTAGAGATGGGCATAACTCTCGTTTGAGATACTCGAGCCTGACGTCACTTTCTCGATGCGTCTTGAGGCACGCTCTAATTGAACCTCAGCCAGGACGAATATAGCAGAAACAGAAATCATTAGTAAACATTGAACTCGAGCTGTTAGCGTGGCTCAGTTGGCTAAATATCATCGTTAGGCATTATCCTCCGCTACGTTTTGTAGTGGTTGGAATCTATTCTTAAAATATTTTTGTTTGTTCTTGTTTTGCAATCGGAATTTCGGCTACCAAACACACACCTGTTCGTGCAGAAACAACCAGATCGCTAATAGAAGTAATTGTAACGTTACTGAATATACAAAATAACCAATATATAATAAAATCTCTTCTACTTGAACACATGCAATATAAACCATTCATAATGTAAACAAACCTGATTACCTCGTGGCCATGTCATCAGATCAGTTAGCTTTGTATCTGTATTGTACTGAAAATAGTACTCATAATAATGTTATTTGTGTTACGTCCGTCTTAAATGCTAGTTCTTGACAGACGCCTGGGTGTGGGAATTATGTCCCGCAGGAGTTCATTAACGTGCTGGAAGCCAACGACATGGAATTGTTACCTTTAAAACAGTAGGTACACTGACAGAACATATTGAACACACTGGGATAAAGATGTACGTGTTTCGACAGAGGGTTATCGCTCTACTCTGTGTTTTTTATTGTACGTTCTGGTTATTACATATTACAGGCTTTGCTTCTCTCGGTTTTGGGTTGTACGTTTTGGTTATTGAATATTGCTGGCCTTTTCTCTGTTGTCAAGGTATTTTAACAGAAATAAGTTTGTTTGCGGTAATAAAACCGAATAAATCATCATTTAATTACCGGTTCTACTCTATAACGAGCCACCGGAGATCACGGGTACCTTATACCAATATACACAGGTTTCCCTGAACAATTTCCGAAAATTTGTCGATGGAGTTCGGCTTCATCCTGTATATGTGCCTTCAGGTCTGATAATATTGTGGCTGGTCTTGAATGATCCTTTTCAAGGAAACGATCTATTTGTTACCATACTTACATAAAAGTATCGATAGTCCAGAAGGAGACTTAACCCGAGAACGAGTCCCTCTTCGGATACATGCCCACATATAGCAGTATATGCCATTACCGGTATATTTTACTTTCTGTTCAAATTATTACACAACTCGATGCGTCGTAAAAGACATCGCTTCAATAAAATGTTAAAAATATATCACACTCTTCATTACTATTTATTTCACATACCCAGTCCCCGAACCATAGGAACTAATCAATGAAGGATAAAATATGTTTCCTAGCCGAGAATCGAACCCAGAGACCCTTGGACTAAACGCCAGTACGCTAACCATTTCGCCACGGAAGCGGACAGTGGTTACGTAAAATGCAGGAATACAGGTAGGTAAGTTGACCGCGAGCAGATTATAAAGTAGTTGGCGTATCGTCATTAGTTGTTATAATGATGTTATTTGCTTTACGTCCCACTAACTACTTATTAAGGTTTTCGGAGACGTCATTAGTTGATCAACAGGCGAAGTAGGCTATAGTCGAGGGATAACATACCGCATGCGCATGATGTCCCGATTTAAACTTTGAGATAGGATTACGAGTCATGGACTGCATCAGTTGTTCGAAATGCATCGAGAGCTCTCGATACGTTTCCCAGCACTGCCTCGAGACAAAGTGCTCATGCGCCTGACGTCACTATACGACATCGAGATAGCATTATGATGCACGTACTGCATCGCTTGCTCAGAATACATCGAGAGCTTTGCATCACGCGACCCATCACTACCGTACATGAGGCAGGCTTTGTACATTTCGCCCATCAATTTGACTGGCATCCGCTTATTACATACAACACCAGTAAGAGACCGCCATTTCATCCAACCAAGGTTCAGGTGGTGCTTGACATCTGCGTCGATATTACCATCAGTTGGGATGACTCATCCAAGATATTTGAACTTGTCAGTCATCATCAACGGTTCTATACCAAAGAAGACTGAATTCTTTCGGTCTGCTTGCTCGGGCAGCGCAACATTGAAACACATGCACTGTGTCTTCTTGCGACTTATTCTTAATCCAGCTAAGGATAACATGATGGCAAGCATAACTGGCAGTCATACAATTTTTGTGAAAAATGGAAGGGTATGTATAGGTATTTTAAAGCAGCAACAGGTTCCAAGAAGGACATTCCAGGAATAATTAATGAACATGGGGAGTGTGTATGTGAGGATCTTCAAAAGGCAGAAGTATTCAGTCAGCAGTATGTAAAGATTGTTGGTTACAAGGATAATGTCCAGATAGAAGAGGAGACTAATGCTAAAGAAGTATTAACATTTACATATGATAACAATGACATTTGCAATAAGATACAACAATAAGATACAAAAGTCGAAAACTAAAAAAGCGGCTGGAATTGATAAAACTTCTGGGGATATACTAAAGACAGTGGGTTGGGATATAGTCAGGCCCCGATTTACAAATGGGCGGACTGGGCATTTGCCCAGGGCGCCAGTTTTTGAGGGGCGGCGGCCGGCGGATCGAGTAATTATGGCCTGCGTGAATTAGTCTTAAATTCATTATATTCAAATTACTTTTACTTTCCACAAATTATTTCAATTCATTTATTAGCCTATGTAAATCAGTTTAAACTATTCTAACTTTAAAACCGGAATTTAATCTATATATTTAATTTTTATGAAGAAAAATTAATAACTGCAAGCAATAAGAAAGGTATTATTTAACTCGTGCGGGTGCTGGGTGGGCAGTTTTAATTGATAGCTTCGCAACCCTGTTAGTCTAGACAGCCTGTCTGTCATTGGCTCGTGACGGTTCGTTTGCGTATTATTGTTTACATCCGCTCACCATCAACCTGATAACCTCACCTAGCCAACTCATTGTCTCGTGTAATTCTTACATGTTTTTCAGTATTTATCCAAGAGTAAAAAGTGAAGTGGTGCTGAATACAAAAAACAACAAAGAAAACGCGCTGCTAAAAAGCAGAGTGGCGAACTTGAACTACTTAAAAGTGCCTAATTCATCTTCTATCGATGATCCTGCTACTTGGAATGTGAAGTTAGATTAATTAGTTGAGAATATTATTGAACATCGTCCAAAACAAAAACGTAATGGTGGACTTTTCGAAATCTCTGCGAACTTACAATGATGGTAAAAGAACATTGTCTCGAAACATGTATACGAGTACTCTTCCGAATGGAGAAGTTGTTTTAAGAGATTCGTTATTGTATTCACAGTCAACTGGGAAAGTATTCTGTATGGAAATTTTTTTTTCAAAAACATTTTATGTAAATTAACTGATTAATGTTTATAGCTAAGAAAAATGTATTTTAAATCAGTGTGCGAACTTTCATGATTCTAACTCGAGTAGTGTTAGTTACACATCGTTTCCTTTGATACTGTTGTAAAACTCATAATCTTGAAAACTGCAATCTTTAATTTTTAAACAGTTATTTTTTCATAGGGATAGAAAAACGAGCAGATTGGTGGAGGGGGGGGGGTCTAAAGATTGTTTGCCCAGGGCGCCCCTGTGTATAAAGGAAAGGGTGATAGACATAAAGCTGAAGATTACAGGCCAGTAAGTTTGACATGCGTTGCATGTAAGATTTGGGAAGGCATTCTTTCTGATTATATTAGACATGTTTGCGAAATTAATAACTGGTTCGATAGAAGGCAGTTCGGTTTTACGAAAGGTTATTCCACTGAAGCTCAACTTGCAGCATTCCAGCAAGATATAGCAGATATCTTGGATTCAGGAGGTCAAATTGACTGTATCGCGATTGACCTGTCTAAAGCATTTGATAGGGTGGAACATGGGAGATCACTGGCAGAAATGAGCGCAATTGGACTAGACAAAAGAGTGACTGAATGGGTTGCTATATTTCTAGAAAACAGATCTCAGAGAATTAGAGTAGGCGAAGCTTTATCTGACTCAGTAATAATTAAGAGGGGAATTCCTCAAGGCAGTATTATTGGACCTTTATGTTGTCTTAAATATATAAACTAGCAAGATACCCGTGCTTCGCTACGGTATTATACTGAAATTTATAATTGAATGCTTAACATTTTATATATAATCCACCGAAATTCGCGATCTAACTCGTTTTCTGCGAGAATACGCCAAAATTCGTGATCTGACTCGTTTTCTGAGAGATTACGCAAAGTTCCTCCCATTTTTCAATCTTTCTTTCCAGCAATCGATTTCGTACTTCCCGGGCTAGGTCCAGGCATTCCACCCGGCCAGTTGGGTCCCTATATCTTTGCCATCTTTTCCTATAAGCATTTTAATATGGATGAAATACTTGAGGAGATCTGGCGTGGTGTCGTCTTGGATGCCTTGGCGGTACTGAATCCTCGGCCGGACTACAATCTTAGCCAGGACCGTTTCCAGCGCGGTCCGTACATTTTGACGACGGTCCAGAATATTATTATTATTATTATTATTATTATTATTATTATTATTATTATTATTGATGGTCTGGAACCCACAGCAAGATGCAAGACCGCTACTTGGCGGTAAAATACATCCTCCGCCATTGTCATTGCTGACAATGTGACCAGTACCATCGCGTCGCGTAGGCAAGTGCGCGATATTTCTGGCCACACGAATGATATACTTCCGTGAAATATTGACCTTATTATAGAGGTAAACAACTGCACGGTCAATATCATTCATATAGTTTATTTCAAATGTGTTTCAAGTTTTATTTATATGCCAGGAGAATCTACTGTAATCTAACTTCATGTACTCCAAAGGAAAAGATAGTTCTTGAAAACGAATCCAGGAAAGATTAAAAATGATCAGTTTATGATCAGAATAAGTACATTATGAACAGTAAAATCAATTGGTCTCAACTCCTTTTTACCCCACTGCCGTTAAGTTGATTTACCCCCCCCCCCCAAAAAAAAATAAGGCGTGTTTCCTTAAGTTTAAAGGAGATTCCAAATACCAATGTTCAAGTCTGTTACCTTCAGTTCTGAGATATAAGTATCCCCATAAAAAGAATTCACTTTTTTCACTTCCTATCACAACCCCGCCCCCCCCCCCCCCTTAGTGAATTTCCCGTTAAAAATACTTGTCTTTTTTAATATTAAAGGATATACTCTAGAAATGCTCATTTTGAAATTTCACCCCCTTCTTAGTTCCCCTTAAGTGGAGTTTCCGAAAACAAATCACCTATGTTTCTTTACTTTTACAGGAGATGCCAAATACCTATTTTTACGTCTAACATTTTACGTTTCTGAGATACACTGTAGATATAGTCTTTCTAAAAATTCACCCAAATTTGTCACTCCTGTTTAACCAGCATTAATTAGATTTTCCAAAAACAAAAAATACGTGTTTATTTTCAAAGGAGATCC
Organism: Anabrus simplex; assembly: GCF_040414725.1. NCBI lineage: Eukaryota > Metazoa > Arthropoda > Insecta > Orthoptera > Tettigoniidae > Anabrus > Anabrus simplex. The sequence goes on along the minus strand of NC_090266.1, from coordinate 829,853,334 downwards.
CAAATACCAATTTTCAGGTCTGTAATATCTCCTGTTTCTGAGATATAAGTATCCTCATTAAAGGCATTCAACCCCTTTTTCACCTTTTTCCACCCTTCCTATTGGGATTTTCAGAAAACAAAAACATTTGTTTCCTTATTTTTAAAGAAGATTCTAAATACCAATTTTTACATCTGTAAACTTTTAAAGTTTTGAGATATAGATACACTCATTTTAAAATTTCACCCGCCTTTTCACCCCCCTAGCGACGGAATATCCAAAAATCCTTTCTTAGCGAGCACCTACATCGTAATATGAATGTATCCCCAAAATGTCATTTCTTTATGTCCAGTAGTTTTGGCTCGCCGATGATGAATCAGTCAATCAGTCAGTCAGAGCAAGTTATTTTATATATATAAGATGATATGAGTAAACAAGTAGAATCAGAGGCGAGGCTTTTTGCGGATGATGTTATTCTGTATAGAGTAATAAATAAGTTAAAAGATTGTGAGCAACTGCAACGTGACCTCGACAATGTTGTGAGATGGACAGCAGGCACTGGTATGTTGATAAACGGGGTTAAAAGCCAGGTTGTGAAAGTCACAAATAGGAAAAGTCCTCTCCGTTTTAATTACTGAGTTGATGGTGTGAAAGTTCCTTTTTGGGGATCATTGTATGTATCTAGGTGTTAATATAAGGAAAGATATTCATTGGGGTAATCACGTAAATGGGATTGTAAATAAAGGGTACAGATCTCTGCACATGGTTATGAGGGTGTTCAGGGGTTGTAGTAAGGATGTAAAGAAGAGGGCATATAAGTATCTGGTAAGACCCCCACTACAGTATGGTTCCAGTGTATAGGACCCTCACCAGGATTACCTGATTCAAGAACTGGCAAAAAATCCAAAGAAGAGCAGCTCGATTTGTTCTGGGAGATTTCCGAGAGTACCGTTACAAAAATGTTGCAAAGTTTGTGCTGGGAAGAACTGGGAGAAAGAAGACGAGCTGCTCGACTAAGTGGTATGTTCCGAGCTGTCAGCGGAGAGATGGCGTGGAATGATATTTGTAGACGAATACGTTTGAGTGGCGTTTATAAAAGTAGGAAAGATCACAATATGAAGATAAAGTTGGAATTCAAGAGGACAAACTGGGGCAAATATTCATTTATAGGAAGGGGAGTTATGGATTGGAATAACTTACAAGGGAGATGTTCAATAAATTTCCAATTTCTTTGAAATCATTTAAGAAAAGGCTAGGAAAACAACAGATAGGGAATATGCCACCTGGGCGACTGCCCTAAGTGCAGATCAGTATTGATTGATTGATCTGCCTCTAAAATAATTTGACAATATATTGCGTTGTTTATACCTGCTGTAATTAAATGTATAATAGTAAGAAAAATGTAAACTCGTGTCCTCATCCCGAGGTGGTGCAGTTCTTTTCAGGGACATCCCCGATGGAGGTGAGCTGCATGTAGCCTACTAACTTCACCACTTACCAGCCCTTTTGGCATTCTTACATTTCTGGCAGTACCGGGAATCGAACCCGGGCCTCCAATGACGGCAGTTATGAGTGCTAACCGTTACCATAGTGTCCATAAAAAATGTTCTCAAGTTTCACTGACTTTCCCTGACCTAGTAAGAAAAATTTCCCTGACTCACGAAAACTGAGCGGCAAGTTAATTCGCCGAACAGCATGTTTTACAAGAAAAAAAAAGGAAATTCCAGCCTCCGCCATTCCCATAGCTGGCCTAATTCTCTCTACACGTCCTTTTTTTCAATTATTTATGTAAAAACAATTACAATGATCGACACTAAACAAATTGTTTAAAGGTAACATGTAGGCCTAACATGTACCTTTATCTTATTTCCAAGGAACAAATTACAACGAACTTATTAATAGAGTAATTCAAATATGAAAATAAAATTATTTTACCACACCAATCTAATACTATTTCATGTGGATTTAAAGCACTCTTGAGATCAAAAGTACTTGTATTTCTGATGTACGCGAATATAATAGATTCCAATTACCCTTGGTCTATATTCAAAACAGTTTTCAAATTTGAAGACAAATCAGTCATAGGAACCATAGGTTTCTGACTTTGAAATCTTCTGAAGAAAGGTTCAACATCTGGCAAAATACTTCTAAAAGCACTTAATCTTGTCTTTAGCAGTGGATTCTTCACAGCTTCTCTAAGGTATAAGGTTTTTTTTTTAGCGTACACAGATTTGTCAATGTGATCATATATCTTAAGAGCTTGATCACCACAGCATCCATTTTCCACCTATCCTATTGCAGTGAACTTGTAAGGAAATGCGGTACTAGTTGTTATGTCTATATATTAACACGTCGAGTTGGGCCATCATTAAAGAGATTGTGCAGAGATATGAAAAAATTACAAAGATCCCAGTCAATTTTGGGGATCCCAGTTTTCATGGCTCAATTCACTGTATGCAAACTGCATATGCCTATATCAAGAAGAGATTTGGCCTCGGGGTTTAGCACTTGCAAATGATTTTCAAGTTTTTCAATAAAACTGAGGTTAACATTCGGCCCATCCATTGTGACGTGCAAAATATTGCCTAAAGGACAACTTCTAACTTATGAATAAGATATCCTGAGCTCACCCAGCTTTCGCTCCCGTAAAGCAAAGTTGGTCTGAAAACATACCGATGTAAAGATAGTTTCGCCTGGGAGCTGACTTCCTTCTTACAGAATACTGTTGATCGCAAATGCGAGCTCACTGCATTAGCTTTTCTGCACCTTGATTCAATCTCATTTACTATAGGCCTATTACCATCCTGGGAGAACACACACCCTAAATACTTGAAATTATCTTCCAGTTCCAGCTTTGCATCACCAATCTGACATTCAATTCTGTTGAATTTCTTACCTACTGATATCAATTTAGTCTTCGAAAGGCTCATTTTCACACCATACTCATTGCGCCTATTTTCATGTTCCAAGATATTAGACGGCAGGCTTTCGGCACAATCTGCCATTAACACCAAGTCGTCAGCATAGGCCTGACTGCTTACTACATTTCCACCTAAATGAATCCCTCCCTGCCACGTTATACCTTTCAGCAGATGATCCATGTCAACTACGAATAACAAAGGTGAAATATTAGAGCCTTGTCTAATCCCTGTAAGTACCCTGAACCAAGAACTCATTCCACCATCAAGTCTTACTGCAGCCCAATTGTCAACATAAATGCCTTTGATTGATTTTAACAATCTACACTTAATCCCATAGCCCCCAGTATGGTGAACATCTTTCCCCTCGGTAGCCTGTCATATGCTTTCTCTAGGTCTATGAAACAAAGAACTGTCTAATCCTCTCGTAGCATTCTACAATTATCTGGCGCATACTGAAAATCTGATCCTGACAGCCCCTCTGTGGTGTTAAACCACACTGGCTTTTATCCAACTTCCTCTCAATCACTGATCGCACCCTCCCTTCCAAGATGCCAGTGAATACTTTGCCTGGTATACTAAACAAAGAGATACCTCAATACCTGTTGCAATCCTTCATGTTCCCTTGCTTATAGACAGGTGCAATTACTGCTTTTGTCCAATCTGAAGGTTTCGTACCAACATTCCATACTAATCTTGCTACTCTATGAAGCCATTTCATTCCAGCATTCCCACTATACACCATTTCAGGTCTAATTTCATCTATTCCTGCTGCTTTAAGACAATGGAGTTTATTTACCATCCTTTCCACTTCCTCAAGCGTAATTTCACCATCACTTTCCTCCTCCCCATGAGCTCGGTTGTTCGCGACACCACCACGAAGATTTCCTTTTACGTTGATATGATTTTCAAAATATTCCCTCCACTTCTCCAGTGATTCCCTGGCATCTATGAGTTCACAGGAATTACCCAAAACACTGTTCAGTTCCTTTTCACTCCCTAAGATTATTACTGTCCAGAAAGTTTCCCTGCTGCTTGACCTAGCCTTTCCAGGTTATTACCAAAATCTTCCCACGACTTCTTTTTGGATTCAATAACTTTGTTTTCGCCCTGTTTCTTTCATCTGCGCAAAATTCCCTGTCTGAATCGGCCCTTGATTCTAATAAGCCTTCTTTCTTTTTACGTTTACAAGATGCTCTCACTTCATCAATCCACCAAGATGTTCACATTTTCCCATCTTTACATACAGTTGTTCCTAGGCATTCCCTTGCGGTTTCCACTACACATCCCTGTATGCCACCCATTCTCTGTCTATATCCTGAACCTGCTTACTGTCCACTGTTCGGAACTTCTCACTTCTGTCTAATTTCCTCGTCCTGGAGACTGTCTACCCTTATTCGTTTGCAGACAGATTTCACTTTATCCTAGGCCTACAAATACTTAGTTCACTACTACTCGTGCATTCCTAACAGATTTCCTGAATTCGAAATCAGTTAAGATATAGTCTATTATGGATCTGGTACACATACCCTCCCATGTGTAGCGGTGAATAGCTTTATGCCTGAAGAATGTATTCCTAAGTGCTAAACCCATACTAGCACTGAAGTCCAGCAAACGCTTCCCATTCCTATTAGCTTCCATATCTTCCCCACATTTACCAATCACCCTTTCGTATCCTTCAGTTCCATTTCCAATCCTCGCATTGAAATCGCCCAATAGCACTATCCTATCCTTGCTGTTCACCCTGACTACGATGCCATTCAATGCTCCATAAAACGTGTCAACTTCATTCTCATCTGCACCGTCACATGGTGAATACACTGAGACAGTTCTCGTCCTAATTCCTCCAACTGCCATATCTACCCACATCATTCGCTCATTTCCGTGCCTAACAGAAACTATGTTGCGTGCAATAGTATTCCTGATGAACAGTCCTACTCCATACCCTGTCTGCCCATCCATTTTTAACACCCGTCAGGTACACTTTACAATCTCCTATCTCTTCCTCGTTATCTCCCTTTACCTGAATATCACTCATTTCTAGCACATCCATATGCATCCTCTTTGCTGACTCAGCCAGTTCTACTTTCTTTATCCCATAATCCCCATTAATATTGATAGCTCCCCATCGAATTCCATTTCGTTCGCCAAGTTGTTTCCAAGGAGTCCCTCGACTGTCAAATGGGAGTGGGACTCCGTTACTCCCATAAGTCCGAGGCTTGCTTAGAATGTTCTGAGCTCGGTAAATTCGTGACGCAGGATGCTACCCTACTTACACATAGTCCAAGTGAGGATCTCTCCTCTAACGGGTTAGGGACCACGGTGGATTGTATAGCCCTAGCCGCCTGAGCACAAGGAGGGCAATGACTCAGAATATGCCCGAGACGCCCACGCCCATTGCGTAGCAACTGGTATCCCGACTTTCAGGGCCACTTAGTAGGCCATTCAGCCGTTGCCCATGGTTCACGAACTAGGACGTGACTACAGTAACCCACACCATGAACCATATAATAATAATGGTTTTATGTCCCATAAAAAACATTTACGGTTTTTACAGTCTTAAAATAGATTGCAGCCCGTATAACACTGAAACAAATTACACTACCTCGGTTTTTGTCGGGCTGAGTGGCTCAGGCGGCAAAGCGCTGACCGTTGGAACTGGAACAGTGTCCTTTACCTTCCCTTACCCACCCATCTGAGACTTATTCCAGTACATTTTATCAGCAGGCCAATTGCACATTACGTGATTCTGAAGCGCGCGCCTGTACTTTTATCGAATTGTCTGTAATACTGAGGTAACCAATTATTTCAGCCTCAGAATGGAATAGGTACCCAGAGGTTTGAAGCGAGGCATTGGGAATTGGAACTGAAAGAACCTGAAGAAAATAAATAAATAAATAAATAAATAAATAAATAAATAAATAAAGCCAATGGCAAACGCCGAGGCCCGGGATTGAATTGCCAAACGCAGAATTCCCAGATTCTTCGTGAAATTTTCTGCGCACTACTGCTAATACGCCTACGTTCACAGCAAGTAATGACTGTAAACAAAGATGAGAGTATTCCTGACGAAGGCCGGCGACGCTACAAAGAGCGTGAAAGAAGTACGGGTATCACTCGTTCGTTTATTCAGTAGGCCTACAGCACTATATAACAATTATAAATCCGCCGTCTCTACTAGTAATAGTGAAGCGTACTAAGTTTTCGGTCTCGAAGTGCAAATTCCTTTGTCAAACATGTCTGGTACTGGCAGTACTATTTTAAAATCAGAATATCGCAGTTAATTTGCTTGTATCATGTCTGCTATTTCGACAGTACGAAAGAGAGACGAAACTACCGTACACTGCGAATGTAACAGACCGTACAGAGCCAACATTAAGCTCAAGACGCACGAACTACGACTAAATACTCTAGGAAACCACGTTTCTGTGACCGACTGAGTAGCATAGTTACTTAGGCGCTTGCATTCTATACTCATGGTTGCGAGATTGAATCCTGGTGCAGTTAGTTGGCATATGTGAGTGATTAAATTCCAGAGACCCCTATTTTCTTAAGTTTACAAGCATGTTTTGAACCACCTTCAAGGGAAAAATCGAAAGAAAACCTCTGGATAGCTAATGAAGGTAGGCCTATGTTTAAATAACGCCAAGGTTCCGGAATTTTGCTCCACAGGAGCTATTTTACGTGTCGTGAATCTACCGACAAGCTAGGTTGTTTTAGGACTTTCAAATACCATGGACTTAGTTAACCGTGATCGAAACCATCAACTTGAGCTTGAGTTCAAAGCCCAGCACTCTACTACCTGAGCTACACAGCCCGACAAAGGCATGTTTAACACACATTATTATTGTTATTATAAATCCCAAGCACATACGGCCTATTGGGGCCTTGTACTGCCCACCTATATGTCCAGCAAATTCAGGAGTTCCGTGTGGTGAGACTGACTGCATCCTCAGTCGCATTTGACCAGAGAATTATCATCATGAACAACAGCAGCCTTGTTTTACACACCCTTTACTAACTCTTATATTAATACAAAATACTTCGAAATTGTTTGAAAACGCCGGAGTCTGCGCTGCAAGGAACAAGCCATGGGTTCCAAGGCAATTTTAATTAATCAAAACCGTAGCGAAGCAGCTGAAGGACTAGATAGGTAATTTCATTGTCTCCTTAAAACAATATTAAAATTACCTTGGGGACATGTAAAACTATCAGGAATATTAAATCAACAGAAAGCCCCTCAGTTAACGACAATCTATTGAATGATATAGAGAGAAACCAGGGCGTGGTGTACGCCGAAGTCTTTAAAGCACCAAGCACCGGAGCACACGTATGAAACTGTTGTCACTGGTCACACAATCTGTAAAATTAAGACAACGAAGGCGTTTGAAAATATTACAATAAATGCCTTTCAAGATTATCCCAAAATAAGCGTCTAATTCATTACTTAACTATTTCAGTGACTAATTAGAACGTTCGCCGCCAAAGTCTAGCGGTTGGCACAGAAACTTCCCACCCAGTAGACGCGAGTTTGCCTAGTTTCAGGAATAGAACAGGATGCACTCCGCCCCAAGTAACACTCGTGCAGTGAAAGCGCACCGTCTGTGTTTACAGGTCTTTTCCGTGGTTTCCTCAATTCACCTTTTGATAAATGCCGGGATAGCCACGGCCGAATTTTCTCAGTCCTACCCACGAAGTAATTACAGAGACACAGACACTATCTCGACACACTATCACACTCGGAACTTCCCTAGTTCGCGGTACAGTATCCGAGAATCCAAAGCTCTCACGTAAATCAACTATAGTAACTAACCAACAACATTATAGAGAAACACTTTCTGCAAATTACATCATCGGAGAGACTGCTTCGTAACACCAAACAAATAAAAACAGGAATCCAACAGTCGAGGCTTGATTTGATCCGCATTTTGGAGACTCATGTGCAATTTTCCGTGGTGTAGCAGTTACCTGTAGGCTATTGCTCTCACAGTTCGTGCCTTCATCAGAATGCATAAGGATCACTCCCTTATTGCCTCAATAATAATAATAATAATAATAATAATAATAAACAAGTTGGCTACGCGCTTTTGTGACGTACAAGTGAGCTTGCATTCGGAAGACTGGTTTTGAATCCACTTTCTGTAGTCCTGAAGTTTTTCCAACGGTTTCCCATTTTCACACCAGGGAAATGTACTTTAATCAAGTCCATGGCAACTACCTCTCCCATCCCTACCGTCGCTGAAAACCTTTATTGTTATTATTATTATTATTATTATTATTATTATTATTATTATTATTATTATTATTAAGTGTTTAATGTCCTTTCAATTGCCATAATTTTGATGATGACGATGCTTGTTTAAAGGGGCCTAACATCAAGGCCCCTGCCATAATTTTAAGAGACATGGATGTGTCGGAATTTTGTCCTGAAAAGATGGTCTTTAACTTGTCGATATTTATAAAGACACATTTAAGCGTTCTTAATATCACACGCCTGCATGGAGATTCCATCGCACAAACCTTGAGCACATAAGATGAGCGCCATAGCCATGTACGCCTCCTGACGTCACGCGGTCCCCAAGTTCGCTAAACCAAGCAGAGCGCCATTAGTTTAGTGATGGTGTTTACATTCACAACAGTGTAAGAGTAATTTTTCTGTGTTGTGCTGTCGCCGGTTGCTCTAACCACGATAGACACCAGCAGGACTTAAGACATTAAATGTCATCGTTTTCCAAAGAACAGTGACATTAAATTAATGTGGATTAATGCCTGTAAACGAGCTGACTCGTTTACTGTTGAGAATGCTCGTGTGTGCTCTGTACACTTCGACGACTCTGACTACATAAGGGACTTCAAGAGTGAACGAGTTATTAAACCTTCCAATTAGACGTGATTTAAGGCCTGACGCAGTACCACATTTAAATTTGCCACCGAGTAGTAATGATTAGCGAGTCAGTCCTGTAAAGATCGTGAAATAAGGGCACAAAAACGAAATCACCGTAAGGAGATAGGGCAAATTTTACAATCACAGGCACCAATTAAAGCAGAACATTTTAATACTGCAATCTTGAGGAAGGAATTAGATAACAAAAGTAAACATCAATGTTTCTGTGATGAGAAAATTGCTGAAATGACTTGCAGAATTGAAGTTAATTAAACTAGAAAATTGTGACTTAAAACGGAAAAATAAGGATCTTCAGGACCGTCTTAGTGCAGCTAATACCAAGATAATAAAATTAACGTTTTTGAGGGTACTTTTTCTAAAAGTCAACAAGCACGCTTTAGTAAAAGGCAGATGCTCAAGCTGGTCATCTGAGGACATTGCTACGGCGGTCACCTTAGGGTCTGTATTATATAAAGCATTGTGTTTTGCTAGAGACGTGATAAATTACCCTCTCCCTAGCGAAATTACAATCAAACGACGGCTAAGACAATTTTCTATTTCTCCTGGATTCATTGAGTTGCGAATTAATATCTTAAAAACACAATCAAGTCTTTTTACAAATTTGGAAAGAGATGTTATACTCGCCTTTGATGAAATGAAGGGTAACAACGACTTGTGCTTTGATCAAATTAAGAAATGATTAGAGGACCCATGACGATGTTGAAGTCATTGTAATAAGAAGTTTAGCTCAAAAGTGGACGCAACCTATCTACTACAACTTTGATACAGCAATTCCAAGAGAACTGATAGTAGAAGTACAGTAATTCATGTTGTAGAAAGCACCGGATATAAAGTTAGAGCAGTTGTATGTGACATGGGACCTTCAAATAGGAAATGTATTACTGATCTGAATATTTCGTGGGACAAACCGAGGCTGGAAAACCCATCACGTAAAGAAGGTAACATGCTGGGGGTTTTTTTGTGATGTGCCTCATGCACTTAAATTACTGAGGAATCACCATCTTGATGGCCGACTCGTTGGCTGAATGGTCAGCGTACTGGCCTTCGGTTCAAAGGGTCCCGGGTTCGATTCCCGGCCGGGTCAGGGATTTTAATCTTCATTGGTTAATTCCAGTAGCTCGGGGGCTCGGGGGCTGGGTGTTTGTGCTGTCCCCAACATCCCTGCAACTCACACACCACACATAACACTATCCTCCACCACAATAACACGCAGTTACCTACACAAGGCAGATGCCGCCCACCCTCATCGTAGGGTCTGCCTTACAAGGGCTGCACCCGACTAGAAATAGCCACACGAAATTTTAAAAAGAAATCATCTTGATGAAGGATAAAGAAGCATTTACAAAATTAATTGAAATGCAACGTGAGGGCGAAGACCTACAATATACGCATAAGCTTTCAATGAAGCATATTCTTGTGACTGGAACGGAGAGGCAAAATGTACGGAAAGCCGCTGAACTGTTATCACTGACTGTGGGTAAAGCAATATGCCATAACATCCCAGAGCTCAGCTATGTAGGAGATAATGTAATCACGATTAACAATGGATTTAACGCCCTAAACTCCAGTGTCCCCGTGTGTGATACAAACAGTTTAAAAAGTGCCTGTGGGAATTGTATAGAGCAACAAAATCATGTTCTTGACAAATTATTCGAATTAATTTTCACCATGAGAATAACTGTCAAAAACAAAATAGCTTTCGTGGTCTATTTAAGGATTTATATCAGAAGGGTATACTTACGCAATGGCGGCCAAGTGTAACCAGGACATAATTGAGAGCTACCTTTTCCAGATCCGAGGACCTGGTCGCTTTTATGTCGTCCTCTCCCTACCATTGTATCGCAGCGAATTAAATCATTAATTTTAAGCCGGAAAGCAGGTGACGTGGTAAAGAGTAAAAACTGTCCAGATGAAAAAAAATGTCCAATCTCTGAGTGCAGACGTTTTGTCTGAGCAAGATGAGGTGACTCAAAACTTCATACTTGATAATGACGAACACTGCCAAGCAGTGTCCAAACAAAATAGATAAGCTTGTGACAAAAATGGTAATGCTGATGTTGAGGAGGAGGAGGATAATGATTATTTCACTTCAGCTGTCAATGGACTTCTGGAACATTTTCTAGATGAAAATAATGCAAACGTGTCTGTCGAAATAGTTAGAGAGACCGAGCTACTGACAGCTGAAGTGAAATCATCACCATCCTCCTCAACAACAACATTACAATTTTTGTCACAAATTTATCTATTTTGGTTGGACACTGCTTGGCAATGTGAACATTTCTCCTTCACTTAGGAATCGGCTAGAAACCATTTCAAGAGAGCACTTAATGAAACCCACAGATGAGTGCATTAATTCTATTATTAAAATGGAAAATGACTTTAGTGCCTTTCACGGAAACTACATTAAGAAATGTCCAGGAGTTTTTATGTTCTTAAAGGAAAAAATAAGAAAAATACCTTGATCTTGAAGATTTTGTTGTTTTATATTTTGTGTCAGAACCAGAACGTTCATCGTTCGTTCGTTCGTAATCTGTTTACTCTCCAGGGTCAGTTTTTCCCTCGGACTCAGCGAGGGATCCCAACTCTACCACCTCAAGGGCAGTGTCCTGGAGATTCAGACTGGGTCGGGGGATACAACTGGGGAGAATGACCAGTAACTCGCCCAGGCGGCCTCACCTGCTATGCTGAACAGGGGCCTAGTGGAGGGATGGGAAGATTGGATGGGACAGCCAAGGAAGAGGGAAGGAAGCGACCGTGGCCTTAAGTTAGGTACCATCCCGGCATTTGCCTGGAGGAGAGGTGGGAAACCACGGAAAACCACTTCCACGATGGCTGAGGTGGGAATCGAACCCACCTCTACTCAGTTGACCTCCCGAGGCTGAGTGGACCCCGTTCCAGCCGTCGTACCACTTTTCAAATTGCGTGGCAGAGCCGGGAATCGAACCCAGACCTCCGGGGGTGGCAGCTAATCACGCTAACCACTACACCACAGAGGCGGACTCCAGAACGTTCATAAGGATGAAAAATATAAATAAACTTAGGCACATTAATTCTTACAAGAGGCGTAAACGCACTCCTAATGAATAAAGTGTGAAAAAGTTAAGTTTTTGGATAGACTGATTTTAGAGTAATGGAAAACAACCAAGTAAAAATCTAGATATAAATATTTTGTATTGTATATAATGTAAATATGTATACAGTTTTACTATCATCATAATCATTAGGAGTTTTTATTAGGTGTTTTTAAATATTAATTTTTTTTAATTTACTTTAAATCGCACCGACACAGATAGGTCTTATGGCGCCGATGGGATAGAAAAGGACTAGGAGTGGGAAGGAAGCGGCCGTGGCCTTAATTAAGGTACAGCCCCAGCAGTTGCCTGGTGTGAAAATGGGAAACCACGAAAAACCATCTTCAGGGCTGCCGACAGGGGGTTCGAACCCACTATCTCCCGAATGCAAGCTCACAGCTGCGCGCCCCTAACCGCACGGCCAACTCGCTCGGTTTCTCTTCTCCTGTGCAGTGAAATGGAAGACGGGAAGGTCAGGGGTGCGTACACATTTGGAAGTATGAAACGACATGTAATGGGACCTAATAAAAGGTAGTCTAATATATTACATGAAAGAGAGATCTTTATTACTTTTGAAGTCTTAGTTTTAATCATATTCGATTTCATATTCCCCCACTCGCACACCAACTTTTAAACCCTTATTATCGGGGAAAATTAGATATACGGAGTTGAAAGTAACTTTCCCTTCCAGCCAAGAAGAGGTCTCTCGTTCGACCTCAGGGACTGACGCGACATCTGTACAAATATACATACTCCAACTACACTACACGCCACATTGCTCAAAAATCTAACATAGTGGTGTGCTCGTTAAAATTCAATATACAGTTCTTCATAACATTATATAAACGTCATGGAAAACAGGAGGATAATGCTGACCTGAAAGATGCGTGTAATATCCATACAAGGACGCAGCTCAGTGCTCTCAGTGGGAGTCTTTCGATGGTAACAAAAAAGGCGTTGTGGGAGGAGGTGTTGGGAGAGGGTGTTTTTGATGCGGTACAGCGCACTGCCTACAAAATGAAGAGTGGATTTGGAATATTAAAGAGTCAAGCAGGGTTACCCAAAAGTGTTTTCATTACAACAGGCTCGAATTGTCGAAACAATTACTAACCAAGAATGGAACTAATTCGCTCCCTTCCAGTCTTCAGTTTAATAGCTATAGAAAGCTGCTTCAGGTACTCTTATATGTAATCACACAGATCACTAAGCTGGGATAGAACTCTTTAATCAACCAGTTAAAAAGCCACTACACACCAGTTTGTTGGAATTAGAAAATACGTAGGATTTTTGAAATGCTGCAATCTCAGTTATTTATTTGTTCCTTCCTTTCCTTTTCGAGACCTGTTATTCTAACCCCTTTTCATGTTTATAGGAAACTCTTCACAGCTTTGTATGGTACATTTTCACGTAAAATAATGAATAAGCAGTCGTTTACTAAGACTAAGGCGCTGTGCAAGTAGTCGGGGTTTTGTCATAAATTTATATTATTATTATTATTATTATTATTATTATTATTATTATTATTATTATTATTATTTGTTCAACGTCTCTTTTATAAATTGCTATACATTGTAAGAGTCGTCTAAGTCCAGGATTATGTCCTGAAAATGCTGCGCTGCTAAAATAAATTATTGATTAGCTTAGGGATAGTAAGTGCTAAACACAGAGAGTAGATGGTGCGAGAAAGCGAGCTGCTACAAGATACATTCACACTGAAATAGAATCGCATGGCTTCATTATCACAGAGCATCCTTTAAAAAAGGAAGGTAGTATTTGAAGAGAGATGAAGAGGGTCATTGGGACAAGTTTTGTTCTCCTTGGTAAGATATACCGCAAATCAACGTTTCCTGAAGTATCAACCCTACCTGGCCGACTTCCCTAAATGCAGATCAGTACTGATTGATTGATTGATTGAATTTCTCTTAACACTCATGAATATATACCCTACAACCATTCCACTATGTTAATAATACTACGTGTGTTAACAATCCTTAAATTATTTTACAGGGCACCAAAGTGTGAATTCCGTTCTGAAAACGGGTTCCACTAGTCCCTCGCATTCAAGTATTCTGAAATTTCAACCGACTGTGCAGGGATTCTACCCTGCCACCGTATGAATGGGAAGCGAGCGCCATTGCAGCCATTCGGAAGTAAAATATCGGAACAGCTCTGAAACAATGATTGTCGTTGGAATACCATAACCCAGTAACTACAATATAAATATTCCTCCCCAATAATCAGGCAGGAAGTTAACTCAAACGACTAGTAGTCAAAAGAAGCTTTCGACTTCTCGTATATCCCAAGCATGGTTGTGAATGCACAGGTACACAACGGAAGCCATTTCTTCCATTAAAAACACTATTAATTTTAAGATTCTGTGAAGGCAAGGAAGCGTACAATGACCTCAAGCGAATGGGCGAGCGTTCCACTCTACAAGTGCACACTGCCGTGTCCTGTAGCGCTCCAGTAGCCCTGCCGGCTTTCCTTGCACTTAGAATACACCTGATGTAAGTCAATCGCTGTTTTCAGGTTAAAATTATATTTAAACCGTACAGCTTTCATTCCAACTTCAACCAATGTGCATGGATGTATTGTGCGTCCTTCTGTAATACACATTCTTCACACGTAAAAATAAGATTTTAATTTTACAATGACTTCTAACACTAACGTAAGAAAACTTAAAAGCATTTAGATCTAGAAATGGATTTATAGGCCTGACGGAGGGACAATATTTGAACTGATGCTGCAAAACTTTGTCAAGTGTCTTTATCTCTACAAATTGCTTTACGTCGCGCCGACACAGTATATATATTTGATATCTTCCCCCAACACTTGCAGACTGCTACGAGAACAAATAGTACCTTAAACAATAGATAATCTTTCAAAAAATATTTTTCAATACAGTACTTAAATGAAAACAGGGTAGCTTCAAGGTGGTTGTCAGGTCTATATGTGTGATTTCTGAATGCGGCTGTCACAACTAAGTGGAGAAGGTCAGCACTTAATCCAAATCTTGTCAAGAAGTCCACGAGTAGCCGAGGAATGGTCTCTAGAGCACCGATAGGTCTTACGGCGACGATAGGATAAGGAAGGGCGAGTGGGAAGTGAGCGACCGTGGCCTTAAGGTACAGCCCCAGCATTTGCCTGGTGTGAAAAAGGGAAACCACGGAAACGGGCTGCCGACTGTGGTATTCGAACCCACATCTCCTAATGAAAAATTGCTCTACATTTATGTATTACTAGCGGCACTACTTGTCGCTGGCGGATTACTGACTTTTCCAAGTCAGCGATGCTCGCCGTTGACGGATTCGGCAATATCTCAGTTATCACAAAATTTAAAAATGTGTGGGGTGTAAAATATTGGAAATTGCATTTTCTCTTTTGTTATTTACAGATATTAAACAGGAATGATATTTGCGGAAATAAGTGGACGTTTGTGAAAAATCCAATTTTGATTATTTCCGTTATTCCTCCTTGGGTACAAAAAGCATGAAACATGAAAGACTGGAAATTATATATTGCGCAAATGTTATTTACAATTTTTCTACACAACGAATATTAACGGAGAAATTTGAAGTTTCCTCTTAACCACCTTAATATTGCTACGCCACTGTATACATCGAATATAGGGAGTAGCCTAGTGCACAACCTGGTTATCCATGAACTTAAAATATGGAGTTTCAAGAAATTATGGTAAGCCATTCCCCGTGATATCGTAAGAAGTTGAGAGTTGGAAGTTCAATTTGGCTTCAGAAGAAATGTAGGAACGCGTGAAGCAATCCTGATCTTAGAGGACCGAGTTAAGATGAACAAGGCCACGTATATGGCGTTCGTAGATCTAGGAAAGACATTCGATAATGTTGATTGGACCAAGCCATTTGAGATTCTGAAGGTAACCGGAATAAGATACTGAGAAAGAAGAATTATCTACAATCTCGGGCTTTGAAAAAGAAGCAGCAATCCAGAAAGGAGTGAGGTAAGGTAAGTTTGCCCCCCCCCCCCCCCTCCTTCCACACACTTTTCAATGTTTATCAAGAACGGGCGGAAAAGGAAATCAAAGATGAATTTGGAATCACAATCCAAGGAGAGGAAATCAAAACCCTGAGATTTGCCGATGATATTTTATCTGAGTCTGGAGAAATTGCTGAATGGTATGGACAGAGTCATGGGGAAAGAGTACAAAATGAAAATAAACCACGTAAAAAGTAATGGAGTGCAGTCGAATGAAGTCAGGTGATGCAGGAAATATTAGATTAGGAAATGAAGTCTTAAAGGAAGTAGATTAATATTCTTACTTGGATAGTAAAATAACTAACGATGACAGACGTAAGAATTGCAGAATAGGACAAGCAAGGAAGGCCTTTCTTAAGAAAAGAAATTTGCTCACTTCGAACAGATAGGTCTATAGGCATTAAAAAGGTGTTTCTGAAGATGTTCGTCTGGAGCGTGGCATAGTACGGCAGTGAAACATGGACGATAACTAGCTCGGAAAGAAAGAATAGAAGCTTTTGAAATGTGGTGTTACAGAAGAATGCTGAAAGTGAGTTGGTACCGAGATCGATCGGTGCAGTCGCTTAAATGCGGCCATTACCCAGTATTCGGGAGATAGTGTGTTCGAACCCCACTGACGGCAGCCCTGAAGATGGTATTCCGTACATAAATTAAGGCCACGACCGCTTCCTTCCCACTCCTAGCCTTTCCTGTCCCATCGCCGCCATAAGACCTATCTGTGTCGGTGCGACGTAAAGCAACTTGCAAAAAAAAATAGTAGATTCAATGAAATATGGAAAATGAAATGCATGTTCAGGATTTCGAATACAGCCAATGTATGTGACAAAGGAGACTACCTTTTATGTTCATTTTTACCGCATAACACCGCTTGAGTAACTCGGACGACTACTCAGAACATTAACATCAAGTACTCCCCAATTCCCTCCGAAAGTAATTATTCTTATCTGCACAGAATTTCCAAAAATGTATGTATAACTTGACTAAATCTACTAAATGTAAGAGTCATATTCTTAATTTTCAGTAAACAGGCTTTAAATGTATTCAGAAATATGCTTTCAAACAACCAAACTTGCGGATGTAAGTGATCATAGCCATGAGACCTCGCGTTTGCCGGGCTGAGCGGCTCAGACGGTTGAGGCGCTAGTCTTCTGACCCAAGTTGGCAGTTTCGATCCTGGCTCAGTCCGGTGGTTTTTAAGGTGATGAAATACAACAGCCTCGTGTCCGTAGATTTACTGGCACGTAAAAGAACTGCTGCGGGACTAAATTCCGACATCTCGGCGTCTCCGAAAACCGTAAAAAGTAGTTAGTGGGATGTAAAGCCAACAACATGAATTAACTATTTGACCTCCCGTTTAACGAGAAGATCGAATCACAGGGACGTGTTTTCTTTTCATTTCAAAAATTGCACATGTACTGGCAGAGTTTCGAACTACTGCCAAACTGGTGAATGAGGGATGGACTTCAACTGCTATTCCGCTCCCTATTCGCAATTTTGTTTTATTTGTCCAATTTTGCTTTACGTCAACCAGACACATAAGTCTTACGGCAACGATGCGATAGGAAAGTGCTGGGAGTGGGAAGGAAGCGAGGGTGGCCTTAAGATACAGCCCCAGCATTTGCCTGGTGCGAAAATGGGAAACCATGGAAAACCCTTTTCAGGGCTGCCAACAGCGGAGCTCAAAACCACTATCTCTCGAATGCAAACTGATAGGTACGTGACTCACACCGCGCAGGCACTTGCTCGGTATATTCGTCAATGAATAGTTAGCACACCCACATGGAATGTCCTATCAACGTTTTAGTACTAATCACAACAGAAACCTAAAATTTCAAGAACTAACTTACCAAGTGAGGATAGCAAAGTGATCATATGATACACGGAAGCAGAGAGGTAACGTAACCATCGCCGGCTCTTAAAAACAGGCACGAATATTTACGTCACAACGGGGACCCGAGCCTAGACCATTCAAACGATGCAAGAATATGACTGATAACGAACCGTGAATGTCACATTTAAACCTAAGAAATTCTGTATTTAAATATAAGTGGACAACTGGAAAGGGTTACGAATAACAAAGATCGTTGTGAATGGGAACCTGTTGCATACTGTGGGAGCTCAGAAAAAAGTCCTCCGCGCCGTCAAAGTAACATTACAGAAGCTATTGATATGTACACAGGACACGTTATGAACATACCACTTTAATTTTACTGACTAATTAGAGCAGAGCTTATTCATACAATTTATAATGTGCCACAAACTACTATTGCATCAACCGAGCTAAAATCGCAAGTCAAACCATACTATGTAACCCGGAAGAAAGACAACCAAGTGAAATAGTAACAGGCTTCACACCAAGGCGGCCGCGGTTCGAATTCCAGCCCATTCATGTGGGAGTTTTGAAAGGTTATTTTTCGTACCTGTGGTTCAAATTCCGCGTAAGACTGGCGTGGCTAACAATCACAAGATTTACAGTCGCGTCATGCTATGTCAGCAGACCCCACCTGTCTGGAAACCTCATCCACCCCTCAATCAATGCAGTCTTCAGGGCGAAGGGTGCAATATATCGTTCGCTTTTCACTATATTCGTGTTTGTCTCTGGAATATCCTATCCTCGAAACAAAAAAAGTGTCAAAGTGAAAGATAACAAGTTGGCGAGACGAATGACAGCCCTGTATATTTTCGAGAGTAACTTCGTTAAAAATAGTTTAATTTAGGTTGCAGAGGTCGACTTTTAACACGTAAATGATTCTAGTTGGAACTTACGGTAGGTCTCGGCGCAAGTTCAGAATGGATGATACCTGAATTCCATGAAGGGCATAATGCTTCCTATACAGCATGCAGCGAGTACAGGGCGATCTCCTTAAACTGATGTCACCAGGCAGTCGTGACGAGGACTTCAGTAAAAATAAAAATGTAAGCAAGAAAAATGAACGTTACATGTTCACCTTTCTTCCGTGCTGCACACAAAAGCTACAACCTCTAAATGTTGTCTGTAAAGCCATCAAAAGTATTTATAATCTTGTTGTTTAGCCCCATAAAATAATTCACCACCAACGCGACCACCGGATTCCTCCATGATATGCAATTGATACATTACGTAACAATCCAGGCAAACAATATTCATACAGGAATTTGTTTTGAGGGACTTATGCCAGAGAATATTATATCAAGATTTGGAAAATCACAGCTTTTTTTAAAAAAAATGCACACAATCATTAAGGTTTTCTGGTTTGCAGTTTTACCCGATAGTTGATATTGTGATTTGTCATGGAACTTGAAGTTTTGCAATCCGAACCACAGGGACAAGAAGTTTCATTTCAACATGCACTAATCTGGATTCGAACCACCATGTACCCGATCGGTCATTTGGAGGCGAAGTGTATGCAATAAATAGAACTGTTTCTCTTCCTGTTCCTGAAGTAGCCCTAACCCGTCGGTACAAAAGGAAGCTGCAGTGATCAATCATTCTCATCTACATTTAGGGCTATCGCACTGGTAGCAGATTCCCTATCAATTGTTTACTTGGTCTTTTCTTAAATTATTTTAAAGAACTTAGAAAATTATCGAATATTTTCCTTAAAAGTTATTCCAATCCCTAATAATTCATCTTCCTATAAATGAATATTTGTCCCTGTTTGTCGTCTTGAACTTCAACTTTATCTTCATATTCCTGCTTGTAAAAGCTCCACTCAAGCTTACTCGTCGACTAATGTCATTCCAAGTGACGTAAGAAATGAATGACCAACCAAGAGAAGAACACCGGGCGAGTTGGCCGTGCGCGTAGAGGCGCGCGGCTGTGAAGCTTGCATCCGGGAGATAGTAGGTTCGAATCCCACTATCGGCAGCCCTGAAAATGGTTTTCCGTAGTTTCCCATTTTCACACCAGGCAAATGCTGGGGCTGTACCTTAATTAAGGCCACGGCCGCTTCCTTCCAACTCCTAGGCCTTTCCTATCCCATCGTCGCCATAAGACCTATCTGTGTCGGTGCGACGTAAAGCCCATAGCAAAAAAAAAAAAAAAAGAGAGAGAGAAGAACAGCCAAGGCATCAGAAGACAAACTAATATATTTTAAATGATACCGAGCTCGATAGCTGCAGTCGCTTAAGTGCGGCCAGTATCCAGTTATCGGGAGATAGTGGGTTCGAGCCCCACTGTCGGCAGCCCTGAAGATGGTTTTCCGTGGTTTCCCACTTTCACACCAGGCAAATGCCGGGGCTGTACCTTAATTAAGGCCACGGCCGCTTCCTTCCAATTCCTAGGCCATTTCTATCCCATCGTCGCCATAAGACCTATCTGTGTCGGTGCGACGTAAAGCTTAAATCTAGTTAATGTGCAAGTCGTAGTCTCTATCATTCTTGTTCCAAGACCTCTGAAGGAAACATCCTCGGATCAGAGAAATTGGCATTCGAAGAAGTTCCCAACAAAGACGAAAAATATGATTTAAAACAGAAATGTGAGAATGGTACTTCTAGATACCGATACGACGAAGTGAATTCCAAATATTCAGCGAGAACCTTATATAGACTATTTCAATTTGGTTCAGTACCTGTATTTTGCTACGACTATGAGCTCTCGGCTCTTGCCTTTACCACCGAACACTTTCTCTATATATGATGCAGTGATTTCAGGAACGAATATGAACACTACAGTCAAGGCACTCTTACAAACAGCTTAGCCAGAGTTAACATGCATCTACACAGACGGCTCCAAAACTTCAGAAGGAGTAGGATATGCTTTCTACTGTTCATTAACAGCAGATACTGAACAACGGCCCTTACCACAGCCACCTTCCATCTACACAGCGGAAATGCTAGCAATTCAAGCAGCTATACTTTATGGTACGTCACAACAATTCCAGAAAATTCTTATCCTAACAGACAAATATTCGTTTGTAGGAAGGGGAGTTAGGGTTTGGAACAACTTACCAATTTCTTTGCAATCACTTAAGGCTAGGAAAGCAACAGACAGGAAATCTGCCACCCGGGCGGCTGCTCTAAATGCAGATCAGTAGTGACTGATTTACTGCTTCAGCGTGTTACAACGTTTAAAACAACCTGACTGGACCACAAAGTACGTCCTTGACATTCTGCAATTAGTGAGAATTGCACAACTCCCAGGAGTAACAGTTCAATTTCTATGAATCAAGGGACATGCCGGAATCTAACACAATGAAACAGTAGACCCCTTCGCTAAATTAAGTACAACTGCAGCCAACTTACGAGCAATCCAACTCCCTTATACAGACTTTCTTCCTATTATCCGTATGAAAGCTCAAAGAAAATGGTCAGCGGAATGGAATACACAGGATTTGCACAAAAGACGATATTATGCCGCACTTCAAGCTAATAAACCATGGTTCGACAGCATCAAACTCGCCAGACGTCATATCACATCCCTCATACGCATGCGACTCGAACACGGATGTTACGCTAAGCATCTCTACCGTACAAAAATGTTGACACTCACACGTGAGTATGGCCCTCCGTTTGTCGCAGATTTGAACCACGTTGTATTTGTTTGTTCAAAGTACAGTGCTGCACGAACAGCAATGCTCTCAAAATGGATTAAAACTGAACTCTATTTCTCCTGTCAACCAGAGGGTATACGAGATTTTAGGCGAATTTCTCAAAAATAGTGATTTTAATATATAATTTGTCTTCTCCCCTCTCTTCTTTAATAAAAATTTTGTATTGATTTTAGTCACGGTCAAAATAAGTGCAAATCATGAATTGTTAATGTCAGAACATCCAGGGAGTGTGTGATGTGAAAGAGACTGTATCCAACCAGCGCGCCAGTTCTCTCTCCTGTCAACTAGAGAGTATATGCGATTTTAGCCCAATTTCTCAAAAATAGTGATTTAAATACATAACTCCTGTCTTTTTTAACTATTATTGAATCAGAAATTTGAAGTGATTTTAGTTATGTTGAAAAAAATGCAAATCACGAATTGTGAATGTCTGAACATCCAGGGAGTATGTGGTGTGATAAAGAGACTGCTTCAGGTGATATTTTCTGTCTGCCATTTCTGTGATTTCTTTCCTGTGTCTGTCATATGTGACTTGTAAATTTTTAATTGTTTGCTGCTGTATGGCTGATGGGGCCAAAAGCCACATGAAATTTTTAAAACACTCTTGTTCAGATTTCTCACGTAAGAAAATAATTTTTAACACTGGAAAAATTTTGTTCACAAAATATGATGTTAAAGGCTATGAAGTCAATGTTATTGGAATGTGAGACCGACTGTATAGCAGTTCTTGGTTAGGCACTCTCCTCCTATACCTCATGGTAGCGCGATCGAATACCAGTGCTAACACTTGGCATCCAAATGTGTAGAAATATGTGTTAAGCCGGGCAAGGAATTCTCTTCCGGATATTCAAGGGATAATTACATTTAACCACATGGAACAAACCGAGGAAGTGCTACTACATGACCCACACACTGAAAACTCACGTTTGTCCTAGCCCCTCACCCTCCAATTTGACGGTCAGAAGTTTATGAATTGTTGAAAATCTGTTTTTCACTTCCTATTAATGATGAAATGAAATGGCGTATGGCTTTTAGTGCCGGGAGTGTCCGAGGACAAGTTCGGCTCGCCAGGTGCAGGTCTTTTGAGTTGACTCCCGTAGGCGACCTGCGCGTCGTGATGAGGATGAAATGATGAAGACGCCACATACACCCAGCCCCAGTGCCAGCGAAATTAACCAATTAAGGTTAAAATTCCCGACCCTGCCGGGAATCGAACCCGGGACTCCGGTGGCCAAAGGCCAGCACGCTAACCACTTAGCCATGGGGCCGGACCCTATTAATGATGATAGGCGCTTAATGGTTAACTGTCAGGTCTATATACATAAAACATGTTTACATGATATTTTCATATGTTATATCCTTAACAAATATGCTATGAAATATAACTCATTTTACAGCTGCCCCACATGTGAGCCACAAAAAAAAACCAAGGTTTCGCATTTTCGGTTTTCAATTTCGCTAAAGAAAGACTGAAAGAGGAGAGACCAATGGACTTTTAAATAAAGCTCAAAAATAGTGTATTTAAATATTACCGAGTTCGATAGCTGCAGTCGCTTAAGTGCGGCCAGTACCCAGTATTCGGGAGATAGTAGGTTCGAACCCCACTGTCGGCAGCCCTGAAAATAGTTTTCCGTGGTTTCCCATTTTCACACCAGGCAAATGCTGGGGCTGTACCTTAAGGCCACGGCCGCTTCCTTCCCACTCCTAGCCCTTCCCTGTCCCATCGTCGCCGTAAGACCTATCTGTGTCGGTGCGACGTAAAGCAACTATAAAAAAAAATTGTACTCAGTTAAGATTTGTATCTAGAGTATTATACTGATCCATGTTCTGAGTTGATTTAGTTCACCTGGACGAAACTGCGCCCTTTAAAAATGTAGGCTATATAACAGCTACATGCAAGAAGTCTGATTATGTACATGTTTATAATCTTATACTTTAGTACTTTAATATTCCAGCTATCAGTTTTTCGTGTTCCTATCACTGAAGCTGTGTTTCAGGAAAAGAACAGTGTAAGAGATAAAAAAATCTATGTCAACTTACGACCTACGAGAGACACGAATAATTTAAATTACTGAACCAGTAAGTTATACGACGAGCAACAGACGGGATCAGCACACGAAAAGCCATATAGTACGTTTACATGCAGGATTCAGATCGATCTGAGTACACTTCCCGTATTGAGAACACCATGTAAACAGGGACTCAGTTCGGATTGAGTCTCAAGGTGAATACGGTAAAATCTGGGATCGTATCGTGCTCAGTTCCAATCGAGTTCCATGTAAACGCGGATCGTACTGAGATCGTATTGAAAACTACTGCGCACACACTCCATGTTTGTTCTGACGAAATCATCATCATCAAAATTCTGTCGAAATAACAAATATAATAAGCCAGTAAATATATTTACCTGTATAAATGATCAGCAACTGCAATCATATCATAAGACGGCCAGTCCTTGCGATTAACAAAATCACAATAACCTTCTGTTGGAGGTAAAATTGGAATGTGCGTTCCATCTATTGCACCAATTACGTTTAGAATACTACACATACTTTCAAAACTGAACGTTATCTTCTGGGTTTCTACTGCATTTGGCGTTTTTAAAATTCTAAGAGGTGATAACGATTTTACTACAATTCTGCATCGTTCGTATACGTCGATGTTGCCTGGCGGATTCAATACGATACTTAAGTAGCCTACTGCATGTAAACGGGGATCGCATTCAATACGGTAAGTGTACTCAAATCGATCTCAATCCCCATGTAAACGTACTAATAATCTGATTACTATACTTTCATATAAAAAATAGGTAGGTATAGTAATATAGTATATAAAAATAAACCATGTTGGTGCTAAGTGTCCTAGCCTCGGCAATGAAGAAGCCAATAAGAACTGTTTCCCATTATAAACATACATCGTGATGAAGCAAAATGGCATTAATCATCCCTCAAAGCGTCGGGTGAATACTCCAGGAATGTGCGCAGCTGGAGGCGGACACGAGCCTAAACGGGCACACCGGAAACCCTAACATGCTCCACTGCGCGCGCTCTTAACGAGAGGCGACCAAACTAAATCGTGCTTAGCAGGCGGGAAGAACAATTTGTTATCGACAAAATAATAATGCCGGACCCCTGTGACCACATTCTACCTTATACATAGGGTTCAGTTCGTGTACCAACGTGAAAGTTACACGTCCAGAAATGAAGTAAAGCATATTGGATCACTATTCGCCGGGTAATGGACTGCCTATTGCTGCCCTCCGACGGGAAGATGGGGGACTACAATATTGTTCCTTGCACAACAGTGGAAGAAATCGTTAGTATCGACTACAGCATACATCGTTTCTTTTATGATCGACTATCAGACTAATTGTTACTTTCCCTGTACAGTCCTGGTCCATGAGATATTTCCAAGACATTCAGTAAGGGTATTTAAACAAGCCAACATATTGCTCTCCCTGCTTGCTTATGTCCCTCTACTGTCATCTCCATATGTTTAACAACACAAACAAGGGTGAATCGTCAGATCCATGGCATATTTTCTACACAATAAAAGACTGTCATATTGAAGTTGAAACCGCACTAGGACCGCCCGCAACTATCAAAATGAGAGCACTTGACAAATAAGGAAATACTTTACATGCAAAGCCATCTCAGAATTATATTACAACACAGAATATTATCGCTTTTTATAGTAGAGCCCCAGTCAACACTTCGGAGGAAATGGCTACAATGCTATGAGGAGTCATTAAATTGTCATTAGTGAGCATAACTTCCTTTCAGTGCCACCGCAGCTAACACGCACCTACTGAACTAGGATGTAGAACAAAGGGATCAGTCCTATATAATCTTCCCTGCTCCGAACCCTAGCTTTTAGGTCACCTTTTTATTTCACATAGAAGTGAAAACTACTGGGGTAAGAGCTGGAAGATAGAATGAGGTATGTAATCTTGGCGAACAAAATGTAGATTATGGAAGAAAAAAACACTGGCATAGAGTAGAACATTTCTTATTGACAAAAGTCTTCCTCTAACGTAAAATCTATGGTTGAGCATTCCTTCGAGAACACCGAGTATGTATGCTCCCGGCAGACATTCGGCACTATTTTGTCTTTGTCCAGTACATTTATGACCGAGGGACGAAACTAATCTGAAAGTACATTTTGTCCGACTTCAGTGAATACGCAACTACAGAGTTTTATAGTAATATTAAGTTATATACTACATAGTAATTTCCTAATCTGTCCACTGACATCTTAAATTGCATTTATAGCTGACGTCCATAATGTTTTCAATCATCAGAAGCGCACAAAATACAGTCGTGTCTTTCTCCATCCAGTAAGTTTCGCTATTCATTTCATAAAGACAGATTACTTAATGTACCTAATTAAATAATTTTAAATAAATTAAATAATTTTGCTTTTTCACGAACATATTCACACTTCACCATCGTCACAGACACCAAACATCGAAAGAAAAGAGGAAGTCTAGCTCGAAGCTCGCACGCACATTTGTTCTCTTATGTAGGGTAGGCCCTACTGCATATCGTCCAGACACAGTCCGGCCGCTTGAAGACGACGATGATTATTTTAAGGGACCGAACATCCAGGACATCGGCAGGATATTACTAAATGGAAACTGCCGAAGCTATATATATTAGCAGAGATTTTGTAGAGCATTTTGTCGGCAACTAAGGAGTGAAAAAATGTCTAGTTAAAGTAGCGCTTCTAACAGTCGTGCAATCCTCCTGGTCCCATTTGGATCGAATGCTGGTGCCCTAACATTAACACGAAAATGTATCTGTTAACAGAAGTATAAAATAATTGGCATAAAGTATCGATCTTGAGTACTGGTTATATCAGACTAGGCAATTCAATTTCCTGTTCTTCGATTATAATAAGGAGTCGAATGCTTTTCACAAATCTTGCAATTCTACGAACGAGCTGCGGGCGACAATTGTATTCTTCCTGCGCATACTTTCAAATAGGGTATGCAAACATGTGTTTAAAAGAAGTCGGCATGCAACAAACAATATATCATACATTATTTTCGTATTTATTATATTCATAATTAGGAGAAATATCTTCAAAATGCAAAAACAAAGGGTACTGTTTTGCTTTCTTTTTGCATCATAATCTGAACACAAAAATACTGGATATATTATTATAATTAAAGACTTGTCATCTTAATTGCACTGCTCACATTTTTATAAACAATTTGAATTTAGCACCCTAATACGAAACAGAATTGCTCAGCGGGTCATTTTGATAAATCTGCCATACGAAAACATCAGACAATTCGAATAAAACGTAAAAACCCTGCTCATTTACAAAGCAGTACCGGCATGGCATAACGAAAACATGCACGTGGTTTACCTCGATGCTGATCACACATGATCTAAATCTCTTTTGGAAACTAGTGCGAAAGAAAGCTACATACAAAGCTAGAAGGAAATACACAGAACACTATAATTATGGCATAACCGCATTTATAGAAGTACAGGCTACATGCTGTGAAAACGCGCAGAACAGCGCCTCTCCTTCCTTACGAAGAAAACTAAACATGTATGAAGAATATTTAAAAACTTTAAGTAGTCAAAATCTTCACTATTGCACATAAGATAATGAAGTGAGACACTTATATTTTCAGGCTGATTCGGAAATAGACAATTTTATTACAGTTCACTTTTATTTACAAATGTTGTGTATATTATTTACATTATTATGGTCACTACGGCTTTCTGACAGAGCCTCCGTGGCTCAGGCGGCAGCGCGCCGGCCTCTCACCGCTGGGTTCCATGGTTCAAATCCCGGACTCCATGATAGATTAGTGCTGGACAAAGCGGAGGCTGGACAGGCTTTTTCTCCGGGTACTCCGTTTTCCCTGTCATCTTTCATTCCAGCAACACTCTCCAATATCATTTCATTTGTCATTAATCACTGCCCCAGAGGAGTGCAACAGGCTTCGGCAGCCGGCACAATTCCTATCCTCGCCGCTAGATGGGGGCTTCATTCGATCTATTCCTGACCCGGTCAAATGACTGGAAACAGGCTGTGGATTTCCACTTCGGCTTTTTGAAGGAAGAAACTATGCAGACGAACTAATAAACATCATGTATCACTGGAACCATCACAAAAATCATACTAGTCTTTATTGATTATTAATTGCTAGCACTGAACCGATTTTCCACATGAAAACCATAATGTCCAATTTACGAATCCTTCAAATAACTCCATGCCGAATTCTGGGTAATTAAACTTCAATAATCTCTGACGTCGCGATATTGATTATTCTTATCTAGGGGCTTACCTGTTATCTTAATCCTGTTGGTCACCAGCTAAGTCCTTGGGCGTGGTAACAGCCTCGTCGAGTCAAGCTCCGCACTCCTCTACAGCACACGACAGAAGCACTCTCAACACTACCGCTTCGCCTTATGCCAGCCAGCGACCCGTTCCGTTCCGTTCCCTTCCCTTCGAGCCCTTCCTGCCTTCGCTGCAACCGCCCCGTTCGTTCGCGCGCTCCACTGGACCAAATGTTGCAACTGCGCACCGAGAGTGACTCATGCGAGGCGAACAGTGACGATACCTAGCGGCTGTGCCTCGCACAAATAATTTTAAGGGTGTTCCCTCCTCCTACCACTCATAACCCTGTCCAACATACTATCAAACTCGGTGAAATAATTGCAATTCCCCACAGAGCAGCGAAGATGACAAACTGAACTAATGCTCCCTGGTCGCTAAACACGAGCGACGTTACCTCTCGAGTGTTAAGAATGTCGCGTCAACAGAATACCTTATTCCATCCTGTTGTTGACCAATAATTTTAATTTTGTCAATCAAACTCAGGTTTAGTTCTCTTTCATTTCTCCATTCGACAATGAACTGACACTGTAGATTAACCTCACACCACCGACCACCTGATCAGTACGATGGGCAATAGCAACGATGGAAGGAAACTGCCGATCTGTGAAACAATGTGCACCACAATATGCGTTTACCTAAACAACGAAGCATCACAAAGTCCCCGGCGGATATAATTAAACAACTGCAACTAAAGTTTGCTGACATTATTAATCTGTAAATAATACGGTATTCATTTCTATATAATGAAACACTGTATTAGAATTATAGAATACATTTAATGAATTGGGGCATAGCTTAAACTTCGAGACATACATACATTACATACATTATCATTATAGACTGTTATGCCTTTCAGCGTTCAGTCTGCAAGCCTCTGTGAATTTACTAAACATCGCCACAATCCTCTATTTGCAACAAGTGTTGTGGCCTCATTTAGTTCTATACCTCTTATATTTAAATCGTTAGAAACTGGGTCTAGCCATCGTCGTCTTTGTCTACCTCTACTTCTCTTACCTCCATAACAGAGTCCATTATTCTCCTACGTAACCTATCCTCCTCCATTCGCCTCACATGACCCCACCACCGAAGCCGGTTTGTGCGTACAGCTTCTTCCATCGAGTTCACTCCTAAATCAGCCTTTATATCCTCATTCCGAGTACCCTCCTGCCATTGTTCCCACCAGCAGTCATTCTTGCTACTTTCATGTCCGTTACTTCTAACTTATGAATAAAATATCCTGAGTCCACCCAGCTTTCGCTCCCGTAAAGCAACGTTGGTCTGCAAACAGACCGATGTGAAGATAGATTCGTCCGGGAGCTAACTTCCTTCTTACAGAATACTGTTGATCGCAACTGCGAGCTCACTGCATTAGCTTTACGACACCTTGATTCAATCTCACTTACTATATTACAATCCTGGGAGAATACGCAACCTAAATACTTGAAATTATCGACTTGTTCAAGCTTTGTATCACCAATCTGGCATTCAATTCTGTTGAATTTCTTACCTACTGACATCAATTTAGTCTTCGAGAGGCTAATTTTCATACCATACTCCTTGCACCTATTTTCAAGTTCCAAGATATTAGACTGCAGGCTTTCGGCACAATCTACCACTAAGACCAAGTCGTCAGCATAGGCCAGACTGCTTACTACAATTCCACCTAACTGATTACCTCCCTGCCATTTTATACCTTTCAGCAGATGATCCATGTAAACTACGAACAGCAAAGGCGAAAGATTACAGCCTTGTCTAACCCCTGTAAGTACCCTGAACCAAGAACACATTCTACCATCAATTCTCACTGAAGCCCATTTGTCAACATAAATGCCTTTGATTTTAATAATCTACCTTTAATTCCATAGTCCCCCAGTATAGCGAACATCTTTTCCCTCGGTGCCCTGTCATATGCTTTCTCTAGATCTACGAAACATAAACACAACTGCCTATTCCTCTCGTAGCATTTTTCAATTACCTGGCGCATACTGAAAATCTGATCCTGACAGCCTCTCTGTGGTCTGAAACCACACTGGTTTTCATCCAACTTCCTCTCAACGACTGATCGCACCCTCCCTTCCAAGATGCCAGTGAATACTTTGCCTGGTATACTAATCAATGAGATACCTCGATAGTTGTTACAATCCTTCCTGTTCCCTTGCTTATAGATAGGTGCAATTACTGCTTTTGTCCAATATGAAGGTACCTTACCAACAGTCCATGCTAATCTTACTACTCTATGAAGCCATTTAATCCCTGCCTTCCCATTATACTTCACCATTTCAGGTCTAATTTCATCTATTCCTGCTGCTTTATGACAATGGAGTTTATTTACCATACTTTCCACTTCCTCAAGCGTAATTTCACCAACATCATCTTCCTCCTCCCCATGAGCTTGGCTGTTCGCAACACCACCAGGATGATTTCCTTGTACACTGAGAAGATGTTCAAATTATTCCCTCCACCTCTCCAGTGATTCCCTGGGATCTATTACGAGTTCACCTGAATTGCTCAAAACACTGTTCATTTCCTTTTTCTTTCCCTTCCTAAGATTCTTTATTACTGTCCAGAAAGGTTTCCCTGCTGCTTGACCTAGCCTTTCCAGATTATTACCAAAATCTTCCCACGACTTATTTTTGGATTCAACAACTATTTGTTTCGCTCTGTTTCTTTCATCTACGTACAAATCGCTGTCTGCCTCGGCCCTTGTTTGGAGCCATTTCTGATAAGCCTTCTTTTTACGTTTACAAGCTGCTCTCACTTCATCATTCCACCAAGATGTTCGCCTTTTCCCCTCTTTACACACAGTCATTCCTAGGCATTCCCTTGCTGTTTCTACTACAGCATCCCTGTGTGCCACCCATTCTCTTTCTATACTTTGAGCCTGCTTACTGTCCACCAAGGACGCCATCTTACCGTCAGATATCTCCTCAATTGTTCTTACAGAAACTGAGTAGACCTCGAACCAGCTCTTAGATACACGTAATATTTCCTGACCAGGCTCGCTACCTCTAGATTGGGGGACCAGCATTATCGAGTTCAAATTTACTTAATTTCACATTATTTATTTATTTATTTATTTATTTATTTATTTATTTATTTATTTATTTATTTATTTATTTATTGTAAGTCTGCGACCAGGAGTGCCCGAGAACATATTCGGCTCGCCTGGTGCAGGGCTTTCTATTTGACTCCGTGAGCAACCTGCACGACCGGGTGTGAGATGATGATAATTAGGTAGGGAGAGGGTGAAACCCGGTGTCGGCACATAGCCTACTCCTGTCGAATAACACCGGGGGGGGGGTAATTACCATCAACAGCGTCATATACCCTCATTCCATATGATTACTGCGGAGAGGTCTGAAATTGAATCCAGGCTTTTGGCACGCAATTTAGTGATAAGAAATTGTATACCACACCGCTCTTACCCTGCTGGCCAACATTCTGATGGTGGAATTTTTTTCCACAATGGAACTCGAACTACTGAACTACTACTACTACTACTACTACTACTACTACTACTACTACTACTACTAAATGTTTCCATTCCTCCCCTGAACGGGGAGGCAGGCCTCTTAGACGGTGACGCCGTCTCTCAGCCCAAGATATTTGTATAGAGGATATTTGTAGTGAAGGTGAGAGGGTCGGCGGTCGTGGTATATTCCGGCATGTTCCGACATTCGCCTTAGTGCAGGAGAATGGAAAACCACGGAAAACCATTCTCAGGACAGGCGACGGTGAAGACCAGCCCCTCTCTCGAATGCAGAAGCGTAAAGTCGCGGAAGAGCCGTGGCCACCGTCCCTCTGCTCGGATGGTCGGTCGGAGTACAGATCTGTCGGACCACGGACCAGCCGAGGCCACTTGTCGGCCGAACTGCCGACCGACTCAAACTAATAACTTCTACAATTTGCTTTACGTCGCACCGACATAGATAGGTCTTATGGCGACGATGGGATAGGAAAGGCCTGGGAGAGGCAAGGAAGTGGCCGTGGCCTTAATTAAGGTTCCACCGGGCGAGTTGGCCGTGTGGTTAGGGGTGCGCAGCTGTGAGCTTGCATCCGGGAGATAGTGGGTTCGAACCGCACTGTCGGCAGCCCTGAAGGTTGTTTTCCGTGGTTTCCCATTTTCACACCAGGCAAATGCTGGGGCTGTACCTTAATTAAGGCCACGGCCGCTTCCTTCCCACTCCTAGGCCTTTCCTACCCATCGTCACCATAAGACCTATCTGTGTCGGTGCGACGTAAAACAAATACCGTCCCTGAAGTGGACGGCGGGCCTCCTAGACCATTACGCCGTCTCTCAGGACAGGGAGATTTGACTCGGTGAAGGTGAGGAGGTTGGCGGCCGTGGCCTATATTAGGAACTGTCGCGGTATTGGCCTTAGCGTAGGAGAATGGAAAACCACGGGAAACCATTCTCAAGGCAGCCGACAGTGGGGAAGAGCCCCTCTACATCTCCCGAATACAGAAGCGTAGAGCCACTCCTCCATTTGGTTCGTCGGACGAAATGCAGAGCTGTCGGACCACCGACCAGTTGGCCACTTCTAGGTCGAAACCTACTTTGCATTCGCCGACCCTGACTCGAACCAGCTAACCACGGTGTCAGACCATATGAGAAGCTTATTTCCAAAATGTACCAAATCCAAAAAAGTCCAATAATGAGATTATAATGGAAAATATACATTGATAGGATGCTCCATCATATGAAAGAAAAAGAAACAGTCAAAACGGTCCAAATCAGTGTCAAACAGGGCGTTGAAGATCACGTTTGATGCCAATGAGTACCATATGCCGCGAGATGAACTGACCGGAACATACCGCATCCATGCAGCCAATGCGGAGCCATTTCGTCGACACGTGACCAGCAGCAACATGGCCGCGAAATGTTTACATGATCGTGAAGCATCGTACCCAACCTTCGAAAATTGAAAAACCGAACAGAAGTTTAAAATAACCCGTATTCTTTATGGTAAAACCGTACAGTGTTAATATTCACCCAAATACACTAAAGTTTAATAGAATGCGTGCAATAATAGCAAGCAGCAATAATATCAAATAGGAATATTTAACTGAAACGTACATTATTGCTAGAAGGAAGAAAATGCAACATATACACTTTGCACATGTTTCACATGTTGGATCAGGACGCAGCCACTTCCCATAGGCCTACTGTCCTTATACTCTCCCATGACTGCCTGTACTTTTATTTCCTTCTGAGTGTTTTAACAGAAAATGTTAATTTTTGGGTGTCCAAGGACCTGCTTTATATTTACAATCAGAAGTTAACCGCATCTTTACTTATTAAACATTCGATGTAAATACAAATGGGAAACCACGGAAAACCATCTTCAGGGCTGCCGACAGTGGGGCTCGAACCCACTATCTCTCGATTACTGGATACTGGCCGCACTTACGCGACTGCAGCTATCGAGCTCGGTCCGTAAAAATTTACAAACTTTACAACTAAACGCTGCACTGTTACATGTTTGATGAAACGATTAACGGATATACGACTACGAGATCCACAGTTGAAGAAGTTTGAAGTAGTGTACTCCCGGCCGCAGAGTGAGACAGAAAAATTCCACGTGTCAGACTACGTATTCAGGCACTTCATTAGTTGATCTGAAACCAGCTCGAAGGCCAATCACAACATTCAAAACTTGGGAGTCCCTTGGGGAAATGCAGGCCACGCCGTACATGACTGGGAAATGAGGTGTGTTTTCTGGATATTCTGAATCTATGCCGTTCAGTATTTGCTGGATTACTTTCCAGGAATCGTCTAAGCAGCTTCATCTCTTATCCACTTCGCTTCATGACGATTCTATGAACCGAGTTACTTGAAATACCACGAACAATTTGATCTTGGAACCTCAATGCAAATTGACGATCATTATCAAAGCGATTATGTTTTCTCCTGTTTGAACACACTCTACACTAAGATTTTCGCTTTTTTCACATATTTACACAGAGTTGATCCTAGGCATTCCCTGGGACGATGACCTTAGATGTTAGGCCCCTTTAAACAACAAGCAAGGCATTCCCTTGCTCTTTCTACTCCAAGATCTCTGTATACCACCCATTCTCTTCGCATATCCTGAACCTGATTTAGTGATTACTGTCCATTGTTTGGAACGTTCCACTATTCATGCGATGTCTTAACAATTGCAGAATACAACACAGACTGAAGGTTAAATGCCAGGTCAAGCTCACTGTAATATTTTTTAATGGAAGCATCAGCACATTGTTGGCAAATACCTAGTTCAAATTAAAAGCAAAACAATAGGCTACCTAAAATCTTCATTTACATGGTCGCCACAATTAATCACAAGTTCTAAACTTCAAAATTTTAGAGGTGGGGGGAGACAAGGGAGTCGTCAGAGGTAGTGATGTCGTCACCTAGCTGTCAGTCCACTCTATACACATGTTGATGCAATTATGAAGTAGTTCGCGAAAGAGAATATCCACAGAATCCTCATATGCAGTATGTTTCTAAACTTGGCAACTATCAACAGGATGTATATTATTAGTTGTGACGAGTAACATTCTGTGGCGGGGAAATATTCCTCCTCTAGGATCTGTTCTTTTAGTGATCGGCAACGCTCTCGCTCGAGACTCTCGAGACTGACGTCGCAGATCTCGACACTCTCGCGAGAATCTCGAGACCGATCCTCCTGTAGTGCAAGCTGTGCAACGTACCAGTAATTACGACTGTAAACATGATAGTATATCATTGCCACGAACCTGCTACGCAGGCGTAGTAGGGGGAGAGGTGATACTCCCACGTGGCGCGTCCCAGGTGGCGGATAGTGGGGTCCTAACCTGCTTGCCGACGGACTTGAGGAGAATAAAATACCTCTCGCGGACCAAACACACAACCCCCTGTGGGTGGGGGACGCAGACGAAGAATACACCCACGGTATACCCTGCCTGTCGTAAGAGGCGACTAAAAGGGGCGACCAAGGGATGATCCATTTAGAACCATGAGACTACTTGTAATTATTACCATCACGCAGGGAACACCATGGGTCGCATTAACTTGCGCGTAGTACCACTATGTTAGGTACGCAATAGGTTAGTGATGAGTAGCGACAGTGTGTGAATCAGGAGGAGGGTCCTGCAGTACCTGTGATTCGTACCCCTATGTGAGCAACACCATGGGATGAGCGACACCATGGTTCTGCCTTACCTATGCTCCGTTCCCACTATGTGAGTATTTCCACGGGATAGCACGAGTCCTTGTGGTTAGTCCACTTATGTGAGGAACGCCTTAGGTTTGCGTTGCCTGTACGTGGTGCCGCAGTGTGCGCGACACTATAGGTCTGTGTTACATGTGCGCATTACACTACCTGTGAATAGTACCATAATGTGTGGAATACCGCGAGTCTCCGCTACTTTTGATTAG
Source organism: Anabrus simplex (assembly GCF_040414725.1). Classification (NCBI taxonomy): domain Eukaryota; kingdom Metazoa; phylum Arthropoda; class Insecta; order Orthoptera; family Tettigoniidae; genus Anabrus; species Anabrus simplex. The sequence goes on along the minus strand of NC_090266.1, from coordinate 829,818,160 downwards.
TACCGCAGCATTGCACATAGCATGGTTCTACTTTCCTAGCGATAAATGCCATTATGAGGGGCTGACGACCTGGATTTTGGACCCGTTTCGATAATACAGATAATCGATTCCGCATCGTGCTATAGAAGCAGTCCCTTGGTCAGTAATACTATTGTTTTGTGCCAGCTTCTGTGCATGTGAGGCACTGTGGGTCGGATCCACTGATCGTTTTTAATTCATATCCGTCCATCCATTCATTCTTCGTCCTCATGCTTTGAATTCTGGTCTGTGGAGGATTTTGGAATTTTAAATTGTCATTTCATTTCGTCTCATTTCAGATCATTAGGGGCCGATGACCTTGATGTTAGACCCCTTTAAACAATAACCATCAATCATCATCATCATCAGTATGTCATTGGCAGTTATTGCGCGAAATAACGTTCTCATATGAAAACGTGTGAGCCAATACATTTTGTCAAAAGCCTGGAAAAGTACTGCATGTTCAACTATGAACCCCTTAATACCATTAACGAAAGTGAAAACAGAATGTCAGTATCTTAAACTGTTCACGACTTATTTGGAGTGGACATCTTAGCTGAATAATCCTGTATCATTTTTTAATGTCTGTAGATAGGATGTACACCTACTTGGTTAATAACGGCGTGCATTATTCGAACTTGAGACGGGGAAGATGTGCTTTGCTACGTATGCAACCCCCATTGCACATTAGTGGAATGTGTAATCTAAAATGCCCGACTTTGCTCCAATTCTTTCAGTCGAGGTGATGGGTAACGCTCTCGAGACCGATTCTCGTGTGCTGCGAGCTGTAGGATGTAAACCTACCTGGATGCCTCGCAATCGTTGTCGACAGGGTAGCTTCCTGTGATACAGACCGGACCGGAGGTGTTCTGTGACTATTCCTCTTCATTTATATGATGTGTTTTTAAGCGTCAGATCATCCCAGTAGTATTTCTGCCGACGAATTTTACTTTTCATGAATAACACAGCGGGCTGTGCTGTGTGGCATCTCTTCAAAATAACCAACATCCACGACTTACGTTGCATTTCGGACATCGTCTTCAAGTTGTCGCGTGCAACTGGACACAATTACACATTGCACTGTCATATACGGAAGCACCTAATTATTATTATTATTAACAAATACATCGCAAATGCGAAATATCCCGGTGGCAATGGTTACTTTCAGTAGTGTAATAATAACCAGCATACTGATGTGGGCAAGTTTTCCTTCGTAAACAGGACCACAAGCGATTGGAGTAAATTACCTGCAGCAGTCTTTGATAGATTCTCTTCCGGTATCAAATCGTTTGAGAAGATGATTATAAAAGCTGTAAACGACGGACACTGAATTTTTGAGTTTCTGCTGGATTTATAAAGTTAAACTAGTAGTATTTCTTCTAATATTTTCTCTCCATGGAATTTCTTGTTGTACTCTTGTTGTAGTAGTTGTTGGGTAGTTATGTTTTAACTTTAATATCACTTGTAGTATTAAGCTACGGTAGTATTAAGTTCAACCTATAGTATTGTAAGCCACAGTGTTACTACCTGTTGAAAGAATTGGAGCAAACTCAAGCATTTTAGACTACACATTTCACACATGCGTAATGGTGGTTGCATAAATGCAGCAGGGTGCATCTTGCCTCGTCTCGAGTTCGAATAATGCACGCCTCTAGTATCCAGGTAGGTGTACCTACAGTAGTCGTCAGATTCTGTACTTAACCTATTCATTCGTGTACTTAAAATACCATTGCATACAATGCCAGAACGCGTATCCTTTATAATTATGTTATACTGCGTCAAAATAGACCTCGCTAGAAATGAGAGAAATGAACGCCCTACTCGCTTGTTGACACGTACTTCCGGAATGGAGAAGGTGCGTAGTTTGCTATTCGCATACTCGGTGAACACTACATTCAGCTCCACCTACCTGTAGGCCTACGACACGCTGCTCGCCACACAATGCGGGGACAACGCTCTCGAGATCTCTCGAAATTTCTCGCGAGAAATAGTGCCTGCGCTAGTCTCGAGAAATCCCAAGAAATCTCGAGACCTAGTCTCAGACTGCCCATCACTAGTGTTTACATTAAGGTAAAAATAAAAATGTCACTTTCAGACCAAGGACTCACTAAGCACCCTCCACAGACATAACAAGTCAGGCAGTAGCGTTAGGCAATAACAGATCAATAAAGGTTAATTACTACAGCAATTTCGTCCCAAAAGGGGATTCCTTAACGCATCAGTAGGCCTATATCTACCGTCATATGTCTCCTAAAGCCAACCGAATGCACCGGTATTCAATCCTGCAATTTGAGGATAGATGGCGAGCGTCTAAACTAATCCTACGCAGTCGGTCCTATGAAAGTTGGTGGACAGATCAGTCCACATGTAGGATTCAGGTCACGTGATTAGTATCCTCGTGCCAAATCCTCCGATGTAACAGGAGTCATTCATTCTTCAGATAAAGACGCTAGCTAGTATGAGAGGGTTGCGGAGAGCATGGTAGTAACAGCAACTGGCTGCTGGTGTTTGGTCGGCGTAGGCTACTAAACGCACAGACAATAACTTTGGGATATTACCTTTCTTTCATTTACCGTCCAGAGTTCGTATTCCATCGGACTCAGCGAGGGATTCCATCTCTACTGCCTCGAAGGCACTGTCCTGGAGCGTGAGAATTTGGGTCTGGATGATACAACTGGGGAGGGGGACCAGTACCTCGCCCGGACTGCCTCACCTGCCATGCTGAACATTGTGGGGGATGGGAAGATTGGAAGGGATCGACAAGGAAGAAGGAAGGAAGCGGCCTTGGCCTTATGTTAGGTACTATCCCGGCACATGCTTGGAGGAGAGGTGGGAAACCACGGAAGCCGGGAATCGAACTCGGGCCTTCGGGGGTGACAGCCAACCATACTAATTACTGCACCACAGAGGCGGGCATGGGATACTTATAAAAGAAAGTTCTTACGTTCAATTAATTTTATACATATTATGTCAAATTAAAAACAATATATTGTTAAATTTATTTCATATAATGGGATTACGGAGAAACAGTGATTTACCGGGCGAGTTGGCCGTGCGCGTAGAGGCGCGCGGCTGTGAGCTTGCATCCGGGAGATAGTAGGTTCGAATCCCACTATCGGCGGCTCTGAAGATGGTTTTCCGTGGTTTCCCATTTTCACACCAGGCAAATGCTGGGGCTGTACCTTAATTAAGGCCACGGCCACTTCCTTCCAACTCCTAGGCCTTTCCTATCCCATCGTCGCCGTAAGACCTATCTGTGTCGGTGCGACTTAAAGCCCCTAGCAAAAAAACTGTGATTATAAACATTCTTACTGAATGACTTACCCTCTCGAAATAATGGAAAAATGTCTATAAATAATAGACAGTTTTCAAATTCTTGTGAAGAGAGAGAGATGGGGAGGGAATAACCTGTGTATAAAGATACATGTTTAATAACTGAACTTATTTTGATCATGCATCAATAATATAAATATGTTATTTACCGTACATTCTCAAGAAATTACTTGACATTTGGCAATGTTTCTCTTAGTAAGAATTAATAAATGTTTGATCCGGCATCTTGGCTGAATTGTCAGAGTAATGGTCTTCGGTTAAGAGGACTCCGGGCCCGATTCCCCCCGGGCCGAGGATTTTTACTGCGCATTGTTAATCCCTATAGCTCAGGGACTGCTTGTTTGTGTTCTTCTTAATACACAACTCCACCATAACTTCGGGAAATTTATGAAAGGAAGTTCTTACGTTCAATTCAACTGCATTAACAAACACGCAATAGTGAATACAGTGTTACGAATAAAACTTCATCTGTTTCGTTACTCTAATTTATTTCAGGGTGGCCTAATGAATGCATACATACATATTTAAACACAAGCAATTCTAACCAGTTATGAATGGCCACACTAATTACCAGTCTATTTGCAAATCTCTCTACCTTATGGCGCAGCAAGGGTCCAGCCCGTTCCTTTACCTGGGACGTTAATCCTTACCTTCACTTTCCCAAAGTCCAGTCACCTCCTACAGCCGCTGTGCGTAGACAGCTGGATTTGAACACAGTACCACTGGCTATACAACACACGACGACTGTTCGCTGGTTCGGCTCCACAGATGTACTTCATACAGTCCCATGGAGTGGACGACTAAAGAGCTCAGCAGTATTCAACAGAGGGACGATACTCACAACAGCGAACATTAACACAGGTCCATTTATCCTAGCACTCACGATAGCGCGTTTCCTCGCTGGCTCACGGCGATTCTCAATCCACAGAATTACACGAACACATAGTACAGCCTACCGTTATGTCGCCTCCAGTTACACACGGGTCTCTCCGACACCACAACAACAGCTCCTGGTTCAGACCTCGGTGGGACACTAGAGACAGCCAACACCTCTGTCGCCCTCAGACCAGCCACCGAACCCCAACACACCGGGTCTCACACGGAGTCCAACACTGACTGCCTGTCCGCGGCTAGCCTCCCTTTTTATAGCTCGCGTGATTTGATCCAGAAATTTCACGATGTCACTACAGTCAGAACATTCCCGTTGAATCTCCAAGGAACTAACAGGTAAGCCGGCCGCCGAGAACAATACACGGAAGGGCCGGCCCCACTCCACAGGCCGGCTGGGAGATTCCAGGTCGTCCGAGTCACCAACCCCTTCCTGGAAGTACCGAAAGAAGCTACCACGGGGATGGCACGTAACAATATTCTTCGATATAGGGTTAGTGTCGGGAAGGGATTCCGACCGCAAAACTGGGTCAAATCTTTATAAATTACCTACCCCAATAAATTGGAAAAGACCATGAAGAAGAAGAAAAAGACTGGTCTTCAGTAATTACAAATAAACTAGATTTTCCTTTTATTCAGAATGAGGTAATAGAAAGCGTAGGTAAATAGAGCTATAAATAGGCCTGGTGAAAATGTATGATAAAACCAACACGAAACTAACTTAACCCTTGACTGTATTGTGATTCTACTAATTTTGATTCGATTGTTTTGATTCGACAATTCTTTGAATATTTAGTATTATACTTACTTAAACAAAACCATACCACATGCGACCTTCTTACTCTACCTTTCACTGCGTTCTGCGGGTTAAGGGACAGCTTGCTATCATCCAGCCATGGCTATGGCCAATGCCACATGAAGTTGTGACACTTGCACGGAGTGACACTTGCACGGAGATGGAATGTGTTGACACTTGCACGGAAAGCCAAAAATTCCCGGAAATTACTAAGCATGGCTATTTCAAACAGTGACACTTGCACGGAGGCCCAATGAGGGTTAGAAAACCAGAAGCAGGGGCGGGGAAGGCCCACCCGGTAAGTGGAATTCATTGCTACAGTTGATACCTGAGTGACAACTAGTGTTCCGTGTGGAACTGGTGATAATTGCTCTGCAGCTATGGAGTTCACTGAGACCGCCTTTGTTGATTTACGACGGACATCAGTATATTGTGGACTATACCAATAAAGATCAAATGACTTATTGGCGGTGCGTATATTTCAAGAAAAATAAATGTAAAGGAAGAATAACAACGAAAGATAATACAGTTTTAGTCGAGACAAGTCATGTTTGCATTCCGGACGACGCGGCGAATGAAGTGAAAAAAAAGTGTAGTAAATGAAAAAAAAACGTGCAAGGGAAACAGACAGTATGATTTCAACAGTTTACACCGAAGAAGTAGGCCAGCTCTTCAATAGAGGCTATGACCTTGTGACATCGCTGCCATCACATAGACGTGCCAAACAATCATTACATCGTATCCGACGGAAAAGAATGGGGCCTACAAAAGACCCGATTGATTCTGGAGGTGTAATAATACAGGAAAGACACATAGCAATGAACGACGGTGGAAAATTCCTACTTGAAGACGACAACAGGGGGCTTAAAGTCAGGATATTAGTGTTTGCCAGCGAGAAAGGAAAATCTACTTTATCAAGTTGCTCTTCCTTCTTTGTCGACGGGACCTTCAAAAGTTCAAGCAAGCAGTTTGGGCTGTTACTTAACATCCACGCCGATCTTGGGAAGAAACCAACACGATACCAGCTGTCTACGCGCTGTTACCAAACAAGAAACGGGAAACCTTATGCTCGTTTCTTCGAAGCTGTTAAAACCAACGTACTAGGATGGAATCCTGTGACACGTATTATGGACTTCGAAATCGCCATCGTCCAACCAGCTAAAACGCTGTTTCCTCAAGCTGAGATTTTTGGTTGCAACTATCATTTTAATCAATGTATATGGAGGAAAGTACAAGATTGTGGCCTTGTTACTGCGTACAGGGAAAATGAAGGAATTAGACTTCATATTCGAATGTGTTCAGCACTAGCGCTCATTTTCCTAGAAATGATTGATAATGGTTGGCTATGTATTCAGGAGAGCTCGCCTGAAAATCAGAATCTACAGGTGTTTTACGACTATGTCGTTGGTCAATGGCTGGATAACGAGCACATGCCAAGGCATATGTGGAAGTGTTGTGAAAGGCGGCATCGGACCAATAACGTTTCTGAAGGCTGGAACCAAAGAATAAACAGTTTAATTTCGAGATCGCACCCGAATGTATATTCGCTGATCAAGACTCTTCTAGATGACGCAGAGTACTACGGTTACCAATTTGTCAGGATAGTTTTGAATATCGACGGGAAGAGAAGGAAGAAATCAGCAGTGAAGATCGATGAGAGTATTTCAAAGGTCTTAAAAATACTTGAAGTTGATGGCAAACTAAGATCATTCCTAGTTTGTGTTGCTTACGCTCAGAAACTGCAGTGAAACTACCCTGGAATATTACAGGATTTGTAAATCATGCAAATATTATAAATATAGAAATATTCTGAATCATAATTAATAAAGAGAAAACGTGACAATGAAATATCACTGCATAACCATGCAAAAATCTTGAATCAGCACTTAAAAAATAAAAAAAACTTGACGAACTTGCATAAAGTGAAAAAAAATATATGTATGAGGAACGCAAAGAGACTACCTCCCCGTGGTGTTCCCTGGAAACGGCGCTAAGTCAGCTAAATGTATCTTACAATGTATAAAATTAACCAGAAAAGCAAACCCCATGGTGCAACAGCCCATGAAGGGCCTTGGTCTACCAAGTGACCGATGCTCAGCGCGAAGGCCTGCAGATTACGAGGTGAGGTGTGGTCAGCACGACGAATCCTCACGGTAGTTATTCTTGGCTCTCTACACCAGCGCCACTACCTCGCCATCAGATAGCTCCTCAATTCTAATCTAATCACCTCGAACCAGCCCTTAGATTCAGGTAAAAATTCCTGACCTGGCCGGGAATCGAATCCGGGGCTTCCGGGTAAGAGGCTGGCACGCTACTGCTACACCATGGGGCCGGCATTTATAAAATTAACGGTTACTTATAAATTGCATCTAAATTCACTACCGTGATTACTAGAGTTAGGATTTTTGGCGACGTGTCATTTTTTAATTGGTTCTATATAGACATTGTTAACTTTTATAGAAATCCCTATCATAGTTCCCACATTGTAAAAATGCTAATTACCGAGAAAGTGGCCGTGCGGTTAGAGTCGCGCAGCTGTGAGCTTGCATTCGGGAGATAGTGGGTTTGAACCCCACTGTCGGCAGCCCTGAAAATGGTTTTCCGTTGTTTCCCATTTTCACACTAGGCAAATGCTGGGGCTGTACCTTAATGAAGGCCACGGCAGCTACCTTCCCAATCTCCCACCCTTCCGTCGCCGAAAACCTTCGATGTCTTAGTGCGACCTTAAACAAATAGCACCGGGCGAGTTGGCCGTGCGCGTAGAGGCGCGCGGCTGTGAGCTTGCATCCGGGAGATAGTAGGTTCGAATCCCACTATCGGCAGCCCTGAAGATGGTTTTCCGTGGTTTCCCATTTTCACACCAGGGGCCACGGCCACGGCCGCTTCCTTCCAACTCCTAGGCCTTTCCTATCCCATCGTCACCATAAGACCTATCTGTGTCGGTGCGACGTAAAGCCCCTAGCAAAAAAAAAAACAAATAGCAAAAAGATGCTAATTTATTAGGTCATTGTTTGCCAGTTTGTATTATGTCATTTTATAAAGTTGTAGGTCATTATGCGGTCATTTTATGGAATTTATTGTCCGGCTCCATGGCTAAATGGTTAGCGTGCTGGCCTCTGGTCACAGCGGTCCAGGGTTCGATTCCCGGCAGGGTCGGGAAGTTTAACCATAATGGGTTCTGGGTTCGTTCCGCTGGCACGGGGGCTGGGTGTACGACCCGCAGGTCGCCTACGGGAGTCAAACCAAAAAGACCTGCACCTGGCGAGCCGAAGACTATTTTATACTTTTTGAGTCATTTTCTTACATGTTGAAGCATTTAGGCGTGTGATATTGGATTTCCAGGAGAAGCCAGTATTTATGTGCATTTTCGTCGAAGTACCTATCAAATTAGATTAGGTATCCAAAATTTATGTTAGTATGACCATTCTACTTCTGAATCGTCAGGTAGAGTGAAAGCTCCGTGCAAGTGTCACTCCGTGCAAGTGTCACCATCCTACTTCTGACTCATCAAGTAGAGTGAAAGGCTCCGTGCAAATGTCACTCCGTGCAAGTGTTCCAACCCCTGCCACATATGCTTCAGGTTGTTACGTCTAACATAACGGGAATGCAGAAATAACGTTGATCTCTCGCTGTCAGAAGACAAACGGTAAGCTAGGGTGGTCATCTCTCCCGTTCATCGTCTCGTTAATGATGAGATCTACTGCCGCATCCCAACATATATCCACTATGTTGTTCCGCCATGTTGCAAACAAGGAGACAGACATTTATTTTTTGCATCGAGTGTCGAGAAGCTCTGTTGATACAATAAAACAATAGCCAGCACCAGCGTTTGTATAACTGATACTGATAAAACCGGTTTTATAAAAGGCTTCAGTTCAATTTGGAGGTACAAAGAAATGATTCGTTATCATAAAAGAGAGGCTTTTTCGCTGTTACTGTATTTGGTGATAACTAACCAATCACAGTATTCTGGAAATGTTAAACGGAGACAAATAGGTTGTAAAGAAAGATATGTGTTGATTTTTTACAATGACATCCATTTACCGTGCTATGGCATGGATTAGGTAGGTAATTTTACATCATACAGACGTTATTAGATATCTTTAACAAAAAAATTACTCGGTACCGCTGACTTAATCGAACGATTCCTTTTAAGCGTGGCACAAAAATCAAGGTCTGAAGTACAGTCTATATGTAGAATCATCGAGCGATTTGGACGTGCGGTTAGGGGCACGCAGCTGTGAGCTTGAATTCGGGAGATAGTGTGTTCGAAACCCACTGTCGGCAGCCCTGAAGGTGCTTTTCCGTGGTTTCCCATTTCCACACCAGGAACATTCTGGGGCTGTAGATTAATTAAGGCCACGGCTGCTCCATTTCCACTCCTAGCCCTTTCCAATCCCATCGTCGCCATAAGACCTATCTGTGGCGGTGAGACGTAAACAATTTGTAAACATAGTGAAGCTGTATACAGCTTTCTTAGAATGTATTTCAATTCGCAACACTGGCGCTACTGTTTTTATGCGAAGGGAAAAATACTCGTTAAAAAAGGATATTTTCTAAAATTCACTTGAAAAAAATATTTTCAATTGAAAAAAATACAATTAAAATAATGAATCTGTTTACTTGTCTAGGATAGTCTAAAAATATTCAGACCTTAAAGAGTCCTATTACAAAGCTATATTTGTTAACTACTGTAAACCACCGGAAATACAAAAAAAATGACTAATGTGAAAACGGAAACCGCGCTACACAAGACAAGCAATGCAATACGAGAACAATGTTCTCCTTGAGAATATGTAAAGAATAAGTTTACAGGACATACAAAATAACATGAATAACATTTAGAATGGTAACTACTCTCAAGATGTGGACATGTTGTCAGGGGCCATACAATGATTCGAATATATTCGCAGAAGACGAAGAATAGTTAGGATTTCAACTGTAGTATAAGATATCCTCCGTTGAGGAGGGGTAGTGGCATTCTAGATTTAATGAAATGGAAACACCAAGCTGAACTGATAGCATATCGACGAAGTTCCTTAACAACTGGAATAAAGAGGTATGAACAATTACCAGTCATAATTGAACCGCAGAAATCAAATTCACGCCTATTTTTTAAGATCCTTAATCGCGCAAGCCACTGTTACAGAGTTTCTGGTCCTCCACTAGTCTTTCTGAACATCGTTACCGCACAACATTTCAAATGTACGCAATACTGTTCGTCCAGGAAAGTCCGAAAGTCTCATCACCGAGTGCTCTCTCGCAGAAATGAATGGGAGGAGCAAAAGAGTATGTCGATCAAAGAAATTGGAGACCAAACGCTGTGAGCTTGCATCCGGGAGATAGTGGGTTCGAACTCTACTGTCGGCAACCCTGAAAATAGTTTTCCGTGGTTTCCCATTTTCACACCAGGCAAATGCTGGTGCTGTACCTTAATTAAGGCCACGGCCGCTTCCTTCCCACTCCTAGGCCTTTCCTGTCCCTTTGTCGCCATAAGATCTATCTGTGTCGGTGCGACGTAAAACAAATAGCAAAAAAATATACAGTGAGTAGGGCCTACTGCGATTAGAACCTTGGTTCTCCCAATGGCGCAGCTTCACTCGGTTATGAAGATGGGTTTGTGATTCAAAGCAAGTACTTCAAGGTCAATATGATATTTCCAATTACTTCATAGTTCTACAATTTTAACGCCATCTTTGGAAAATTTGGGGGTATATAACTGGTGTCTTAAGACTGTGAGGCGATAGAGGGCGGTGGCTGGCATAGGCCGAGCCTCCACCCGAGTATGGAGACGGGTCATTCGGGATACAAAGAAACAAACAATGGAGCCGTGATGACTGAATGAGGCAAGCCCTTCCAGTTCGTCCTCAACGACCTCTCCGAAGCATCACGATCATCACCTACGAGTACCAAAACCTGTCCAAACTTGATATTTCTTTATTATGAAAAGGAAAGTGCTGGATCAACAATAAGAAAAAATATATTAAAAGAAACTGGCACTGAAAGAAGAAATCTTGACACTGGAATATTCACCATCAAAGGTTACGCGGTTATAGGAAAACAACAAAAACCATTAACGGCGCCAAACTGAGGCGTGCCAGGCAAAGTGAGCAGTGAAGTAGCTTGCCATTGCTTTCCTCACAGGGTCATAAAGTGTAGCTAGCACCTTTCAGAACGTCCATACAGACTGAGACTTCTGTGCAATAACGTAGCGAGAATCGGCCAATGGGAGGGTGGAAATGGTGATAGAACACAATGAAGGTGCGCGCATGCATGGCTTGTCTTTATAAGGACAATGACAATGATATTCAGATTGCAGTATACTACAAAATCTTCCATTAACATACAGAACAATACGATTAGAGTCAACAGTTTTACAGCGAGTGGCATGATCATTTCTTCTTCTTCTTTGCCTACCGGTTATTCCACACCTGTGGGGTCGCGGGAGCGAACTGTGTCGCATATGTGGATTTGACCCTGTTTTACGGCCGAATGCCCTTCCTGACGCCAACCGTATATGGAGGGATGTAATCACTATTGCGTGTTGCTGTGGTAGTTGGTAGTGTGGTGTGCTGTGTGAATATGAAGACGAGTGTGTTGGGACGGACACAAACACCCAGTCCCCGAGCCAGAAGGATTAATCAGAAGCGATAAAATCCCCGACCCGGCCGGGAATCGAACCCGGTACCCCCTGAACCGAAGCCAAGTACGCTGATAATTCAGCCAGCGAGTCGGACAGTGGCATGATCAGTTAACGATCTCAAATCCAACTTTCGAGGCTTCTTAGAAAATAGATTCAACGAATCTGTTGGTTCTGCAATTACAGTATGTCTTTGAATGTTTATTTACTTTACTGTTTTCGACAGTGACTTAAAAAGTGCCATTTGTCCCTCGATACGATAGAGAATAGCCACCAGCCCTGACTCTGCCAGCAACAGACTGTTTGTACAATACAGGGGTCAATATGGTTATCAGTTTCTCTGGGCTGGGACACTACCCTGCCACATGCTCGTAAGCAAGCACATAAAGTCCCTACAAATGGCACAGCACAGTTCAGGCAAAACTGTCAGAGCTTTCAGTTTCTTAGTCTTCATAACAAGCGTACTGGCTTAACTACTGCCTTTCTATCCGGACGACCGAAGTTCGATTCACAGTAGATCTCAGACTGGAATTTTCAACCCTAAAGTCACGTGGTGTTAGGAAGGCCATTCGGCCTGAAGCCCAAATTGATCCTGTTAGCTTCAGAGACTCCAAGTCCGGCCGGCTGTTTGGCTGAAGGGTCAGTGTTGAGACTTTCTGTTCAGAGGGTCCCAGGTTTATAAAGAATACATTGCTCCACATAAGGTTGGCGTCAGGTTGGGCGAAGTCCACATATGCAACATAGTTCGCACCTGTGACCTCGCCTGAGTGTGGAAAAAGGCGGTGGAAGAAAGTCTTCAAAAGATGTGAACCAACAGAAAGTTATTGGTGGTTAGTATTCAAATTAGGACTCTTGGGATGTGGTCTATCATACATATCCGGAGCGATGAGAAATGAACGATGATTAAGTGTTCTGCCTTCGCTTTGTCCAGCACAAATTTCACATGGATTCGCCGTAATATGAACTCGGGACATCGTGGTGAGAGGTCGACGTTTAAATGCTTGAACCATAGGGGGACAACGCCAAAGGACAAAATGCTTTTTTTTTTTTGTTTTGCTTTACGTCGCACCGACACAGAAAGGTCTTATGCGACGAGGGGATAGGAAAGGCCTAGGAGTTGGAAGGAAGCGGCCGTGACCTTAATTAAGGCACAGCCCCAGCATTTTTCTGGTGTGAAAATGGGAAACTACGCAAAAACCATCTTCAGGGTTGGCGACAGTGGGATTCGAACCCACTATCTCCCGGCTGCAAGCTCACAGCCGCGTGCCCCTGACCGCACGGCCAACTCGCCCGGTAAGGACAAAATGAAGAATCAGTTTACATCACCAGCAATTCGTATCTCAAACGGTAAGTAGGCCATACGTAGAAAATATTACCAAACATAATCGCACTGCAGGCAGAACCATCTTCGTAAGAATTCCACCAGTCAAAAGACCGAGTCTTTAGCTCTATGCCTAGAAGTCTATGCCCCAGGAATTAACCTGGTACTCATTTTTGGTGTAAGCTGAATGAACCTCAGGGCCATGTACCTCTCCAGAAGTGGAGATGTCGTTTCTAAATGTTTCGACTTCCTGACGGGGAATCGAACCCACATCCTTCCGGGTGAACCGCGCACGCCTTCGCAGCCTTGGGTACGCAGCCTCTGTAATTGAACTAAGCTGAGTTAATCAGTAATGAGCGTCGAATGGACTTTTTCCGCCCTTCAAAAGTCCGAGTACCTTTGCCGAGTTTGAACCCGCTATCTTGGGATCCGGAGGCCGACAGTCTACCACTGATCATACTCTATGCCGTACGATGTCGGTATGTAAGAGATCTCTAGTGACACATTTGATGTTCACCCGACAAAATTCATTGAAACTCAACCATAGACGCCCAAGAAACACTCTGTTTACTCTGCAATCTAGTAGACTCAGAGTAAAACGGCACGTCGAAATTGACGAGCAGACAGCCAGATGGCGTCAAATAAAATGTCTGCACACAGTAGCTGAGGCCACACGATTATTATTATTATTATTATTATTATTATTATTATTATTATTATTATTATTATCATCATCATCAATGAGCAATGAAAACCAAACATGAATAACCGTGATCTGTTAGCAATGGGACTGACTCCACTATTTACAATTCTCTCGGAGTACAGATGAAAGAGAGGCTGGGACTAAGGCAATAATGTCCGTTGCTATGGGAACCCTCCCCCAATTTAGCTGTTACCTCCACTTTGTGCTTCACAGCTTCTTTGCTCAGCTGCAACAAGCTACACAGAAAGAAAATTATTCGCCTGCCACTATTACTCTGCCAACTATATCGTTGCAAATGCTCACAAAAGTGAGGTTCAGTCTAGTGTTTATTAACAGGTACGTGCCCAAATTTAAGAACTACAACCCCATCGTTTTTTTTTTGTTTTTTTTTTAGAATTTGCTTTGTCCACCTCTGTGGTGTCTTCCGGAGGTGCATATGGCCCTGAGGTTCACTCAGCCTACACCAAAAATGAGTACCAGGTTAATTCCTGGGGGCAAAGGCGGCCGGGCGTAGAGCCAACCACTCTACCCCATCACGTGCCGAGGTTAACAATGGTGGAAGCCTTTACCTTCCACTCCTCCAAGGGCCTACATGGCCTGTACGGAGGTGACTTTGCTTTTGCTTTTACCTCTGTGGTGTAGTGGTTAGTGTGATTAGCTGCCATGCCCGGAGGTCCGGGTTCGATTCCCGGCTCTGCCACGAAATTTGAAAAGTGGTACGAGGGCTGGAACGGGGTCCACTCAGCCTCGGGAGGTCAACTGAGTAGAGGTGGGTTCGATTCCCACTTCAGCCATCCTCGAAGTGGTTTTCCGTGGTTTCCCACTTCTCCTCCAGGCAAAAGCCGGGATGGTACCTACCTTAAGGCCACGGCCGTTTCCTTCCCTCTTCCTTGCCTGTCCTTTCCAATCTTCCCATCCCTCCACAAGGCCCTTGTTCAGCATAGAAGGTGAGGCCACCTAGGCGAGGTACTGGTCATTCTCCCCAGTTGTACCCACCGACCCAAAGTCTGGCGCTCCAGGACATTGCCCTTGAGGCGGTAGAGGTGGGATCCCTCGCTGAGTCCGAGGGAAAAACCGACCCTGGAGGGTAAACAGATTAAGGAAGAAAGAAAGAAAGAAAGAAAGAAAGAAAGAAAGAAAGAAAGAAAGAAAGAAAGAAAGAAAGAAAGAAAGAATTTGCTTTACGTCACACCGACACAGATATGTCTTATTGCGACGATGGGACAGGAAAGGGCTAGAAGTGGGAAGGAAGCGTCCGAGGCCTTAATTAAGGTACAGCCCCGGCATTTGCCGTGTGTGAAAATAGGAAAATACGGAAAGCCATCTACAGGGCTGCCAACAGTGGGGTTCGAACCCACTATTACAAGTCACATCATTGCGGTCATCGTCCGGCTCCTTGGCTGAATGGTCAGCGCGGAGCTCTTCGGTTCAGAGGGCCCCGGGTTCGATTCCCGGCTGGGTCGGAGATTTTTAACTTTAAATGGTGAATTCCCTTGGCTCGTTGACTGGGGTTTTTGTACTGTCCCCAACATCCCTGCAACTCATACACCACACACAACACTATCCTCCATCACAATAACACGCAGTTACTTATACATGGCAGATGCCGCCCACCCTCCTCGGAGGGTTTGCCTTACAAGGGTTGCACCCGGCTAGATATAGTCACACGAAATTAATTATTGCGGTCATTATCTTCGTTAACTTTTGTAGGCGAAAGCTATACGTTAAACTGTCCGGCTCCATGGCTTACTTGTCAGCGACTTGGCTTTCAGTCCTCGGGGGCCCTGGCTTCTATTCCCGTTCGGATCGAGGAATGTTAACCTTAAATATTTAATTCCCTTGGCTCCGGGCCTCAGTGTTTGTGCCGACCCTAACATTCCTAGAACTCACATACTACACAACACTATCATCCACCACACTAACATGCAGTTCCTATACACTGAAGATACTGCCCACCCTCGTTGGAGGGTCTGCCATATAAATTATGATATGACCTGTATTACAGTGGTATCTGCATGAAAGTATGAACAAATGATATACGGTATTCAGGTACTTGCTTACGATTTTATTGCATCAAAGCTAAATTCAACACAGAACGTAGCCCTCTCCTGAAATTCCTAATGACCAACGGCTGTATCCAGTGAGAGTACTGTGTCTCATTCTGTCATCGTGGAGGATGTCGCTGCTGTTAATGTGATTTACTATAACAAGATTGATTCGTGCATTTCCTCTGAACTACTCATAACACACCGCCGTACCAATAAACCAACGAAAACCGTCGGGAATCGAACTGCGGAGGCCTGATCAACTGTACCAACGCTAACCGATGAGCAAGGACAAACATTTTAGCTCTTTAAGTGGTCATCGACTCGACCGTGTGTCAGGCCAATATTAGGGTGCTAAATGTAAAATTACTAAGATTTAGATGACAAAAGACACATGTGCAACCATCTTAGATACACGTACTATTGATACATATTTATCCGCACATTTATAATTTTAACAGTGATTTCACTGTAGAATTGCTAAGTAAATTACCCGACTGGAAATTCAATTGTAGAATAAGGTCTAAGTAGTTCCTTGCCACCATCTCCGGAATGCAAGGTCACAACTACGTGGTTCTAACTGCGTAATAATAATAATAATAATAATAATAATAATAATAATAATAATAATAATAATAATAATAATAATAATAATAATTCGATTAATTGTACAACATTATTGAACTTTCCCACCACCTACTACCCAAACGCTTTATAAAATTTGTTTTAGGAAATTAAAGTTAAGTCGTAGAATGAATACTGAATCACTTTAATGTTCATGTATATTACCATAAATATTGTAATAACATAACGGCTAACCGAGCTGAGTAGCTCGGACGATACAGCGCCGGCCTTCTAAACCCAACTTGGCATGTTCGATCCTGGCTCAGTCTGGTAATTGAAAGTGCTCAAGTACGTCAGCCTCGTGTCTGTAGATTTACTGACACGTTAACAAACTCCTGTGGGACAAAATTCCGGCACCTCGGCGTAGTTAGTGGGACGTAAAACGAATAACATTATTATTTGTTAACATAACGATTAAGGAATTTCAACGCTATTCAGCATAACCAAAGTTGCCAGATTTTTAAACAAGGAGCAATTTAGGCTACGTTACGTTACATAATTTTTAATTAACAATACAAAAATATACAACGTAAGCCCACTCCTTAGTCCCGTCAGCGATGAGATGATACGAATTTATATGGTATATTTTTACGGCCGGATGCCCCTCCTGTCGACAAGTTCAGTTAAGGAGCCAATGAAATTGAAATTAATGATTGTGAATGAAATTGGGTAAGGAGGTGAAATAAATCGGCTGTGGCCTGTGAATAGGAACTGTCCCGGTATTTGCCTGGGAGTGGTAATGGGAAACACAGAAAACCATTCTCAGAACAGCCAACAGCGGAGTTCGAACCCACTCGTTTCCCGAATGCGGAGCTTAGCTCCATAGCTGTAATGCGTTAACACGCGTGGTCACTCCGCTTGGTACAAAAATAAAAAATGAAACTGTTGTTTGTAATTTATTTGTTAGTCATTTAGTTAATGTTATATCCGTACCTATTATTGTAAATGCCCCTAGTTTCTTCTGGAAAATTTACAACGTTTAAAAATTCATGTATGCTTCTTGGTCTTGGTGTTGTACTGTACGTTCTTCACTACCTTTTCAGCTGAAATGCGTCAACACGAAAGTTAAGAAGCGATCACTGAACCGTTGTAAATATGCGACACATTGCCCAGTCTAGGACTGAGTAGCTTAAGGTGTGTTTCACTGCATGATACACCAGGCTCAATTCATATGAGCAATTCGACTTTGTTTTCGAGATTTAAAAACAGGAAAATTATTGGGAGTTTGTTTCCACTTCATGAACTTAATTTTCCTTTTCCCTTATGACCTTTGAACTGAGAATGCTATCTCAGGTGACTCTGTCCGTCGTGGAAGTGCTTTAATCATTTCTGCACACAACCAAATGTGCCTGATATTTATCTGGACCCAGCATACGCCACGAAAATAGCTCTTTCCACTTCTTCAAAAACACGTGACGATGTTATTGGGAGGATTTCAATGTCTTCTCGGAGGAGTCGTCGATGGATCATCTTCATTTTCACCCATTTTAAAGTGTTTGTTGTCCGGATTACCACAGATTGCTTCTCTTGCGATCAAATTTGCACAACACACTTGCAAAGATTGAACAGGAAGAGGGCATTTACAGCATAGGAAACCTAACGTCTTATTTGTTTTGCTGTGATACAAACATAGCTTTAAATCAAGTTTCACCGAGCTCGATAGCTGTAGTCGCTTAAGTGAGGCCAGTATCCGGTATTTTGGAGATAGCAAGTTCGAACCCCACTGTCGGCAGCCCTGAAAATGGTTTTCCGTGGTTTCCCATTTTCATACCAGGCAAATGCTGGGGCTGTACCTCAATTAAGGCCACGGCCGCTTCCTTCCCACTCCTAGCCCTTCCCTGTCCCATCGTCGCCATAAGACCTATCTGTGTCGGTGCGACGTAAAGCAACTAGCAAAAAAAATCAAGTTAAGCAACTTACCGCTGAGAAAGCTGCTTTCGTGTACGTTTCCTCATTTACCTTGGTTTCGAAACAGAAATATTTTTTAAAAAAAGGAGAATTGCCCACTTCGGGCAAATAATAAACAGATGCACAAAACCATGTTCAAGAAACGGAAGAAAAAGCTTGCATTCGGCGGCCCAGGACATCATTTTCTGAGATATCCCAATTTCACACGAAAGGATAATTTTTATGTTTAGCTATTTTAATTCTGTATTTTACTTTATTTCCGTGTTGAATATTTTGTTTGATTTCATACAAGCATAACATATATTTTCCAGAAAATGGATACCCTCTTTCCCTATTCCCGAAAGTATGCGTATAATGGACTCGCCCGTACAAGTAAGTACATTTGCCTCTCGATGCAGCTAGCAATGAATCATTGAGTTCCTGGTATTTCTTCGAGCCGGAAGTGCAGTTCTATTAGATGCGAAGTTGCGATATACCTGAAGTGAAGCAAAGTGTCTGTTAAACTAAAACAATTTGTTTCGCAATATGGAGAAAGGGTCTTCACCACTGACGGGACAATACTTTACTGCAGACTGTGTGACGTGAGAGTGGCCGCTGTAAAAAGGTTTATGGAGGAATAACATATATCGCGCGAGAAACACAAACGTGGTCTGCAACGACTTCAGGATGAAGGAACATTACTACAACAGAAGCTTCTTGGAGAAACCCATTCATCCTTTTCACCATTCTTTGAAGAACTATGTAGTGTGTTTCTTTGTTCCGATATCCTACTGAGTTTACACCACCCTAAGCTGCATAATTTCTTAGAGAAGCACACGGGCAAATCCATGCCGGATTCTTCCACGTTAAGGAAAATCTATGTTCGACGATGCTATGAAAAAACTTTGGAAGACATTAGGAAAAGAGTTGGAAATAAAAAATATGGATATCGATGGACCAGACAACAGACTCTTCAGGACGATATGTAGCTAACGTGGTGGTAGGAACACTGGACGAGGACATTCTATTGTGAGCATTTACAACAAGTGAACTACTCAACTATCAGCAAAGTTCTTGATAAATCGCTGACATTGTTGTGGCCTGATGGCATTCGGCATGACAATGTGTTGCTTTTAGTAACAGACGCAGCCCCCTACATGGTCAAGGCTGCTAATTCGCTTCGTGCTCACTACTCTAAAATCATGCATCTAACTTGTTTGGCCCACGCATTACACCGAGTCGCAGAAGAGTTTCGCTGTCATTTTCCAGAAGTTGACCAATTGATAGGATGTGTGAAAAGGGTATTCTTGAAGGCACCCTCTCGAGTTTCAACTTTGAAGTCAGAAGCTCCGGACATTTCACTTCCACCTTCTCCCGTTTTGACGAGATGGGAAATCTGGATTGAACCCTGCAGGTATCATAGCGAGAACTTACAAGTGGTGAAACAAATCGTGGATTCATTCGACAGCACTAAAGCCGCATCGATCAAAGCAGCGCCAAAAATTATGGCAGATAGTGAAATTGCAGGGAAACTTGCTTACATAAAAGCTAATTTTGGATTTCTTCCTACTGCCATAACTGCTCTGGAAAAGTCGGAAGTGCTGCCTGCTAGTGCAGCAGTTACAACTTGTGCTTAAAGTGGTAAATGGTGGCAAAGTGGGACAAACTGTGTCTGAGAAGATGAAGAAGGTTTTGAAATAAAGGATATCAGACGATGTGTTCAATTGCTAAAATTTTGTCAGGTGAAACATTTTCTCTTTGTGATGTGAATTAAATTCAAGTGACATTGTTTCCTTTAAGTATGCTCCTGTTGTGTCGGTGGAGGTCGAAAAGAGCTTTTCTATGTATAAAGCTTTGTTGGCTGGTAATAGACAATCATTTTCATTTGTTCATTGCAACTTGGGACCTTTATGACTGAGAAATTTTTGTTTTGTAAACAAATTATTTTCAAAATTCATAACTCGGAAATGTATTACAAAATGTCTGTTTTGTCAATATTAATAGCTTAAATTCATTTTGTTACCACACAAGAATAAATTAATACAGAAATCATGGAAAATCAAAGGTCATTTTTTTAAATTATATGTCATTTTCTGCATATTTTTAGGTCATAAATGCATTTTTATTTTGCATATTTGGCAATTTTTAGGTCGTCATAATCTTAGCCCTAGTTATTACTCAGCACCACCCATACCCCAGCAGCTTCCATATTGTCACAGCCATGGATGAGACTGGGACTTCGGTGGAAGCTACACTTTGCTTTGGCCTGCGCCAAGAGATGGGTGCAAAAAAAATGTATCCATCAAGAAAAACTGACAGCAGACAGATATAAGCCATATAAATTACTTTTTGTAAAAGTGTAGTTGGAAAGAAGGATGGACGGAATTCCGACACATCTTAAAGGCACAGAGAGGCTCATTTCTTCAGTATGTGTTCATTAAGTAAAATGAAGTATTGATAAACATATGATCACGTCGTTCACTAAATCTAAGCATCTGTTAAATCTTGAGAATTAGTGCAAAATATAATAGTAAGTTTAGGAACGATAAACTTAAAGAGTCAAATTTGATAGAATGGTCAGCTGGTTATAGAACGTCTAAGCAGGGAGTTAAATTATGAAGCCATGAAAGTAATACTAACATTTAACATTCTTGCCGCGGTCTAGGGGTAGCGAACCTGCTTCTTACCTGAAGGCCCCCTGTTCGATTCCCGGCCAGGTTACGGTTCTGAGGGCTGATTTGAGGTCCACTCAGCCCACCTGAGAAAAAACTGAGGAGCCATCTGACAGTGAGCTGTTGGTCCCGACCTAGAAAAACAAGAATAACGGCCGAGAGGATTCGCCACATTGACTACGCGACACCCCGTAATCTGTAAGCCTTCGTGATCAGTAGGGAACGCATTTTTATGTACATAATTATATTTTCAATAATTTTGCTTACATATTTTTTAAAATTCTGCTATACATACATAAACTGAGCCGGCTCCGTGGTATAGGTGTAGCGCGCTTGCATCTTACGCGGAGGCCCCGGATTCGATTCCCGACCAGGTCAAGGATTTTTACCTGGATCTCAGGGCTGGTTCGAGGACCACTCAACCTAAGAGATTACAATCGAGGAGCTGTCTGACGGTGAGACGGCGGCCCCGATCTAGGAAGCCAAAAAATAACGGCCGAGAAGATTCGTTGTGCTCACCACACGATACCTCATAATCTGCAGGTGTTCGGGCTGAGCAGCGGTCGCTTGTTAGGCCATGGCCCTGGGTTGTTGCACCATGGGGTTTGGTTTTTTTCAAATGCCACCGACATCAGCCACTATCTTGGGAACAGGAGGACTAACTGACTACACCATGGAGCTCGGCTGAAGTCATGTAGCTGAAGATTGCGGTATTCAATTACGAAATATGGCCATCTTGATCACCAGTCCCATGAACTAATGTTCATGTTCCTGTCTGAATACACTACTACTACTACTACTACTAATATGTTTTCATTCCTCCACTGAAGGGGGAGGCGGGCCTCTTAGACGGTGATGCCGTCTCTCAGGCCGGGAGATTTCCGGAGAAGGTGAGGGGGTTGGCGGCCGTGGCCTATACTAGGAACTGTCCCGGCATTCGCATTAGTGCAAAAGAAATGAAAAACCACGGAAAACCATTCTCAGGACAGCCGACGGTTGGGGCCAGCCGTGAGGTACAGTCCGGTCTTGTCTTCCGAATGCAGACGCGTAGAGTCACGGTAAAGCCGTCGCCACCCCTGCTCTCCTCGGTTGGCCGGTCAGAGTGCAGAGCTGTTGGACCACGGACGAACCGTGGCCACTGAAGAGCAGAGACCCACTCTGCATCTACCGACCTCTGAATACACGTTTTATTGTGCGTGAGTAATAGTGACCACTCCGGTTCTGCAACGAGATAAAAGCTCAGTGTTCCGAAACAAATTATCATGCCTACGACTGCCTAATAATAATAATAATAATAATAATAATAATAATAATAATAATAATAATAATACACAGTTAAAAAATTAGAGGAACATGTTTTGTACCGTCTGGTATGCTTGCTGATGATGCTTGTTGTTTTAAGGGGCCTAACATCGAAGGTCATCGGCCCTCGTCTGGTATGTGAACGTTAATTTGATAGAGGGGGTTCCAATGGTCGTACAGCATACCTTGAGGCCTTAGCTACTCAGGGTAAATCAAATCGAAGTTATAGTCCATCTGAAGGCCTAGTCATGCATTAAACTGTCAGGTGACCCCTCAAAACAAAGTGAATAGCGGTGCGTCCGTGTGTCGTCGTGAGGTACACAGATTACTGTGGTCATCTGAGCACGTTGTACGTAAACCAGCACATATTATGAGACATCTTAACGAGGTTCAAGTCGCAAGGGCTGTCACTTTGATTCAGGACGGATGGACTTTTCGTCGTGTTGCTGTGGATCTCAATGTCTCTCCGTCAGTTATTCAACGCTTGTGGAATCACTACAGTGAGACAGGCCAGTTCACAAGAAGGGTTGGACAACGTCGTGGATGCATGGCAACCCCACAGGATGACCGATATCTGACCATCTGTGCGTTGCGACGTCGTTCAGCAACTGCCAGAGAACTGCAACAAGACCTCATAAGGGTCACTGGAGTCTCGGTGTCTGACCAGACAGTTAGGAACAGGTTAAGAGAAGTGTCCTTACGACCCAGACGTCCTGTTCGAGTGCCCCGTTTAACGCAGCAACATCGCGCAGCTCGTCTTCTGTTTACCCGCACCCACGTCAACTGGCAACTTCGCTAACGGAAACCTGTGTTGTTCACAGTCGAGTCCAGATTTCCCCTGACACAGCGTGATGGACGTCAACGTGTACGGAGACGCCGTGGTGAGCAGTACATGCCAAATGTTGTCCAGGAAGGCGACCGATTCGGACAAGGTTCTGTGATGTGTGGGTGGCATCAGTACTGATGGTTGTACGGATCTTGTAGTCGTCCGTGGTAATCTTACCGCTGCGGGGTACATCGAGCAGATACTGCTACATCATGTGTTGGTTGCTGCATACGGTGTTGACCCGGAATTCGTACTCATGCACGACAATGCCAGGGCTCATGTAGCGCGCATCACCAGAAATGTCTTGCGAGAACTGCACATTCAAGAGATGGAATGGCCAGCTGTGAGTCCCGACCTTAATCTCGTCGAGCATGTATGGGATAGGCTTGACAGAAGTGTTCGTGGTCGTCCTGTTCAACCACAGACTCTCCAAGACCTCGAACAGGCTCTCATTGAAGAATGGGACCTCATACCGCAACGTGACAGACGTCGACTTATACGGAGCATGCCACGTAGGTGCCAAGCTGTGATAAATGCTCGTGGAGGACATACACCATACTGAAGCTCTCCAACTGTGATAAAAATCCACCCTGGAGGACTGTTATCACTTCGTTTTCGCCCCTATTAGGACTTTTCCATTTGTGTTCTGAAAATGAACGCGAATCCATCGATGTTCTTTTGTATACTTCAACGGTAAAGAATAAAGGTTTAATAGGTAATATACCTGGGTGTGAGGTATTGTTTTGTGGAGCACGGCATACGTTCAAAAACATGTTCTCCTAATTTTTTGAACTGTATAATAACAATAATACTGGTATTTGCTTTACGTCCCATTAACTACTTTTACGGTTTCGGAGACGCCGAGGTGTCGGAGTTTAGTCCCACAGGAGTTCTTTTACGTGCCAGTAAATCTACCGACAGGAGGCTGATGTATTTGAGCGCCTTCAAATACCACCGGACTGAACCAGGATCGAACCTGCCAAGTTGGGGTCACGAGCCTATCGCCTCAACTGTCTGAGCCATTCAGCCCGGCTGTCAGTAATGTGCGGAAATTCTGTGAATACGGCTACATTCAGAATAAGCGCTTTAGCACATATGATCGTGCACTGGATTTTCAAATGTTGTAACTGCACAGCTGTCCGTACGAGCTAATGTAGTCGATAAGAATAAGAATGAGGTAAATGAAGTGGCGTATGGCTTTTAGTGCCATGAGTGTCCGAGGACATGTTCGACTCGCCAGGTACAGGTCTTTTGATCTGAAGCTCGTAGGCGAACTGCGCGTCGTGATGAGGCCCCGTGCCAGCGAAATTAACCAATAATGATTAAAATTCCCGGCCCTGCCTGGAATCGAACCCGGGATCCCTGTGACCAAAGGCCAGCAAGCTAACCATTTATCCATGGAGCAGGACAAGAATGAGATGAAACAGAATCAGAGCACAAATAGTTCGTGAGGAGATAGACAAGACTGAAATTGAAAGAGAAAGCGAATTCCCATACAATAGCTAAATCATCCAAGTTATAGCCGTTGTACTAGCTCTCGCAAGTGCTACTACAACCATCTTACATCATGAGTCCTGTATAGCTGGGTCTATAAAATAATAATAATAATAATAATAATAATAATAATAATAATAATAATAATAATAATAATAATGGCCCTTCAACTGCAATCGCTCTTGACAGATGTTGGACTGACCAGTGGTCCGTTAACGTGCCAGGAAATCTCTTAACAAGAGTCTCTCACGTGAATGTACATATCGCAGCACAGGACGCACCTTCAGCGCTGTCAAGTCGGTTAGTTGTACAACTGTATTATTTGCAAAAAGGTAAGGGTGTATTCTGCCGGAAGGCAGGTCCGAACCTCCGCAGAGGTGTACCTGAGCCGGAGTTTACGTACGGTAGGGTGGCCAGTTCCTTTCCACTCCTCCATTCCCTTACCCACCACCAACAGCGCGTGGCAACCCATCCAAATCTTGATGACGCCCAATGTTGCTTAACTTCGGAGAGACCGAGCTCGATAGCTGCAGTCGCTTAAGTGCGGCCAGTATCCAGTATTCGGGAGATAGGTTTGAACCCCACTGTCGGCAGCCCTGAAGATGGTTTTCCGTGGTTTCCCATTTTCACACCAGGCACACCTTAATTAAGGCAACGGCCACTTCCTTCGCACTCCTAGCCCTTCCCTGTCCCATCGTCGCCATAAGACCTATCTGTGTCGGTGCGACGTAAAGCAACTAGCAAAAAAAAAAAAAAAAAAACTTCGGAGATCTCACGGGGTCCGGTGTTTCAACACGGCTATGGCCTTTGGGGTATTATTTGTGGTCCGCAGCAAATTTCAAAGTTATTTTTAAAAGCAACGGTCTAGGGAGAGGAGAAAGTTATTTTCTCATCACAAGAAAGAAAAGAGCACTAACACTCCTTTCTTGCGAGTTAATTTGCTTTACCGACATTACTGTGAGTATTCTTGTACCCTGTAAATTATTGTCCAACAAACTTGCCTTCCTTAATTAGATATGTCCAAAGCTGGATACAACCAGCAGTTAAGGAAGGCGACGTAGTACTCAACCACTTTCTCAGGCCGACTAGCTGGTGATTCATCGGACAACGATGGCCAGCAAACGCTACGTTGTAACCAGTCCCGCGCTGCCCCGGGGTCATAACGCTATGTGGCACGCAAGTAAAGGCGGCCTTGGAATACTTAACCGGCTCAGAGACGAGCCATACGCCACAAACGGTCCGAAGAGCAGCATTTATTTTAAGGCAGTTCTTGATTTACACCGAATATATTCATGAATGTCGAACAACTGGGTAAAAAGGTAAACTATAGTGGTACCATGAATTACTATGAAAGGGGCACAACAGATATCCAGAATAAAATACTTTCACAGACTCATCTGGTGTGAAAATGGGAAACCACGGAAAACCATATTCAGGGCTGCCGACAGTGGGGTTGGAACCCACTATCTCTCGGATGCAAGCCGTTAGCTACATGACGCAAACCGCGCAGCGCCTTGCTCGGTCTGAAAGATACAACTGGGTAGTCAAAGCTGATTGTTAATAGCTGTCCTCTGAGTCGTTCTCCCAAATGTCTTCCTCATTTACAGCAGACAAATGCTGGGAATGTCCCTACTTCAAATTCCTTGACTAACGTACATGACTAAACATATCAGAATAAGAGACGTTATCAGACATGTTCACGTACATAAATGCAAAGAGATGGTGGACAATGATGTCTAAAACTCCCCAAAATGAAGTAAGAACAAGTTGCTTTACGTCGCACCGACTCAGATAGGTTTTATGGCGACGATAGGACAGGAAAGGCCTAGGAGTGAGAAGGAATCAACCGTGGCCTTAACTGAGGTACAGCCCCAGCATTTGCCTGGTGTGAAAATGGGAAACCACGGAAAACCATCTTCAGGGCTGCCGACAGTGGGGTTCGAACCCTCTATTTCCCGAATTCTGGATACTGGCCGCACTTAAGCGACTGCAGCTATCGAGCTCGGTGAACTAAGAACAAACTTCCTCATAGATATACAGGTGTAGGAAAAATGCCGCCAATAATCATTGGTAGAGATAAAAGGGATCAGGACAATTAAAGTGAGGATACAAACCAAAACTAGCAGTTTTCACCCAGAGTCAACTGGAGAAAGTAAGGTAACGTTGTTTTGAAACCATAATTTATGAAGTTGGAGTCTCCGGGGTCGTTCTACTTGGTCTCAGTGCGACTGTTTACTTTCCAACAACAATGTAAATGGAGGGAGTATTGTATTCGTGAACAAATTCGACATCCGATTTCTGACAGATTTTGGCGTTTCGTGATCATTAGACAAGGAAAAAGTGAATTTAGCAACATTGAAGCTTGAAATTTTCTTCACTAAACGAAAACGAAAAATATTTCATGCAGTAAAGGGTTAAAATCCCAAAATTCATCCACTGACCAGAATTCAAAACATGAGGCTGAAGAAAGAAAGAATGAATAAATATGAATTTAAAATAATCAGTTCAAAATATTGTTACGCGTCAGCCCCATGGTAGCTCCTTTCGGTACTTCCAGGAAGTGGCTGGTGACTCAGACGACCTGGAATCTCCCAGCCGGCCTGTGGGGTGGGGCCGGCCCTTCCGTGTATTGTTCTCGGCGGCCGGCTTACCTGTGAGTTTCTTTGAGATTCAACGGGAATGTTCTGCCTCCAGTGACATCGTAACATTTCTGGATCAAATTACGCGAGCTATAAAATGGGAGACGAGCCCCGGAGAGTCAGTCAAGTGTTGGACTCAGAGGTTGAGTCAGTGATTTGGTGTTCGGCGGCTGGGCTGAGGGGGACAGAAGTGTTGGCTATCGCCAGCGTCCCACCGAGGTCTGAACGAGGAACTGTGGCTGTAGTGTCGGAGAGATCAGTGAGTGTGTGAACTTCTGTGGATTGAGGACCGCCGTGAATCAGCGATTGAAGCAGTTATCGTGAGTGTGAGGATAATTGGACGTGTGTTAATATTCGCTGCCATGAGTATCGTCCTGCTGTCGGATAGTGTTGAGCTGTTGCTGATTGTTGTTCACTTCATGTGATTGTGTGAAGTACCGAACTATCATTGGAGTCGAACCGAGTTGTGTAGCCAGGGACACCGTGTTCAAATCCAGCTGTCTACGCACAGCGGCTCCAGGAGGTGACTGAACTTGAGGAAAAGTGAAAGTAAGGATTATAGACGTTCCCAGGTAGCAACCGGCCGGGACTCCCGGGTGTGTATACAAAAGAGAGCTTTGTGAATAGACTGGTAATTAGTGTGACCATTCATAACTGGTTAGAATTGCTTGTGTGTAAATATGCGTGTATGCATTTCTTAGGTCATCCTGAAATAAATTACAGTAATGAACAGTTGGAGTTTTTTATTCGTATGAATATTGACAGTTAAAATAATTTCAAAATCCATCCACGTACTAGAATTCAACAAGACGACGATGAACAATGATTATGAACATACGACAGTCAGTGGATCTGACCCCTTCCCATAAAATAACTTAAAAACATGGAATAACCGAAACAAGGGACTGCCTCCAAAGCAAAATCTTAAATCGATGATGTCTAAAGGGGTCCAAAGTCCAGGTCAACGGCCCCTCCTTTTGGTACTGATCGCTGGTAAAGTAGAAACATGGTATTCCTCATGTAGAGGTACTAATCACGAATAACGTAGATTCACGGCGTTCCTCACATAGTGGTACATTCTACCAATCTTGAAACATTCCTAAGAGCTCTTCCTTTGTTCTTCAGTAGAGGAATAAAGATAACTCGTTGAATGTTGCATGTGTTGAATCTCGAAGTAATATTTACGTAAATTGGCATACATTTGAAAATTACTTCCTGGTAAGAAAATTACTATAACTGCTCATATAAAGTATACTGTACATTAACGCATCTCAAATCGACGCCAACCTGCTTACCTGCAGATATTAGGGAGCACATGGTCAGCGTGACGTCCTCATCGGTATTACTTGGCTTTCACCACTGAACAGGTAGGCAATATAAATTTACAATATATAACCCAAACTTCGTCTTCCTGTCCTCTTCTCCAATGTATTGGGGTCGACACTCGATATGGATTTCGCCCAGTTTTACGACCGGATGCCCTTCCTGACGTCAATCCTGTGTGGAGGAATGTCTTTATTCTTGCGTGTTTCCGTGGTGGTTTGTGTGTATATGAAGAGATAGGCTACATACAGTAGGTAATAAGACGAACACAAGCACTCAGTCCCCTAACCAGAAGAATTAACTGTAAGTAATTAAAATCCTCTACCCGACCTGGGCCCTCTGAACCGAAGACCTCTCAGCCATGGAGCGGACTTGAAGCTTTCTTCAGCTTATCCCAGCTACAGTATGAATACCTCAATCCAGGATCGACTGGGGGGCCAACGGCTAATTCACCGAGCTAACACGCCCACAAGGCATCATCTTAACTGAAAATAATCATCACCCTGGCTCGAACAAGAAGCCCATAGGAAGCCAGCAAGTGCCGCTAACGTCAAACTTGATCCGTAAGCCAACTGCAACAGGCGAGGAACAGGCAGCACGAAGGCCAATTCCAACTTCTGAATGGGTTCACGGCGATAAACACAAGTGACCTTCGTTCCCTGTCACAGTCTACCAGTTTCAAGGTCAATGGCACACAAGAATGACTCAAAGCCACGCATACACAAGTTTGTAATTCAGCGCGAAAACTTGCCGTGTATCTGGCCTGGTACGGCTACAAAAGCGTCTCACCAAGGTCATGTTGATCTGCTTGGCGTATTATCTAGAAATAGATCATCATAGCCTCTGCCAGCCAGCGTTGTTACTAAGGTGGACTGAATAGCAAAGCCTTTCAGAAATGTAAATCAAATTACTGCAATTAGTTTTACGTCAGAGTCGCCGGGCGGGTTGGCCGTGCGGTTAGGGGCGCTCACCTGCTAGCTTGCATCCGGGAGATAGTGGGTTCGAACCCCACTGTCGGCAACCCTGAAGATGGTTTTCCGTGGTTTCCCATTTTCACAACAGGCAAATGCTGGGGCTGTACCTTAATTAAGGCCACGGTCACTTCCTTCCCGTTTCTAGCCCTTTCCTGTCCCATCGTCGCCAATAGACCGATCTGTGTCGATGCGACGTAAGGCCAATTGCGAGGCGCGGGTGTCTGAGCACCCACAAATACCACCGAACTGAGCCGGGGTCGAACCCGTTAACTTGTGTTCAGAAGGCCAACACTCTACGTCTGAACTACTCAATCTGGCACATAATTTCGTTTACCTATTAAGATTATCACTACTGTGTGTCTTTATGATGGTATGGTGGTCTGTGGGTTGTATACACAGTACATGAAGAAGTACGTTTTGCTGCTTGTTGACGATGCTTGTTGTTTAAAGGGGCCTAACATCGAGGTCATCAGCCCGAAGTACGTTTTAAGACGAACACAAACCCCAGTCTCCGAGCTAGAAGAATTAACCAAATGCTGTTAAAATTCTCGGCTCGTCCGGAAATCGAACTCGGGGCTCTCTGAACAGAAGTCCCCTACGCTGACCATTGAACCAAGGAGTCGGATATGCCGGGTGAATCAGCTGAACCTATTTGTTCTTGAACACATGCGGCCTACTAAGAATGAAATGTCTCTTACTAATTAGTCGTGTTTTACGCAACAACTTGCAGCAATTTTATGTACACATAGCCTGATATAGGCTCCTTGGCTGAATTGCTCAGCACTGAGGCCTTTCAGAGGGCCTGGGTTCGATTACCGGCCAGGATGGCGATTTTAATCTCATCTGGTTAATTCCTCTAAATCGGGGACTGGGTGTTTGTGTTTGTCCCAGTACACTTCCCTCCATATACACACAACACATTACATTACCAACAACCATAGGAATACGCAACAATGAATACATTCCTTCACATAAGGTTGACGTGAGAAAGGGCATCCGATCGTAAAACATGGTCAAATCTACATGTGCTACACATTTCTCACCCGTGACTCCACCAGGGTATGAGAAAAGCGGAGGAGGCAGAATAAGAATAAGAAGACTAGATATAGGCTTTTCCGTAAAATACAAAAATCGTACAAGAGGCAGTATAGCCCATCTTGAAAACATTGTACTTTTTTTATTGTAGTGCGGAGTCCACCTCTTTAATCATTTTTATGAAATGTTACTGTACTGAACAAACTATATCCACCCTTATACCTGTCATTGGAGAAGTGCATATCTGACTTATTCAAGTGGCCATATTTTTTAAGGAAAAGTGCAGACCCGGTATCGCAGAAGACGTGATACGCAGGCTCAATTACAGGCATATCTATTTCATTCAGCCTCGTCACATCAGAACTGAAACAGAAATGTTTTCTTCTTTAATTACAGTTTGATATAAACTATGGCACATACAAGGTAGACATCAGTCGTGATAGTTTATGCGATGTAATGACTACTGTTACGGCGTTCAATAACGGTTTAAAACCGGGAAAATACTTTAACGCAAAAGCAGATTTTCGAGGGAACTTCGCTATCCTAGTGAATGCAGACTTACAATGCGCAAAACTGCATGCTTCAAGAAGCTGCGTGGAGTTGTGTAGGATAAATAACTGGCTTCTCAGAGCAGTGAAGAATCAAACCCTTCTTCATGCCTTTTTAAAATGTTCAATTTATACATCGGTAGGCATCCTTTATGATTTTTAAAAACTTTATTGAAGTTTCAAATATCCTTATAATGCAGTTATAATAAATAAAGCAGACATAGGCTAATAAATATCACCATGTAAGCAGCAATTACGGACAAAGGCACTATGAATATCATCGTCAAGATCACGCTTTACCTTTTCACTATCCGGGCTTAAGAGGCAAGATTTTCAACATACTGTGCTATGCACAGCAAGGCAATCCTGTCTGCACATTCCAGTTATAGTTCTCTTACAGGCAACCACTATACAATTCGGGTGATGTGTTAGTGGATATGATATTACTCTGCAGAGAAGCAAGATGTAATGCGTGGGAAGAACGACGCTTATATCAAGAGCGAAATTTTGGACGAAGCCTTCCAAATGGCGAATAAGTTTGAAAG
This sequence comes from Anabrus simplex, assembly GCF_040414725.1. Classification (NCBI taxonomy): domain Eukaryota; kingdom Metazoa; phylum Arthropoda; class Insecta; order Orthoptera; family Tettigoniidae; genus Anabrus; species Anabrus simplex. The sequence goes on along the minus strand of NC_090266.1, from coordinate 829,786,547 downwards.
GGTTGGAAGATGCCTGCGTGCAACGATATCCGTCGGAACCAATTATTCGGTATGCCGTGATAATTAAGTAACTGTCCATAATGCAACTGAGAACAACCCGCATACCAGCCATTGTGAGCACTTGCTCCATTAATCAGCTCACTGTAGGTCAAGGATTGGATGCTGATCGACAGCCCCATCGCGCCTCGGGCTATAAGAGATACATCCACTATAAAGTCCCTTTAAGTTCTACCTAACATGCAAATATAGCAGAGTAAGCCTACGTCGAATGTGAAATGTGAACGTAATTATTGCTATTGGTCGTCAATATTGCGGCTCACATGGGATTAAAATAAATAAACAAAAATATTCTTACACCACCGAGTTTGAACCTCCGAACACAAAACACAGCTTTGACACTTTACCACCGCGGCAACGGTGAGGTATGTTGCATTTGTCCCAATAACGTAACCTTTCAGTGTCAACCTAGTTACTGATCAACACAGAGCGTTCCTTTTGTACACGTAGCACGGTTCTACGCGATCATTCATTATTGATTCCTTATTGCTGATTGGTCAACAAGGATTGTATATATTTTAAGCCTTTATTATTATTAAATTATTATTATTATTATTATTATTATTATTATTATTATTATTATTATTACTACTACTACTACTACTATTATTATTATTATTATTATTATTATTATTATTATTATTATTATTTATTTCATTATTTATTTAGTTATTTATTTATTTATCCGTTTACCCTCCAGGATTGCCTTTTCGCTCGGACCCAGCGAGGGATCCTACCTCTACCGCCTCAAGGGCAATGTCCTGGAGGATGAGACTTTGGATCGGAGATACAACTGGAAAGGAGTACGAGTACCTCGCCCAGTCGGCCTCACCTGCTATGCTGAACAGGGGCCCTGTGGGGGGATGGGAAGAAGATTGGAAGGGATAGACAAGGAAGATGGAAGGAAGCAGCCGTGGCCTTAAGTTAGGTACCATCCCGGCATTTACCTGGAGGAGAAGTGGGAAAACACGGAAAACCACTCCGAGGATGGCTGAGGTGGGAATCGAACCCCTCCATCCCTCTACTCAGTTGACCTCACGAGGCTGAGTGGATCCCGTTCCAGCCCTCGTATCACTTTTCAAATTTTGTGGCAGAGCCGGGAATCGAATCCGGGCCTCCGGGAGTGGCAGCAAATCACGTTAACCACCACACCACAGAAGCGAACGTATTATTATTTATTATTGGACGACAAGGGAAATTTTTACACGTTAGAATATAAATTCTGGGTTGCATAAATCCGAAGAAACAGGGGCGGATGATTCACCCGGCATACAGTTAACACAGGTTATAGTTAACGTCTAAATACTGAGATGTTTGGTTCACCATATCTCTGTATCAGTTAGTTACAATCGACATTGTCCACGTACCAGACGAGCTAGTACAGTAAAGAAATTTTATGTAGCTGATGATATCGTGATCATAATCACGGATTCTTCAATTTTGTGTGGAATCCGAACCTACGGACGTGACTTCTAATTTCAAAAATCCCACGTGCATCAGCCGGGATTCGATCTATGATGACTATGCTATCACTTTGACCGAGCGAGTGGCCGCGTGGTTTGGGACACGTAGCTGTCAGCTAGCATTCGGGAGATAGTGGGTTCGAATCCCACTGTCAGTAGTCCTGAAGATGGTTTTTCCGTGGTTTCCCATTTTCACACCAGGAAATTGGTGAGGCTGTACCTTAATTAAGGCCACGGCCGCTTCCTTCCCACTCCTAACCAATCTCTATCCTATTGTCGCTATAAGACCTATGTGTGTCGGTGCGAAGTACAGCGAATTCTAAAATGCTATCACTCTCCCTCTCTTAACTTATCTAGAGTATTTTGTTATGGTGCCGTCAGAAACAGTTCCAGAATTAATAATGAATGGCTTATTTATGAAAGGCTTTTACTGCACAATTTGGAACAAATGGTTTTGTTACTGAAATCCCTTCTTTGGGGTAGATCCACCGTCTAGTTAAGAAAGGATCTTCCTTCCATACACAGTGATGTACATGGAGTAGAAGTAAGTTTTGCCTTGTTTATGAAAGACCCCAAGTGAAGAAATTGTTTTAAAAGAAACCTTCACTGCTGCATGTATTATCAGGAGTTCATTTTAGAAGGCTGAAAGAAAAGATGGCTGCAGTCTGAATTTATACTGTTTCAATCACTTTTCGAATTCTGGGCATGCACATGTCCTCCTGCCAACTCTCTAGCCTACAATAGGAAGAAATCTATTCTAGCTGGTAAAATTGGGGACATAAAGAACATGCTCCCGTACGATCCAGTGGAGTCAAAGCAATTTTATGGTGAATTATTAAGATAACCAACGAGACATCGAAAGCGCTCCCGAGCTTGACACATTTTGGGGATAAGAGTACTGAAACCTGTTTGATTGCCATTGTGCTCATTCACTTTCTTATTTTAGGATGTGTCTGCTTTTAAAGAATATACTTAAAGTTATATTTTTAAGTTCGTATTATATTTTCACTCAAAGTTGATGCAGCACTACCCTTTTCCGTTGGTATTGAAACCACATAACCAATACATTTCAGTTTTACAATTTGTTTTCTTTATTTCTCCGTACATATTTCTCCCCTATTCTTTTAAAGCATATTAGAAATATTACACACATTCAATAATAATAATAATAATAATAATAATAATAATAATAATAATAATAATAATAATAATAATAATAGCTAACTCAATAATGTCTAAAAAGTCCTCGACGGAAAGAAATCGCAAAATGTGGCAAAAGCTTTACTTGATACTGTACTGTAGGTAAAGCTTAATGCTATCATGTTTTATCAAAATTAAAATGTTAACATATAATGGGATATGTTCCTTATTTCCCGAAAATTGTTTTAAGGCCTTTAATAAATAAACCATTTATTTATTTATTTATTTATTTATTTATTTATTTATTTATTTATTTATTTATTTATATTAGGGACAGATTTATCACAGACGTATATCCCTGAAAACCTCAAGCTGTTTATATACAAAGTGAAATACCATTGACAACCGAGTGGCAAAGTGATTTGCTTCTTACCAAGGTGGCCGCGGTTCGAATCCCGGCCAAGGTATGTGGGGTTTCTAAAATGAAAGGTCACGTTGGTATGATTACAATATAGACAGTCATATAAAACTTCAAGCTAGCTTGCTCGCTTGCACGACATTAAGAAACTATGGATAATAGGCTCCGATAAACATTATGTTAAATTCAGTACAAGTCAACAGTTGAACCAATACATGATCCATATGCATATATTACGATAGTATTTCTAATAACAAATTATCTTATACAATTATTTTCTTCTTTCGAACATCTGCAGCTTGCGATTTGGTGTTGCTTGTCTGTATTAATTTATTAATTGGGAAACGTAATTTCACGTGTCACCAGAAGAATATAATAAAACTTTCTCCCCAGTCTGTTGTCAGTCAAGATTAGGAGAGAGGACAATTATTCTCATTATGTTGGTCCTGCACACGGGGCAGAGAAAGAGATGACGGCATTCCTGGGTGGGAAACTTGTTCATCTAGACAAGTTGGGGTTAGCATAATAGAAGGCTCTCAGCGACCACAGCCATATGGTATGTTTCCAACTTCCTCGGCCTCTACACGAAAGTCTGATAGAATAAGCAATAATTCGAGTAGGCTATGTTAAAGGATTTCTTCGCCATAATTTATCGGATGGTACTGGTTTGATGACGTTCAACTACATGAGAAACTTATTTTAAGTATGGTATCAAGTTCTACATTCTTCGCAAATAAAAAAGTTATTGTGCATTATTTTAAGTGCAAAACTTGATTACGATGAAATTTAAGTTAAAATGTAAAACCCCAACTGTAAACCAACGGCAGTTCAGTGTAGAATGCTGGCTTTCTGAACCCAATTAGGTGGGTTCGATTCCGTCTTAGTCCAGTGGTATTTGAAGGTGCTGAAATACGCCAGTCTCGTTTCAGTACATTTAGGGGGTCCGTGACAGCCGAGTGGCATTGTCACTGGATTCTCGCCAAGGCGGTCGTGATTCAAATTCCGGCCAATATATGTGGAATTCTTAAATGAGAAGTCAGAGCCATGTGGTTTGGATTCCATGTAAAAACTAGAGGTCCTGTGGCTATGATTACGATATCACTAGTCGCGTAAAACTACAGACCTGGATGCGTGCAGTAGATATAGCGGCACGTGAAAGAACTCCCGCGTGACAAAATTCTGGCACATCGGCGTCTCCATAAACCGTAAAAGTATTTAATGGGACGTAAAACCAGAAACAAACAATATACTACTACTACGACTACTACTACTACTACTACTACTACTACTACTAATAATAATAATAATAATAATAATAATAATAATAATATAATGTATTTTAAGTCGAGACTGTGACATCCCTGTCTACTTATCTATTTTCTTCGCCTGGTGTCATCATGGTAATGGACAAAATAGTCTTCTTTCGAAGCAATGAAATATTTAATATAGGAAGATTTTCGAATGCAGAGAAAGAGAGAAATTTGAAGGGTGGGCATCTACAGCGTGCATTAAGTTGCTATTGCAAGCAGCATGGAGAAAATACCAAGCTGTGAATCGTATCACTTGAAAATTCCAAAAGGTTTTTAACGTGGCGTAATGCGACAATTCGGAACCGTTGCATTTAAACACATCAAATGCCATCGACCCCAGTCAGGATTGAATCTGTTGTCTTGGCAACGAAAGAACAAACACTAACCAACTACAACTCTGAAGTGTGATAATGAACCGTATTCGCTATTTAGCTGCCTCTTCCCGATAACTTCTACGGTCATAATTCAGGTACTCTCGAATAAGGTGAGTAGTTGAGAGCGCAGCCAGACTTGAATGGCTGGATACTCACCGATATGTCCTACAGATTTCATGCTGAGTATCACTTCCTACAAGCCTATGGCAATGTAACACCATCATCTTTATCTTCTTCTTCGTCTCTTTTTCCAATTTATTGTGGTAGACACTTGAAGTGAATATGGCCCAGTTTTACAGCCGGATGTCCTTCCTGATGCTAGCCCTATACGGAAGGATGTTTTCACTATCGCACGTTTCTGTGGTGGTTAGTAGTGTGATGTGATGTGATGTATGTAGATGAAGAGAATGTAGATGAAGAGAAGTTTATTAAGACGAGCACACATCTAGTCCCCGAGCCAGAGGAATTAACTATTAGCAGTTAAATCCCATTTAGGCTAGAAATCGACCCGGGCCCCTCTAAACCTAAGTCCAATACACTGACCTTTCAGCCAAGGAGACGGACAAAATACCTCACTACACTGCGGTAAAATAATTATTTCGTGGGGCTATTACAGCCGGATAGAGCACTTGTAAGGCAGACCCGGATTCTGCTGAACCCATTGCACCGACGCCCGAAGGCTAAGCCACTGGCCACTGAGCTACAAAGCCGGAGAGTGTACTATGGCGGTGCATCAGCAACTTCGAAAAGAGGACACAACCCGAATGACCTGCCTTCGCAGTCCACAGACATGAATACAATAGAGCCTACCTGTAAAATGCTGCAAAAAGTGATTTCACCACGTCCAACCCCACCAGCTATTCTTCCGGGGTTTACTGATGGTGCCAGAGGGTAGTAGGACAGATTACTGTAAGAGCAAGTAGATGGCCGATGCAGAGCATGCTTGACAGGGTGGAAGAACTCATCCCTACGCGGGAAACGCATACTCATAACCAAAGCATGATCATCACTGCATTTTCAAATACAGAGCCAGTTGGCTACGCGGTACAGGTCGTGTAGATGTAGGCTTGCGTTCGTCAGATCCCACCAATAGCAGACCTGAGGACAGATTTATGTGGTTTCCCCATTTTCACACAAGAGAAATGCCGGGAGTGTAACTTAATTAAGGCCATGACAATTTGTATTTATTTATTTATTTATTTATTTATTTATTTATTTATTTATTTACCAGTGCTCCCGACAATGGGGTCGAACCAACCATCTACCGTATCACTTGGCAGATGTGGAATTTGTACTGAACAGAGTGAAGTCGGGATAGGTTTTGTCTGTAACCACCAGTTGCTCTATCTCATCAATTCCAGAGTACAACCTCCAATTCCTCTGTCTCAAATTCCAGTAATGTTCCATGATTATTAGCCATCGCTCTAGAGATGCTTGTCAGGCCTTGTCAGTCGGTACCGTACCTTGCCACTTTTTGGACACATGCCACTTGGTTGGAATCGGATTATACAGATGTAGATCTCAGACCAAGTGAAATGTAGTATGCCATAGAACAAGATTTCACCTGACATGCTTTTATGATGTTCGTGGTCTAAAAAGGAAGAAAAGGAGAAAAACAGTATTTAGAGGTGCTTTTCCAATTAAAATGTTCAGTATTAATGTATTTAATAACATCACCTACATAATATACTTTTGTACAGTTCTACCAAAATCTCCCAAGAAGTGCATTCTGACAGGAATTTATTTTCACATGTTCTGGTAAAATGACGTGGAGATATGCAATCAAACAACTGAGTTCTGTGTTAACAGTGGAAACAAAAACAAAAATCAGAAGGATATTTTTGTCTCAAAAAACGCATTAGTTATCACCGCTGAGCGTCCGTGACTCAGACGGCAGCGCGCCGGCCTGTCACCGCTGGGTTCCGTGGTTCGAATTTCGGTTACTCCATGTGGGATTTGTGCTGGACAAAGTGGAGGCGACACAGGTTTTTCTCCGGGTACTCCGGTTTTCCCTGTCATAATTCATTCTAGCAATGCTCTTCAATATAATTTCATTTCATCTGTCATTCATTAATCGTTGCCCCAGAGGAGTGCGACAGGCTTCGGCAGCCGGCATAATTCCTACCCTCGCCGCTAGATGGGGCTTCGTTCATTCCATTTCTGACCCGGTCGAATGACTGGAAACAGGATGTGAATTTTCATTTTTAGTTATCACCACTAGCATGCAGCACTACTGAAAGTGGTAAGAAAAAGTGACAAAGTTTTATTTCGGCGTTCGTCCATTCTACTACTAATATCGCAGTAAATAAATTACACTCACTCGCGGGATGCCACAATACAAAGTCAGTAGTGGAATCCTCGGTGATCGTCGATGTTTGCGGACAATTTTTTTTTTGTCCTTGTAGGTGACGTGAAATGAGTTGTTGTGGGGCAATACTACAATGGTAATGACAGAGGAAACCCGAGATTCTGGCAAACCTGTTCCACATCCATTCATTGCAGCAAAGAGTCCAACAAGTCCTGGCATTTTGGAACCCGTAACGTAGTGATGCAATCTGGTAGCTAACCGCCGAGTGAGAAGACAGTACTCCACGTGATAATTTAATGCATTAACATTCTGTTACAATTTTTCTTTCTTCCGTGTTTTTTTAACAGTTGAACGTCACACTTACACAAATAGGTTTTCGGTGATGCTGGGATGGGAAGCAGCTAGGATTAGGAATGAAGTAGCTGTAGCTTAATTAAGGTACAGCCCAGGCATTTATCTAGTATGAAAATGGTAAAGCATGGAAGAGTATCTTCAAGGCTGCCGACGATAGGACGTAACTTACAGCTATACGACCCGCACCATTTAGCCAACTCACTTCATTCCTCAACGAGAAATTCTTCTTCTACCACAAAATATTTCGAGGATGGCTGACGTTAAGGTTCGATCCCTAATGTATCCGAATCGAAAGATAACGACCCCGTAATCAACGCTTGAATTGTGTATTATATAAGTTGATTACTACGTTAGTAGGATTTTGGTTTTTCTTGGAAGCAGTGCTTTGTAACACACACACTGGGAAATAATCTATATATATATAAAATAACTTGTACTGATTGACTGACTGACTGACCGACTGATTCATCATCGCCGAGCCAAAACTACTGGACATCAAGGAATGAAATTTTGGGAATACATTCATATTACAATGTACTGTAGGTGCTCGCTAAGGGAGGATTTTTGGATATTCCGTCGCTAAGGGGGTGAAAAGGGGGGGGGGTTAATTTTTAAAATGAGTGTATCTATATCTCGAAAACTGAACAGTTTGAAGACATGAAATTTGGTATTTGGAATCTCCTTTAAAAATAAAGAAACACGTTTTTTTGTTTTCGGAAAATCCCATTAAGGGGGGCGAAAAAAGGAGGAAAATGTGTTGAACACCTTTTATGAAGAGAGTTATATCTCAAAAACTAAAGATGTTACAGATATGAAAATTGGTATTTCGAATCTCCTTTAAAAATTAGGAAATACGTATTTTTTGTTTTTGGAAAATCCAATTAATGGGGGTTAAACAGGAGTGACAAATGGGATGAATTTTTAGAAATTTTTAAAATTAGTGTATCTATATCTCAAAACTATAAAAGTTTATAGATGTGAACACTGGTATTTAGAATCTCATTTAAAAATAAAGAAACAAGTATCTTTTGTTGGTAAGGGGAAGACAAGGGGGGTGAAATGTTTTTAATGGGGATATCTCAAAAACTTAAAAGGTTACAGACGTAAAACTTGGTATTTGGAATCTCCTTTAAAAATAAGGAAACACGTGTTTTTTCGCAAAATCCCATTAAAGGGGCGAAAAGAGGGAGGATTGGTTGAATACCTTTTACTGTATGAGGATACTTATATCTCAAAAACAGAAGATGTTACAGGCATGAAAATTGGTATTTGGAATCTCCTTTAAATAAAGAAACACGTATTTTTTGTTTTTGAAAAATCCAATGAATAGGGGGTGAACGGGAGTGACAAACGTGGTGGAATTTTAATTAACATATCTAGGCCTACAATGTAAATCAGGCACTTAACATGTCACAGACATGAAAACTAGTACTTGGAATCTCCTGTAAAAGTAAAGAGACATAGATAATTTTTTTCGGAAAATCCAATTAAGGGAAAAAAGGGGGTTAATTTTTAGAATGAGCATACCTACAGTACATCTAAAAACGTAACAGGTTACAGAAGTGAAAATTGGTACTTTTAATCCCTTTCAAAAATAGAAACACGTATTTTTGTTTTCGGAAAACACATTTGAGGGTGGGGGGAGGGGCGGGTAGAACAGACTGACAAGTGGGTTGAATTCTTTGTACTAGGATACTGATATCTCAATAACTGAAGACGTTACAGACGTAAAAATTGGTGATTGGAATCTCATAAAGAAATGCACATTTATTTTGTTTTCGGAAACACCACTTCTGGGAGGGGGGGGGTGAATAAATTGAAGAATTAGTTAAATTATTTGTATAAGTCTACTTATATCTCAAAAACTATGTATGTTGCAGACATGAAAATTGGTGTTTGGAATCCCCTTTAAAAGTAAAGTAACACATATTCCTTTGATTTCGGAAATTCCAATTAAGGGGGGTGAACAAATTTAAAAATGTATTGAATTAATTGTACGAGGATGCTTATATCTTATGAAAACTAAAGTTGATACAGACGTGAAAATTGGTATTTGGAATCTCCTTTAAAATAAAGAAACGCGCATTTAGGGTGAAAATAAACTCGGGGAGGGGGGATGAAAAGGAATTGAATTCCTATTATGAGAACACATATCTCGAAAACTGAAGATGTTACAGTCCTGATAATTGGTATTTAGAAGCTCCTTTATAAATAAACGCGTCTTTTTTGTTTTCGGAAAATTCACTTAAGGAGGGAGGGTGAAAGGAAGTGAAAAAATCGAATTCTTTTTATGTGGATACTTATATCTAAAAACCTGATGGTTACAGACGTGAAAATTGGTCTTTGGAATCTCCTATAAAAATAAAGAAATGCGCATTTTGTGGGGAATCAACTTAACGGGGGTGGGGGTGAAAAAGGAGTTGAATTCTGTTTGTGAGGATACTTATATCTAAAAAAAGATACTACAGACGTGAAAATTGGTATTTGGAATCTTCTTTAAAAATAAAGAAACACGTCTTCTTTTGTTTTCAAATCCACTTACGGGGGAAGGAATTGAAATATTCCTTGAATTATTTGCGTGAGGATACTTATATCTCTAAAGGATAAAGATGTTACAGACGTCAAACTTGGTATTTGGAATCTCCTTTAAAAATAAACACGTATTTTTATGTTTTCGTAAAATCGACTTGGGTGGGAGGAGGGGTGAAAATAAGTAAAAAAAGAAGTTGAATTCTGTTTAAGAGGATACTTATATCACAGAAACCGAAGATGTTACAGACGTGAAAGTTGGTGTTTTGAATCTCCTTTAAAAATAAAGAAACACATATTTTTTTGCTTTTCGGAAAGTCCACTCAAAGGGAGAGGGGGTGGAAAAAAGGGAAAATGAAGTTGAATTCATTTTATGAGGATACTTATATCTCAAAACCTGAAGATGTTACAGACGTGAAATTTGGTACTGTATTTTGAATCTCCTTTAAAAATAAAGACACACGTACTTTTTTGTTTTTGGAAAATCCACTTAAGATGTTGAAAAGAATTGAAAAAGTGGGTGAATTTTGAAAATGAATACCGCTATATCTACAGTATATGTCAAAACCTTAACATGTTACAGACATGAAATTTGGTATTTGGAAAGTCCTTTAAAAATAGAGGAACACGTACTTTTTGTTTTCGGAAAAGCACAACGGGGGGGGGGGGGGGAGGGGGTGAAAAGAAGTGAAAAAGGAAGTGAATAATTTTTAATGAGGATGCTTCTATCTCACAAACTGATGGTGTTACAGATGCGAAAATTAGTATTTGGAATCTCCTTTAAAAGTAAGGAACAAGTATTCTTTTTGTTTTCGGAAAATGGGAAGGACTGATAAAGGGGTTAAATTATTTTTATGGGGATTCTTATAGCCTAACTCAAAAACTGAAAATGTTACGACGTGGAGATAGATATTTGGAATCTACTTTTAAACATTTTTTCTTCGATTTGAAAGAAGACTGTTTCTCATATATACAGTTCTATGTTGCATGGTGTAACGGTTCAAATCCCGTTACAAGATGATATCTGTATTTTTATTATTTTATCTGTATTATTATTATTATTATTATTATTATTATTATTATTATTATTATTATTTTATCTGTGATATTATTACTATTATTGTAATTATCCGTTTTATTCAATTCGATTTTGCAATTGCCTGTTGCTTGCAAGATTGTACTTAGATGTATGCATATATACGTATGTGTAGGATAACACTCAATACCTGTACAGTGAGAATTGTTGTATATATCAGAGATTGGATGTGACGTTGAGGCATTGTGCAATATTAGTGGCGATTCTGCCAAGTCATCGCCGCGCCATGGCTACGGCATTGTATTTATTTAGATATGCGCTCACGGAGTTAGCCGCCTGCGGGCTATTTCACCACTGTATGTAATATCTGTCGCGTAGGTGGGAGTATGTCATGGTTATTTCTGGAGATTACGTAGCTGTGTCAACCAACGTCTATATAAGGTGGATGCATATTGTAGAGTCAGTCATTACTTATACGGATGCAGTACAGTGAAGTAGTCTACTAGATCAAGAGGCCTTAGTTGGTCCGGCAACCAGTGTGAACGAGAGATGGTGAAGACTCAGTGAGCCATTATTGGTCATTGAGAGAGTGAGACCAAATGGTTGGTCCGTCACTTGGTGGAAGACGCGGACGCAAGGCTTACCAAGGAGTCAGAGAGGGCAACCCTGGACCTGCCAAGAGGTCATACCATATTGACTTACAAAGAAGTCAGATGATATGGAGAAGAAGCAGTCGCGAGGATGTATCACCACGTTAGGCGTGACACATCTACAGTAAACACCAGAGCAAAGGAATACGTCGTAATTACACTAAAAGTGTTGAAGGTACAGTCAAGTGAATCAGTGAGGGAAATATTTCGTATAAATTGTTAAATGTCCGGTCAAGAAGAATTTAAATTCATGCCTAGTTTCTTTCAGTTGCAATGTCATAATTTCATATTCTCATCTGTTTTATCGCAACAAGACTCACTATTTTTTGATATATTATTTAAAGAATATATTGTTCTATCAAACGAATTCATAGTTTCATTTCATTGACAGTAAAATATCTTAACCTCAAAATTAATGGGGAAACCGAACGCCAATCTCCTTTTCCCAGAACTTATATGGTATGTTGTCAAAAGTAAGCTTATTACCCCACACCCTAGATATTGTGATAGTACATATATCACACCCCCGAATTATATGTAGAAGTTAGAGATATTATTGTCAGTATTCGATTTGTATTATTATTATTATTATTATTATTATTTCATTTGTATATTTTGCCATTTATATTGGTAAGCTGGAAGATATCCACATATGTAGGTATGAGTAATTTGTTTTGCACCAGTGGGAAAACATTGCTGTAATAACTCTGGTAATTTGAATGAGTCATCTGGCTACCCCAGTGTCTGTTGTGATGTACTTGTGTCAGGAAATTCCATTTACTCATGTATATATCCCAGCCTGATGAGATAAGCTTGTTGTTGTACCAGGGAAAGTTTGGTGATTCATGAAAACTCCCCAGAGTTTGTTATTGTCTTGGGAGGAAGAAGTAGTTCAGGGCTTGGGCTTGAGAAGAGGACCACCCATGATTGGTGGGCAAGCACCAATCCAGACGTCTCATCTGAGAGGAGGGGGATGTTGATGTCTATAAAGGTTGATGATTGTATAGGAGATTGTAAGAAACATTGTAAGGGTGATTGTAGAGGTGATGGTAAAGGAACGAGAAGGAAGATAACTACAACTACAACTACAACTGACGCACTGTACGGGAAGGAAGTGGTGCTGATACACGGTACTGGATTGACATGGCTGCAATGGACTGGACTTCAAACGTTCGTGGAGCGTAGTCGTGTTATGTTTGTGGAAAGTGGTTGATTGTGGAGAGTGCTTGCGCATTAAGTATTGTAGCACTTGTGGCGGCCTAGCATTATATGTTGGTGAAAGCTATCTCAGACTTTCCATAAATTTATATGTTGAGGATCGACAGACGTGTGTATCTATCTTTACAACAAGTGTTAAAATATGTGAACACAGTAGTACAAGGTACAGTATCTGTGTGATGTGATAACTGCCGATTATGAGAATCGGTAAGTCGAATTGATATAGAGACAGTGAAGGGTATTTATCTTCATACATGTACATTGTTCATCGGACTATTTACAAATGGTAACTTAGTTCTCGCTTTCGTTTTCCCACGATTTTCATTATTATTGTTGTTGTTGTAAATATGGAGTCTTCGAGCAATATTTTATGTGTGTATTATATGTCTAATGTTGTATGTTGATGAGGTGCTCATGCACGGAATTTGTTCAGAATATAGTTAGCTATTTTAGAATCAGTGTTATTGATAAACCTAGGTGCAGTTCCTACCTAATTAGTCGTTTTCAGGAGGTTAGGTAAGGCCTGCAGCAGATGTACCAGTACGCAGCATTATGTACACGCCCTGGGATATAAAGTCTATCATGCTCTTATCAAAATTCGAGGGATCCATTCTGGTGAACTCTGGCGCCCATACTACGGACATTTCGGTTAATTATGCTTATTAATTTTATTAAGTTTTTGAGTAATTTTATTTATACATTTTTATTCATGATTTTATTTATTATTATCATCAACTTATTACAATATAGTCAAGAGTCTCATTCTATTATTGCTGTACTGAGTGACAGCTGGCGCCCTTCAAATAACGTATGTGTAAGTAAACAGGTAACAAGTAAGTGTGAGTACAAGGTCAGACGAGTGTGTATTTTATATAATGAATATTAATTTTCAGATTTTCCATTTTAAATGCAGATATTAAGATTTTTAAGTTAAATGCAGATATATATGTTTCCAAAACTTAGTCAGCAAGTTAAGAAAATTTACAATGGTCATCTTAGTCACAAAGAACAATAACACAAACGTGGTTTACAAAGAGTTTCCGGGGTAAATGAAACTCAGTTTGTTGGTGAATGTTTAAACTTTAGGGATTTTCAGATAATGTCTTACTACAGTACCGAGGAACGATTACTTCTATTATTTTACGAAATCCACGCGAGCGAAGCCGCGGGTAACTGCTAGTTGTTTTTATAAAACCAAAGTGTTGTGTTAGTGCTTATTTCTAGAATTCTTCATTTTTTTAATTACAGAGTTATATACTGGATAAGGAAACAGAATATCAAGTGAAAGAAAGTGAAAAATTGATATATGTTATTTAGTTTGAGGCTTATTTACGACTGAAACAAGTATAGCAGAGTCTCATAAAAGCATTTGGTTTATATACAAGAATAATAAAATCGGAGAAAGTACGACAAGGAATGGGTTTTCTCGTTTTAAAGAGGGTCATTTTGATATGAATGATTCTCTACGTTCGAAAATGCTGTCAGACTATGATGAACACCGTTTAAGCGCTTCATTAAAAATTATCTACGTTAATCAACTCAAGATTTGGTCATTAGGATGAATTTTGGCCATTTAATCATCGTACATTAGCAATTAAAGGCAACGTTAAAAAGTTGGGTGCGTAGGTACCGTACATTTTGGGTAAAATGTTCAAAAAAATCTTAAGCACATTACCATTTATGATCCTTTCTTGCTCGTCATCCTTAGAGTTCCTCAACAACATCAATCGTCTTTGTCCCAAGACTATCTTCATGTCAACATCAAGAAAAGAAAGGAACGGCTGAGCTCTAGGAAAACCGATACTCTCTGACATAAAATTAGTGTCTACCCATGGAAAATAATATTTTACATCTAGTGGGACAAAGAAGACGTCGTCTACTGTGAACTTTTTCCGAGGAATGTAATCATCCCTTCTGAGACTTACTGTCGAGACTTTGAAGGCTTGAAAAGGCCATTCAAGAATTGTCTTTTAATACCACGATAATGACCCTTAGCAAACTGCTACCATTACAAAAGTTGTTATCGAAGGGCTTGGTTGGAGGCTATTCTGCATCCACTTTTCATTGCTCACTATCTGGCGATTTACAAAAAGATAATCTTTAACAACGAAACTGATCTTCAGCACTGGCCTGTCTAATTCTTCACTCCAAACTCCAGTATCCCCTCAAATATGGATTCTAAACTACCAAAACGCTGAAAGGCATTGTTAATACAAGAGAATATGCTACTAATAAATTAATGTATAATTTCGAACCACCGAATTTATTCAGCCGTAGAAATTAAAAAATCTACCAGACCGCTAGGAATCAGTTAGCTTTGCAAAGAATACAGTATATCTGATAATGTACTGAAGAACACCCAGCAGGAGTTCACTTGTATATCCCAATGCCGGTACACAACAAGAAGGTGACGGTATATCGTATTGAGCAAAACATGGAGCAAGTGGGACATTCCGAAAAGGTAATACAGGATGATAGAAAAATATAAGGGAGGCACCTTAATAACGAGTAGCCTATAACCACCTGACCGTCCAACAGAAGCAGCTATAAATACTAAATGGTTGTCTAGGGTACACTATCCCAACCATTTGTCAGTGAAGTTAGACCAACACGGTTAGACACAATCCAAGATATGAACTTCCAGCGGAAGTGCTGACGTCATGACTTCGTAACATTTCTCCGGATAAGGGAATAAGTCTGCAAGTCTAAGATGTCATGGAGCCAAGAAAGAAAACACAACGAGATGACTTGTCTTTTCTCAAGTATCATGAAGAGTATGTGTTGTTTTTACGAACTAGGGGCACAACACATTATAAGCAGACCGAGGAATGATCAAGTCAGTTCAAAGGAACCGGAAATGTCTCCTCCTAGATATATTCTTTATTTCACAAGGGTACAGAACTGTTTGTTAAAAGTATTCGTACAGTAACATTTCACTATCGATGGGACAATCCTTGTGTGCGACTGGTGATCTAAATCATAGTACCGCGTGGCTGTGAGCTTGCATCCGGGAGATAGTAGGTTCGAATCCCACTATCGGCAGCCCTGAAAATGGTTTTCAGTGGTTTCCCATTTTCACACCAGGCAAATGCTGGGGCTGTACCTTAATTAAGGCCACGGCTGCTTCCTTCCAACTCCTAGGCCTTTCCTATCCCATCGTCGCCATAAGACCTATCTGTGTCGGTGCGACGTAAAGCCCCTAGCAAAAAAAAAATCATAGTACCTGGTTCATCGTAAGTTAGTTTTATCAGTTGTTAATGTATTTTCGGGAAATATAAAGTCTTATGAGTTCAGAAGATAGTAATTTATAGCAAATTATCGTCATAATTCTTGTAACCAAAAAGGGTTAAGAAGTTCTCAACATAATCTTAACTGAAAACTTCAGTAGATAAATGCTAAAAAATAACGCTGAAACACAATGCTTTAACAAATGTGAATACAGAGGAGTAATTCCAGAAAATTCTTTAAACTCGCAACAGAAGAATACAGGGTGATTCAAAGTTGGATATGTTGCTGTCAAGCTGCACCATGAAGGGAATCACACGCATCGTCGCGCTATCAGGGTTCTTTCAATCACCGCCAGTAGGGAGCGGAAATCGTACGAAATGGTACCCAACAACACGACACCTCTCGCTGGGGTGGTGTGCCGCTCTACAATGAAATTGGTCACTGCACTGGCAAGTATGTCTCCAAACTCGAATTTGGCGATCGTCTGTATCCAGACAGAACCGTGATTCCTTCCTAGCCGTCTGGATATGGTATTGGACGACACTGAATTATCCCTAGCTGCCGTGACATGTCTCTGGATGGTGCGTAGCGATGCCCGTGGTGTGCCTTCAGCCCATCGCACGATGGAACGATCCTCAGTTCTTGTGATACGCCAGGGTCACCCGAGACTTCCCGACGCGTGTGTGTACCCTCACGGTCTCACTGCGTCCAATACCAACGCAGAGTGTAGTCAGGACGGTTGAAACTTCCAACCTGCCTCTCTTAATCCGACGATACGGCTTTCTCAAACTCATCTAGCTGTTCAAGGCTTGTCGAGTGTGCCATTCTGTGCGTTCACTCACCTTACCTCTGTGACACACTGCTTCTAAGGCCTTTTTTCAATTTGCAACAATTCTATTTTCAATGGCGACGATAGGATAGGAAAGGGCTAGGAGTGGGAAGGACGTGGCCGTGGTCTTCATTAAGGTACAGCCCCAGCATTTGCCTGGTGTGAAAATGGGAAACCAAAGAAAACCATCTTCAGGGCTGCCGACAGTAGGGTTCGAACCCACTATCTCCCGGATGCAAGCTAACAGGTGCGCGGCCCTAACCACACGGCCAACTCGCCCGGTTCTAAGGCCTTATTCGGTATCTTGCATCTATGAATAAGGGAAGAAAATGTACGCCCCCTAGTGGCAATTCCGCGTAAGCAGTCAGTATGGGACACATGTCAGCCTATGACAATACTGTGTGGCAACCTTCGTTGTACTCGAAAGACTCGTTCTTGGTGCGCCTTTCCTCCTCCTCCTCCTCCTCCTTCTTCTTCTTCTTCTTCTTCTTCTTCTTCTTCTTCTTCTTCTTCTTCTTCTCTTTTTTAATTCTTAAAACTGAGCCTACAACATATTTTAAATAGGAACGTTTAGTCTAGAACAAAACCCTTGCGTTAGGGCAAAACTTGGGAATGTCAGGAACGACATAATGGACAATTCATTTTATGCATGTTGTTTACATAAGCTGTGCAAACTGTCACCCAACGCTTGCAGGTATCACATCGCCATAGTAAACTCCAGTGCCTTAACTTCACTGTGTGCACAAACGACTATCACTTCACTGGCTGCCAATTCTGCATTGTTCACGAATGTAGAGCATTCTGGAAAAAATAAATCAAATTAATTCGACTCCCTCTATGGGCTGCTTCAGTTTCTGCACAACCTTTTGAATCAATCGGCATTTTTGCCTTATATACGTTATAGGCAACTGTTAAAATGAACTGGTTTCAGGTCAAATATTAGGGCTGTATAGGCGCGCGGCTCGGCTCTATAAACAGCTGTCTGGCTTCCAGTAAGGTTGCGAACATGGAGTACTTAACGTTTACAAACCGTAGAAGCTACAGTAAACATTAGTCCACTGGATGAAAATAAAGTTTTTACCTATGGGAAATTTTGTACTGTTGTTTTTCAATTTCAGAGGCAAGAGATAATTTTTTTCTTTCTTTTTTTCTTTCATAATCTGTTAACCATCCAGGATTGGCTTTTCTCTCGGACTCAGCGAGGGATCCCACCTCTATCACAGCAAGGGCAGTGTCCTGGAGCACGAGACTTTGGATATGGGATACAACTGGGAAGGAGGACCAGTACCTTGCCAAGGAGGCCTCACCTGCTATGCTGAACATGGGCCTTGTGGGGGATAGAAGATTGGAAGGGATAGACAAGGAAAAGGGAAGGAAGCGGCCGTGACCTTAAGTTAGGTACCATCCCGGTGTTTTCCTGAAGAAGTGGGAAACCACGGAAAACCACTTCGAGGATGGCTGAGGAGAAGACGATCTAACGTCATGCCGCTAGGTTCCAGTTCAAGTGTTCCCTTACTCATCTGCACCCGGCGCCACGGTGTTGGGGTGTAACTGCAGATCCTCGCCAACGAACTCTGGAGTGTAGGTGGGCCTTATGGAGATGATGTCGGATTGTCTAAGTAAATACAGGGAACATTACGCAATTCTTGTGCGGAATCTTTTCGGTTCCTGGGAGCCAAGAATCGTAGGGAGTGGTCATCAACTTCTGTTGGTGATCGCAGGCGACCACTGTGAGAAGGATCTTGAACATTTTGTGTCACACGACAGTGGTTTATGTTGAGGACACTATAACAAGTGTTCAGTACTGAGCTTGAATCCTTCATCCCATTGTTCGGCCATACCGACAAGGCCTGACTTCCATTAATCTTGCGTACATGAAATACTTAACGTTTACAAATCGTAGAAGCTACAGTAAATATTAGTCCACTGGATGAAAAGAAAGTTTTTACCTACGGGAAAGTTTGTACTGTTGTTTGTCAATTTCAGAAGCAAGAGATACTTACAGTCATTAAACGTTTGTCATAACATCTTCCCCAGCGAGGCCCAAATTGATCGGAAAGAAGAGTCTATGGTGTCTGCTGGCATGAATCCGATTGAATATGCCTGGGAACAGCTGAAACAGCGGTACGAAGACGCAGTAACCCATCTCTCACCCTAGGCGACCTCCAAAGTGTTGCTGTCGAAGTGAGGGACAGGGAATAATAATAATAATAATAATAATAATAATAATAAATAATAATAATAATAATAATAATAATAATAATAACAATGTTATTGGCTTTTAAGGTTTTCGGAGACGTCGAGGTGCCGGAATTTAGTCCCGCAGGAGTTCTTTTACGTGCCAGTAATACTGCCGACACGAGGCTGACGTATCTGAGCACCTTCAAGGACCACCGGACTGAGCCGGGATCGAACCTGCCAAGTTGGGGTCAGAAGGCCAGCGTCTCAACCGTCTGAGCCACCCAGCCCGGCAACACGCTATACTAATACACAGATTATGATCTCCATGTTTGATACATGGAAGCACTCTCCAAATAATTCGCCGTGTTTTTTGGTAGGTCTGTGTGTGTTCTTCAAAGCAATTGCGTCATTAGTTACAGAAAGTGTGTATGTTTCTCCCTACATTCTATTGGATAGTAAGCAACCTAGTGCCTCAGCAATCCAGCTGGGGTAAAACTTTTGTTAGATGTGTATATGAATGTGGGAGTGCATTAGGACGAACACGAAAAATCAGTCCCCGAGCCATAGAAATTAACGAGACGCACCTGAAATCCCTATTATCGGACACGAGATCCTTGCTGTATTGCAGGAATCAGGTCTTGACAAGGAGGTTCTGGAACGTGCTAGTAAATCTAAGGGATACAAGGATCTCCGCGTATGAGCTGTATTAACAGGCAACAGACTGAGCACAGTAAACGAACATCAAACCAACTATGACCGGTTAGGACTAAAATTATTGATCGAGAATGAGCCTAGATCGTTTTCCAAATGTCTTTGGAATAGCCCTTCTTAACCTTCTTCAGGCGGCCATCATGCTGTGCATGACAATTTCTACATGGCTTGTGCTCAGCTTGACACAAAGTGGTTTAGCTTGGTAAATAATTTTTATCTAACAAAGAAGTATCTTCTTGATGATGATGATGATAATTTCGTGTGACTATTTCTAGCCGAGTGCAGCCCTTGTAAGGCAGACCCTCCGATGAGGGTGGGCGGCATCTGCCATGTGTAGGGAACTGCGTGTTATTGTGGTGGAGGGCAGTGTTATGTGTGGTGTGTGAGTTGCAGGGATGTTGGGGACAGCACAAACACCCAGCCCCCGGGCCATTGGAATTAACCAATGAAGATTAAAATCCCCGACCCGGCCGGGAATCGAACCCGGGACCCTCTGAACCGAAGGCCAGTACGCTGACCGTTCAGCCAACGAGTCGGACATGATGATGATGATGCTTGTTGTTTGAAGGGGCCTAACATCGAGGTCATCGGCCCCAAGAAGTATCTTAGTAACACACAACCATACAATGTATTAATAGTTTTTGCAGTTGATATGTACTGATGTTATTTTTCTTAAATTGGAGAAGACTAGAAATAGAAGTAAATCCAAATATGTAGGCCTTTTTCATGTTTGGTGAACAATATAATGCTACAAGAATTTTCCACTTTCCCACGCCAATCTATCAAAAGGCAAAGTGGGACTAAGCTGTCTGCAGAAAAAAGACGAGAACTAGAATTTGCTGTTTTTCTGCAAAACCTGCGGCAAGAACTCCATATTGCACCCGGCTACATAGTTGGTGCGGTATCACAACCGGTATGAAGATTTTCATCGACAGTGCGACAGAATGGAAGACAATCAGCAAAAATTTGCACAAGAGTGTTCTTTTCAAACTTGCGAAAGTCCACGTTTAAATTAAACAAAGGGTTAAAGGACTCTTCTTCTCAGTAACTTGGCCTATATTTTTTCTTGTCAGTTCTGGGACCTCTTTAGATTATGTTATTTACTCCTTCATTTTCCTTTAATTATTCGTTTTTTTTTTTGCTATTTGCTTTACGTCGCACCGACACAGATATGTCTTATGGCGACGATGGGATAGGAAAGGCCTAGGAAGTGGAAGGAAGCGGCCGTGGCCTTAATTAAGGTACAGCCCCGGCATTTGCCTGGTGTGAAAATGGGAAACCACGGAAAACCATCTTCAGGGCTGCCGACAGTGGGGCTCGAAGCCACTATCTCCCAATTACTGGATACTGGCCGCACTTAAGCGACTGCAGCTATCGAGCTCGGTTCTTATTAATTAGAGGAGAGGTAACGTCTCTGCCACTTTCCTGAAGGGCTTGTGTTCGATCACGGCTGGTGCAATGATTTTGAGCCAGATGTTAGATTTGGAACTGCGTGACATGTAAGATGACGAACACCGCTGTGAAAGCCAAGCAGTATGGTGACCACACGTCAGGTGAATATCTGGTGCACATCACACACACCACTATCTCACAAATGAGCGTGTGCGATGACAGCTTCTGTAAATTTCATAACTCCTGCAAGTATCTGTTGGACATTCAGCTCACCGAAGGTTCGTTAACGCCGACACCAGGTTGTAGGGAGAGCGATCGTGCCTCTTACCCAAAGGCCCAATGTTCGATTCCCGGCCAGGTCAGAGATTTGTACCTGGATCTGAGGACTGGTTCAAGGTCTACTCAGTGTACGCGATTACAATTGAGGAGCTATCTGAGACAGTGAGATGGTTGCGCTGGTTTAGAAAGCCAATAATAACGGCCGAAAGGATTTGCCACTCTTACCATGCATAACGCCGTGATTTGCAGGCCTTCGGACAGAGCAGCGATCGCTTGCTAGGCTGAGGTCCTCAATGCCGCGGCGCCATGAGGTACGTTTTTTTTGTCTATTTGCTTTACATCGCACCGACACTGATAGGTCTTATGGCGACGATGGGATAGGAAAGGCCTAGGATTTGGATGGAAGCGGCCGTGGCCTTAATTAAGGTACAGTCACAGCATTTGCCTGGTGTGAAAATAGGAAACCACGGAAAACCATCTTCAGGGCTGCCGACAGTGAGATTTGAACCAACTATCTCCCGAATGCAAGCTCACAGCCGCGCGCCTCTAACCGCAAGGCCAACTCGCCCGGTCAACTCGGAATCTCTCCGATATTCTCTATACTTCCCACGGTATAAATATGATTTTGTCCTGACTTAAATAATAAATTAAACGTTATTCATTAAACAGCCTGCGCTAGACTGAGGGTAGAAATATACTTGACGTAATTTTTTTACAAGCTGTTTTACGTCGCACCGACACAGATAAGCTTATTACGACGATGGGATAGGAAAGGCCTTCGCGTGGGAAGGAAGCTTTTTAAATTTTATATAATTTGCTTTACGTCGCACCGACGCAGAGAGGTCTTAATGCGACGATGTGATAGGAAAGGCATAGGAGTGGGAAGGAAGCGGCCGTGACCTTAACTAAGGTACAGACCCAGCATTTGCTTGGTGCGAAAATGGGAAACCACGGAAAGCCATATTCGGGGCTGTCAACAGTGGGGTTCGTACACACTATCTCCCGGATGCCTTTGACGCAATAAAAATGCTCTTAATCCGAGGCGAAATGAACATAACTTAAATAAATAGATGCGCTTTGCAATTCGATAACATTCTGCGAGAGTGATGCATTGCGGATGCTGGAGAACAACGTAGGAAACGGCGGGTCACACAACAACACACAAACACCATTGTCTTGCAAATGAATGTGTATGACGACAGGTCCGGTGCATTTCATAACTACTGCAAGTAAACTGCAATCCACATCCACACCCACACGAGAGGATAGTTAGAAGGTAGGAAAAGCGGGAAGAGATTGGCAGAGAGAAGACGAACGGTATCCGTCTCGATGTAAATTCGAGCTGCTGAGTTGTGGGACTGGTTCAAGCAGCTGGGGGTGAACTAACGAATCAAAAAGCTCCGAAATCATTTCTTACAGCAAACTTAGACGAGAGGCAGAATTCACACTATATAGATCGAGTTCCACCTGTTGTTTTATTTTTTTATGAAAGCAGTATTTTTGCATCTATTTATTGGCACAGATAAGAGCCAAATATAGCGTCCATCGAAGTCTCAATCTCATTTATGGATAAGGGTGCACGCCATTTGCGCAAAACTGGCCATAGAATACCGTGATATAACCGCAAAAATCAGGTTACAGTACCGCAAATGAAGTCCGGCCCCGCGGTGTAGGGGGAAACGCATCCGCCAGCCACCCGGCGGCCCCGGGTTCGATTGTCGGCCGGGTTAGGGGCTTTTAATTGTAATGATTAATATTCCTGGGTTGGGAACTGGGTGTTTGTGACGTCCCTAATCTTCCTTTCCTCACACACAACGTTCCACATTACCGCCATTCCAATTACACGCAGGTTCATACAATATGGTGCCAGTAGGGGCAAAAGATCCACATGGGTCGACGCCCCGAACAAACAGCATTTTATTTAAAACCGCAAATGAATGTGACAAATTAATCACACAGTGAAAGTGACTACATGGCTCTAAATGGCATACAAATCGTACGTAAAAAGGAAGACTGGGTCTATGATAAACTCATCAAACCGTCTTTTAATTTCTGAATTTATGAACACGCCCATATGGTACTGGTGTGGCAGCGCTGATGAACAGTATTACGAACACAACCTATATGGTGCTGGTGTGGCAGTACTACTGAACAGTAGATATTGCCGGGACTTGTGAAAACAGTGACCAACCGTGGAGTGCAATGCGCAGTCTGGGATAGTTTTAAATACCATAGAGAACGTGTAATGTGTACTGGAAATACATCGTCGCGGTGCACTGTTAAAAACTGTGTAGGTACATTACAAACTAATTCAGATGCTAATGAAGTTGTGTCTACAAGAGGTGAACATACGCATGAAAATGAAAGCGAACTGTGTATCGAAAATCATATAATTAGAAATAGTTGTAAACGCATAGCTGCAGAGGACCTGACTACACAACCATGTAAAATTATTCGTAAGGAAATCTGTAAGCCAAATGCAAATTATATCCACAAAGGAAACAATAAAATTATTCGTATATCAATGTCCAGAGAACGAAGGAAATTACTACCACTTTTACCTCGTTCTGCTGACGAGGTACTAGTACAATTACACGAGTTAAATATTTTAAGAAACAGACATGAGGCATTTTGTTACGTAGATCTTAACAAGTGAAACAAATTTAATTCTTTTATGCAATCATTCTAAAACCATAATAGCAGATGGCACATTTTATGTGAGCCCAAAGCATTTTTATCCGATGTATACCATTCACTCACATACAAATGCCGGATACTTTCAACTTATATTTAGTTTACTTTTATCCAAAACCGTCGAAACATATGAAAACATGTGGAATGGTATTCGCCAGTTATGTAAACACAATTTTAATCCTGAATGTATAATTTTAGACTTTGAATTAGTAGCCCTAACTGCTGTAGAAATGTGTTTCCGAACGCGCGTCTTAAATGTTGCAGCTTTCATTTGGGACAGGCCTGGCTCCGGAAAATTGTTAACATCAGGCCTGAAACGTGAATACATGAATAAAAGCTTAGAAATGCCGTGCTGACTAGCTCAGACGGTTAAGGCGCTGGCCTTGTCATCCCAACTTGGCACGTTCGATCCTGGCTCAGTCCTGTGGTATTTGAAGGTGCTAAAATACGTCAGGATGTGTAGCTCAGGCGGTAGAACGCTGGCCTTCTGAACCCAATTTGGCAGGTTCGATCCTGGCTCTGTACAGTGGTACTTGTAGGTGCTCAGATACGTCAGCCTCGGTCATGACATTGCGGAGATTACACGCGAATTCGGGTTTCCGAGGTCAACAGTGGCGAGGGTGGATCTTCAATATCGTAGAGAGGATGTTACCACCCGCGTAAACCGCCGCATGGAAAGACAACAGGTGTTTCGAGCGGACATCACGTCACCTCCACAGAACCATACTGGGCGCTCGACGGCCTACTGTGAGTCATATCACCGCCCATTTGAATGTTGGGAGTCAGGAAACCATTTCTACCAGGACTGTAAGGAGGAAACAGCACCGCATAGGCTTCACCAGCCGACGACCAAGTCGTGTCCGTTTGCTAACACCTCGGCACAGAGCTCAACGGCGTGCATGGGCCCGCGAACATCGGCAATGGACCATGGAACAGTGGCGGCGTGTGGTTTGCTCCGATGAATCCCGCTTCCAGTTGTATCGAGATGATGGGCGCGTGAGAGTTTGGCGTATGCCTCCATGAAGCTATGGATCCTGGGTGTCAACAAGGTTGTGTCCAGGCGGGGGTTGGCTCAGTTCTGGTCCGGGCGGCGTTCTCATGGTCGCAATTAGGCCCCATTTTCTGGCTGCAGGGAGCATTGACAGGTGAACGTTATGTGGACATTCTTTCAGACCATCTGCATCCATTTCTGGCCCTAGAGTACCCTGATGGATATGCCATGTTTCAACAGGACAATGCGCCATGTCACCGCTCTGTGTGGTTGGAGGAGCACTCCTTGAAGTTACGACCATGGATTGGCCCTCCAGATCCCCCGATCTTAATCCAATCGAGCATTTATGGGATGCTGTCGATGCTGGTGTACGCTCCATGAACCCCGCACCAACTAAACAAGACCAATTGTGGGTAGCAGTGCAAGATACGTAGGTCCAGGGCCCTCCAGAACGATTCCAACACCTTGTAGAGTCGATACCTCGCCGTATTGCATCCGTTTTGAGGGCTTGCGGTGAGCAACTCGTTATTAACATCACATTCAGTGTCTTCTCATGACTTTTGGCCACTAAGTGTGTATGCTTTACGTCGCACCGACACAGATAGATCTTATGGCGACGATTTCCCGAACATTTGCCTGGTGTGAAAACGGAAAACCATCTTCAGGGCTACCGACAGTGGGGTTCGAACCCCACGATCTCCCGAATGCAAGCTCACAGCTGCGTGCCCCTAACCTCACGACCAACTCGCTCGGTAACTGAAGAAGAGAAATGGTTGTGTTTTAAAGGTCAAATGTGTCAACTGATGATTCCTCAAGCTACGGTTATAGTCATCCTTCTGGTAAAAATGTTCATCGTTGCACTGTCCTTCGCAATTTCTTTTCCAGTTCATCCCAATTTAGTTGGCTTCCATCACGTTAAGGTATTCCTATGGGACAGAACTCTTAACCCGGGAATCTCTCAGAATTAGGCCTACAGATCTGCAATCGTACAATATACCGTTGATTGACAATGTAACTTGTTAAAAACGACAGGAAACTATTTGGTCACATTTGTTCTTGGTGTTCTGTTGATTGCACTGACAAACATAGGTGAGTTAAAGAAGGTGTGGCATTTTAATTCGTTATAGCACAGTGCATTGGAGTGTAGTCTGTAGACTGTACAGTATGGAGACAATGGCGGGCGTGGAAAAAATAAGTGAAAGGGGCAAGGAATTGACTGTGTTGGGAATCTACACATTTGGCTTTCAAAAAATAAAAATTGAAGGATGGTGTTAAGAGGTTGCTTGGGTAGTAGAATGCATAATGATGAAAGGAGGAAGGAGTACAGAAAATACAAACTAACACAAACAAAGAAGGTCTTTCCTAAGAAAATACTTTACTCGCTTCGAATACTGATTTAGGAATTAGAAAGAAGCTTTCGAATACTTTCACCTGAAGTGTTGCATTGTATGGAAGCGAAACACGGACGATAACTACTGCAGCTCAGAAAGAAAAAGAATAGAAGCTTTTGGAATGTGATGTTACAGAGGAATGCTGAAGGTGAGATGGGTAGACTGAATCACGATTGACCGAGCTCGATAGCTGCAGTCGGTTAAGTATGGCCAGTATCCACTATTCGGGAGATAGTAGGTTCGAACCCTACTGTCGGCAGCCCTGAAAATGGTTTTCCGTGGTTTCCCATTTTCACACCTTAATTAAGGCCACGGCCGATTCCTTCCCACTCCTAGCCCTTTCCTGTCCCATCGTCGCCATAAGACCTATCTGTGTCGGTGCGACGTAAAGCAACTAGCAAAAAAAAAAAAAAAATCGAATTGGTAAGAGGAGAGCGATTTGGCAAAATTTGACCAGAAGAAGAGAAAGAATGATAGGAAGCATCTGTAGATACTAAGTAGGCCTACTTGTTCAGTTGGTTTTTGAGGGAAGTGTAGGCGGTAATAACGGCAGGGGTAGACCATGGTACGAATATGACAAACAGATTAGAGCAGTGTAGTAGTTACGTAGAAATGAAAAGGTTAGCAGAGGATAGGGTGCATGGGCTGCATCAAACCAGTCTAAGGACTGACGACCCAATAATAATAATAATAATAATAATAATAATAATAATAATAATAATAATAATAATAATAATAATAATAATAATAATAATGTTTGTCCAAAATTGGAGACCATAATTCCAGCAGAGATGATTATTATTTATGGGTTATTAAATGCAAGAAACCTGTTTCAGTAGATTTATTGTCTTCCAGGACAAATTTTCGTCTACCTGTCATGTTTTAATATCCCATACATTTAAAGGGATGTTAAAATCATATTATTATTATTATTATTATTTTATATTACACATGTACGAATCCCATAAATGCAATAGGATAAAAGTAAAATAACACAAGAGGAGAACAAAGATGTCCATATGCAGTTTATGGTAGTTACGACTGAACAGTTAAAAGCAGCAAATAACATACAGTACGCCAGTCTAATGTTAGTCTCCACAAAGAAAAACAATCTTACATTTCATTACACAGATATTTAGATTTTACATTTTGTTTTTCAGTAGAGGAAATGAAATCTGTGCATGGCCTTGGAAATGACGACTTTACTCCTTCGAAAACCTGCTTTGAATTTAGGATATTTGACCGACATTAATAAGAGAATATATGCTAGTAATTCCTCCTAAAGAGTTTTCACAGGGTGACATTTCTCTGTTGGAATCGCCTCACGCCACAGTGATGTGCCTGGATGAGGTCACTATTCATACTAGCCACGCCCAGTTCATCTGCTGGCACCATGACTCACGGCCAGTTTAGTCTTGAGCAGTTTAGTGGCCACGCCAAGCTTCCGGTACAGGGGCACCGGGGAGAGGGCGGGGACTGGGGCTACAGGTGAATGCTTTTTTTTTAAACTGTAAAGCAGGAGACGTACCATCAGCACTGCTACAATCTGGGCTGACAATCCCACCGAAATATGACACAGGAGAGAGAGAGAGAGAGAGAGAGAGAGAGAGAGAGAGAGAGAGAGAGAGAGGAGAGAGAGTTTTGACGGCTGGAACTACTAGATAAGAATCCCTAGAAACATTGATATCTCTCTTCTGAGTTCGCCTGCTGACATTTTGGGAGTGTGTTTTCTTTGCCAGCGATTTAATAACACACTACACTCAAAATTTTGGCGACGGCGGGATAGTAAAGCGCTGGGACTGGGAAGATTGCGGCCATGGCTTTGATGAATGAATGAATGAATGAATGAATGAATTAATTAATTAATTAATTCATTCATTCATTCATTCATGCTATTTGCTTTACGTCCCACTAAC
The DNA here is from genome assembly GCF_040414725.1 of Anabrus simplex. NCBI lineage: Eukaryota > Metazoa > Arthropoda > Insecta > Orthoptera > Tettigoniidae > Anabrus > Anabrus simplex. The sequence goes on along the minus strand of NC_090266.1, from coordinate 829,758,078 downwards.
TACTTTTACGGTTTCGGAGACACCGAGGTGCCGGAATTTAGTCCCGAAGGAGTAGTTTTACGTGCTAGTAAATCTACCGACACGAGGCTGACGTATTTGAGCACCTTCAAATATCACCGGACTGAGCCAGGATCGAACCTGCCAAGTTGGGGTCAGAAGGCCAGCGCCTTAACCGTCTGAGCCGCTCAGCCCGGCTGGCTTTGATAAAAAATATAGCCCCACTGTTTTACTGTAGTAGAAATGAGAAACCTCAGAAGAACCATATTCAGTGCTGCCGAGAACGGGCTTCGAACCCACAATCTCCTGAATGTCAGCTTAGAACCACTGAACCCGCTCCGCGTATCCAAGTCAGTCGGTCTCTTTTATATTTACTGTACATGTAGGTTACCCAATGTTAACTCTCCTTACCCTTCACCTGTGACAGTTCCTCCAATAAAATACACATAGCCACATTGTGTTGAGTGATGTTAGAGCTGAGCTCTACGGAATGTGTTGCGTATCTAAAGTCACAAGGCAGTGCAATCTTGAGTGGAGATTTTCTCCTCACGAAGCTGTAAGAAGGTGATCTTCCATGTCACTAGATGTGGGTAGGGAGAGTTATTGTAGGCATGTGGATATACTAGAAGGATGAAATCGCGTCTGAAGTTAGTGACGGTGTGATCATTTCCTCGTCATCCGAAAGAGAACGAGAGAGCTCAGAACCTGAGTCGCAAGTAGCTTAGCCACTGGTCAAGAATTACTATCAATGTTTCTTTTAACAGAACACTATAATGAAAGTTGTAGCTGTTATTTTGTCACAATCTCCTCTCACAGTGGTATCGTGGTAATCAGACACTTACATACCATAAAAAGATCAAGTGCCCAGCATCGGACAGTACATAACGGCTCTTAATGGTTCGATTTTTCCCCCCACGCTAACACTAGTTCAACTACAAGTAAACATTTGAATGGTTTAAGTCGTCCTCAGAGATCATGTCGGCCTCCTTTTCAATAATGGTCTTTTTAAACGATAAAGAACAGAACACACATCACAATACTTGTTAAGAGAGAACTCACATCGACCGGATGCGCAGTGAAGTTGGGCTGCTTGCGCAGGTAAGAACACCATATTTGGATAAGATACAGCGCTACACAAATGGATTGCAAAGACACTTCTGTAATCGTCGTTTATCCTCGAGTATTCAGTGCTCTGTTTGGGACCTAATTTATTAACGAATGCATGTATTTAATGTAGATTTAAAGATACGCCGGTATGCTGGAACTCTGTCCTGAAACAGTTTATTTTTGGTACTACTACTACTACTACTACTACTACTACTCGTTGGCTGAATTGTCAGCGTACTGGCCTTCGGTTCAGAGGGCCCCGGGTTCGATTCCCGGCCGGGTCGGGGATTTTAACCTTCATTGGTTAATTCCAATGGCCCGGGGGCTGGGAGTTTGTGCTGTCTCCAACATCCCTGCAACTCACACACCTCACATAACACTATCCTCCACCACAATAACACGCAGTTACCTACACATGGCAGATGCCGCCCACCCTCATCGGAGGGTCTGCCTTACAAGGGCTGCACTAGGCTAGAAATAGCTATACGAAATTATAATAATAATAATAATAATAATAATAATAATAATGTGTCCCACTAGACCTAACTACTTTTACGGTTTTCGGTGACGCCGAGGTGCAGGTATTTCACGTGCCAGTAAATCTACAGACAAGGGGCTTGCGTATCTGAGCACTGAGCCAGGATCGAACCAACCAACTTGGATTCACCAGGCCAGCGCTTCTACCGTATGATGGACGCTGACGACATACTGTAGTCAGTATCCTGAATTCAGGCAAGGGATCACTGATCATCAGCCACTCAGCCAGAGTTTGCTTCCTATAGGATGGGCAGCTCTCTTTCGTTCGTCCAACTAACAGCACACGATCAATGCATCCAAGTCCTGACCTCATCTAATGTCGCTTTACTTTTGAGATCTTATGGAGTCAGGTATTTCACTATCGGCTCAGTTTTTTCTTTACGTGCTAATGAATCTAATGACAAGGGTCTCTTGCATTTAAAGACTCCCAAACGCCAATAGCAGCGGACTGTCCATCCACTGCTAACTACGACCAATGTACTTAACTTTAGGATATATCACGCGTTCGATGAGCTGTCAGCCCCAACAGTCGTTCTTTGTGTTGCCCTTGTGAGCCCTTGGAGGAATGGAAGGTAAAGGCTTCCACAACTCGTAACTACGGCACTCAGCCCTGTGCCCGGCCGTCTTTGGCCAGAGAAATTCAACTGGTGGCGCCCCTACGAAATGTATGGCCTGGAACAGCTGCGCTTCTACGCAGTCAAAGTGATGACTCTCACAAGGGCACGGTTGTCACATTGACGCATTAACCTAGTAATCATTTCTGGTGTAAACTGAGTGAACCACACGGCCACGTCTCTTCGGCAGTGGAAAACTCGCTTCTGAAATGTTTCGACCTCATTACAGGGAATCGAACCCACGTCCTCCCAGCTGAATGGAGCACGCCTTAACTACCTCGGTTAGCAGCACCTTGTTATCGTCCACAGGCAGCCGTTTCATACTGGGTTACATTTAGAAACTATGGAGCATGGGTGTGTAGGACAGTACTCAATCTAGGGAGAGAATACACTGTAAGGATATCCAATAACGGAGGCCATGTCTGAATTTCTAGAGTTCCAGATTAGCAATGAACTGATAATATTCGGCCTTATGTCGCTATTTTGATATTTGTCGCACTACAAAAAACCTTGGCGGCGCCCCTACGAAATGTGTGGCCTGGTGCAGCTGCACTACGCAGTCAAAGTGATGGCTCTCACAACGGCACGGTTGACGCATTGGCAGTGGTGTCCTGAGGAATTTCGAAAGGGGTGGGGAGAATGAAGTTGAGTCTAAGCTTCCTATTAATTGCCTGCCGCTGGAAAGGAAGTCACACTAGAGCAACTCTCTCTTCAAGCTGAATACGTTCGTTAAAATCGCGGATTATGATCGTTTATACTTGTTCTTCCCTTTTTCGAACCCACTTGCATTCCACCCTACTCCACATCACACTAGTGGCCACTGGTATCACTTTGATTACCCAATAACCATATAAAGCATAATATGATTCAAATATCAGAATACGTCCGTTTCTTCCCAGGGAAATGCCGGAATAGTGAAAACTCTAAATCCGCAGACATTTCTCCCTTACTGCAATAGTAGAGAGATCACGTTTGCCGTAGGACGTGCCAGGACGAGGGGCTGTCCCCAAATAATATTTCGTCCAATTTTTCGGTACTTCCGTCCTTTATTTTGAACCCTACAATATGATTGCGGACGTAAGTGGAATCATCGCACAACAGCTTTTCATAATAAGAACCCAGCCATGGGAGTGAACATGCGTATATAGCCATTGAATGCCTCACAGCATAATAATGGTATATAAACGTTATAAGGGTTACGATTTAAGTATTCCTTTCCAAATGAATCCCAACTCATACATGAAACATTTTCGCCCTGCAACGTACAATGTTTTAATTCATACTATATCAAGTGTCTTTATTTTTATTTAAAGACGGTAATACTAAAATGTGCACATTATGAGAAATTCAGGACCCCCAATAAGTCAACGTCATCCATGAAAGAATCGATATCACCAGGCGATATATGTATTGACTCGCCCAAATGACGCAGTGTAGCCATCTCGTATCACACCATACCAAAACCAAACCCCATTGTGCTAGAGCCCTGATAGGTCTTCGCCTACCAAACGACTGCTGCTCAGCCCGAAGGCCTGCAGATTACGAGGTTACGCGTGGTCAGCGTAACGACTCCTCTTGTATTTCTAGACAGGGGCCCGCTATCGCACCGTCAGGGCTCGTCAATTATTACTCTCAGACAGGCTGAGTGGACCTTGTGACCAGCCTTACTCTCACCAGGAATCAAACACGGGGCCTCCAGGTGCAGGCTCGCTACCCCTACATCGAGTGCCGGCGGTAAGTAACGAAGTAATTCTATTGCATGCACTGAAAACTGTTTCTGGTGGTATGCTTTTATGATGGTAGAAGTAACTACAGTATCGTAACGTTCCAATTTCCACATTATTTTGAAGAACGTAGCACATGAGATTCGTCATAGAACGATATAAACAATAATAAAATTCTCTATCCTTCAGGAACTGCCATACAGTTAACGAGATGCATACTTACATTTTCATTACAGAATAACGTCGAAGGCTAAGACTCTCGGAGTTAACTGAGCACTTCCACAACCCTCTTTTCCCACCAAACTCGACAGCCTCTTCTCCGTCTACCCCTCTCACCGTGAAATCATTAACTACACAATCTAATCACCGTCTCTCCTCGGTCTTTCCCTCGATAGAGGAGTTCATTAGTCTCCGAGGTATAAACTCTCATTTATTTGTATCACACTCCTACGATCTGAAGTGGCTCATATGCACAACCCTGCCAACGTGTAACGTGGTCCTTATCTTTTATCTATGTTCCCACCTGCCTGTGCCAGCCATCGTTCTCGCTACCTTCATGCCTCTTACCTGAAATCATCATCATAATCTTTCATCATCTTATCCCAGTTATTTATGGCGTCGCTGCAGTCTCCCAGGCTCGTTTTAATTTTGGCCGGGGGTTTTGCACTGTCTTAATTAGTAGAATAGCGCACAATACTCAATCTAGCCATCAGAGTTAGCTGAAGATTTTGAGATAGCTACTCACACTACAGTCTAGTCGACTTCTCCAAGTGTTGTCGTTTCCATCTCGGTCAAGCATGGTAGAGAAAAGTAGAGAGTTTAGGATTTGGATCTACAGTATATACCTACAAAGACTAACTCGCATAATGATAAATATCCAAGGCACATATTTGGACTAATATATTTGGTCCCCACGGTAGTTGGAAGTTGTTTCATTGATAATTTAATTTCGCAGATGTCTAACTGTGAAAACGTAAGAGCATTCTGTGACTATTTGACAGACATTTACATAGGTGACGAGTCTCTTTTACCACCAATTATATGTGCTGAAAAAAATGCCAGTGCTGTTCGAACCAGGAACGTATGTGAAAGTTTTCACGCCAAATTTTATAGTTACTTTTACTTTTTTTTTGCTAGTTGATTTACGTCGCACCGACACAGATAGGTCTTACGGCGACGATGGGATAGGAAAGGGCTACGAGTGGGAAGGAAGCGACCATGGCCTTAAGAAAGATATAGCCCCAGCATTTGCCTGGTGTGAAAATGAGAAATCACGGAAAACTATCTTCAGGGCTGCCGACAGTGGGGTACGAACCCACTATCTCCCGGATGCAAGCTCACAGCTGCGCGCCCCTAACCGCACGACCAACTCGCCCGGTCTTTTACTTGTCATACTCCAACATTTTGGTACGTATTTTTAGACGTTTAAAAAATGCAGACAGATACCAGAATAAAAATAAATTCGACAGTTATCAACCCAGCTCCTACTACAAACAAACAAACAAACAAACAAACAAACAAAATGAATTATGTAGATAATAAAATTTAAGAATTAGATTCGATAACGGTAAGATCACTACACGGAATTGTAACGCCCTGTCTTACAAGGCACGCCCCAGTGTTATTATGTAAAGGAAACAAAATCTGTTCATAACAACTTTCATACAAATTTAAAAGATTTTAACGAATTGTTATGCCTACCAAGGAAAACAACCCTAGTCTATAAATACATACTTTGGAAACATATCAAAGTATTTCCTATAATATGATTTGGTTATAGTTTATATCCTTGAAAATCCGAAGTCTATGTAAAGTGTAACAGAAAATTGTATGCCTGGTTAAGGAATATATGCTATGGAGGAATAAGGCCACAGTAAATATGAATAAGGCAAAAACTGGGAGGAAAAAGAGTAGTGCCCTTTCTGGGGAGGGAATCATAACCTGATTTTTGGGATGGAATAGGTGTTACCCGAGAAGGACATACAGCAATATTCTTGGCCTCGTTAGTGTATTTAACGCGTGGAAGCCAATGACACGGAGTTGTCGCATTTGAAGAATCTTAAAGGCCACCAATCTCAGCCAGAATCTTGGGAACAGAAGAACAATCACTAACCTACTGCGCCACTTAAGTCAGCAACTGCGCTTGTAAATAATTAGGTCTAGGATTAAGAAGGAAGCGTCTGTGCCAACCGCGAAAAAACACGAGGACTCCACCGCGGTTATGTAGACCAAAGGTATCGGCGAAATATCCCTGTAATATTTGTCCCAAATGGAATATAATAATTCATTTTACTCAAATAAAGTCTAAAATCTGCGATAAATTAAGAGATAGTACGAAATATTTTACCTGCAGGGAATAATATGGATACATACTTTACTACCTTACAACTATTTTTTTCTGCTACGTCGCAGCGCTTCCGTGTGTGTTTTGTTTGTCTAACACTTTCGTGTGTGATGTCTTTGCTCACTGAATTTGTTTGAATGAATTAGGTGTTGTTTTCTTTATGGTGCTCATTCCGCTGCTCGTGCCGACTTTTGTTTCTTTCTTGAGGTCCAGAGCTTGTACCGACGAATGGGAGTTGCTATGTCTGTGAATTGTCATCTTTGTCCATATGACTAGCGCGGGCAGTACAGAGAGCAACATATCAAGATCTCTGGACCAATAAATATATCATTTAATGAATGAGTTAGGGCACAAAACGAATGAGGAACATGAAGAAAACGACACCTAATTAATTCAAACAATTTCAGTGAGCAAAGACATCACACACGAAAGTGTTAGACAAACGAAACACATACGGAAGCGCTGTGGCGTAGCAGAAAAACATTAGGATTTGAGACTACGTAGACTTTATATATAATAGCTTTATTACTTTTTAATTTTTAACTGATTTTTTCAGACTTTTGCCTGGATCTATCCCCTCAGTTATGCCATCTGCGAAGGAAATCAATCCCAGGAGAAGCCCAAAGAAGAGGAACTGGAGTCAGAAACAAAAGTGGGTGGTGAAAGTGAAGTGGTGAGGAATGGCGCCTTCAAAGTTAAGGAAGAGTGCACAAAGTGTTCACAAATGGCAAAAAAAGTGCATAGTATAGCAAAAAACAGTGTCCAGATATAAGAAACAGAATTATGTGTTGAAAGCTAGGCTATGTAGTTTAAATCATACCAAAATGAGAAGTAAAACTACAGAAAATATTATTAGTGATTGTGAAGGTAAGTTTTGTAGTAATGTTGCAGATAACTTTATAAAACTCTAGGCTAAACTTAAGGACAGAAAGGCTCAGGGGAGGAGATACTCAGAGTTTTGCTTTGGCACTGCATTTCTGTTCTCCAAAATCATACACGTTCTTGCAGACATACTTTTATTTACCTACTACTAGGTCATTGAGAAGTTGGCTACAAAATTCAGAGGTAAAGCCTTGTGTGAATGGCATGGTTCATGATTTGTTACAAATTAAGTGTGAAAAAATGAAACCCCAAGAAAAAGTCGTATCTGTGGTAATCGATGAAATGTCTCTTAAGTGTCTGTTGACCTACAGTGCTCAAAATGACTTGTTCGAAGGGTTTGTAGACACAGGTTCGGAAATCTTGTCTGACTTAAATGTCACTGAAAGAGAGTTATGTGATCAGCCTATGGTAATAATGGTTAAAGGTCTGTACCTCAATTTCAAGCAAATTATAGAATATTATTTGACCAGAGATCCTATGTCAGGGCAGAGTATTAAAGATATGTTTATTAATGCATTAGTGAAAATTCAGGACACTGGACTAGTACCCATGCCTGTAGTTTGTGATCAAGGGGGTAAGCAATGTTAAAATTCTGGAGGTCAGTTCAGACAAACAATATACTGAAATAAATGATGAAAAAAATACTTTTTCTATGATGCCCCTCACTTGATTAAATCACTGAAAACAATCTAAAGGAGTATGATTTCAATGTAGGAGGGGAAATTTGTAGCTGGTCGTGTTTAACTGAGTCATTATGTTGCTTGTGACAAACCTTGTGTCTAATCAGTTCCAAACAACCGTACTTTTTCCGTGCATGTTTGCATGTTTTGGCCTTTTTGAGAGAAAATTCATGCATAATGTATAAGTTGAAAAGTTTGGATTTCAATGCATGTTCAATTTAATTCTTTACCACCTTCTGCAGCTATTACAGCTGATTTCATTGAAATGTGTGACATACTATTTGACATCTTCAGTTCCTCAAAATGTAGTACCCCTAAGCAATATAGAAAACCCCTTTGCAGTAATTCTAATCATTTAGAAAAAATGGGAGAAATGGAAAAATGTGTAAGGCAGATCATTGTGTTAAACAGAGGTGATAATAGTAAACTCATCCCAATATATACTCAAGGTTGGATAGATAATATCACTGCTCTTAAGCTTTTGTGGTCAGAATCGAAGGAGTGATTTGATTTTCAATTTCCCTTCACTAGAAGACTGACACAAGATTATCTGGGAAATGTTTTTGCCATTGTCAGGTGTAAAGGGGGCAATAATGTCACTCCCGATGCATTTAAATTTCGCAATGCATTAAGAACTGTTATGATTATGACAAATAACTTACTATCCCCATCACAAGATAGCAATTGTGAGGCTGATGCTGCAGTATTCCTAACCAAATTCAATTATTTGAAAATGAGTTACACTGTGAATGAAAGATTAAATATTAGTGACATGAGACCTAATTGTAATGAAGCAAATGAGATCATCGACAGTAATGTGTAAACTACACAGGCAAACGCAGACAATTATGTCATTGGCTGGGCAATCTCAAGACTGCCACACAATGGGTGTAAAAGTGTTTTGATGTCACTTGAACTTAATTCCCATGACCCTGAAAACTTCCTCATATTAGTGAAGAAATATGAATCAAGTAACATAATTTCCCCTAATGAAAGTTCTCACATGGTGTGTTCTAAAATGTCCAGTGTTTTCAGAATAATGTTAATAAATTCATATGTGAAAGCACTCATGGTGTCAAAGACAGGTTAGTGAAGACCTTAATGAATGAATATGTTAGTGTAGAAGATATGTGTGACAAATGTTATTCCTTGTTGGCCCATAAATACTTTGCAATCCTCAATAAAGCTTTTGTAAATAAAACAAGTGGTCCCTACACATCTCAGCAGAAAAAGAAAAATACCAAATTACAGAAAGTAACGTATATGTAATTTCATGTTCAAGTGCATTTGGATGTATGTAATATAGTATATTATATATATAATTATGGTATGTGCATGGTTTTCAGTACATATGGTTGCCTAACCTGTAGTTGGATGCAAATTGTTACAGAAATTTGTCATGACTAAACTTTAATTTGTGGAAAATAGCATGTGTACAGTGGGCTAAGTTATTTTTGAATGTATATTGTTGTCACTCTTCATGACATATGTGAAAATTGTAGACAGTAGGCTATGACATGAAAATCCAGTAGTTTTGGACTAGCTCTAGGCCTAAAATGGATGTTACTTTTCATGCCTTTTTTCGCGACTAATAAAATATTATAATCCCAGATCAAACATTTTGCACTTGAAAAGCTATTCCATAATTCCTTTAAAACTTAAAACCAATACATTTTCTTGTGTAGGTGAAATTTCGAGATCTCTGGTTTAGGTATAATGTCATAACAGCCACAAGGAGCACACGACAGCGGTTCGTTTTTACACTGCGAGCCGCTAGATAGTGCTAGTGGCGCTGTCTCGTCGGAAAGCTATGCACTTTCGAGAGAGTTCTGCTATTTCCTTTATAACCTACTAGCAAGATACCCGTGCTTCGCTACAGTATTACACTGAAATTTATAATTGAATGCGTATTGGTTTAGATATATAATCCGCCGGCATTCGCGATCTGACTCGTTTTCTGCGAGAATCCGCAAAAATTCGCGATCTGACTCGTTTGCTAATAGATTACGTCAAGTTTCCTCCCATTTTTCAATCTGTCTTTCCAGCAATCGATTTCGTACTTCCCGGGCTAGGTCCAGGTATCCACCCGGTCACTCGGGTCCCTAAATCTTTGCCATCTTGTCCTATAAACATTTTTAATATGGATCAAATCCTTCAGGAGATCCGGCGTGGTGTCGTCTTGGTTGCCTTGACGGTACTGAACCCGCGGCCGGACTGCATTCTTAGTCATTACCCGTCCAGGACCCGTTTCCAGCGCGGTCCGCACATTTGACGCCGGTCCAGAATATTATTATTATTATTATTATTATTATTATTATTATTATTATTATTATTATTATTATTATTATTATTATAGATGTTCCGGACCCAAGATGCAAGACCGCTACTTGGCGGTAAATTATATCTGCTGCCATTGTCATTGTTGACAATGTGACCAGCACTATTGTCGCGGGTAGGCATTTGTGCGGGACTTCTGACGATACGAATGACTGACTTCCGTGCATTATTGACCTTATTATAGAGGTAAACAATTGCACGGTCAATCTCATTCCTATCGTTTATTTCAAATTTGTTTCAATTTTTATTTATATGCCAGGAGAATCTACTGTAATCTAAGAACGTTCTCCGGAGGAAAAGATGGCTGTTCAAAACGAACCAAGGAAAGATTAAAAATGATCTATTTATGATCAGAATAAGTACATAGAAAATATACAGCCTGTTTCCAGTCATTCGACAGGGTCAGGAATGGAATAAATAAAGCCCCATCTAGCGGCGACAATAGGAATTGTGCCGGCTGCCGAAGCACTCCTCTGGGGCAATGATCGATGAATGACAAATGAAATTAAATATTGGACAGTGTTGCTGGAATGAATAATGACAGGAAAAATCGGAGTAAAAGGAGAAAAACCTGTCCCGCCTCCGTTTTTTCCAGCACGAATGTCACATGGAGTGCCCGGGATTTGAACCACAGAAACCAGCTGTGAGAGGCCGGCGCGCTGCCGCCTGAGCAACGGAGGCTCCTTATAAGTACTTTATGAACAGTAAAATCAATTGATCTCACCTCCTTTTACACCCCACCCCCGCCGTTTAAGTTTATTAACCCGCCCCCTCCCAAAAAAAAAATTAAAGGAGATCGTGCTTCTGTCGGCAGCCCTGAAGATGGCTTTCCGTGGTTTCCCATTTTCACACCAGGCAAATGCTGGGGCTGTACCTTAATTAAGGCCACGGTCGCTTCCTTCCCAGTCCTAGCCCATTCCTCTCCCATCGTCGCCGTAAGACCTATCTGTGTCGGTGCGACGCAAAGCCAATAGCAAAAGTCCTAGTAGCCAAACATACAAAAATTGATGCATAACATTTCAACTTTGCACTGTTTTTACGAGAGCCTGGTTTTGTGCAAAGTGGGCCAGCGTAATCAATCCCGGAGTGCAAGAATGGATTGGCAGGTGATACTCTGTAGTTTGGGAAATGACCCATTAGTAGTCAGGCATTTTTTGCCTTGAGATTATGGCAGAAGAGGCAATGGTGTATGATTTTCCGACTGGTATTCCTTCCGTTTGTTATCCAATATTGCTGGCGAAGAGAAGAGAGTAACAATTGGCACCGAGCCATTCGTCGATGTTCGTTCTCGATAATCAATTTAGTTAGATGGTGACTTGGGAGCAAGATTATCTGATGTTGTTGGTTGAAAGGGAGCTCCGATCGTTGTAATCTGCCACCAACTCGAAGAAGTCCTTCCTCGCAGAGGAATGGATTAAGGGATATAAATTTGCTCTCCTTTCTAATCGCCTTTGTAGCCCGAAGGGCATGAATCTCCGCACCATATGCTGATGCTTGGACGCTCTTGATACATGCGTATAGTCTAGAACGTAACTCTTGAAGGTCTAATTCACCAGTCTTCCTTTCCATAGGACGAAGCTTGATTTTGGCGGCAAATCTGAGTTAGTATGCTATCACCCTCTGCAGTCGTACAAGCTTAGAAAATCGCTTCATGAACTCATCTTCAGGTTGAAGCGCCACGAAACGTCAGAGGATGACTCTTTACTTACAGATGGAAGGTTTAACAGGTTCTTAATGTGAGATATTACAATAAGTTTAGGATTATTGTACCTCTGACAGACTGTTTGCCATGCAGTCTTAATATTTGTGGCTGTTATGGGAAGATTCTTAATTTGGTCATGTGCTTCACCTGTAAGTTGTCCGGCTCCATGAAGATAACAAATAATGGTAACCTTGTATATCTTCAAGTGAGTCATTGTTTATGACTACACAGGTAAACGTATCAGAAAAATGACGAAAATCAGTAATGCTGTCCCCCAAAATGGCAATTTAAGAGTTGGAAGTGCTAGTTCTCTCTTGAATGAACCAGAATGAATATCATTGGTTGCAACGGAAAGGTTGCTTTGTCTCAACCGTGATTCTTCACTCTCTTCTATCAATGTTGTAATTTCATCTACTACGTCATAGTACAACGATTCTAAACTGTCAAGATCTTCACTATGATTCTCGGTTTCATCCTCTAGTTCTAAATTATCATGTGCATTTTCATACCTTTCTCTTATTCTGGGTGGATCGTCTAGTCTTGCCTTGATTGCATTTATACTGGATCCTGGTTTGAAGTTAACTACGAAGTTGTAAACACGTGTGATACTGGCTTTCGCTAGGCGTTGTTTTTCTTTGGAATCCATTGTGGGAAATAACAGGAATCAGAAACTGAAGTAGCTGCGTAACGTAGTGCATCGAAGTTGGTCTGAGTGGCTGTCTTTTTTCCTTTGGCGCTGACAGGAGATCACTGGTTGCTGTAAACTGGACCCAAGATAGCGACGTATGAAGTGGAAATCACCATGGCAGACGAACTGACCGGAGGTGGAACAAACATGAATGCCATCGGGAGCTGTAGTATTCTTTGCCGATATGGCTGCTATCGGAAGCAGTAGTGGTATTCCTTGCCAATATGGCAGCTAACGGAAGCAGTTGTATTCTTAGCCAAGATGGCTACTATGACACTTCGGTCCCACCCAAAATACCGTACACGTGTTATATCACATTAACGAAGAATCCACAGAAATCCGGCTCGGAAGGACCATGAAATAAGGTGGGGTAGGGATATAGACACGTTTGAATTGATTGGGTTAAGACATGTGCAAGATTTAGCTAAGGATAGTGCGAGGAAAGTAGTGGACGAAATTCTTAATATTCCTTGAGGTGAAAAGTCCCTCTTTAAGAACAAGTTGTAGTGTATGAGCTACACATGGCAAGTGGGGATGTTGTTGTTTGAGTCATTAGACCATAGACTGGTTTGATGCAGCTCACCATACCACCCTATCCTGTGCTAACCTTTTCATTTCTACGTAACTGCTGCATCCTACATCTGCTTTAAACTGCTTTTCATACTCATACCTTGGTCTACCCCTACCGTTCTTACCGCCCACACGTCCTTAAAATACGAACTGCACTAGTCCTGGGTGTCTTAAGACGTGTCCTATCATTCTATCTCTTCTTCTGGTCAAATTTAGTCAAATCGATCTCCTCTCACCAATTCGATTCAGTATCTCTTCATTCGTGATTCGATCTATCCATCTCTCGTTCAGCATTCTTCTGTAATGCCACATTTCGAAAGCTTCTATTCTCTTACTTTCTGAGCTAGTTATCGTCCATGTTTCACTTCCATACAATGCCACGCTCCACGCGACAGTCTTCAAAAACGTCTTTCTAATTCCTTTATCAATGTTCGAAGTGAGCAAATTTCTTTTGTTAAGAAAGGCCTTCCCTGCTTGTGCTAGTCTGTATTTTATGTCCTCCTTACTTCTGCCATCGTTAGTTATTTTACTACCCAATAGTGTTGGCTATTGAATGCATGATTCGAAGCAGTGTATCGATTCATTCAAGTGTCCGAGTGAATCGATTCACAGGAACGGCGAGCTCACGGCACACGATTCAGCTTACTCCCAGCGGACAGTGCTGAGTGGCGCACTCACTGGACGTTGATGGGGAGCCGAGCTTCCGCTGCAGCGAGACAGTGAATCATGGCACATCGAAAGAATCGTGAACGAGCGCGGCTCAGTGAGACACAAGATAGACACGGCTCCTTATCGGCTCACTGGACACTGGCGGAGAGCCGAGCTTCCGCTGCAGCGTGACATACAGTGAGCCATGGCACACGGAAAAAATCGTGAACGAGCACGGCTCAGTGAGACACAAGAAACGCACGGCTCCTTATCGACTCACTGGACACTGGCGGAGAGCCGAGCTTCCGCTGCAGCGAGACATACAGTGAGCCATGGTACACTGAAAAAATCGTATGCTATAATGGACTCTCGAGCTCAGCTCATTTGAAAATAATACCCATTTGCATCCACTGTCCTCTTCTTACACGGAGGTTTAAATAATAGATGGATTTATTTGCAGTGTTAAAAAGGTAGTCAAAACATAATTCTGAAGTAGCTAGTAAGTAGGAAGGCTATTAGGTTATACTATTTATTAGTTTAATGCATTTTAGTATTATAACTTAGTTGACATTTGACAATTAAACTCGACTCTAGCCTGCCCTATGACTATGACTCATGCTCATGACCACTCAAAAGTACCTGTTTTATATTGGGAAGAACGGCTCAGTATTCTCTCAGTTCATATGTCACATCGTTGCACAAGACTTCAATCATATGTGGACAGACGCAATAACTTAACCAACAGTATGTTGAATCAGAAAACCAGCGGGCTACTGTACATCTCGGGTAGCCTATACAAAATATGACGATTTTAAAAAAAATCCTCAGCTGATAGAAAAATACATATTTTCAAAAATGACTGAGCGAGTTGTCGTGCAGTTAGTATCGCGTAGCTATGCGCTTGCGTTCGGGGGATGGTGGGTTCGAATCCCACCGTCGGCAGCCGTTAAGATGGTTTTCCGTAGTTTCCCCATTTTCACACCAGGAAATGCTGGGACTGTACCTTAATTAAGGCCATGGCTGCTACCTTCCTAATCCCAGACCTCTCCCATCCTGCGTCGTCGGAAACCTTCGATGTATTAGAGTGACTAGCATTTTCTTCTAAGAAAGGAGTTCATAGTAAGAAGACCAGATGGCAGTTGCGAGCAATGAATGCTGTTGCTGCTGTCTTACCAGCACATACTACACAGATGCAGTAGGAGCGGTGACCAAGTGCCGTGAATCGGATCATTGTATCGATTCAGTAACGTGAACGGAATCAAATGAATCGATTCAGTAAAATGAATCGAATGTCCCGCCACTACTACCAAAGTAACAATATTCATCTACCGGTACTTCCTTTAAGACTTAATTTCCTAATTTAACATTTCCTGCATCACCTGACTTCGACTGCACTCCATTACTTTTGTTTTGGACTTATTTATTTTCATCTTGTACTCCTTACCCAATACTCTGTCCATACCATTCAGCAATTTCTCCAGATCTTCTGCAGTCTCAGATAAAATAACAATATAATCAGTAAATCTCAGGGTTTTAATTTCCTCTCCTTGGATTGTGATTCCCTTTGCAAATTTCTCTTTGATTTCCTTTACTGCCTATTCTATATAAAAATTAAAAAGTAGGGGTGGGGATAACTGCAATCTTGCATCACTCCTTTCTGGATTGCTGCTTCTTTTTCAAAGCCCTCGATTCTTATCACTGCAGACTAATTTTTATACAGATTGTAGATAACCCTTAGTTCTCGGTATCTGATCTCGATCACATTCAAAATCTCAAATAGCTTGGTCCAATCAACAATATCGAATGCCTTTTCAAGATCTACGAACGCCATGTATGTGGGCTTGTTCTTCTTCATTCAATCCTCTATCAGACGTAAAGTCAGGATCGCTTCACGTGTTCCTACATTTCTTCTGAAGCCAAATTGATCTTCTCCCAACTCAGATTCAACACGTCTTTTCATTCTTCTCTAAATAATACATGTTAAAATTTTGCATGCGTGAGATGCTAAACTAACGGTCCGGTAGTTTTCATACTTGTCAGCACCGGCTTTCTTGGGAATAGGTAGACTATAATTACATTTTGCCGAAAATCGGATGGCATTTCTCCTGTCTCATACATCTTACACACTAAATGGAATAACCTCGCCATGCTGGTTTCTCCTAAGGCAGTCAGTAATTCAGAGGGAATGTCATGAATTCCAGGTGCCTTGTTCCTATTTAGTTCTCTAAAAGCTCTGTCAAATTCTGACCACAAAATTGGATCATCCATTTCATCAGTATCATCAGACTCTTCTTGTTCCAGAACCATATATCTACGTCTTTAACTTGATATAACTGTTGGATATGTTCCTTTCATCTTCCTGCCTTGTCTTATTTCCCTAGAAATTGTTTTCCATGTGAGCTCTTAATATTCATACACCTAGTTTTCCTTTCTCCAAAGGTTTCCTTGATTTTCCTGTATGCAGCATCTACCTTTCCTAGGACCATACAACCTTCAGTATCATTGCATTTCTCCTTCAGCCATTCTTCCTTAGCTGTCCTGCACTTTCTATCCACTTCATTTCTTAATCGCCTGTATTCATTTTTGCCTCTTCATTTTTGCATACTTGCACTTCTGTCGTTCATCAATCAGATGTAGTATCTCTTGAGTTATCCATTGATTCTTAGGTGATCTTTTCTTTCTTCCTAGCATTTCTTCAGCAGTCCTAAAGACCTCATTCTTCACGACTGTCCATTCTTCCTCTATTACGTTTCCTTCAGCCTTTTCATTTAGTCCTTGTGCAACATGTTCTTTGAAACAGTCCCTCACACTCTTTTCTTTCAACTTGTCTAGATCCCACCTCCTTGCACATTCCTTTCTTCAATTTTTTCAACTTCAGATGGCATTTCATGACCAACAAGTTGTGGTCAGAGCCCACGTCTGCTTCTGGGAAAGTTTTGCAATCCAACACCTGGTTTCTGAATCTCTGCCTAATCTATAATGAAGTCTATTTGATATTTTCCAGTGTCTCCAGGTCTCGTCCAAGTATACAGCCGACTTTTGTGATGTCTGAACCAAGTATTAGCAAGGACTAAATTATGACCGGTTCAGAATTCAAGCAGCCGACTTCCTCTTATACTACTTTGTCCCAATCGAATTTCTCCTACTGCATTACCTCCTCCTCCTTGGCCTACCACTGCATTCCAGTCTCCCATCACAAATAGATTCTCGTCACTTTTTACATATTGTATTAAATCTTCTATACATTCATAGATTCCTTCGACTTCTTCAAGTAGGAATATTTTTCCAAATACTATATTACAGTCGTCATGATAAACAGCCACTGTTTTTTTCATTAAACCCCTAGTTTCTAATGTCTTCTTCAAGAAATACGCTATATTTCACCTGTGTGTCTCATTTCTTTAAAAGGTACCACTTGAATGCATATACCCCTAAGTTTGTAATTCTGATCTACTGTACAAAGCGAACGGTGATACTTAGTTAATCGTCAATTGCTGCCTATGTCCACAAATCTGTCGTTACAGCTATGCTATCTGCATTTCGAAGTTCATCTTTTATTTCTACTTCTTAATACTGTTCTGGAGGATGTCATTTGATATGTGCTTACGAGAAGGCATAGTAAACTTATATCTAGGTACAAGGTGCTGAATTAACTCCTTAAATCCTTTACCATCTGCAATGCAAAATGGCTGATTGTCTTTGCATAACATGTAAGCTATTTTCCTGGTAATTACCGTCGACTGTTTATCTCCCAGTCTAAATTTGGATTTACCGTTCGGAAAAGGCTGTGAGTGTGGGCTGGCTAGTATTTGAGTATTGCGATGATGTTGATAACGATGGTAACGAGGACAATGACTTCGAAATGGAACAAACGGGCATAGGCTATTCAACTGTCACTTCCTCCCTTGTTACACTTTCGCAGTTTCACATTTTTTGTTGGGGTATTCGGTAAAAACAGATTTTATGAACTAAGGTGACATGCTACGTCAAGCTGCAAGTTTTGTGAGATTTTCCTCCTCGCGAGAAACTCTTTTTACACATGTAGCAAATGGCACGGTTATCACTGACAGGATCCGATTGGAAATACAGTAGTTCCACACTTCACTCATATTATCCAAAAGTGGTAGAATACGAAACGCACGAGCACCTGTCTCTTCAACATAACAATATTTTTAGTATTTTTTTACTTCGCACCGACACATATAGGTCTTATGGCGACGACGGGATAGGAAAGGGCTAGGAGTAGGAAGGAAGCGGCCGTGGCCTTAATTGAGGTACAGCCCCAGCATTTGACTGGTGTGAAAATGGGAAACCATGGAAAACCATCTTCAGGGCTGCCGATAGAGGGATTCGAACCCACTATCTCCTGAATGCAAGCTCACAGTTGTGCGACCCTAACCGCGCGGCCAACTTGCTCGGTCAAAATAACAACTGAATTTAGTCTACATTTTAAAATACTAATCTAAAATCAAAATCTGATATCATGCTGAAAGTGTTCACATTTTTGCGTTAAGCTGTTTTCTTGCTTGTGATTTGATAGTTTAAATGGACCACAGGATTTGTTTACCGTTATTGGTTACACAAAATTAGGTTATTCTGTAGGCGGAGTGTGGATTTTCCATAGCCGTCCAAACTGAAAATGCTTCAAATTAGTGCGACATTGCATTTGAAAATATGTTCGTTATACTACGACGGGAAATATCTCTGCACCAAAGCTGTGCGAGGTGGAAGAAGATCGAGAAAATTTGCACGTTTCATAGCACCAGAACAACTGCAGAAATTCGGAGGGAGGTCCCGTTTGTTATGGGAACACCAGAGCTATAAAGTAGCTTTATTTCTTGCTATACCTGCTATCTTGATACTTATGAGTTCAGACATATGCTCCTTGCGACCACATTAACATCTGCTCCTTCTGGCACGTTGACAATACGAATTAAAAGATATTCAAGTAATGTTATTGTTTTTACGGCTCACTAACTACTCTGACGGTTTTCGGAGACACCGAAGAGCTGTAATTTTGTCCCGCAGTTGTTCGTTTACATATCAGTAAATCTATCGACACGAGGCTGACGTATTTGAACACCTTCAAATACCACCGCACTGAGAGAGCATCGAAACTGTCAAGTTGTTGTCAGAAGGACAGCGCCTCAACCGTCTGAGCTACATTTTAGTAAACATTTTAGTATTCTGTTAAGATTAGTTCGTTCGTTCGTTCGTAATCAGTTCAGCCTCCAGGGTCGGTTTTTCCCTCGGACTCAGCGAGGGATCCCACCTCTACCGCCTCATGGGCAGTGTCCTGGAGCTTCAGACTCTGGGTCTGGGGATACAACTGGGGAGGATGACCAGTACCTCGCCCAGGCGGCCTCACCTGCTAGTTGAACAGGGGCCTTGTGGGGGGATGGGAAGATTGGAAGGGATAGACAACGAAGAGGGAAGGAAGCGGGCGTGGCCTTAAGTTAGGTACCATCCCGGCATTTGCCTGGAGGAGAAGTGGGAAACCACGGAAAACCACTTCGAGGAGGGATGAGGAGGGAATCGAACCCCCCTCTACTCAGTTGACCTCCCGAGGCTGAGTGGACCCCGTTCCAGCTCTCGTATCACATTTCAAATTTCGTGGCAGAGCCGGGAATCGAACCCGGGCCTCAGGGGGTTGCAGCTAATCACACTAACCACTACACCACAGAGGCGGACGTTAAGATTAGTACCGAAAAAGTATCGAGCTCACATGTATAGTTTCGAGTTATATGAAGTATCGGAGACCCATCTCTAATTGCAAGCGAAGTTGGTTAGTTATTTAGTTAGTTAGTTTGTAATTATTGGAAATTACGCAACCAATTAGTATATTTCTTTCACCACAGGAAAGCTGATTTCTTCTTCCTGGACATGGGCATATTATTACGGTAACATGGAAAAGGGCTCCACAGGAAATATTAATTAACAGATGGTAACGCGGGAGTTGGTAAGACAGTTACACCGTGTGGTGTGAGAAGAGAACGGCCCACCTCCCACCGATACCAAGGATTAACAACTCGCGCCGGCCGACGTAACGACGCCGACTGGCACAATTAGGCGTGCGCTATTCGTTTATCATTATTACTAGCGCAAAATTTTACCGTGTGCTGTTGTCTACTCCAATAAATACACATTTGATACTTAAAATCAGCCTTGTCAATACTTCGAGTTATTTGCTGTTTTGTTATACCGTACAAGTGCACACACACCCTTGAATGCGTGATTTTTTGTGCAGCAGAGTTAGTGTTTTCGTTTTTTGGTACTCTTTATACGTTTCCATATAAGTGAAAGAAAATACAGTTGACGGGAAATATCTCTGCACCAAGGCTGCAAACATTAAGATATCTGTATGAGATGGAAGAAGATCGAGAAAATGTCTTCTAGATGAGCCAGGGAGTATTCAATTGGAAAGGGAGGTCGTTCAATGAATAGCAATGTTCGTATTTCGACAGTTCGAGATACAGAACGGACTGCTAAACGTTCCAAGCGAATTAACGAACAGCGTATTTTTATTAGTGTGCAAAGTAGGGATTTAGTAGTCCGGCCCCGCGGTGTAGGGGGCAACGCGTCCGCCCATCACCCGGAGGTCCCGGGTTCGATTTCCGGCTGGGTCAGGGGTTTTTAATGGTAAATGATTAATAACTCTGGCCTGGGGACTGGGTGTTTGTGTCGTCCTTAACGTTCCTTTCCTCACATTCAACATTCTACACTTCCTCCAATTACACGCAGGTTCATATCACATCATGCAAGTAGGGGCAAAAGATCTCTATAAGCTGACGCCCCGAACAAGTGGCATTTCCTAAAAAAGAAAAAAGAAAGGAATTTAGTATACAGTGACAGAACAGACTGCTGACTATTACGCTGACTTCAGATAGACTAGGAAACAGATGAGAAGGCAGGCCGTAATATATCTTAGAATGCAAAATTATTTCTGGTCAGAATCAAGTAAGTATAATTTGAAATATGCACGGAAGAACTCGTGGACAATCGTTAGTAAGGTTATAAATAAGACTGACGGTGTAAGATACTCCACAGCGATAAGATAATTGAGTGCTTTCAAGGACCACTATTTATGAACCCTGGAGATAAACTAGCTTGAGCCCCTTCATCGACCCACTTCGAAATTTAGTTTCATAGTTTTCAATTTCAACTTCAGGAAACTGAAAATACGATCCCTCTCTCATGGTCTACTCTTACCTCTCCAGTTTGATCTATAGCTATTTACTAATGCTCTCCTCGTGATGGTTCACACTGAATAAGCCTTTCATCGGCTGAAAAATATCACTCGCTGGATATTTATAGTTGACTGCACTGGTGTTACTCAAAATTCACAGTGCTCTTATGTGACTATTAAGAATCTTTTTTTTTTTTTAATTGTGGAAATAAGACGAAATTGTACGAGGTGAACGGAATTGAAACAATAAGTTCGATATTTCCTACAAAATATGCACAGTCTACACTCCCATACATAGCTTCATCAATATTATTTCATTCTTCAATGAACTGTTTAATTACTTAAAACAAGCATTAATAAATAATATACACTATTTGGTCACCAATTAAGAGATTACTCAGAACTACTATTGTCGTTCATTTACATTAAAGGATTGAGAAGTCTTCAGTCATCAGTCTTAAATTACAGCCACGGCCACTACCTTTCCAGTCCTAGCCCCTTCCTATCCCACCGTTCCCGAAAACTTGTTTTAGTGCGACGTTAAACCGTCCGCAAGGAGTAATCAGCTCCTAGTACTGACGTACTAGGACAGGTGTCCAGAAAGTTGTTCTTTCGTAAAGTGAGTATGGACATTCTGCGGAAAATTCACACTTAGAATAATTTCAGTAGGTCTCCGAGTTTCAGAACTCGGATCTCCGAACAGTGCAGCGTTCCAGTCCTATCGAGTTAACAACTCGACAACGAAGCCCCTTAAAGTTGATCAACAACAACTTTACTAGTCATTTGCTGTAAGCTGACAAGATTACTCCTGTATCTCTTCCAGACGCAGTTTAAATACTTTGCTTCACGTCCAAAGCACGTACCCCACGTAACATTTTCTATTTCCGTGCGGAAACATCTGTCTGTATTTTGTTATCGATGTCAAGACCAACGCCCTGTATCAATAATACATTCACTGGTACATTCCTTCCTCTTTTTTATCACAATGATACGCTGGAACCTGCAGGCCGTCATGTATAAGCAATAGCCAGGGCGAGGCAGGCGTGAGATGACTCACCACGGCGCAACCGCAGGAATACCGGCTTAGTCACTACAGAGAGCGCGCTCAATAGTGCTGGATAGCTAGTCACCTGATGTCCCCATGAACTGTACTTCCCCTTGCAAGCCTCAACGCAATACCAATACCTTTCTTTCCTTCCTGAGAGCCTCTACGTTTCTCCGTAATGTCGAGCTAAAGACACATGTAGACGTTTTACTGCAAATGCGTTTCTGGCCTAATATATCTCGGTAAAGAGATGAATGGTTTTTGCTAAAGGAATTAAATAACTGGATAACTATTACGCTCTTCGTTCGCCTCCGTAGTTAAACGGTTACCGTTATTAGCTGTTGTCCTCAAAGGCCCGGATTCGTTTCTCCGTACTACCATAAATTAAAAACTGGCAGAGGGCTGGTATGTGATTAAAAGGTACAGTACTTGCAGCTCACCTTCATTGAGGATGTACGAGAATACGAATTTACAGTCATTTCCTACACACGCCGGACGGTCTGCCTTACAACGGCCACTCGAAATATTACCATCATTATTAGAGCCCGGATGTTTATGACCCAACATGTAACCATTTATGACCTAAAAAGTATTAACATATGACAACAAATATGACAAAATGTTTTGGTAACAAATCAAATCTTCATAATCTTGCCTCTGTTTAAATTAATATTATATTGCAAAGATCAAATCTAGCACATTCAATAATAATAAATCAGTAACAATATTAATTTTCACTGGACTATTATCCGGTATTTTGAATGTATTTAATTACTAAATCCAGAGGTAACATTTTTTTGCTAGTGGCTTTACGTCGCACCGACACAGATAGGTCTTATGGCGACGATGGGACAGGAAAGGCTTAGGAGTTGGAAGAAAGCAGCCGTGGTCTTAATTAAGGTACAGCCCCAGCATTTGCCTGGTGTAAAAATGGGAAACCACGGAAAACCCTCTTCAGGGCTGCCGACAGAATGACATATATGTCAGATTTTGATGGGTGATCAGAAGGAATTACAATAGCAAATTACATATATTTTAAAGTTTTCAAACAGGAACGATCTTCTATTTTCACCAAACACTGACTTGTAACGGGGAAAAGACCGCTCAACATCGCAGGTTGTTATTGAGGCATATTTGAAATACGTCAAGTCATTAGAGTTCAATTGAGGCTCACCTTTCTGTTGCTTTCTACGCATCTATTTCCATACAGCTTACTCTCTTAATTCACATACACATATATTTCTAAGAAAGGTAATTGTAAGAAATAGTTAAGTAAACTCGTGTCCTCATCCCGAGGTGGTGCAGCTCTTTTCAGGCACACCCCCAGTGGAGGTGAGCTGCATGTACCAGTTCAACCACACACCAGCCCTCCTGCCATTTTTAAATTTCTGGCAGTACCGGGAATCGAACTCGGGCCCCCGAGGACGGCAGCTAATAACACTAACCGTTACGCTACGGAGGCGGCCATTGTAAAAAATTACGGACAACAATTATGAGATGTGAAAAATCCGTCTTTGAGACGACTGCAAACAGGTATGCTAAAATGGAATAGGAAAGGTAAATGCATTACAAAAATACGAATATTCACGGGGAAATATGACCGTAATATGAAAAATTACCGGAAAATTACAAAAAAGTTAAAACAGCCAAAATATGACTTTATCTGAACCGTGAAAATTGCGTAATTTTAGTCACCGTAGATAAAATCATGCTTAACTTGTATCTTCCATGTCAAGAATATAAAGAAAAAATGGCATGTCATGAAGATTCGGCCCATAATCATTACTATTATTATTGCTAGTAGCTCTACGTCGCACCGACACAGATAGATCTTATGGCGACGATAGGATAGGAAAGGCCTAGCAGTCGGAAGAAAGCGGCCGTGGCCTTAATTAAGGTACAGCCCCAGCATTTGCCTGGTGTAAAAATGGGAAACCACGGAAAACCCTCTTCAGGGCTGCCGACAGTGGGATTCTAACCCACTATCTCCCGGATGCAAGCTCACAGCCGCGTGCCCCTGACTGCACGGGCAACTCGCCCGGTACTATTATTATTATTATTATCATCATCATCATCATCATCATCACAATTATTATATTATTCACTGTACATTATGTAGAGTCTGCCGACGTTTCGAATACATTACAGTACTATATAGGCTATCCTGGGCAGGTAATTTCTAGTGTAGTGTGTAATGTAGTGCAGTGTATTCAAAACGACACTGTCTAACCCGGAAGAAGAACGTAATACTGTAGAAGTTCAACAGACCGAGGATTTTACAGTATAAATAACAAGATGTTTAGAACCGGAAGCCTAATGGACTGTGAAATAATTTCCCAAATAAATGTTACTGGAAAGAATGGCAGTGTGTTTGCGTTTGACGCAAATCGCCTATTATGAATTCTGCTATATATTCTGCAGGATATGTGCGGAAATTTCTAGTATGACCAAAGCAACGGTTTTTTCTCAGTTCTTAACTCTGAATGCTGGATCACCAGAAACGTTCCTGGTGAAAAATGGAGAGAGAGAGAGATAAAGGATGTAGGCAGAATTTTCGAAGAAGAGACACTAATAAAAGTAAGATGTTCCTGGTACAGTATGAAGTAACATTAATCTTTGCGGAAAATTAAACACTTATCACTCTTTGAGGACTCGTAAATTTGAATTACAAAGGAATTGCCGGATATGCAGCTAAAATAAAACTTTGAAAACACGTTTATTAGGAAAGTCTATAAAGTAAATATATCCTTACCTTTAAAAAACGAACTTCAAATAATAAGCTCTTATTGAAATAGAATGATGTGCTCAACAAGGTGACTGTTTCTCCCAGCTGGTAGGTCGCATAATATACAGTAGCACATGAGTCAAACTTAAACATTATTCCCATGACTTCTCTATACGGTATAGGCTATTCATTCTTGTGTTAATTGAATGTTTTCCCTTCCTGCATAACTGGAGTTTCTAAACCCTAGGAATGGTGTTACATCAATCTTTTTCTTCTACTGGTCTATCGCAAGAACAACAAATCACGGAAGGTTCTTTATTTGTACATATTAGATGACGGTTGCTATAGTCGCCCGTTTACTTACCAGAGCACCACCGCAGTTATTGCTACGGTCACTGGCCCTAGTTGCAAAACTAAGAATTCTATGAAGAGAGATTGGAGGGAAGAAAGATAGAATGTACTGCAATCATCATCAACAACATCCTGTATGGCTTAGTGCCCGAAGGTGTTCGTTTTTTAATTATAGTAGATGGAGTGAAAAACCAGTCATCACTGTAGTGTCTTGTTCTTAAAAGTCTGCTCTGATCAATTCGTTAGTCAACATCTTTATCTTTCTGCATTAAATGTTGATTTTTGTTATTGGTTTACGTCGCACCGGCTCTGATTGGTCTTAAGGCGACAACAGGATAGAGCTGAGAAAGAAGCTACCATGGCCGTAATTAAGAAACATCCCTAGTATATGACTGGTGTGTAAATACGAAACCACAGAAAACCATTCTAGGGCTGACGACAGAGGGATTAGAACCCACCATCTTCCGAATGCATATTCGCAGCTACGTGACCCGAATCGCGCTGTCATCTCGGTCAATAATAATAATAATAATAATAAGAATAATAATAATAATAATAATAATAATAATAATAATAATAATAATAATAATAATAATAACATCCTTTCAAACACTATTGGTTTGAAGAGACATTGATGTGCCGCAATTTTGCCATGAGAAGTATTTTTTCACGAAATCAATTTACACATGTTTCTCACACTTACGTACCCTTTAATACCGTCGAACTGCGTGAGGATGCGATTGCGCAACCTTGAACGCAGGCGGCCTCATTTTATAAGCTATGGAAATGTGTATCGATCAATTTCGTGAATCTATGTACTGTAGATACTATTTGATAATCTGTTTTATTATTGGACCTCTGTGTTTAATTTTGATTGAACAAGGTTTTAACCCAGTATTTTAATGGAGCACGCCTCAAAGCCATTACATTCTCTTGTAGTTAATTGGTCTCTGAGGGCCAACCGAACGAAACCTCAACTATCCAGGAAGTGCGCCATTTCTGTTCTGTTATAAGCAACAATGGTATCACTAGCTGGTAAAGTACAGTACACTGTTCAAAGGTCAGTGAACTCTTTGTGAATGTTAAAGAGTGTGGTTGCGCTGACCTTTAACAACGTTCTGTGGTATGGAAATAGCTGACCGAATTCCAGAACCTGAGAACAGCACGACGAAGGTAGCCTTGTTTGTTTACATCGCGTCATGCATTCACAGTATCCTGCAGATGTCGCACAATCATGGTCAAGTGCACATTAAGCGTGCCAAACGTACGAATCAGCAATTTTATTTAAATAATGGTGTCTAAGGAAAGAAAGAAAGAAAGAAAGAAAGAAAGAAAGAAAGAAAGAAAGAAAGAAAGAAGTCGCTTTTACTACTGAGCGAGCTGACTGTGTGATACGAGCAGTGTAGCTGCAAGCTTGCATCCGGGAGATGGTGGGTTCGAACACGACCATTGGTAGCCCTGAAGATGGTTTCCCATTTTCACACCAGTAAATGCAGACGCTGTAGCTTGATTAAGGTCATAGCTGCTTCTTTCACAGTCCTAGCCCTCCCATTTCAAGTCGTCGCCGAAAACCTATATGAGTTAGCACGTCTTTCAACCGGTATGCACCGGGTGAGTTGGCCGTGCGGTTAGGGGCGTGCAGCTATGCGCTTGCATCCGGGAGACAGTGGGTTCGAACCGCACTGTCGGCAGCCCTGAGGATGGTTTTCCGTGGTTTCCCATTTTCACACCGGGCAAATGCTGGGGCTGTACCTTAATTAAGGCCACGGCCGTTTCCTTCCTACTCCTAGGCCTTTCCTATCCCATCGTCGCCATAAGACCTATCTGTGTCGGTGCGACGTAAAGCAAATTGTAAATTTAAAAAATACCGGTAGGAGCCGGGCTGAGTAGCTTAGGCGGTAAAGCGCTGGTCTTCTGAGCTCAAGTTGGTGGGTTCGATCCCGGCATAGTCCGGTCATATTTGAAGGTGCTCAAATACGTCAGCCACGTGTTGGTAGATTTACCGTCACGTTAAAGAACTCCTGCGGGACAAGATTCAGGCATCTCAGCTTCTTCGTAAACCGTAAAAGAAGTTAGGGCCTAGTGAGACGTAGAACGATTATTATTATTATTATTATTATTATTATTATTATTATTATTATTATTATTATTATTATTATTATTATTATTATTATTTTACGTCTATTATAATAGCATGTGGCAACACCGCGCTAGGGGGCCGACTGTAGATTGTGGAGTTCATTGTTTACGAAGAAATTGTGTTAATGTATGCCTTGCATTGAAGTTATTTAAGGAATAGGCCTACTTACATTTCCGGTGCAGTGATACGTGATTCTGGCCGTGATATGTGCAACGAGATGAGGATGTACTTAATGCGTATCACTATCTGTACGAATTAAAATCGGCGACGGTCATAATCCAATTATTAAATGTCTTCCTTCTTGGTTTAATACCACAAATTAGTTCATTATTAACTTCTTGTTAACATGGTTTGCTTATAGTGTCTGCTCATTGAAGGATAACAGCCTCGTTCTCGCAAAACGGCCTCTTGGTTTTACGTTATGTTACGTCTGATGCAACATCACTCATTAAGTTATAAAATCGTTACTTAAATTCGGTATACGCTTCATTTAAGCTCTATGCCTGTGTGCATTCGCGAAAGTAATTATGGTAATTTCTGAATATTTACATTCACAGATGCCCAAAGAGTATTGTTTACCAGTAAGGGTCATTATAAGTCAAGCGAAGAAGATGCTACATAACAGTGTTCAGCATTCCATAGTTCGTGATATCTGAAGCCATCTCTCTCCAGTTTCGACTCAATTAATTGTTAACTGTTAGGTCCTTCAGTCTGCCGAAACTAATTTTAAATAAATTAATTAATAAACTACCTGAAATAGAAAACATGTGGTAGCAGAATTATACCTGAAACAGAAACAAATTAGAGAGGAAGCAGAGGAGCACGTGCTGTAATTTGTGAATTAGGATGGCACCAGAAGCGAAGAGGAGCAAATAGTTCGGTTATGCAAACCGAGAGGGAGATGGGTATGAGGGCACACTAAGCTTAAAAAGTGGATTTGAATAAGGGGCCAGGTACAGTGCGGGAGGCTTGTAAGTGGTACACTGTCACGTTCCTTCAGAACAGTTAATAAAAATGGCTTTCACGGCCGCAGATCTATCTTACGATCACAGGAATAGAACCAGCTTTCGGGTGGTTAGGCTGTGTGCGTTTGCAGAGTTTCACCCGGTCGGTCTGCCACTGCTAAGCAGTGTCTTGGAGGGGCGTGCCAATCCAACTGATGAGCCCGAATGGCACGTCTGGGTGAAACTCTGCAAACGCACACGGCCTAACCACCCGAAAGCTGGTTCTATTCCTGTGATCGTAAGATCTGCGGCCGTGAAAGCCATTTTTAGTCTTGTATCTCCATGGGGAGAACATATTTTTGAAAACGGAGAATTCACTTCTCCTTTAGCAGGTTAGCAATCCCTATTTGCTAACATGGCGGGACCACGGGGTTGGTGTGTTCGCGGTCTCCGATCTCCGTAGTGCACAAATCACTCATCTCAAACTTTTTTTCTCGGCCGGGTGGCCCACATCTCTAATCGCAGCCCAGCCGAGCTCAAAAAAGCACAAATAGGCAGACGCCTAGTTGGCAGTCGCCTCCCCAATACCATGCCCTACGTACTCCTCCCCTGGGTAGATCTCTCTATCCCAGAGACAGAAATACAGCAAGCACTTAAAACACAATATGCCCAAGTTGTAAAATCCTTTCGTGTAATAGATGGCCGAACGAAGAGACCTTCAGAGCACATCTTACTACAAGTCATGACCAACCAAGAAGTGCACCGCCTAATACTGGAGGGAGTCAACCTAAGGAACTACAACTACGTGGTAATAACACCGCCACAGAACATCCTCGACCAACTTCAAGCCAAACCTGAATTCATTCCCATCCTCCATGAGCCTCCAATAAAGACAAAACCATTGCCACTCTCCCTCCCTATCACAACCACTACCACAACCATCATAACCACTACCAGCACCCATGCCACAACCATAACCACCACCAGCACACCCTGCCATTCCTTCCCGGTCATGACATCAACCCTCCCCCCCCCCTCCCATCTACCAACCCCCCCAGTCCACAGCAAACAACGTCCGAAATAACTCTGCAGGACTATACCGCTGACCACGTAACGCCATCCGAACAAGAGTACTACGCCGACTGAGCAACGCCGACCGAGCAGCCACCATCTTCCATGTCCATCCACAGCTGTGTACTGCGTGGCATCAACCCGGACATCCCTACAAGAGACATCATACAGGAACTCCGCACTGCAGGCATCCCAGTGAAGAAGGCCATAAGGATCCGAAACAACCATGGCCCTACCTATATGGTCCGCCTGCAACTACCATCGGAACGAGATGTACAACAACTCATCAGCAAAGGAGCACAAATTCACGGCGAACATCATCGAGTGGAACCCTCCTTTTCACCACCCCCATCCACCCGCCAACCATCAGCCACTATGCATCCCCGCCCCCGGCCACCCCCCACACAAATCCCGCCATATCACCAAGCTCTCCCACCTCTCCCTCACTCCAGCCCCTACCAGCCGCCCACACCCTCACTGGATCTCCTCCACTTCCTCATCCTGTCTCTTCACAACTGTACCACCACTCTTCATCTCCTAACCTCACACCTGCTCCCAACCATGGTCATCCCACCATACCCACAGTCAAACCTAATCCCAAATCACATATACTAAAATTGTAACCCCTAGCATAACACCAAAAATTGTAAACCAAATGTAAATATGAAACACCATTGTATCTATGTAACACCATTGTATCTCCAAATGTAAATATGAAACACCATTGTAACACCATTGTATCTAACCTAATAAAAAGCACAAGGGCAGAGACTGCACACTTAGCCAAGAGGCCAAACTCCTTCACATCTCCAAATCCCAAAGCTACTTCCCTCTTAACTTCAAACCCCCATCAAATCCCCAAACCCCGCCAAATCTCCTGGCCAGAGAGAAGGCGTAACCTTCTAGGTGGCCCGCCCCTCCCCTTCGGGGAGGGGAATGAAAACATCCCCCTTGGTCCTTGGTTGGTGTGCACCCAGACACAGCACACATCGACCCCGCTAAAGCGGACATCCTCGATTTTCGCAGCAGCATCTCCAATTCTTTTGATCGGCCGGATGGCTCCACATCTCTAATACCAGCGCCCGCCAACGTCAATCAAGCATATAGGCCGACTCCTCGTTGGATGTCAGCCTCTCTACGATCAACCACCATGACGACCACCATCATCACCACTACCTTTGCGACCCTTGCTCACACCTTTTCCTCCTTTTCCATCACAACTGTTACGTCGTCCCATCCATCGCCGATTCTATCCACCTTCCTTCCCCCGCTAATTCCTGTTGATCCACCTCGACTATTATGTATTTCTGCCCGCTACTTCAGCCGCCCTTCTACGCCGTCTACATCTGTCTTGCCAACCACTATGTCACCACCGCCGTCTGTCGTACCAGCAGCAGCCGCTCATCAACCTTCATCACCGTCAACAACATCAGCCACGAACGAAGTCTTCAGTTGCGTCGTCCGCGGCGTAAGCCCACTCATCCCGGCAACCGACATTCACAAACAACTCCGCCTTCAAGCCATACCCGTCAAGAGGGCGTTCCGTATCTACAACTCCACCGGTCCGACGTACTTAATCAGACTTCAGTTTCGCAGCGCAGCAGCCGTCGCCCACCTGATCTCCAATGGTGCACTTCTCTACGGCCGTCATCATACCGTCGAACCCTCTCGCTCACCTCCCCGCCTTACCCATTCCCCCTCCACATCTCGTCGCCATACCCGACCTGATCATCCCCGCTTTCAGCGTTCTTTCCATGTCCGTCCACCTCCTTCCTCTGCTAATCTCTCCATTCCACCCCCGCCTACCCTTGAGATCTCCAACACCTCATAAGTGTCCTTTACCATATCGCTTCACCACTTCACGACCTGACCTTTCCACGCAACTTCCTTCTCGACACTTCGGTGTAGACCTCCATCTAAAGTCATTTCCCCACGCCAATTGGCTCCTCCATAATATTCACATCGCTTACCCATCTCCTACATCTACAAGCATCACATTGTTCTCTTCACTGCTCCTGGCCCGAGAGATCGCGTTACGATCTAGGGGGCCCGCCCAGCCC
This sequence comes from Anabrus simplex, assembly GCF_040414725.1. Taxonomy (NCBI): domain Eukaryota; kingdom Metazoa; phylum Arthropoda; class Insecta; order Orthoptera; family Tettigoniidae; genus Anabrus; species Anabrus simplex. The sequence goes on along the minus strand of NC_090266.1, from coordinate 829,726,726 downwards.
TTCGGGTGGGGAATGAAAACTAAAATAAGAAGAAGATGGTTGGTCTGCCACTGCTAAACAGAGTCTTGGAGGGGCCTGCCAATCCAACTGATGAGCCCGAATGGCACGTCTGGGCAAAACTCTGCAAACGCACACGGCCTAACCACCCAAAAGCTGGTTCTATTCCTGTGAACGTAACAGTTAAGTTTATGTTGACAAGTGTAACTAGCCGTGGCACGTACGAATTCAAGGCCCGAGAAGTGGGGATGGGGGAAACCAACAGGACTATCAGCCACTTTCTAAGGTGAGAGAGACATCAAAGAATCGAAGAACAAGTCTGCATCCATTAGAAATGAAACTAGAAAAGTGTAAGTCTAGAGACATTTCTGGAAATGAATGTAAGAGTGAAGTCAAACATTAGTACGGCACTCACCAGCAGTGCATTAAAGGTTAAGAATGTTATCATTATATAGTCAGTGGAGGGTTGCGTTGGGTTCAAGCATAAGTTACAAGGAATGCCTCACTATATTCTCTGCTTTTAAACAGATTCATGGATAAAAGTTGAAGTTCACAGATTATTTACGGGAAATAATTCTGAAATATAAATGCCAGTTACAGTTGGAACATACTGTATGTTATCAAAATTCAAATTTACAACATGGGATGGAACAGAAATCCGACGCGTGCGGGGTTGCGACTATTGGTATTGTTTTACTACACGTGGTTTGCAGTTCACGGTTTAGTTCCCTTCAGACTTAACATGGAGTGTCTATTTGAAAAGAAATAGTTTAATTATGTTTCAAAATGCAAGCAAAAAGTTCTCGACCCATTTAAGGTGCTTTAGATAACAGGTGATACAACAAGAAGGAAAATATCTCTACGTAATGGGAGAAGAAACGTGATATTATTATAGTAGCGCTAATGATATTTAGCAATAGGCCTATTATATCGCAGCAGAGAGACCATTTTCTTTGACCTGGGTCATTTTTACATTTCTTTCTTCGACAGAAGATTTAGCAATTAAATCTGGTTTGCTTTCTCAGATGTGAACATTCCACGGTTACATCAAAAGACAAATTACAGAAGAATACTCTAGGGCTAGCTGGACGTCTTCACTGCGAAGTATTTATATGTTGACCACATTCTAATTATCAACAACCTGAGCAATGTGTTTCTATCCATTCTCCAAACATTCTGAATCTATTTCCAACATAGTATAGACGTAAAGCCAAAAGAATGGTCAATGCGTAGCTGTTTCCTTTTATTCCTATGTTCAATGACAGCAATGTAATTACTGTAATATTGTGACATGTATACTTCAATATAACTATCCACTGCGCTATATAACAGTTGGATATTACTCGACAGCACATAGTATACGTTTAGTGAACTAGTCTAGAGCCAGAAAGGGCCATACCACAATCAATGTGCTCATTTATTGGGAACCAAAATGGTACATGGCTGACCCCGCGGTGTAGGGGTAGCGTTCCTGCCCCTTACCCGAAGGCCCCGGGTTCGATTTCCGACTAGGACAGCGATTTTTACCTGGATATGAGGGCTGGTTCGATGTCCATTCAGCCTACGTGATTATAGTTGAGGAGCTACCTGACGATGAGATAGCGGTCCCGGTATAGAAAGCCAAGAATAACAGCCGAGAGGATCCGTCGTGTCGACCACACGGCACTTCGTTATCTCCAGGCCTTCGGATTGAGCAGCGGCCGCTTGGTAGGGCATGGTCTTTTGGGGCTGTTGCACCATGGGTTTGGTTTGTTTAAAACGGTACATGATCTGTTTTAATATGGATTTGATACACACCTGAAAGACCCTAATAGCAAGAAGAGGGTAAAATGACTGAGGTTTCGTCTAACAGGAGTTTAAACCTTACGGTATCATAATGTATACAACTGCTGAACTACAAGACTGCTGTCAAAACATAACCGACTTCTTTGAAAGCTTATGCAGCGTTTCGTGAGAACTTCTTGCATTGGAATGTAACGTGCCTTCTCAAAATGAGCAAGTCACGTCTGTCTCGTTCCGATGTAGGCTACAGAGGACATGAATTATGCTATGCGTACACGAAACCAGCCCGCGTCTCTCATTCTGTTATCACGAATGGTTGGCCAACATGACTGATTGTTGCTAATATTTATAACTTTGGCTAATGAAGTTAACGATCATGAATATATTTTGTATCGCATTCCATGCTGAGGAATATTGCAAAACTAACAAAACTCTCACACAACCTTCCCACTCAAGAAATAAGCAAACTTAAAAAAATGGCGATAACGAATAAATTTAAGGTATACATAAATATCTTGCATATACTTCCGATATAATAGATTACAGGCAGGGCCTGCAGTGCAGGCGGGCCCGGGACATTAAGGGGCTCCGCACACTCCTCGCAAAGAAATAATATACTGTATATCTAGCCCAATGACACTCTGCAGGGGCGATTTTGTAGAAACAGTCTAAATGTTTTCTTTTTTTACAATTTGTACGTAGAGGAGTTGCACCTAGCAGGAGTTTATTCTGTTGACTGTAACACAGCACGGCTGTAAACAATGCTTGCCCTTGATGTTTCCCGCAACGCCGCGACATGCCCTTCAGAAAAATACCTGCACCCAACTATTGAAAAATAAGTACAGCAATGAAAAATGATACCAAAATATCATATTTTAGTTAGAGAATAATACTTTGTTGATGTGTAGTGTACCTGCGATAGTATTATGTACAAAGTTTGCTGAACATTTATCTTCTGACACGCATTTATTAGACAAAAATGTATAACGCCATTAAGAAGTTTTTTTTGCTAGTAGCTTTACGTCGCGCCGACACAGATAGGTCTTATGGCGACGATGGGACAGGAAAGGGCTAGGAGTGGGAAGGAAGCGGCCGTGGCCTTAATTAAGGTACAGCCCCAGCATTTGCCTGGTGTGAAAATGGGAAACCACAGAAAACCATCTTCAGAGCTGCCGATAGTGGGGTTCGAACCTACTATCTCCCGAATACTGGATACTGGCCGCACTTAAGCGACTGCACCATTAAGAAGTTGTAATAACAATCAGTCAACTCAGTTTCGAACGAGTTCTCTCTGCGCGAAGTTAGTAATATACTAGGCTTATCAGCTGTGCGGTTTGATATTTTCAAACTTTATTTGAACCGTTTTTGATTTAATTTTGTTAATTTTTTTTGTAATCGAATAAATGATCATAATCGAGACTTGGGTATCGATTACAGAGAATAGTTCTGTAGTTACTGAAAAATGAAACCAATTAAAGTTAAGTGCAAACAACCAAGTGGTTCGTAGTTGGCAGCTCAGTTGCTTAGCCGTTAAACCACAAAGGAGGTAAAATAAAATATATTAAACATTATTTTAAATAATTTTACGATAACGAATCATCCCTCTGTTTATATAACTTGACAATACATTGCATTCGTTTTACCTGCTATAATTCAATTTATGTTAGTTATTCATAGGTTTTTACGTTTTATTTGAGGGGCCCGAATGTTTATTTTGGCAGACGGGCCCGTACCGCATTTGTTACGCCCCTGATTACAGGTGTTTCCAGTAGAACACAACCATCCTGAGAATAGTAGTAGCATGTCGTAAGAGGAGCCTACGTTTCCAAATATTATGTATACACAGCGTGAAGTTCACAAACTTCACGAGATGATTAAAACATACTGAATGAAGAAGTTCAGGAAATACGTGCCTCTTGTGAACGGCTAATAGCAGACCGACTCGAGAATTTACACAGTATAGGACAACAACGGTAATAAAAAGCATGCCCGTGGAGTGCACTGATCGGGTAGACATAGTTTCCTATCGAGGGAAACTTCAAATTTGCTTATTTCGATCATGAATTCTGTGGTACACAACTCGTATATTTATGTGTCTTCTTATACCTTAGCCATTGCACATTAAGATGCTGCGTGCTCTGCAGTGCCTGAGGTTTTTTGTCTTTCAGTCCTGACGGAACCTCAGCCTGTCCTCTTACAAAAGTAAGCGAAACTTTATTTTCCATACGAGGATGGAAGTGGAATTCTTAGCTCCCTAACATTTCTGTAGTTAAACAATCTGCTATATAAAAATATTCAGATATAATTTTTTTTCTAGTTTTACGCTCTACCAGGACACAAAGAAATTTAAATGTAAAAAGCAACACTAAAATGTTGGCACTAAAACATTTAACGTAATTTTACTTTTATGATTATTTATAACAGAAACATTAAGACACTTTCAGATTCAGTTTAACATAAATAATTGCATGTTTTAATATATATGTACTTAAATCTCTTCATCTTACATAGTGCTATTTCTTAAAAGATTCTAGCTTGAATTCCAGCAGAGGGCGATGAAGCATTCTTTAATAAGATGCTAATATCTCCTTTTTTTACAGTTTTGCTGTACGTTGCACCGACACATATAGGTCTTATGGCGACGATGGGAAGGATAGCGGCCGTGGCCTTAATTAAGGTACAGACCCAGCATTTGTTGGTGTGAAAATGGGTAACCACGGAAAACCGTCTTCAGAGCTTCCGACAGTGGGGTTCGAACCCACTAAGATACTAATATCATTTGTGGTTCTTATGAAATAAACATTTATCCGGATAGAACAAATATTTAAGTCTAAGCAAAATTCCGAAGCTGTTGAAACGTCAAGCTGATGGTATCTAATTATAAGATCTAGTGTGTCAACCAGGAAATTGCTAGTGTCAAGTACATTAGCCAGGAAGCCTCTCCCTGCCAGTATCTTAGCAAAAATTATGATGAAGCTGTCGTTTCAAGTATTCAGCAAGCAGTCTTTATTTTCATAAAAACACGACCTGATATAACGAGGCGCCGGCTGCACTTCCCACTTGTCTACGAGACGTTTTCAGAAATAATCCTAACAACAGAATCTGGAAAACAGATACCTAATTATTAGTAAGAACGGATTTGGGATTCGTCACAGTAATTTAAGCAGAAGATTCACCAAGAACACCGCACTTGGTGGATAAAGGCAAGATCGCTAAATATTTACGCATTCAAGTATGAAAAATATCCGCTTCTTTTTTTTTGCTATTGGCTTTACGTCGCACCGACACAGATATGTCTTATGGCGACGATGGGACAGGAAAGGGATAGGAGTGGGAAGGAAGCGGCCGTGGCCTTAATTAAGGTACAGCCCCAGCATTTGCCTGGTGTGAAAATAGGAAACCACGGAAAACCATCTTCAGGGCTGCCGACAGTGGGATTCGAACCTACTATCTCCCGAATACTGGATACTGGCCGCACTTAAGCGACTGCAGCTATCGAGCTCGGTGCTTCTTTTTTGTTGGACAGGTGGTAGTGCGGGAGGAGTCGAATAATCAAACAAACTCTATGCAGTCTTTAAACGAAATCGAGGTTATTCAACCTTTCTATCTGTCAAGATCATCAGTGGCGAACAAGAATGGCCCCCGGAAGATAATTCACCCAGAAAGTTTTATCTTTAAAAAAAAACATGCGCCGGTGACTTCCTGCGATGTTGAACGGTCCTTCTCAGCCTACAAGGGAATTTTACTGGACCAGCGCCAAAACATCACAATGGAAACTATGGAGAAGTACTTGGCGACACACTGCACATCACGATAAAAAGTTACCGTACCATTCGTGTTACTTAATAGGGGTTTAAAGGCAGATTCTAAATTAACTTTATTTAGTAACATTTATTTGTTTCATTTTCAGGACATGAGGGCAACAGGAAGTTAGCTATAACAATACATTGTGCAATATATTCTGCGATTGACAGTGCATAAAATTATTTTTATATGTGAAGTGTTTTAACAATAATAATGTTATTTGTTTTACGTCCCACTAACTACTTTTTAAGGTCTTCGGAGGCGCCGAGGTGCCGGAATTTAGTCCCGCAGGAGTTCTTTTACGTGCCAGTAAATCTACCGACACGGGGCTGTCGTATTTGAGCACCTTCAAATACCACCGGACTGAGTCAGGATCGAACCTGCCAAGTTGGGGTTAGAAGGCCAGCGCCTTAACCGTCTGAGCCACTCAGCCCGGCGTGAAGTATTTTGATTATGCCTTTAATTTGATTATTTAGTACAGTCAAAATTAGTAAACAGTAGACTATATAAATTATCTCAAACAACAACGATGACTTTGCCATAAAACATGGAGAGTAGTTATTTTTTGAGAGTTCTGCGGCACCCGGAATCCGGTGGCCCCTGGACAAGGCCTGATCCGGTGAGTGACGTCACAGCGCGGTGCGGACTGCTAGCTAAGAGTGTGCCCTTATCCTTACATAACAGTACGCTGCTTATGTGTCCAGGCTTAACCTTACAGACCTCGGGTTCGACCCTAGGCTTAAGGGCCTTAACCTTACAGACCCATGTTCGATGCCAAAAAGTGCAAGCTTACCCTAACAGCCAACGTGATTATGGTTAAGAGGGCAAGCTTAACCTAACAGGCATGGCGTGTCTAGTCTTAACCTCAAAGATCCCGGGTTCGACTCCAGGACTAAGGGCGTTAACCGTACAGTCCCTAATTCGAAGCCTAAGAGTACAAGCTTAAGCTAACAGATTTAACCTAAGAGACTCACGTAAGAGTGAAAGCGTAACCTAACAGACTTCAAGTTCGATACCCCGGCTAACTGCAGGCCTAATATTACGCTGACCACGCGTTAACATAACTTAACCTCCCAGGACTTGGAGCTGAACTTGGAACAAGATGTCGGCTATACAGCTTAATACGTATGCTTTATTCATAGGGGCGTATTGTCGGAGGGTGAATTCGGGGGCTCAGAGCTGAACTAGGAGACGGCTGCACATGGGCGTTAAATCCGGTGATCTGACGGGCAAAGAAACAGGGCTTCTTCGTCCTATCCATTTCCTTGGCAGTTCCTCGTTCAGATTGTTACGAACGAGCAAAGTGGAATGTGGTGGAGCTCCATCCTGTTGCAACCACATCGTCAAACGATCGTGCAAGGGCACATCCTTCAGAAGCAGTGGTAGTTCCTGACGCAGAAAGTACAGGTAGCGTGGGCCCGTCCAACGGCCCTCAAATAAATAAGGTCCAATCAGGCGATCCCCCAAGATTCCACACAACACATTCACTCCCCATCGTTATTGATGGGCCGCCTGTCGCAACCAGTGAGGATTGACAGCCCTCCAATAGTGCATGTTGTGGCAATTGACATTCCCATTATTGTGGAAGTGCGATTCAACCGAGAACAAGATATGAGATGCGAATGCTGCATCATTGTCCAGCCTGCCAAAAAGCGACCGACGGAACTCCATTCGAGCTTCGAAATCCCGCCCATGGAGCTCTTGGTGTAGCTCAAGATGGTATGGGTGAAATGTATGTTCATGCAGTATTCGCCAAACGGACGGCTGGCTGGTGTTCACCTGTCGAGCAATCGCCCTTGCACTGATGGGTGGATTATTACGAACTGCTTCCAGAATGGCCTCTTATGTTTCACCTGATGTAACGGGCCTATCGCGGACTGGTGGCTGGTTGGAAATCACGCCTGTTGTCCTTAGGCGTCTTTCAACACAACGGATGTCGTAGCAGCCGGGTGTCGCCTGTCGGGATACCTTTCCTGGTACAGATGTAGTGCCTCACACGCCTTTTGTCCTGCTTCCCCATAAATGAGGAGCATGTCAACGTTTTCCTCTGTGGAAATCATGCCGAATGACAGCAGATATTACAGTACATTCAAGCCCTAACCAGCGGAGTATGCGCAGGGCACAAGGTGAATAACAGCGTCATTCTACTGTTTGAATGTGGCAAATGTGTTTACGTATTCAAATATTTGGACGATGCAGGATTCGAACCGTCGCCGGCATATTCCGTCGATTGCTAAGCGAACGCCTAACCAAATCCGCTACGCTACACTGCTGGAAACATACTGGTAGTACGACGAGATTGAAGTACATCTGTTTCGGTGTTTAAGACATTAATTACTGCACTGTTACCTAGTTTTATGCATCGATTCCCCTCTTCCTTACACCCGGTCACGAGGCACGACTCATTAACATAGTTACATGGTAAAGGGACGTTGCTACATGATTTCAATGCGTCATGTTTTGCGAACGGATGATATAACTTTTCGCTAGGGTCTAGAATCGTGTACAAAATGTGCTCACTGAATATTAGTATCATACAGTACGCCTGCAGGGGAATAGCACCCCTATAACCATGTGCACGTTAGTTGGGCTGCAGCAAACGATATTGGAAGGGGCAACTGAATCACACTGTACATGCATATTTGCATATATTTGAGATTAAGGTATACATTTAAAATTTAGGATTTATTGTGCATGTTTTCGAATTTTATGATGCATAGGCTATTTTAGCATGTATTTGAAGCAGTCTTCAAGAAAATGTAAAGTAATTAATGCCGTTAACTCTTTCGGAAATGGCGGCCTTGTTCCAAATGAACATTACAGGTGTGGTAAGATTTCAAGAAAACATCAGGAAGGTAGAACGCTAGTGGCTTATACGTCGCATCGACACAGATAGGTCTTACGGCGACGATGGGATAGGAAAGGCCTATGCGTTGGAACGAAGCGGCCGTGGCCTTAATTAAGGTATTGCCCCAGCATTTGTCTGGTGTGAAAGTGGGAAACCACGAAAAACCGTCTTCAGGGCTTCCGACAGTGGGATTCGAACCCACTATCTCCCGGATGCAGCTCACAGCCGCGCGCAACTAACCGCACAGCCAACTCGCCCGGTCAGGAAGCTACAAACACGTAGATTGCGTCTTAGTGTGATAGTACGTATATCACACCCTCACACTCTATTCAGACATAAGAGATATTATTATCATTATTCATATTATTATTATTATTATTATTATTATTATTATTATTATTATTATTATTTCATTTGTATATTTATTCGTAACATTTTAAGCTGGAAGGTCTCCATATGTGCTATGAGTAATTTGTTTCGTACAAGCGGATAGGAAAACAGTGCTATTTCTTTCTTTCTTTCTTTCTTTCTTTCTTTCTTTCTTTCTTTCTTTCTTAGTCTGCTGACCCTTCAGGGTCGGTTTTTCCCTCGGACTCAGCGAAGGATCCTACCTCTAACGCCTCAAGGGCAGTGTCCTGGAGCTTCAGACTCTGGGTCGGGGGATACAACTGGGGACTATGAACAGTACCTCGCCCAGGTGGCCTCACCTGCTATGCTGAACAGGGGCCTTGCGGGGGGATGGGAAGATTGGAAGGGATAGACAAGGAAGAGGGAAGGAAGCGGCCGTGGCCTTAAGTTAGGTACCATCCCGGCATTTGCCTGGAGAAGTGGGAAACCACGGAAAATCACTTCCAGGATGGCTGAGGTGGGAATCGAACCCACATCTACTCAGTTGACATCCCGAGGCTGAGTGGACCCCGTTCCAGCCCTCGCACCACTTTTCAAATTTCGTGGAAGAGCCGGGAATCGAACCCGGGCCTCCGGGGGTGGCAGCTAACCACACTACCCACTACACCACAGAGGCGGGCACAGTGCTATTTACAACTCGGAAAGTTTCTGTGAGTCATGGAACAGCCCAGAGTCCGATGAACTGGCCTTGTTGTTATTGTTTTGGGACCCGGAAGAGGTTCGGGGCGTGGTCTTGGTATTGCAAGAGGATCTTCCACTCGTGATTTGATGGCTAGGACCAATCTAGACGTATCATGTGAGAGTAGGGGAAGCTGAGGTCTATTTAGACATGTGAGGAAACGGCGGAGAGGACCTGACTTCAAACTTCGGTGAAACATGGCTTGCCTTAAAACTTGTGTGGAACGTGGTTGACGTGAAATTTTATGGAATGTGATGTGTGGAGGCCTGCTGCCATTTCTTGATGGATACAGTACTTTTGTATCCATCTCTTGGCACAGGCCAGAGTAAAATGTAGCTTCCACCGAAGTCCCAGTCAACATCCATGGCTGTGACAATATTGAAGCTGCTGGGGTATGGGTGGTGCTGAGTAATGACATTCCGAGCACGACTAGTGCATGAGTGTTATAAAAGGTGTTGCTCATAGGGTCAGTCGTGCTGCAATAGCACTTTCTGACCCAGTGAGGAAAGCAATGGCAAACTACCTCACTCCTCGTCTTGCCTAGTACGCTTCATTCTGGTGCTGCCATTGGTTTTCGCGGTTTCTTTATAACCGCATAACCTTTGGTGGTGCTATTTGAGGATCCAACCAGCCTCTGGGCTGATGACCTAACAGACAGACAGTGATGTGTGGTACTAACATACAAACTGTGGAATGCTTAGGCACTTGGTATTTTATCGGTTCTGGCGGTTTGGCATCTTATATGTTGATGAGAACTATTGGGTACTGTATTTCAGACTTTCCATAATTTATGTTCTGGAATAACAAGATTGTGTTGCTCGAGTAAATGTATCTTTAAACAAAGTGTTAGAATCAGTGAACACAGTATTATAAAGGTACAGTGTCTGTGTGCCAATTATGACAATATGCAAGATGTGTTGATGCACAGAGACAGTGAAGGGTATTTATCTACAAACACACATACATATATATATTGTACAACGGACTGACTACAAATGGTAGCTTGGTCTTCGCTTTTTGTTTTCCACTGTTGTTGTTGTTGTTGTAAATATGGAGTGTTCCAGCAGTATTATGTGAGTGTATTTTATGTATATTCGGGTGTGTTGAAGAGGTGCTCATGCACGGATGTTATTTAGAATATAATTATTTTAAAATCAGTGGAGTTATTGATAAAGGTTAGGTAAGGCCTGAAGCAGATATACCAGTACGCAGCTTTAGGTACACGCCCTGGGAGAGAGAATTATTATGCTTTATTAAAATTTGAGAGATCCATTCTGGTGAACTCTGGCGCCTATACTACGGACATTTCGATTAATTAGTTTTATTCATTTATTTTATTTCAATTATTTCATTTATTTGAGTTATTATTATATATGATATCTGAATAAATAAAATAAGTTTACGTTAGTGATTCGCTGGGGATTATGGAGAAACTGAAGCGTGAACTGGAAGGCATCCCAGGAAACCTCGGACTCCGTCCGCAAACAAAATATCGCGATGTCCTCAAACGAAATCCGAGCTACGACATCATGGTAGCTACAAACAAATATTTAGATGGTAATAATGTGGATCTACCAGAAAGTTTAACATCTACACTCGCCCCTGAATACAAGTACTGTCCTGTCACAGCCATAGATGTAGAGAGATCATTCATCATTCATTCACCGCATTGAAGCTCATTTTAACAGACGAACGCCACAGATTTACACCAGAAAATTTGGAGAAGATCGTTGTAGAGTACTGAAAAGCAAATTATGAACAGGAAAAGTAGGGTGTGCAGTGTAAAATGTAAGTGCGTTACTTCACGTTTTTTTACACGGTTTTCTTACAACTCTACTAACTGTGATTTATCATGTGTACTGATTAACGCACTGTGTCTTATCTAGGAGAGTGTGTATATGTTTTAGTAGTGGACACTGAGAGACTCAGATCGATACGTCTCGCGAACTATGCACGAGTGGAACAGCCGCAGCTGTAATTAAAGTGAGATATTTTGTTTTTCCTTCAGTTGTTTATTCATGATCATGATTTTATGTATTGGTGTGGATGAATCGCGTGAATCCAGTACAGGAATCTTACGTTTGCTTTTCATAAAAACGTTTAATAGCATGAAAATATATGTATACTTAAGCGCATACTGCACCACTCTTTGCAGCATAGTTGCATGCTTATACTGGCGATTTATTCTGAGAATGTTCCTAACTCCTTTACTAGTTTTTAAAACATATAAATCTGAATTAAATTGAAAAATATGAAAATTAATATTCATTAAATAAAATACGCAATCGTTGGACCTTGTACTCACACTTGGTTCTTACCTGATTACTTACACATACGTTATTTGAAGGGCGCCAGCTACCACTCAGTGCAGCAATAATAGAATGAGAATCTTGACTATCTCTAGGGTGTGGGGTAATAAGCTTACTTTTGACAACATACCATATAAGTTCTGGGAAAATGAGATTGGCGTTCGGTTTCCCCATTAAATTTTAGGTTAAGTAATTCTACTCTTGAAATAAAACGATAAATTAATTTGATAGAACAAAATACAGTATATTCTTTAAATTGTATAGAAAAATTAGTAAGTCTTGCTGCGATAAAACAGATCAGAATATGAAATTATGAAATTGCAACTGAAAGAAACTAGGCATGAATTTGAATTCTTCTTGACCGGACATTTAACAATTATACACGAAATTTATCCCTCACTGGTTCACTTGACTGTACCTTTAACACTTTGAGTGTAATTACGACGTATTCCTTTGAATTAGTATTTGCTGTAGATGTATCAAGCCTAATTTGGTGATGTATCTTTTTTGTTTCACTGACGACTAAGTATCCATGTGACTTTCTTCTCCATCCAGATGACTTCTTGGTAAGTCTGTCCTATATGACTTCATGGCAAGCCTATCCTTCTATGACTTCGTGGCAAGCCTTTCCTTCCAACTGCACTGACCGACCAACTGTGGCCTTTCCATCCTTTCGACTCCATCACTGTTCACTTATTCATTTGACTTCTTCACTGTTTACCTTCCGTTTGACTAATGACTGACGCTACAATATACAGCCACCTTATATAGACATTAGTTGACACACCTACGCAATCTCCAGAAATAACTATGATCTACTCCCACCTGGCTCCAAATGTTACATACAACGGTGAAATTGTCCTGGGCAGCCTAGGTAACTCCAAGAAAGTGAGCTCACCGCTAAATACGCACGATGACAGAGCGATGACTCGGCAGTTACTCCAGCAGTATTTCGCAATATTACAATCTCACAAGTTATTGCACACACTAGATCCACATCTGATATACAGCAACTATTACTGTACATGTCTTTAGTGTTAAACTACGCACACATATATACGTAACAATTTGAATACAATCACGCAAGCGAAAAGCATTGCAGAATTGAATTGAATAATAATAATAATAATAATAATAATAATAATAATAATAATAATAATAATAATACAGATATCATCTTGTAACGAGATTTGAACCGTTACAATACAGCATATAAATCCGATGTTTATGATAACCTGTTTTATAGGACTCTCTGTACATATTTCAAATACTTCAGACCTGTAACACACCGAGCTCGATAGCTGCAGTCGCTTAAGTGCATCCAGTATTCGGGAGATAGTAGGTTCGAACCCCACTGTCGGCAGCTCTGAAGATGGTTTTCCGTGGTTTCCTATTTTCACACCAGGCAAATGCTGGGGCTGTACCTTAATTAAGTCCACGGCCGCTTCCTTCCCACTTCTAGCCCTTCCCTGTCCCATCGTCGCCAGAAGACCTATCTGTGTCGATGCGACATAAAGCAAGTAGCAAACAAAGACCTGTAACAGGAAAAGGTGTTACAGGACTTGATGAGGTATATTCCAGCAATATCCTGAAGTGCATGATAAAAACTCTAAGAACACAACATTACGATAGCCTGAGATCAAACTACTAACGTGGCACGTAATTTTGGTGGGTTTGGCTATGGTGGCAGTCCACAATAGATTAGATGCCCAAAGACTTAAAATACAGTAAGATATTAAATCTATATTTTCCTTGAGTGAAGGTAGAATAATTAGAGGCAATATTACCCTCAAGGTAGCAGCTATAAGGGCCGGTAATTCAACTACACTTAACTAAACGGCTCAATTCCCTGGCTCTATCACCGAACAATCCTCCTGACCAGACTACAAACGTAGAAGTAGAAAACGGGGCCATAGTGGCTTTTCTAGTTGTGATACTACATTTACAAACATGAAGGTGGCATTATTAACTATCAAGTCAGATATACTATGGTCCTGTATTTCGCAGTCATACGGCATACCCTACAATAAAGGATGTAGGAAATTCCCATTAAAAACTCCCAGGGCTTGTAGGGGGATCTGAGTAGACACAGTTTTGAACAAGAAACCAACCGTTTCCGTGCTAAAGGTACAACCTTTACAAATCCCCCGCTTCTGCTGGGTGAAGGAGCGATAGTAATATAGTTAACTGCGTTTCTAACTAACCAGCGTTCACTAATTTGGCTAAAATATCCACTGTCAAGGTAAAAGTGGAGAAACTTGTTCATTGTGCCACATCAACAATTCTTTCCTTTGTAAACAATCCAGCATTCACTAATTTTGTAACAATATTCAAATGTCAAAAAATAAAAAATGAAGAACCCTATTCATTTTGTCGCATCAACCAATTTTGTTTACATACTATTAATTGTTTTTTTTTCTTTCCTCTTCAAAGGATGGCTAGAATCCTAGTCCACTACAACAGCGCTTCCATGTGACGGTACCGGTGGAATACTCGCTCGATCACACCTGGTGTCTGCTGAATCTCTTCTTCGCACAGCAGATGCGGGAGATTTAACACGTTGTTGTACAGTACGTGTAGCACGGAACCTGTACATTTCCGGACATGGTTAATGGGTTCCCACTACAAGTTCTAGGAGTTAACAGCATGTAGTTAACCGAAATTTCTTATTTGTTTAGTAACACCACCTGGTATCTTCGCTGGCTCTGGTTGAAGATCTGAAGTGAGGTCTATTCAGAGCCTCAAAGCAACAGACGCCACCCGAAACGCTGATTTACCAACACTGACTCTGGAAGCCTAGACGATATATACAGCAGTCGTGGACGGTTAAGATCTAAATGTCAAATATATAAATACTGTACTTACGTGTTCAGAATGAAGTCTATTTTAAATGATGCAAAAGGAATCAGCAGCGTACAAACCTGAAAAGGAGGAAAAACCAACGTTGATTTACAAAAGTCATTTTCAAATAAAATACATACAGTGAAATATAACAGAAAGAAGCTCACATTTTAAACTGTTTCATGATGAAAATACCAGACATAATATAACAGGGAGAGAATAAAGAAAAGAAAACCCAGCTCTGTGCAGGCCAAGAAGGCCTTTGGAGTAGTGAAAGATAAAGGTTACCTATACGCCCGGCCGCCTCTGCCCACTGGTACTCATTTTTAAGTGCAGGCTGAGTGAACCTCTGGGCCATGTACCTCTCTAGAAGAGCAAATCTCATTTCTATACAGGTAAAGAGTAAAAATAGGAAATAATTTTTACGATAACGAACATTAGTACAAACATCGCCGTAATGTGTAATGTTGCACAGCATTCACACCATTACTTCACGGAGAAACAGTAGATTTACATGGTAATTTATCTGGTAAGATCAGGTTAGCAACTGATGAGTGCTCGCTACTGTTAAGGTAACTGCGGAGTTGTTTTCTAGCAATTAACGTTAAAACTACGTTTTGTTTAGCATTTATCATCCAAGTTCGGCTTCACACCAGACTATGATACCCTCATACTGCCCTTACTGTCAATGTATAAGCGCTGATTTGTCATTTTAAAAACATCACTGGGTAATATTTTTTCTTTTTTTAAAAATTTGTTTTTTACGTCACACCGACAGAGATGGGTCTTATGGTGACGATGGGATGGGAAAGGCCTAGGAGTGTGACTGAAGCGGCCGTGGCCTTAATTAAGGTACAGCTCCAGCATTTGCCTGGTGTGAAAATGGGAAACCACGAAAACTATCTTCAGGGCTGCCGAGAGTGGGGTTCGTACACACTATCTCCCGGATGCAAGCTCACAGCTGAGCGCCTCTAACCGCACGGCCAGTTCGCCTGGTCACTGAGGAAGAAGACTGACCTGAGAAGGAAGGAGGATTCATCAGACTTGCTATAAGAAAGGATGCGGCCGTGGCCCACGATAATGTCACCGTCCAAGTATTATTTCAGAAACGGAAGTAGGAAACGGTCCAATAATTAATGTTAATGCTTTTGCTGGCGGGATGTAGTGTTTACAGTGCACTATGTGTTTTGGTATGGGCTAGTATAAATTTGTTACTTTCACTGACCTGTCTCAGTCTCATCCTTGGCTTTCACAATATGAAGGTGACCGAGGTATGAGCGATGCTGGTAATACCATTCCTTATGCAGCCAGTCCCTGTTATGAATGGTGTGAAAATATCGCTCATGGGGTCCGTTGATGGATGCATTTTAGTGGGCTGGGCAGACACATGTAATACCAACTTCTGGCCCGGTAACGAAAGCAACGGTAAAATACTTCACTCCTCATTTCCCTAGAATGCCTCTTCAGTGACACCTAGGCTATCTATAACAGCTGTTGACGGAGCTGTGGAGGATCAAACCAGCCTTCGGGCTGAATACGCAACATACACAGTTATTGTCAATAGGATTCCAGTACCGTAGCACGAGTCCAGGCATCCACAGGTAGCTCTTCAAAGAACAGAATGAAATTCATCTTGGTAAGAATAGTGCGAAGTGAAGCTCCAAGTTCTGATGACTTCACCATTCCACCCGACTCAGACTTACTTGGTCTTTATATCTTAATTTCAAAGATATTCTAGTCTTCATTTCCAGAAGCCAATGGCATCAACAATTCTTTGTAATGTCCTGTCTACAAGTATTTCCTTCTGTTCAAGCAAGTTGCCCTTAGCTCTGGACGTTAATAGGACAGTTGGAACCGGGAAGTAATTGCTTTCGACTTTACTATACTAATAGCCCGTAGCATGAGCATATACAGGTCTCTAAGAGTCTTGGCCTTTCAAGGAGACTGCTGCCCAGCCAAATGGCCTGCAGATATTACAGTGTCACATGGTCAACGGAACTACTTCCTCGGCCGTATCGCTTGGCCGTCTTGACCGGGTCCACGATATCTCGTATCGCGCGACTCCTCTGCTGCTCTCGGGAAGCTGCTTCCCGGCCCTCAGAGTAAGAATAACAGGCGCACTAGACAGAATTACCAGAAATTGGAGTTTGATGAGGGGTGCATTGATGGACTCCATGTGGTCGGGTGGTCGTATCGCACAACTGTCAGTTATGTTGGGCATTCAGATGTCACAGTAGCACAATGTTGTTATCACTGAGTACATGAAGGGCATCCACACAAGTCGTGAAGGTTCCAGTCGAACAAGACAGACCACACCAAGTTAGGATGGCCGTATTGGTATCAAGTATTACGCAACCCCATAGCATCTGCGTCTGATATCTGGACACATACTCGACTGCCTACAACACCCCGTGCCATCCTGCATTATGCTTCGAGGAGTGGCATAAGACGGGTAATGGGTCACCATCTCATGTGTGGGCTGCCGTAAACACCAGAGTAGTTTAGAGTGAAACCATAACCGGTAGGCATGGACTTATGACAAGTAGTGTTGCATCATGTTCAACGATGAATCTGTGTTCTTTATTACCACGGATGTGATTATGGCGGCAACAAGGGAAGAGGACATATCCTGCCAATGTTGTGGAGGGACAAACTAGGATTCATGATGGGAGGAGCCAAAGGGTATGGCATCAGGCCACCTCTGACAACGTTTCAGGGGGACGGCGCAACCGTACATCAGTGACATCCTCCGTACTCACGTGTTGCCTCTCATGGAATAGCACCTTGGTACATTCATTCGAGACGACAACGCTCATCCACGCGAAGTGCACGGTACATGTGTCTATGGACTGCCTGAGTCCTGTTCAGATATAGCCCGGACTCTTGAAGCATTGACTACCGACTCGCTTTGTATTACGTAAGGGACATAAAGAGCCTGTTTGCAACAAGCCACTGCTCCACACCACCAACACTGTCTTCACGTTTATTTTTCTTCAATTGTCGACATCTTCATTAAGTAACTAAGAAGAGAATGTCACAAGTCAATGTTGTCTTGCTACAAGGTTGTCTTTAAGAACGTCGTTCTGCTCTTCACTTGTAGAATTTTCCCAAGGTCTCCACATTTTGGTTCCAAACAAGACACGTAAAACCCACTCAATTACATGTCAAAATAGCATCTTTGACTGTAGCCACGTGCGGAAGCAACGTGACATGCAAAAGATGTCTGATTGGTCGAATATCAATTCGCGAACGCTCGAGATTGTTCTTTTCGCTACAGCGTCGCTTATGTCGGCTTGCCATTCATGTTAGAAGTTAATAATAATGTTACTGGCTTTACGTCCCACTAACTACTTTTACGGTTTTCGGAGACTCCGAGGTGCCGGAATTTATTCCCTGCAGGAGTTCTTTTAAGTGTCAGTAAATCTACCGACACGAGGCTGTCGTATTTGAGCACCTTCAAATACCAGCGGCCTGAACCAGGATCGAACCTGCCAAGTTGGGGTCAGAAGGCCAGCGCCGCAACCGTCTGAGCCACTCAGCCGGGCTGTTAGAAGTTAACGCGGGCCGGCGACCTTAGATGTTAGGCCTCTTTAAACAACAAGCATCAAGAGGTTAACGCTATAAGCGACGAAACTAAAGCGACGCGACTATATTCCCATGGCCAGCAAGATCTCCGATAGAACATGTTGGCGATAACTTGGACGTCAACTCCGATCTAGTACCAATCTTCAGAATATTGAAAACCAGTAACAGCTGTAGGCTGACTAGCCTCTGCAGATACAACGGCAGTACGGCTACTTTCCGAATAGAATCGGCGTATAAATCCAGGCCCTAGCTGGTTCTACATCCTGTTGACATGAGGCTAGCAGTATGCCCACATTGCCAAATGTATTGCCCGTGTTACTGATTCTGTAATCGCTGCAATAGTCACATGAATTTTCAGCACACAGTTTCATTTCATTTTCACCACTCATTCTAAGAGCTTAACTTCTTTTTGTTAGTAAGGTTAACTTCCTAGTGCGTTTTGTACAGACAAGCAGTAGATGTTCCACATCTAGTGGTGACAACTGTTATTCAGCGCAAGCAGTAACGAAGCCAGCATCCAGGCTCGCAAGGGTAGATAAGGCTGCCCCTATGACGAGACATAGACAAGGAAGTCACCCGCATGCTGTTCTAACATCATATCAGAAATTCACGGCGAAAGGTTATTTTACACATGAATCTACGGTCGTCTTCACAAGTGCTGTCAGAACTGTGTGAATAACAATACCAGATCATCATTATCATCATCATTTCCCTTTGTCCAATTTGATCTTCGATTAGGTTGGGGATCATTGGTCACCATCTCTGCCTGTCTCTCCAACATTCTTCATCAAAGACATCTTGAAAGTTTGTCACTCTCTTCCTGAGGAGGAGACTTGTTCATGTTTTTCTCTCCATAGTTTCTTTGCTGTTTGCTGTTCGGAAATTAACAATGCCAGATAAGGGCATAATATTAGTTTATGGTGTAAGACAGCTTTGCCGATAAAGAACAGTCTACAGCCATCCATCACGGATCTTTATTAATCACATTATAGGATAAACATTATAGCAAAAAAACACACTTCAAATCATATAAATAATAACAGTTATAGTAATTGTAAGTGAAAAGCGAACTGAAGCCGCTCGTGTCTCTCAGGTCATCGATCCTAGATAGGCCGGAATATTTCGATTTTTGAAGGATAGGAAAAGAGTTTCCGGTTCCACTGAAATAGACAGTTGTATCCGACAGGTAGTCCACGAGATTGTGTCACCTCAATGGACAGTAACCGAAGTCAAGCGAGTTTGCCGTGCGGTCCAGGTTTTACGATTATTTATTTACTTTTGTTTCCGAATTTGGCCAACTATGGACCGCAGGCTTCTTGGCCTTTCTTCTCTCCTCTTCACAAAACCTCCTCATTCTTTCGCTATTCATCTTCCTCTCCTCTTCGGGAATGATCTGGTAGGACCTCCGTTTTAGTGGTTTCTATGCAAATGATTTTTGACTGTCAACTCTTTTTCTGAACTCTCTTCTATTGTGGGTCATCTGCAGTGTAATTCCAACTTTTTCCGCATCCCTCTTGATCTCTTCTACGCACTTGGAGGTGGCCTTTAGCCCCATGATGTATTTGTCATCCATTCTTACTATGTGTCCATATAATTTCAACCTTCGTTTCCGTGCACTTGTAGAGCTACTCATTTCTCCTCTTCTTTCAAGCCCCCATCAGTAGTCTTCTGCGGTCCCAGAATTTTCCTCAGAATCTTCCTTTCATTTTTGAACTCTTCTCATTTTCCTTGGTCTTATTGGAATTCCACCTCTTCCAAGTCAACGGGAGGCAGATAAGCGAATGTTGGGATGGTGGATATAACTACTTTCTTTCTAATTCATTACATATACGCACAGTTCCAGAACATACAAGACAAACTTCATTGGCACTAATTATGCGGGCTGTTGGCCGCCATGTCGCAAAAAGACTCGCGGTATATACAGACTATTAAGGGCCTTTTTTGCTATGGCTTTACGACGCACCGACACAGATAGGTCTTATGGCGACGATGGGATAGGAATGGCCTAGGAGTGGGAAGGGAGTGGCCGTGGCCTAAATTAAGGTACAACAGCCCCAGAGTTTGCCTGATGTGAAAATGGGAAACCATGGAAAACCATTTTCAGGTCTGCCGACAGTGGGATTCGAACCTACTATCTCCCGGATGCAAGCTCACAGCCGCGCGCCCCTAACCGCACGACCAACTCGCCCGGTATTAAGGGCCTTGGCCTGACAGAAGGCCGGCTGCCCAGCCAGGGTGTGTGACCATCTTCATTCTGACAGCATCTAGATTCTTCTTGGTCGAGAACATATTTTTGTAACTACGGCATTTCGCTGTTCTCTAAAGTTAGCCTACTTCAACAGCGGCCGGTACCATGTAATGCACCAGAAGAAAATAATCTGTGGTGCCGCTTCCTTCTAATATATTGTGATCCACTAATAGGCTCACTCAGACCCGGACACATTTATTTTGCTATATGTGGGAATTTTAAGGAACGTGCATAACCCAGGGCCATAACGTGAGATTCATGTTTCGCCAAAAGGCAATAACGTGACTAGGAATTGAAATACTTGCCAAATAAGACCACAATGAAAGGCACGACTAGACAGTGTATATAACATATGTATGAAAAGTTAAGACAGCGTTATGAAAGTAATATGTTATTGCTGTTTTTATCAGCAATGTTCTCCCCAAAACTATGTGATTTCTTCATTGCCAGTTATTTAACGTTTCACCTTGAAAAACTGCTACGTGTTAATATTTCAGCTTAGAATTCTGACCAGAAAGGTTCTGTCATCTAAGGTCCAGTATTGCATGATCAACAGATTTTCGTTCCGAGTGATACATGCGCTGCGGGTCAGTATGTTTCTCCTCAACATTGTCACATTACGATATTTCGAGGTGAAACGACTATATATAAGTTTCCCGCGGCACTGGGATAGGAAAGGGCTAGGGCTGGGGAGGAAGTAGTCATGGCCTCAATCAAGATATAGCCCAGCATTTGCCTGCTGTGAACATGTGAAGTAATGGAAAACCATTGCCAGGGCTATAGACAGTGTGGTTCAAACCCATCATCTCTCGAATGCAAGTTTACAGCGAAAGAATCCTAGAAGTCCTAACCAACTGGTCTCTTTTTCTGGCCAGGTTTCCGTAAATTGATTTCATCCGAAGGACTTTATTCAGTATACCTTCTCATCTAGCATTCTTTAGTAATTCTGTACCTCAAAGACATCCTTCATCACCAGTTATCTTATATTATTCTCTCCCGAATGCCACATTACATACAGGGCTCGAATATTTTTTATGCATCATATTTTTCGCTTCACGGTGAATTTTAAGCTTAAAGCATATTAAATATTTTCTCCTCCATTGACTCCAAATATAAAAAATGGATTGCATACTTAGGGTAGTTTTCAATCATAGGCCACATTTCCACTATTTTTGGAATTTAAACTTTAAATCGAATGCACATACGTGAATACTTTTATTGTTTTACTAAGTCTTCTGTACACAATATTTAAACAAGTCATGTCACTCATTACAAGTGTTGTTACAACATATTGAGCCTATTCAAGAAAAATCTTGTAAATTGCATATGCTATAATGTCGATTAACTAGAAACTTTAGCCACACTTGTGTGCATCTATAAGTGTAGTTTACTTGTTAACAGATGACTAGATCGCGGATTTTTAGGTCCTAGAAATAAGCTCCTTCAATGCCTCATTTCTGCTTTATAAAACAAATAGGCTCTGATTGTATAGGATAAGGAAATACTACCGAGATAAATATTAGTACAATATTTATAAATGAGCAGATTTATTCACAATGGTAAATAAACCAGCATTAGATCTATACACAGAAATGCAGACTACAGGACATAGTATTCGAGTGTCCAAACTGTGTTTATATAAAAATTACATTTTTCAAAGGCACTATCAGTTAAAATGATAAGTACACACTCAAACGTATTTAGAACAGCACCAAAACTGATGCAACCAATTGTTGCAAATGTTCACACCATAGTTGGCTTCGGAGTAAATTACTAAAACCTTAACTAAGAATTCTAGACCAGCGGTGCTACGAATACTCACAAGCAAATTGCCAACGGTTACACAGGCTGTTAAACGTAAAGGGTCATTTTCTCGTTAAGTAAGGGACAATGACACACATTTTCTGACATGTATCTGTTTATTTTTGAGGCTATCAAGCTCTTAAAATTTGAACGATATCCGTGACTCCATAGCTGTTACCTCCCCTTGTGAGACAAGATATACATTCCACCGTACAATGTCCACAGTGTTGCCAATTAGGCTAAACCCGTTACAGCTCAACCCGCTCGATGTCTTGCCATTATTGACTTTTGCTGGCATTTCGAGCATTGAAGAACACTACAACCATTGTTTAAAGGCTGTGAAATTTGTATTTTAATGTACAAAATAGGCACTTTTAAGCTTTTGAACTTAATATAGAAAGATATACACAGTATCGTTAAAATAACCACTTTTATGTTCTATAAAATTAGCAGTTTAGTTGACCATGAAATGTATTTAAACAAATTTCTTTTGAAAAATACTGAGGAAAAAATAGGTTCTTACCTAAAGCTCCACGGTCTAGTGATGACTTTGTATGTAGCTTTCTTCCTCTGGGTAGTAAACATTTTCAAATAAACTATGTAGACTGAAACGTGCACCAACTAGTCAAACATATTTTAGGATTTTCAAATATAGCATGCTTGTGTTCGAGGATGGGCCTATATCACCAGTTTAACCAGTCAGCAATGTTGAAAAGTTCTTGACAAGTTCGAAACGAATACCAAATCATTGACCAATTGGTCAATAACCCTTCAATTGTCATTTAAGTGCTCTTCACCAAGTTTACTGCACATTTCTACCTTGATTTGAGATGTATATTGAATAATTAACAAAGTTATTTAGGGCATATTTGTTTATTTCAATTCACAGACTGGTACATTCAAGGTTATATTCCCTCATTTTTTAATGTCCTAAACGTCCAAGACTAACTGTTAAGCATATTTCTCTACCTCGGAAAAGTTTTCCTTGCTTGGGCTACCTTGCATTTTATGGCCTCCTTGTTTCTGCCAGAACAATGGTAATATACCATTGTACTGTATTACGGGCACAATTGGTCGACATTTAAGTATGTTTAAATGCGAGAGACCCGTGTCAGCAGGATTACTGATATGTTAGATATTGTTCCTGCTTGGCGTATGGGCGAATGAGATGAGATGTGAGGATAAATAAAATGTCGGAAATAAACTTGTAGAAACTAGCGTTAGTAAGACAGTGCTGTAATCGTTGTCACCATAGTCATTAATTCATTTCAGAGGCTATGGACTTTCTTGATCATTAGCGAAAAGTACTTGTGCGTGTTTATTTTTTTTTTTTTATTTTTTTTTTTTTTTGTAATTTGCCTAGACATTTTTAATTGTGGCAGTAGTAGTTGGGAATAAGCCGGATATAACTAACTGAATTTGTAAGAATCACCTTTATAAATAGAAAACAATATTAAAGGTTAATCTTCGTGGATAAAGAAAATTATGCAAAGTTATGCTTTTAGTACTGAAAGTATTTTCACTAACAAAGCAATGACCGAGTATAAGAAACGCTGATAATTATTGATCAAGGATGCTTTTCCAATAGGCCTATAGCTTCGTTGTTGTTCTGCATAGCAACGTTTCACCCTTCGTTCCACAATTTTAACTAATAATAATAATAATAATAATAATAGTAGTTGAAATTACCTTTCAATTCGTATATACAGCACTTTAAGAGACGCCAGGTTGTCCGAATTTTGTCCCGCAGGAGTTCTTCAACGTTCCGAAAGCTAGTGACACGATGTCACATTCAAACATCCTCAAATGTCACCGACTTCTGCCTGGATCGAATTCGCTATCTTGACGATAGAAGGACAACTGATGCACAGCTACGAGTCCCCTTACGTACTAGTCCACTTATCAACACGAGGAGGCGGTAGAATTCAAGCCTTCATAGATATCGGACGTCATAAGCAGGAAGAAAGCCATGCAGTACATCTGTTTCTTACTTAGTCATGCACTGAAAATTCTTAATATGTTGTCTTGCTCTTGAAGTAAACAAATGTAAACCTGTTTCTATGACACTGCAACAACCTCGACATTATTCGCAGCTTTATATGACGGGAGTTCGCAGTATTCACCACTAATCTTAATGTATTGTTTCATTTCAGAATGTGAATTCCGTCTGATGATCTGTTACTGTAGTGCCTCGTTTTGGTGCGCATAATTGTAATTTAATTCGGACTATGGCCTGGAAGGAAACGCCTGTGGCTTTCAGAAAGGTACCCTATCAACGTTTTTCCGGAGATAGAAAGACGTGTAAAACTTATTTAACCTTTTATAGGTCATTGGTAGAACAATTTACCGCCCTAATAGCCTATTTTTAATCATATGAATACTGTTCTCATTAAAATGAACTTAACTGAAAGAAGGCGTAGGGCTACGTCATAGCGACATTCATTTTGACAACAGTAAGAACAATTCTCCGTTGATGAAAGATGACTGTCTATGTTAAAGTTGATCATATTCCATGGAAGTGTAGCATTTACTTTTATGTTTTATAGTTGGTTTTTGTAGAGGCTAATTTCAGAAATGAAACCTACAACCTGTTTTCCAGTCTTTGACCGGGTCAGATATGTAAAGAATGAATCATATTTAGGCTATTAGTACGATGAAGTCGCCACTCCCAATGTGATTTATTAATGACTGATAAATGCTATGAAATGATATTGGAGAGTGTTGCTGGAATGAATGATGACAGGGAAAACCGAAGTACCCGGAGAAAAACCTGCCCCGACTCCGCCTTGTCCAGCACAAATCTCACATGGAATGACCAGGGTTTGAACCACGGTATCCAGCGGTGAGAGGCCGACGCGCTGCCGTCTGAGCCACGGAGGCTCTTCTAATTTCAGAAATAAGGTGGGATTTTATTTTCGTTGTGTCGTTCTTAGGAGTAATTAAATTGCTGAAAATTGTGAGCTGTTCGCTGAACTGTTTTACTGTCCGGCTCCTTGGTCAGCACACTGGCCTTCAGTTCGGAGGGCACCGGATTCGATTCCTCGCCGAGTCGGGGATTTAAACCACGTAGACTTAATTTCCCTGGCTTGAGGACTGGGTATTGGTATTTATCTTAATACACGCCTCTTCAGTTACTTAAAACACAGCACAAGAAAAATACAAGAGTGAATCCGGCCGTTAAACTTAGCCAAATCCACCTCAAGTGAAAACCCAATAAATTGAAAAAGGGCTAATAATAATAATAATAATAATAATAATAATAATAATAATAATAATAATAATAATAATAATAATAATAATAGTAATATTTTTTAAATGCTATTTATTCGGGGCGTCGACCTAAGAAGATCTTTTGCCCCTACTTTGCACCATTTGTTGTGAACCTGCGTTTATTTGGAAATGTCGGAAGTGTAAAGTGTTGAATGTGAGGAAAGGAACATTAAGGACGACACAAACACCCAGTCCCCAGGCCAGGGATAGGCCTATTAATCATTTACAATTAAAATCCCCTGACCCGGCCGGAAATCGAACCCGGGGCCGCCGAATGACAGGCTGACGCGTTGCCCCCTACATCACGGGGCCGGAAATAAATAATAATAATAATAATAATAATAATAATAATAATAATAATAATAATAATAATAATAATAATAATAATAATAATTTTACTAGAGGTTATTTAAGGAGGACTATTTGTTCAACTGAGGCCATGGCGTATCCCTTTACTCTCTGTCATGTAAAAGAGGAAATATGAATATTTTGTAGTTAGCATTATGGAGAGTAGTAACCGAAAAATGTTTTTTTACAATTTTTAAATATATTTTTGTCCCATACAAGGTTAACGATAGTCGTTGGAGAGATTCTATCGCACCCATGCCTTAAGCCGATGGGCACTACTAGCTAGTGCTTTAACGTGCTAGTCACTTCACTTCTGTCACATACAATGTTACTGATTTTGGGTCCCACTAACTACTTTTATGGTTTTCGGAGACGCCGTGGTGCTTCTGTCACATACGTATCACAACTGTAATCTACGGAAGGGCCGAGCTGAGGAGCTCAGACGGTAGAGTGCTGCCCTTGTGAATTCAAGTTGCCGGGTTCGATCCCGGCTCAGTCCGGAAGTACTTGAACATGCTCGCCAGCCTCGTGTCGGTAGCTTCACTGGCACGTTAAACAACGTCTGCGGGACAAAATTCCGTCACCTCTGCGTCTCCAAAAACATGAAAAATAGTTAGTGGGAAGTAAAATAATACCATTATTAATTTACGGAAGGCCTATGTAGAAACTTATCACTCTGCCCTCCACAATCTTCGACAGACACTGCGTAATCAAATAGGCCAACACTGCTTTTCGTTACAACCAGGTTGTGTCTCCTGCTTGTTTACGTGCTTGAAGTAAGTTTCTTTCCGTGGTGGGAAACCTTAATTAATTTTGTACCGAGCTCGATAGCTCCAGTCGCTTAAGTGCGCCCAGTATCCAGTATTCGGGAGATAGTCGGTTCGAACCCCACTATCGGCAGCACTGAAAATTGTTTTCCCATTTTCATACCAGGCAAATGCTGGGATGTACTTTACTTAAGGCCACGGTCGCTTCCTTCCAACTCCTAGCCCTTTCCTGTCCTATCGTCGCCATAAGACCTATCTGTGTCGGTGCGACGTAAAGCACCTTGTAATAGTACATCCAGGGGCAAGCGGTAGTTATGCACTGGAACCAAGAGAGCGACCTCGATGATTGACAATATACCCTTTCATTTTCTTTCATCTAGGGAATGAAACAAGATGCTCAGCTATGGTAATATAATCCACTAGCCATATAAATGATGAAGAACTTGAACGAGCTCCTAAGAATAGTCTGAATTAAATCTCACCATTTTCTCTGCAACTATTCAAACTTCTTTCAATTTTCTCTCTAATTATTCAATAAGAAATCACTAAAAAATTGCACTGTCTGAATCTCCACACATGATTCCGGAAGTAGGTATGATTTTATCAGCCACTTCCCAGATGACGATTTTATAGTCATTTTTGCTATTTATGCCAGCACAGTTTATTTTATTTTTCAGCTTACTTTTCACTGATATGGAAGTCTGCCACTTCCCAGCGCTAATCGTACATTATTTTCAAGTCTTCCTCAGTGTCAATTTTAAACGTTAATTCATTTTTCTTCTTTCTAACTGGCTTATAGTCTACATATTCCACAAGTCCTAAGATATTATATATGCTAAAACTATTTTCCATGTGTTACTGTATACAGAGTGTATCAGAACTATACCGACAAAAAAAATCAGGGATGCTTTTCGTGTTATGTTAAGATCGATGGTGCAATCAGGATGGCGGAGAAAATTTTTATTTTCAATAAAATGAGGTTATTTTATTAAAAACGAAAAGGTAAACTTAATACATATACGGTTAAATGTCAAAGGTATTGACCGAATTAATTATTGATAGAAATGTTTTATTTTATTTTATGAAGAGCAACCGGGAGAACCATGTTTCAAATATTAGCAATCATTGGAGGAGTTTCGTCCTAGTGTCTTCAAAGACAGCACCTGTGAACATTTTGAGCTCTTATCCGAATTCCAAGGCTACAATACTAGAGGAGATTTCGAGAGTACCTGTGTCTGGATATTCCTAATGCATTAAAATAACATCAATCGTGAATGTAGCACATTACTCAAGCTTACTGTTCTACGCTGTTGATCTAAAAGTTTGCTACCTTTGACTCTTTACCAACTACTTGTCTTTAGTTAGAATAATGGCACTGAAACTTTACACAAAAGCTATTTTTAAAAGAATAATCGATCAGCTGCCAGCACAGCAGGTGGGTTGCCGGTTCACATCTCGTGCACGAAGGAATTTGCCTCGCTCCAGTAAAGCGAGGAAGAATGCGCCAGGTCCGCCTTCAGAAATAGCTCTCATAAATACAGAACTCGGATCATAACTAACAAGAGGAAGTTTATAATATATTTCATTACCATGGACTGTCATGAGCGGGGAAGACCTAAATACAGCATACCTTAACGTCAAAAAGTTGGATGAATAAGAGTCCTCAAATGAATTCCATGTCCGCAAGTTATCATAACGTTCTCTGAGAGATTAATAAACCGACTTATTGCTGAACCTTACAGTATTTTCACATTGTTTACAATAAGTTGTACATAAATTCCGCATAAACTAAACAGATATCAGCACAAGTAATCTTTAAAACGGCAAGTGAGCTATTTCGTGCGATACGGTATAAAAACACTGCAATGCGATAAAATACATGCCACCGGGCGAGTTGGCCGTGCGCGTAGAGGCGCGCGGCTGTGAGCTTGCATCCGGGAGATAGTAGGTTCGAATCCCACTATCGGCAGCCCTGAAGATGGTTTTCCGTGGTTTCCCATTTTCACACCAGGCAAATGCTGGGGCTGTACCTTAATTAAGGCCACGGCCGCTTCCTTCCAACTCCTAGGCCTTTCCTATCCCATCGTCGCCATAAGACCTATCTGTGTCGGTGCGACGTAAAGCCCCTAGCAAAAAAAAAAATACATGCCAGAGTTCAAAACACCAATATACAATCAAATACGAAAGAGACCCGGAAAGCCTGGAGTTTTACGTGGCTATTAATCTTCAGTCACAAATCATATGTCTTAGAATTTTACAAGGAATTCGAGACAGCATGTCCTTAATTTCGAAAATCTCACTTGCAATGACCAGGATTCAAACCACGGTAACACCGATGAAAAAGCAAGCGACTAAGTCACTCGGTTGTTTATAACGTATGTACAACACGCTTCAAGCCGATACTTCTGTGGTATTTGGTGAATGAAAACTGCTATCATGGAATTACAAGTAGACAAAGGAACCTACACGTAGTCATTCTTTTGTGAATCTACCAGAGGTTACGTACGAGCAAATATTGTTTCTTCTAACGACAAACTGAGTTGGCTGGTCAGCGATAGTCTTCATTTAATTATGTAACTGAAGTGCAGTCGTATTCTCCCAATAGTACGGTTCACTAACTTAGGAAGGTAACGTTTCTGAAGACGAATACATCACGTGTTACTAAATATACTTCGGTCTTGATCATTAAGAATCATCTGTGGTCTTCCCGACTGCAAGGAAACAGTATAACAGTCCATCAGAAACGGTATTTTTCTGTAGATGTTCTAATCACTCCTTTAGAAGTACAGAGATTAATTTCTGTAATGAAATCCATCACTATGAACAACTGAGTATGATACCGAAAACGTAAAAATCACCTTACACCCAAGAAAACAACGAGGAGTCGTATTTGAAATGTTACTTTTCTGTCTTGTAAATGTGCTAAAGATTGTTTGAAATGTTTCATTTTTCTTGCCTTTTCTTTCCTTTTTCACAACTTGCTTTTATGTCGCACCGATACAGATAATTCTTATAGCAACGATTTGATAGGAAAGGGCTAGGAGTGGGAAGGAATTGACCGTGGTCTTAATTAAGGTACAGACCCACCATTTGCCGGGTGTGAAAATAGGAAACCACGGAAAACCATCTTCAGGACTGCCGACAGTGGGGTTCGATAGCTATGTGACCCAAACAGCGCAACCACTTGCTCGCTGCCTTATTTTGTGTCAATCTTTCAATGCACTGTTGTAGGTATGCCTGTTTAAAAAAGATATATTACAGCATTCCAACGACATTCATTATAATTTCCTCACGGAAGTAAATGAAACAATCACCAGAAGATAAAACCGACCGTTCAGTTCTAAATATGAATAGCACATTCCTCACTTCACGGGGAACATTTATAATGTTTTATAAATGGAACAGTCGCAAGATGGTGGCGATGCAGTATTTCATTATTCTTCTCCACAGTCACGTGGAAATAAGAGTGCGAACGGCGTTCACATGCTACTCACAATTCTACCCTTGCATCCTTCAATCTCTTCGCTTCAAGTACATTCAAAACTGAGTGAGGTAATCCTGGATGTTTTAAGAAGTGACCTATTAACTTCTCTCTTTTCCTGATAAAATGATATCAAAATTCTGTATTCGTATCTACTCGACTCACAATTTTTTCCTGTCCCATCGTCGCCATAACATCTATCTGTGTGGCTGCAACGTAAAGCAACTTGTCAGTCAGTCAATTTCTTAAATTAGTACAAATTCTTCCCTTATATTAAAAACAATCCCATGTGTCCTTCTTGTACCATATCCAGATTAATGCATAATTCCACAAGATGGAAAACACCAACTGTCTATATTCAGTGTTTCTATAATTTTTGAAGATAAGTGTACAGCTAAAGCATGTCTTCATTTGTAGAATGTAAATTAAGCTGCGCCAAGTACTCAAAATTTATTCCAACATGCCCACTGTGAATACATACATTTTATGCCTACTAAGAATCTTCATATCATTAGGAGATTAAATTATTTTCATTGTGTTACACAGGAAACACTGTTTCATCGTTGATTATTTGTGTCTGTATCCCGCGTTGCTGTTTTTATGTTTTCATCAGTGTAGCGTGATATTTTGCTTTATTTTAGACTGTGATTTTATGGCCAGTCCAGTCATATTTAATATTAATGATAATTTGAAATTATGACCAGTCAAGTCAAATTTAATATTCATGATAATTTGAAGACCTTCAATGAGGTCTATGTATGAGGAAGATATATTTTTTGACCATGTCTCTTCAGTTTTAAATCGTAAATTCAATCAATTTAACTTAATTTTGCTAGCCTTTGGGCTGAATACCCAACATACATGTTTTTCAAGGTTAATTATCGCTGGAATAATCTTTGTATTTTATTACTGTAATTTTGAAGGTCTACGCGTGAGGAAAATGTATTTTTTGATCGTGTCTCTTCAGTTTTAAATCGTAAATTCAATCAATTTAACTTCATTTTACAATGTTTTTGAAAGTTATCACTCGAATAATCTTTGTCTTTTATTAATTTTGAAGGTATTACTTCATCGACAAGTTCTACCTCAACAACTCTCATGTAAATTTTTAAAAAACTATTGTTAATGATCAATATTCGAACCTAATGTAAAACGATATGTCTCATTAGTTATAGTCATTAGGGATTCTGTCTGCGAATCACCCCATTTTTGTTTGAAATACAATGGCCGTATGTCCTGGAAAGCATGACACTCATAGTACATGGACACAGCACGAGATGACGGTGTATTAGATAGGTAACCCACACAGAGCAATCGGACTGCAGTAAAGAGTCAGGTTCCGTGTAGAATGGACGTGACGAGGCAGGAACAGCGAGCGTACATCAAACTGACCGTTCGCCGGGGTCGCAATGCCAAAGAATGTCACAGAGAGCTTGTGGAAGCTGTGGGGAATAATGACCCTCCGCATCGAAACGCTGTGAGACGGAAATACTGGAGTATTAGAATAGCCGCCATGCTCACCGGACATGTCCCCGTGCAATTTTGAACTTATCCCCAAAATGAAAGGACCATTGCGTGGGAGACGGCTTGGGACACGAGAGGACATTGTCAACGCTATGAAACATGAGAATGAAAAATTCACGCATAGTGGGGCGACTGGTGTCCTACGTCTTCCTGCATCGTTGGCAGCGTGTTGCGGACAATCTAGGGGACTACTTTAGGAGCTGACCGTAAAAGTTACGGTTTTTTCTGAGAATAAACATTATGTAGTACAAGGATTCTTCGCATTTTATCATACACCTGGAAAACCTACTTGACTTTGTTTATACATTCCACAGCACCTTACGCTGCCCACTCCCATCGCTATATTTCCATCTGTCCGGTAGATCCGACATTCGTGCGAAAAAAATTGTAGCTGCCATGACTTATGCCCCAACCCAGGTATTATTCTATAATTTTTTTCTATTTTGCTTCCTTATGTACTTATATTACGGGTAACGTTAAGTATCATCCTCCACCATTGTTTAAATATTTAGGATATTCCAAATTTTGTAAATTAAAACCTATTGTTTTTGCCCAGATTATAAAATAAATTATGGTGCATTTGTCGTCAGTTTTTTTATCAGCCCCCATGATTTTTATTATTTTACCCCTTCATCCACATTGTGTTGTTAAGGACCGATCACTCCCTACTGCTCCGACAATAATATCAATCATTAAGACGGCGCTGATTGTGCAAGCTACGATTTACAATTCCTTGGATAGGAATGGCAATATTTACATTTCTTAAAAAGTAAAATTTCAGTTATTCATTCAGCAAAAAGCAATATATTTACATAAATCAACATGTTTACTGCTTGATTTTGCAGTGTTGTGTTGTTTGCATTTCCCTGTTCACTGACTTTGAAAATAGTATTTAAAACTTAACAGGCGTCCGATGATAATAGCTAGAATCTAAATGGCGATGGAGTTTCAGATCGAGTGAGGACATAGATATTTTCTATTCAAGATAAAGTAAAACAAGAATGTAAGTACACCTACCAAACAGATGTACAGTATGCCTTCAAATAAATAATCTAACTGATGTTATTCCCGGTAAGCATGATTGGATGGTTGGTGAGTTTATCAGATAATTTAAACACTAGCCACAGCTTATTCACCTTAACTCCGTATTATATTTGAACTGTTTCTAAAGCACCTCTTAAGATGTGATAGTGAACATTGTAATGCATTACGTACATTACAAAAATATTTGAGGTTGTAGGCTAACTCTTTATTGTATCCGGTCAAAATACATAAACTGCAATAAACATACAAGGTGTACAACTTTGCTTCCGCCGTTTGCCGATGGATGGCGACAACGGTACGTAGCAGTCGAACGAAACAGATCGCAGACGTCGGGCAGTTAGCTTGGACCTCGGTAAACAAAACCCCATTCAAACTTAGTCGATGTGTGTCTGCATCATAGATTTGTTCTCGATTGAGCATGGCAGTGTACGAGCCAAATTCTCGGCATTTGCGGGAGGTGTTACTGATTTTTTTTTTTCAATATGAAGAAAACAGCGGCTGAGTCTCATCGAATGCTCTCACGTACGTATGGTGAGGACGCTATTAGTGGAAGAACGTGTCGTGAGTGGTTTCAACGCTTCAAGAACGGTGATATTAACGTCGAAGACCGGCATAGTGGTGGAACAGAGGAAGTTTTCGAAGATGCAGAATTGGAGACATTGCTGGGTAAAGACTCGCGTCAAACTCAAGAAGAATTATCACGATCAGTGGGAGTGACACAGCAAGCCATTTCAAAACGTCTCAAGACCATGGGCATGATTCAGAAAGAAGGAACTTGGGTCCCGTATGAGTTGAAATCAAGAGACGTTGAACGGGGACGAAAAATGGGCTCATTACGATAACCCTAAACGCAAAAAATCATGGGGATATCCCGGCCACGCTTCAACGTCGACGGCAAAACCGAATATCCACGGCTCCAAGATCATGCTCTGCATTTGGTGGGACCAGCTAGGCGTCGTGTACTATGAGGTGTTAAAACCCGGTGAAACAATCACAGGTGATCGTTATCGAACGCAATTAATGCGTTTGAGCAGAGCATTGAAAGACAAACGGCCGCAATACAGCGAGAGGCACGATAAAGTGATTTTGCAACACGACAACGCTCTACCCCACGTTGCAAAAGAGGTCAAAACATACCTGGGAATGTTAAAATGGGACGTCCTACCCCACCCGCTGTATTCTCCAGACATTGCTCACTCTGATTATCACCTGTTTCGATCAATGGCGCATGGCCTGGCTGGCCGACACTTCCGATCTAATGAAGAAGTGACAAATTGGATCGATTCGTGGATCGCTTCAAAAGATGAACAATTTTTTCGACACGGGATTCGAACACTGCCCGAAAGATGGGAGAAAGTCGTGGCCAGCGATGGACACTACTTTGAATGATACATGTGTAAGTAATCTGTTTCATTAAAGCCTCCAATATCGGGGACAAAACGGCGGAAGCAATGTTGTACACCTTGTAAATAACTTATTCTTACAATGTAAATTGAAAATGACGTGGATTTTTGCCCTGTTTCTTTCGTTATTTTCTGCCTCCATTTGAAACTCGTGTATCGCCGCAGTGATCGAGAGTGACTGGGAGAACTTCGCCCAAACTTCACGGCTTGTGACGTAACCACAATGTCATTGCGGCTGAATAGCATACGCTCATCGCCTGCCTGCCCGGCTCCATGGTTAAATGGTTAACGTGCTGGTCTTTGGTCGCAGGGGTCCCGGGTTCGATTCCCAGCAGGGTCGAGAATTTTAACCACCATTGGTTAATTTCCCTGGTACGGCGGCTGGGTGTATGTGTTGTCTTCATCATCATTTCATCCTCATCAAGACGCGCAGGTCGCCTACGGGAGTCAAATCAAAAAAAGACCTGCACTTGGCGAGTCGAACTCGTCCTGGGATCTCCCGGCACTAAAAGCCATACGCCATTTCAACAAATTATGCAGGGTTATTCAACTAAGATGGCCACCTCAAATAAGTCGTGAACAATTTAAGATACTGACATTCTGTTTTCACTTTCGTTAATGGTATTAAGCAGCTCATAGTTCAACATGCAGTACTTTATTGGCACACACGTTTCCATATGAGAACTGCAGATGATATGCTATCAAGCTTACGCTCGTAGTTACTGGGACGTCGCACAGATCGCAGCACAGGAGAATCGGTCTCGAGAGCATTGGCCATCAACCCTGTCGAAAGAACTGGAGCAAACTCGTGCATTTTAGATTACACGTTCCACCCATGCGTAATGGCGGTTGCATATGCAGCAAGGCACATCCTTCCCCGTCTCAGGTTCGAATAATGCACGCCTCTATACCTCTAATAACTAAAGTTGATGTCTGACACCTAGGGTTGGAGTGAGGAGCATTGCACGTGCCATTTCACGATGTTGCCACATTCCAGCATTCCTTTCTCTTACCCCTCGCTTCCGGCTCCCTTGTTCCCCCGTTCATTCTCACCGCTGTGATCTGTTATAGACTACTTGGCCAGGCGGTGTCGTCCCAGCAAGATGAGCTGGCCGGAAGATTTATCTCCACGGCAACCGCAGTCGCCCCACCCATGGCAACCATACCCCCACTGCCTCTATCCCGCCACAGGTCGCAGTATACGGACGTCCCTCTAAGAAATGTCAGGCACCAACACTCGTTATTAGAGGTATAGTATCCAGGTAGGTGTACATCCTATCTAGTTATTCACTAATTATACAGGGTTATTCAGCTAAGATGTCCATCTCAAGTAAGTCGTGGACAGTTTAAGATACTGGCATCCTGTTTTCACTTTCGTTAATTTTTTAAAGCGTTCATAGTTGAAGATGGAGTACTTTTCCAGGCTTTTAACGCAATTTATTGGCTCACACGTTTCCATATGAGAACGTTATTTCACGCAATAACTGATTATGGTATACTATCAAGTTCACACTCGTAGTTACTGGGACGTCGCACAGATCGCAGCACAGGAGAATCGGTCTCGAGATTCTCGAGATCTGTGACGTCAGTCTCGAGAGTCTCGAGCGAGCGTTGCCCATCACTAGTAATTACATCCCTGCACATAGGGTTGGCGTCAGGAATGGTATCCGGCCGTAAAACAGGCCGAAATCCACCAGTGTGACGCAGTTCGCACCCGCGACCCCACAGGTGAGAGAAAAGCGGTAGAAGAAAAAATGAAGATGATTTACGGCGGCCCTAGTCAACGATCCGGTAGAGGATTGCAACGTTCATCCTTCCAAATGACTTCGTAGTGAAATGAATTCAGATATTATGAATAACTGTTGTAGTCAACACTTTTCTCTTCTCCAAATATCCGATTATATTTATAATTCAATTAACAGCTGATCTGACTGAAAGATTCAGTTAACATAACATTTAGTCCGCGTTACTACTTCTCAGTGTTGAAGAAGACACCAACTACAGCTTCTTGGATGGAAAAACCATGCTTACAATTTTGCGTGACTCTTGATATCGTCGTCATAGCCATGGTACCTCTTGACTGACATGAAAAACAAGCCATGTATGTGACTATCCATATCATCCATTGCATTGGACGTAATTCAAAGCGTGACTGCCTTGGTGAGAAGCCAGTGACAATGTTGTTCAACTCTACGCCATGTAAAGGGGCTTGGGACATTATGGTCAAGCACACAAGTACTTACTGCATGTGTATTCTAAATAATAACCTAAGCGGCAATGGTTTCAACTACACTGACTGACAGAGCAAATGCAACACCAAGAAGGAGTGGTCAGAACTTTATGCCAATTGCAGGGTAGACTGACGTCACTGAGGTATGCTCATGATGTGAAATGCGCCGCTGTGCTGCGCACGTAGCGAACGATAAATGGGACACGGCGTTGGCGAATGGCCCACTTCGTACCGTGATTTCTCAGCCGACAATCATTGTAGAACGTGTTGTCGTGTGCCACAGGACACGTGTATAGCTAAGAATGCCAGGCCGCCATCAACGGAGGCATTTCCAGCAGACAGACGACTTTACGAGGGGTATGGTGATCGGGCTGAGAAGGGCAGGTTGGTCGCTTCGTCAAATCGCAGCCGATACCCATAGGGATGTGTCCACGGTGCAGCGCCTGTGGCGAAGATGGTTGGCGCAGGGACATGTGGCACGTGCGAGGGGTCCAGGCGCAGCCCGAGTGACGTCAGCACGCGAGGATCGGCGCATCCGCCGCCAAGCGGTGGCAGCCCCGCACGCCACGTCAACCGCCATTCTTCAGCATGTGCAAGACACCCTGGCTGTTCCAATATCGACCAGAACAATTTCCCGTCGATTGGTTGAAGGAGGCCTGCATTCCCGGCGGCCGCTCAGAAGGCTACCATTGACTCCACAGCATAGACGTGCACGCCTGGCATGGTGCCGGGCTAGAGCGACTTGGATGAGGGAATGGCGGAACGTCGTGTTCTCCGATGAGTCACGCTTCTGTTCTGTCAGTGATAGTCACCGCAGACGAGTGTGGCGTCGGCGTGGAGAAAGGTCAAATCTGGCAATAACTGTGGAGCGCCCTACCGCTAGAAAACGCGGCATCATGGTTTGGGGCGCTATTGCGTATGATTCCACGTCACCTCTAGTGCGTATTCAAGGCACGTTAAATGCCCACCGCTACGTGCAGCATGTGCTGCGGCCGGTGGCACTCCCGTACCTTCAGGGGCTGCCCAATGCTCTGTTTCAGCAGGATAATGCCCGCCCACACACTGCTCGCATCTCCCAACAGGCTCTACGAGGTGTACAGATGCTTCCGTGGCCAGCGTACTCTCCGGATCTCTCACCAATCGAACACGTGTGGGATCTCATTGGACGCCGTTTGCAAACTCTGCCCCAGCCTCGTACGGACGACCAACTGTGGCAAATGGTTGACAGAGAATGGAGAACCATCCCTCAGGACACCATCCGCACTCTTATTGACTCTGTACCTCGACGTGTTTCTGCGTGCATCGCCACTCGCGGTGGTCCTACATCCTACTGAGTCGATACCGTGCGCATTGTGTAACCTGCATATCGGTTTGAAATAAACATCAATTATTCGTCCGTGCCGTCTCTTTTTTCCCCAACTTTCATCCCTTTCGAACCACTCCTTCTTGGTGTTGCATTTGCTCTGTCAGTCAGTGTATATGAGTGACCTATTTATAATTAATTAGGTCTACGATTAGGATTAGGAAGGCAGTAGCAGCGGTATATATGGCAGGTACCATTTCGGCATTCGTCTGGAATTCACCGAGGAAGAATACAAAAAAAGAAAAAGTCTAGGATGTCCAAGAGTGGGATTTTAATGCTACTCATTTCTGGGTAGGGAAGCTCTAATGTTCGCTGGAATATCTAAAAGTAATACAATTCAACCATATATGAAAAGGTTGTCGGTGTTGTCCCCATTTCAAATCCAAATAGACACTGGGATAATACATTTTCAAGCCCACTGCTGATTCTTTACGAAATGTAACTCCAATACAACACACACCAGTAAAGACATTGCGGCCCTAACTTGACCACCTATAAATAAATAAATAAATAAATAAATAAATAAATAAATAAATAAATAAATAAATAAATAAATAAATAAATAAAATAAATAATGCGTTCCTTCCGCTCTGACTCCAACTGGTAACGAATGTACGTTCAGCATGAAAAATTATGTTTAATTTGCACTCGCAGTTGCTGAGCTATCAAAATTTGTACTTGAATATTTTATAAAAAGAAGGCACTACGCTCTGCATATTTATTTGCACTTCGTAGAGATGAGAGGACACTTCTAATAGTTTCAAGTGATATACAGATTAGGGCGCCAACAAACGCCCGTTTTTGAGATATTCAAAATTATTGAAAATGGTGTCGTGATAAGTAGATATTACGAAACTCTATGCCTGTATCTTACGGCAGCTTAGTGTTAGGCACGGGAATAGCATTTTTACGGACCCAGGTTAGAGAATCATTTCCCGTGAAAGTTTTTTGTCTTTAATTGTTATGTTTATTTTTGTTTCACTCTTCGGATTCATTTTATAGTACTTTTTAACACAAGATATTTGTATTATTCATAAACAATATAATTATGGTATATAATGAACACAAACAATAGTGATTTTTGTAAATTTTTATCGAATGTCTACTGCATTTTACTTTATAATGCCCGTTTTCAATTGTTCTACATATAATAAAAACAAACAAAGCATAGATATTTTCTGCACCATGCGCAACAAATGAGAGCTATTTGTGCACAGTCACATACATGTTTGCGCAGTTCGGATGGAATGCACATTGTGAAACAAAAGTAAATACATTAAAGTACAAAACATTATAGTAATTCAAGACAAAATAGTTCGTAGGCAAAGGTTTTCGAGCCCTGGTCCGTGCAATGAGATTCCCACACGTTAGCACTGAGCTGCCTTTTTTTTTTTTTTTGCTTTACATCGCACCGACACGGATAGGTCTTATGGCGACGATGGGACAGGAAAGGTGTAGGAGTCGGAAGGAAGCGGCCGTGGCCTTAATTAAGGTGTGCCTGGTGTGAAAATGGGAAACCACGGAAAACCATTTCCAGGGCTGCCGATAGTGGGATTCGAACCTACTATCTCCCGAATACTGGATACTGGCCGCACTTAAGCGACTGCAGCTATCGAGCTCGGTATTGAGCTGCGTAAGAAGCAAGCGTAGTGTTTCATAATAGCTACTTGACAAGACACCATTCTCGATATTCGTGAATATCTCTAAACCGGGGGTTTACAGGCGCTTTAAACTATACATCACTTTAAACCATTAGAACTGTCCTTACGTCTCTCCAAAGCGCAAATAAATCAGTGATGTACAGGGCGTGGTGCCTCCTTGTGAGTGGCAGCATACGAATAACACAGCCAGTCTCAAGAGAATCTTCATGCTTCCGAAGTTCCAGACTCGAAGACTCCCCAAGTCAGATATTGTCGATCTATAATACGTAGCTGATGAGTAAAGTAAACTACAACTTATCGATCGTCTCTGCACCACTGTTTGAAAGCTGTTCTACCAAGGAATGGTTTATTTCCTGTGTCAAGAAAGGAGGAATGGGGATTTCAGGTCGTCGCAGTATGCGCCTATTATTGCTCATTAGACACGGACATCAACCAAGTCACGGCATGACGACATGCCTCGCATGACAGTCTACTGCCCACTTTCCTTTCCACGACGAATGTGTCTACTAGATACGGGTTAATTCAGCGCAAATACCATGAGGATGGTAACAATAATAATAATAATACCGGCAATACTCATAATAAGAATAATAATTGTAACGGAGGTACACCTTCTCCGTGCATTTGAACTGAGCGCCTTTTAGAAGGCCATCTGTGACGTAAACCCTGAACTATGTATTGGAAGATGTTTGGAACTTTAATCTCCAGATGTCTCTAATGTCGACTTATGTGCCCGCTCTGGTGGGAGGACGGACAATTAATTTTCAAAGGAATTTGTATTTTGTAGGTTTGTAATACTGAAGTGTTTGTAGATTGTTTTTTGGTGTGCTAAGTTAGTAGTACTTCTATCACTTCCTTCTTTCTTAAATATTAGCCAATCAGAAATTTTTGTATATATATATATATATATATTTTGTAGTCAATCAAAGTTGGGTGTGTGTACTGGCCATCAGCCTAGAGAGTTCTGGAACTTTCCCCTCTGCTATAAAAGCTGGGAGCATTTGGGCCATGTTGTCTTCTTCACCGCCCCAGTCTAGAGTGCATACAGTTAGTGGAGGCAGGGAAGGGCTTGCCTGCCATCGGAAGGCCCACCAGCTCAAGGTAATGGCAGACATCTTTTAAATATGTGATAGCTCCAGAAAGCTGACTTGAGGGGAAGGTTTCAAAATTCTTTTTTAAAAGTAAATTTCTAAAGTTTAATAACATCTTCCAAATGTAAATTTTCAAGCAAGTCTAAGGACTCTATTCAAATCCCTGGGAAAGATATTACTTAGGGAATTAAGAGTGTTCTCCCTCTTTTAATTCCCATTCAACACGGTATGGGGGTGACTACGATTTTCTAAAACTTTACATTTTAACTCTATTTCGGAACTTATTATTTTCGCCATCTAGTCACCCTCTGTAGTATAGGATTAGCCTCTGTAACTTCGGGCCATAAGCCCATATAGGATCTTAAGTATTTTTCAAAGTGTATTTCAAAAGGAGTGCAAGTGTTTCTCCTCCTAGTATTTTGTTTATGGCCGATTTCTTAAACCTTTTCTTTTGACCAGTAAGGACATTTAGAATGGACACTTGTTGCCTCTGTTTAAGGTGTCAATTATGGACGAGTGCGTAATAGACTGTCGAGCTGAAACAGGTTTATCTGGTATAACATGTGGATAAGAAACGTGTGCCTTTGAGAGGCCGGACTACAGTAAATTTTGGAGCTCAGTCTCCTAGTGTGCATATTGAGTGGAGCGAAAGTGCTCTTTGCAATAGTGTAACTTTGGAACGACACGGTCATTTTGAAAATTATTGTGTACCTGGAATTTCACTTAAAACCTTCCTGTTATCAGAGCAGACGAGCTCATAGTAATTCAATTTAACTGTTATTTGTTATTGTTCATTCAGATTATTTATCAAGTTTAAAGTAAAAAGGAAAGAAATACAATTTCAAATTTTAGTGTTTAAAATTATGCTTTGATCTTTTCTCTGTCCACCAGTTCACGCCCGTACCTTCTTACTCCTCTGCAATCCACCAAAACACCGTAATAATAATAATAATAATAATAATAATAATAATAAGAGGAAGAACAAGAAGAAGAATAAACTGCTATAGGTCGTAAAAGACAGCAGAGTGTCACTACTATGACAGCCGTTTAGACGACGCTTCACGTGTTGAAGTCGGAGAGATAACCTACTCTTTCGCAACTGGAAGTGTGTGTGACTTCAGTCTGTATCATTTGAGTGCCTCTTATTTTCGGATAACACATTTAAGAAGAGAAATGGGTAAAATTCCACTCATCATTCTAGAAGTGGATTTCCGTGCGTTCCCAGTAAAATTCTAGGCAAATGCTGAGATGACACTAAACATAGAGCCAACGGGCGTTCTTCAATCCTAATACTACTTAACTACAAATACACATTACAGTGTAGACATTAGTCACATAGGTTATCAGATGGTCTTCTCACACGTACAGTAAAGCTGTTGACTGCAGTATCTCAGGCCTCTTATATAAAAGAATAACAGCATAACTTAATTACGTATGAAAACTGTCTCATTACTTGCGTTAGTTTGTTAACTCATGTCTATAACTACCATTCCTAATGGTTACTGTTGTTGTTGCTTCAAGTAAGAGAGTTTGGGACATTTTGATCATCAGCTCCGTGTATTTTGTGTTTGCCAGTGTGTGATAGCCTACTCCGGATTTTTAGGCCACCCTCGGAGGCCCGGGTCCGATTCCCGGCTCTGCCACGAAGTTTGAAAAGTTGCTTGCTTGTTGTTTTAAGGGGCCTAACATCGAAGGTCATCGGCCCAGTTTGAAAAGTGGTACGAGGGCTGGAACGGGGCCCACTCAGCCTCGGGAGGTCAACTGAGTAAGAGAGGGTTCAATTCCCACCTCAGCTATCCTGGAAGTGGTTTTCCGTGGTTTCCCACTTCTCCTCCAGACAAATGCCGGGATGGTACCTAACTTAAGGCCACGGCCGCTTCCTTCCCACTTCCTTGTCTATCCGTTCCAATCTTCCCATCCCCCACCAAGGCCCCTGTTCAGCATAGCAGATGAGGCCGCCTGGGCGAGGTACTGGTCATCCTCCCCAGTGTATCCCCCGACCCAATGTCTCACGCTCTAGGACACTGCCTTTGAGGCGGTAGAGGTGGGATCCCTCGCCGAGTCCGAGGGAAAAAACAACCCTGGAGGTTAAGCAGATTAAGAAAGTAAGAAACAGGTTGGAATCCAAACTAATCTGTTCAGTATGAAGTGCCGACCTACCCGCTATTCTATAATGTAGCAAGAGTAACATACATTCCAGGGGTTGTCAATGCATAACCGTTCTGCAGGTTGAGTGTACTATTACTCGCTTCAGAACGTCTGCATTCTAAGCTCACCGGACAAAAAATTAGTCCCCCTGGAAAAATCATTACAAGCATCATTTAATACGGGGTAACTCCGCCTCTGCACTCGATAACCACCTGGATTCGGGTAGGAAGTGAGTCCTCAAGGTTGTGCAGGTACGTCGCATCCAGGTTAAGCCACTCGCTAAGGATTTGATTGCGCAATTCCACCAAATTGCCGTGATGCTGATGTCGGCGTTTAACCCGCTGTTCCAACATGTCTCACAGATTTTCAATAGGGTTCAAGTCACGTAATTTTGCAGGCCAATTGAGATGTAATAGGGTGGGGGAGTGTTCATAAAACCAGTCACATATGCGTACAGCCCAATGAACTTTCATGTTATCATCTTGAAAAATCGGGGTATCAATAGCATACTCATGATGGAGATGCTGACTGAAAGTGAACACCTGATCATCCAGAATGTTTAAATAAACATGCTGGTTCATGTTAGTGGTCACTTCAGTGAGCAGGCCCAATCCATGATACGAAAAACTCCCCCAAAACATCAAAGACCCACTTCCGGCTTGAACCTGACCTTGCACACATCCAGGATGAAGTGCTTCATTTGGTCTTCGGTGCACTCGTCAACGTGCACCATTCGTCAGAGCACATAACGTTCCGCCAGGCGGCTGCTGTCCACGTTTGATGATTTCTATCACGCTGAAGACGCGCAGCTTGATGTGCCTGTTTGAGCAATGACCTCTTGGGAGGTGACCCACTCCAAATGTTCATCGCATGCAGTTCCCGTCGCAATTTTCTCTCGCTAACAGGTTGGGATGGGCCTTCAATCACTGACTGCAGCAATGGGAAGCGATTTTGATTCACAAATCGTGAAACGCGTCTCCAGTCCCTCTTAGTCAGGATCCTTTTCCGACCACAATTCTGACGTCGTATTTCGCGGCCACGTCTAGAACACCGCTGCTTGTAGACAGGTTTTACAGTCCGCTGCGATTCGCCAACATGTGCAGCAACTTCACGCACCGTATGGCCATGGGCATGATTGCCCCTTTTTGTCACTCTGTCACATCCTTACATCTACCCATGTCTGCTCGAAACACTACTGCATTATGCTCACGTAGAGGCAGTGCACGTGCGGTTCAGCATTCTGCGCCATTTGTACAGGCTAAACGATCCAGCTGTGCGTGTGCACTACGGTGACTCATTTTTGTCCGGTGAGCTTACATTCTAACCCAGGGCCTCTCAGGGTGCATGCGCCGTGCAATGCACGGGCGCAAGGTGCAGGAGACGACTTCACTAGGTTGACCAGAGTGCAAACCCCCACTCCACTTCCCCTACACCTGTCTCACCCGTTCGGCCTGTCTTCGCCTTCTCCACCTTCCCCGCTGAGTCTCCCCTCTCTGCGAAATGTTTATGTGCGGTGAGCGGTGACAATGTTGTATGGGACAATGTTACCGGTGTTAAAACACTATTTTTTCAATTTGGTTTGAGCAGACAATTTATTTTCTCTAGCTCTTCTTTTCCTTTATCTTTGCAATGATACCAGTTATGCCTGGAACAAGGGACCGGCTGACAGCAATTTGAGAGCCTTCTTTAAATTACAATCAGAGATAGGCCTACTCGCACTCAATCTAGTTTTCGTACAAGTCAAAGCAGGAAAAAATTATTTTCACATGTGCATGTGGAACCAAACATAGAAATAACCTTACTTGATTCTCGATGCAGCTTAGGAAAATCTTCCTTCGACAAATTCTCGTAGAATTT
Organism: Anabrus simplex; assembly: GCF_040414725.1. Classification (NCBI taxonomy): domain Eukaryota; kingdom Metazoa; phylum Arthropoda; class Insecta; order Orthoptera; family Tettigoniidae; genus Anabrus; species Anabrus simplex. Next base: position 829,682,235 of record NC_090266.1, on the reverse strand, counting down.
GAGCAAAGCCTTTATATTGGAAAATAGATCTTTTTGATTAACTTATCGCATAATTACTGTCCCACGGATTAAACATTTGGCTTTATCGTCACGACTGACAAAGAATTACGAAAGTTCCCAGTTCGATTGAAATGGACTTTCGGAAGTCTTTGCTTTCTTCGAAAGAGGTTACTCCATTTATGTTGTTGCTGTCTTGCGCTTATCTATTTCGCTGATAAACAAGCCGTCTATCACCGAACGCTTCGTCGCTCTCAGCGCACTACACCATCCGAGTCAAGCCGAGTTGAGGCGAGTCGGAACGATGCACAGTGCACAGAGTCTCTGCGCCTCGATTTGCACGCGTGAGATTTTGAGCGTTTGAGAGGCCCTGTTCTAACCTATTACTGCCTAAAAATCCCGGCTCTAGTGATAGCATGTATCAATGTGGTGTCTGTAATGGTGTGTGTGCGCGCGGGTATTTTGTGATTAGGATTGGGTCAGGATTGGGATTGAGGAGACCGTGGTCTATATGTTAGGTGCCATCCTGGCGTTGGATTGCAGTGTAAATCAACGGAAAACCACATCTGTGTTTTGGTGAGGTAATCAATTTTGAAGTATTAGTAGCATTTCTCTCTTTTTAACCAGCTACCACTTTGGTTTTCCCCACCACGTGTCTTTTGCAGTGTTCTATCTTAGAGGCATCGTTGGCTATTTTAGGCTAGATAATTTTAGTTATGCCACACATCTATGCCCCAAAAGAACATCGCTTATTATCAGACAAGTTCCACAGAGGTTGTAGATTATAACAGTCGAAATCGTAAGTCCCAAAAATGAATTTAAAAAGCAATAAAGCGTGTTCATGAAATGCTTGGGGTATTCGGAGGAAAAGTGCGCAAAGGAAAGTCCTTGAATGTCATTGTAGTCTATCACTGACCCAATAAAATGATGTTAGCTTCCTATTGCTTGCATACTACTTGTCTTGGATTAAACATCTCCGGAGGCAGGTAAAAGGACGATTAGAAGACTTAGAAGAAGAATGCAGAGATCGTAGAATAAATAGTGTGATTCAAGAGCCTGTGAATTAATGTCAAAAGGTGCCAGGAGGGTAGAACAAGGCTATTTTGTCACATAACAGGAGATCGACGCCACGGCTAGCTCAAAGCCAGCGCCGTAGTCCTTCAAAGAGAGCTAGAAGTGACGGACAATTGTGGGATTATCTCAAGGATCCCACGGTAGTATGTATCGTACCACTTGCGGTCACAATCTTGTTTCTTCGGCCTCCCTTTCATTTACAGAGGGTAGCTATCTGCATTTTGGGATGAAAAGTTTTGGGACGTAACGCTCTCGACTTCACCGCCGTCTACCGGACAATAAGCGCACACCAATCTCATAGTATCTGGCAATATAATTATGCTTGCCTAGTCGTTCTCTGTCACCCTTCGGAATTATTGCAATGATTTTTGAGACATCCTCTATATATTATACCAAATGACGTGAGGGCCGAAACTCAGACAAAAATAAAAGAAGAGTATTTTATCAAAGCTAACTGCAAAAAGGGCGAAAATTTCAAAGTGAAAAATAGAAGTATACTAGATGCAAATAATATCGCCTCTTTCGCTCTAGTAATCTCCAGCCTGCCAATCTGTGATGACTGCTTAATTTTCAAGAAGTAGCACTCAGACCGCATAGGCTAAATAGCACACTGCATATATAACTGAGACACATCGACATTTTAACTTCTGTAATAAGTTTTGCAAAGTAAATAGACTGCTGAACATGTTGCTACTCAAATGGTCAAAGGAATGCAACAAGTACCTTTCATGAGCCAGCTGGACCGAGACCAGGCTTTTCTGTGAAGAGCGGACAATGAGCTCAGCTGTACCAAATACAGTTGATAACACCCTTTTTCTCATCTGTGACACATTTCTAATTTAGGTGCACTATTCTGAAGAGAAAAAGATTCATTTTACAAATGCATCTGTTGGCTTCATAGGAAAGGATAAATGAGTTTTATTTTTCGCACTGAAAACCTCACTTGTTGCGTATGAAGAGGGTACGTGCAAATCACACTTTATTAACACAATAACGTGGCTTTGGCTTACTACATGCATTTTTTCATTTTTGCGTGTAATGAGCAGCTGATGTACTACTATTACCTTAATTGACTGACACTGAAGTTCATATAGGGAAGTTTCCGCTCCCGTCCCGTGTTTGACACACAGCACTTTGAATATCTCAGTATACTATTTCAAAGTTACTAAAACACAAGAGATACCTACGGTACAAGAGATCCTAATGTTTCTTGTACAAGAGATGAAACTTGTACAATTTAAAATAGATTTTAAAGGATTCTCTTGTCAGTAGTTCGTCTGACTACATTTGGCCTTCTTATATTTCAGTAAATCATCTACATACATACATACATACATACATACATACATACATACATACATACATACATACATACATACATACATACATACATACATACATACATACATACATACATACATACATACATACATACATACATACATACATACATACATACATACATACATACATACATACATACATACATACATACATACATACATACATACATACATACATACATACATACATACATACATACATACATACATACATACATACATACATACATACATACATACATACATACATACATACATACATACATACATACATACATACATACATACATACATACATACATACATACATACATACATACATACATACATACATACATACATACATACATACATACATACATACATACATACATACATACATACATACATACATACATACATACATACATACATACATACATACATACATACATACATACATACATACATACATACATACATACATACATACATACATACATACATACATACATACATACATACATACATACATACATACATACATACATACATACATACATACATACATACATACATACATACATACATACATACATACATACATACATACATACATACATACATACATACATACATACATACATACATACATACATACATACATACATACATACATACATACATACATACATACATACATACATACATACATACATACATACATACATACATACATACATACATACATACATACATACATACATACATACATACATACATACATACATACATACATACATACATACATACATACATACATACATACAGATAGATCTGTTCGAAAGCTGCTATTTCCATCGTTTGAATGTTGTGGGAAAAGCGCAAGAAACGTAAAATAAAAGGCACATGGAATGTACCCATGATCGGGTTTGGTACAAATTGAAATCTAATTATATATATGAATAATAATTGAAATAAAAGTCATTGAAATAACATAAATTAATAAAAAATAATTAATCGAAATGTCCGTAATATGGGCGCCAGAGTTCACTAGAATGGATCCCTCAAATTTTAATAGAGCATGATAATTCTCTCTCCCAGGGCGTGTACATAAAGCTGCGTACTGGTACATCTGCTTCAGGCCTTACCTAACCTTCTGAAAACTACTCAATAGGTAGGAAATGCACCTAGGTTCATTAATAATTCCACTGATTCTAAAATAACTAATTATGTTCAGAATAATATCCGTGCATGAGCACCTCATCAACACACCAAAGTATAGATTGCACTCATAAAATACAGCTGGAAGCCTCCATATTTACATAATTATCCAATAACAGCAACAAAAACGGTGGGAAACCAAAAGCGACGACGAAGCTACCATTTGTAGTTAGCCCGATGAACACGAATTACAAAACACACATATATGGATAAATACCCTTCACTGTCTCTATATATCAACACCACTTGCAGATTCTCACTATTGGCACTGGATATATATCACACTGATACTGTACCTTTATAATTCTGTGTTCACTGATTCTAACACTTGGCTTAAAGATACTTTCATTTGAGCAACACACACGCTTGTTTTTTCACACCATAAATGATAGAAAGTCTGAAATACAGTACCCCATAGCTTTCACCAACATATAAGACACCAAACCGCCACAAGTGATATAATACGAAGTACCTAAGCACTCTACAGCACCATACTTCATATTTCACAAAAATTTCAAGTCAACCACGTTCCACAAAAGTTACATCTCCTCTTCCGTCCGCTGTTTTCTCACATGACTATATAGACCTCAGCTTCCTCCTACTCCGTCATGGCACGTCTAGATTGGTCCTGACCATCCAATCACGAGTGGAAGATCCTCTTGCCATACCAAGACCACGCCCAGAACTTCTTCCGGGTCCCAAGACAAGAACAACAGTGCCACGTCATCGGACTCTGGGCTGTTCCACATGACTCATAGAAAGTTTCCGAGATGTAATTAGCACTGTTTTCCCATCGGCTTGTACAAAACAAATTATAGGGAGGCCGGCACAAGGTTGCACTTGACAGTTGTAAGTCATGTTGGCACCACTACAAAAATGAAATGAAGAATGTCACCCGTCAATCAGAATCACCAATCTACTACTTTTAATGTCAGATACAGTTCCACATTTTATTCATGTTAATTCGTATTTAATTCCGTATAGTGCTTATAATCTTTTATTTGCTTACACAAATATGAGCATTTAAAAATATTATAGGGTTTAAGCGAGCCATAAAATAAATACGAACTATTTTCAGTTGATTATTGTTGACAATATGGGTAGTATAGTGGTGCCATCTATAAGTAGCTTGACTACCGTATTGAAGAGTTGCCGTTTTGTCTGTCGCCGTAAGCACGTGGTCGGGTGTGATTCGCGCGTTTATGAAAGTTTTGTTCTGATTGTGAGATAATTGTGAAATTTTATTTTAACGAACGCAGTGCGAGGTATGGAAGTGACAACACAGTCATTAACCGCGAAGTAATAATCCTTTGCGCCGCGGAGTGTCCTTTAATAGTCAGTCATTTGAATTAGTGCGGAGAACTCGTGAGTCTTACGAGAGGGAGAGGAAATACGTAAACTTGTATAGCCGTCTCTCAGTTTCTGCAGATCATGTTGTGGAACGCATGTATCTAACATTAGAGCTTTCAAGGCGTTCTGTTATTCAGAGAGGTAATCGCCTTCAGAAACAGAAGTAGGTACATAGCAGTAGCGGAAACGGGGCTGATTGTAGGGACTTGTTTCACAGCACTCTGGGAAGAAACTAATTAAGCTATCTCCTGTAACAGGAATTAATTCTTTGCAGGCTGATGCAATATGAAGACACGAGAACGATTATTACAGCTCAAAGTCCCTTCTGTCATTGTTATGGACAATGCACTTTACCACTCCGTAATAATGGATAAGACCCCTACTTCGAGCGTCCGTAAAGAACTGTTAGTGGAACGACTGCAGGAAAGAATTATATCCCAGCTCATATGTGTATGACTAAATAGTCGACGAGACAGCGAAGGAAGAAGGGCACGAGGTCATTACGTTGCCGCCCTACCTCTGTCACTTCAGCCTCATTGAGTTGTTGCGGTATGGGGTGAAGTAAGACATTACGTACTTACTAATAACAAGTCCTTCACAGTTACTGAAGTGGAGGGACTGTTCCGGGAGAGTATTACTCGAATGGATGCGGCTTTGTGGAGGAAGAAAGTTCGCCATGTCGCAGCATTCATTAACTCGACAATGGCAATACATGGCATCATCAGTGACTGTCAAGAGTTGATGATCTGCCTAGACGATGATGACAGTGACAACGAAGGCGACGGTAGTTATGGCAGTGATCTGGATGGTATCAAGCCTCTACCTTTGTGAATCAGGTATGAAAATATGGTTTCTGAATTTTCGTAAATCTTATAGATTTTACTTGAAACCTTCTGTATTAGCACCGGTGTATATTATTCTAACATTTATTGGTGCATTTAAAGTGAGATTCTTGTCGGCCTATTTCTTCCGTATTTTCTAACATCGCGATAATAAGAACTTCGTAGTATATTTATCTCGTATCATTTTGTGTGATGACTAAATAGTCGGTGAGTTGAAAGTTCGATTTTTGTCGGCCGATTTCATTTGTATTGTGTATCAATACCTTGGAATATTAGAATGCAGCTGCCCATTCTTGTCATGGAGCGTAAGTTAATGTGCTCGTCTATGCAGGAGGAAGAGAGGAATATTTGTGGAATATAAAGTGACACTAAAAACGTTTCTCCCATGGTTTTTTAAAAACTCACGTACCGGGCGAGTTGACCGTGCGCGTAGAGGCGCGCGGCTGTGAGCTTGCATCCGGGAGATAGTAGGTTCGAATCCCACTATCGGCAGCCCTGAAGATGGTTTTCCGTGGTTTCCCATTTTCACACCAGGCAAATGCTGGGGCTGTACCTTAATTAAGGCCCCGGCCGCTTCCTTCCAACTCCTAGGCCTTTCCTATCCCATCGTCGCCATAAGACCTATCTGTGTCGGTGCGACGTAAAGCCCCTAGCAAAAAAAAAAAAAACTCACGTGTCGTGCAATCAGCTGTTGTTATGGCGGCAATATCGCTTCGTGCACCATTGCAGTGTGACCAACATTGTGCTCAGCTGTCATGTGCAACCTTACACCGACCCACCTAAACTCATATCACATATGGATACCTTCCAGCTTAAAATATTACGAATAGATATACAAATGAAATAATAATAATACGAATAATAATATGAATAATGACAATAATATGTTTTACTTTTGAATATAGTGCGAGGGTGTGATATATGTACCATCACAACAGTTTAAGGAATTACATCTTCCTGGTCTGGATTGCTCACGGCAATCGATAACATTCAACTACTGTAATGCAGGTGGACGAAATACTGATTTATTTTTTGGAAGTGGAAATACAGAGTCTTCTTTAGCTCGCTCCGCAGCACCACTCAGAGCACGGCACAGATGGCTCAATGACACTCTGTCGCTAGCCGGTATAATGCGAGCTTTTCCTCCCCACTACTCACGGCAATTCACACTTATAGAAATCCATTTCTAGTGAAACTATTAGTCTAAAACCTACCTGGCATTACATTTGACGGTCAAAATGTTGTCCCTCAGCTGTCAAACACGCCTGACACCTCGTAAATAGGTTTGCAGACACTCGGTGAATCTCAGCCCGTGTGATGTTCGAAATAAGTTGTGTAATGTTACCTTGTAGTTCTTCTCTTGTGTGAGGGCTGTTCACATACACGTTTCCCTTCAGCATCCCCCACAGGTAATAATCACAGGGATTTAAATCAGGAGATAAAGGGGCATAATTAACCACACGATCTTCGAAAACTTCCCGTATTACCTCCATAGACCGATTAGGAGTGTGTGCCGTCGCATTATCTTGCATGAAGTAACCATTACTCCTTTCATCTTCCGTCAGCTCTTGAAAGAATGGTCTGAGATTGAGGTCTATATATCGATTAGCATTTATTGTTTCACGGAGGAATATAGGCTTTATAATTCTGCGAGCACTTATTGCGCACCAAACTCCTATCTTTAGATAATTAAAAGGACGGCCATGCAGATGGTGGAGATTTTCTGCACATCAGAAGCGATTGCTTTGACTATTTGCATGGCCACTTAAGTGTAGCAATGCTTCATTACTATAAAATAAAAGTTCTGGGTCAACATAGCCATCGTGAACTGGCTGAAGCAACCAGTTACAATAGCGAACCTTAGCGAAACTGTCAGGTCCTCTTAAATATTGGGCAGGGGTGGGTTTGTACGGTTTGCTTTTAACAGTTTTGTTGCTTTGTGGGCAGAAGATAATAACACATTAGCTTGTACGGCGAGGCACGACAGGGATTTTATTGGAGTTCTTTCCAAGAGAGCTCCTATTTCGTCAAGCTTTTCCTCCGTTAAAACGGCTCATCTCCTGCGTGATTTCTTGTTAAGAATGGAGCCGGTGGTGCGGAAATTCTTTACTAATTTACGTATTGTACTCCTATGGGGAGGGAGGATGCCAGGAAATTTGCGAATGAATCGAAAGCGGCATTCTGTATAAGAAGAATGCTTCGCATAGCACAACACAATGAATACACGCTGTTCTACTGTATACATCACTCGTTAAACACACGATTACTTTAGTATTCCTACAGAAACAACGCTATTTTAAAGCGAATACATTGAACACGCTACCATTATCTCAGATGTTAAACTTATCGCAACCGTACTGCATTAGATCACCTTAGCCGGTCATGAAGCAATATACAGTATCTCTCGGTACACGAGTCACCCGGCCGCGCTATCACCTTCCGTGCATGTTCCCCTGACGCATGGAGCGAGCTAATAAAAAACCCTATAGCACCTTTTGAACAGATACTCCTATACATACATACATACATACATACATACATACATCGAGTGAGTTGAATGCGTGGTATGGGCTGCGTAGCTGTATGCTCGTATTCGGGAGATAGTAGAGTCGATCCCCACCTTCGGCAGCCCTCAATATGGTTTTCCGTAATTTCCTATTTTCACACCAGGAAAATCCTGGGGCTACACCTTAATTAAGGCTACCCTATCCCATTTGATGCCGAAGTCAAGGTTAGTGGAAGCCTGAACATAATCTCCACCAAAGGTCTTCGTTATCTGTACGGAGATGGCTTTACTTGCTTTGTAATCACAGAAACACCTTAAATTCGTCCGCAATCGAACTAGTCCTCTCACAATCAATGTATCACATGGCTATGCAGGTTATTATGATAAGGATCGCCTGCACAGGAGTATTAAGTAACAGACAAAAGTACGCAATACCAAATAATATCAGAAATATTTCAGAACGGCAGTATCAAATATTTAACGCAAATTTTGAAAATATATCTACCTTTGAATGCAACTTTACACATAACTGTAGAACATAATTGGTCCGATAAATATAGCTCGTTACTGAATAACCACGAACTTACCTTATCAGGGACTATATGCTCTGGAGAGACGAGTGTAGGTGCACATCCCGAGGATACCAAGGACCACAGATATAAAACAGGTTTTTGAGTCACAGGCGATAAAGGTCATTGATAGCGCAGTAACAGGTAATAAAATACCCTTTTCATAACAAGGTCAATAAATTATCCTACAGATGAGGATTCTAGGGAACACATACGCTGGCTCCATATGTTTCGTTTACTTACTATACCGAACAAGGTGTCTCATTGCTGGCTAATTGAGAGGCTTCGAATCCCGCCGTCGTAGTTTCACAACACAAGACTGTTCAGGTTGTTATGACAAGAATGACTGATAGAACAATAAATATGTCAACATTCCATGTTTTGAATACCTTCCGTCAAGTTTAGCAAGTTGTAAAGAACCGGGCGAGTTGGCCGTGCGGTTGGAGGCGCGCGGCTGTGAGCTTGCATCCGAGAGATAGTGGGTTCGAATCACACTGTCGGCAGCCCTGAAGATGGTTTTCCGTGGTTTCCCATTTACACACCAGGCAAATGCTGGGGCTGTACCTTAATTAAGGCCACGGCTGCTTCCTTCCAACTCATAGTCCTTTCCTATCCCATCGTCACCATAAGACCTATCTGTGTCGGTGCGACGTAAAGCCACTAGCAAACAAAATAGTTGTGAAGACAGTGGTACCATACTTCACGAGTTGCGAATCAAGGTGCAATTCAGCCTTTTGGGTTATGCTATTGCATCATAAGCGGACTATTATTATTATTATTATTATTATTATTATTATTATTATTATTATTATTATTCCGGGGGCTCTGTAGAACGTAGGGGTGAAAGAAGGTGCGGGCATGAATGGGTGGAGAGAAAAAAGATAAAATTTTAATTAAAAACTTTAAAATTAGGAATTTAATTTCTTGCCTTTCTTTTTTCCTTTTCTTTTCAAATTCTAAACTTTCCTAAGCAATAACAAATAATCAGGTACAAAATTTTAGCTCGTGAGCTCGAGAAACAATGTTAGAAACGTCTAGAACAATCAAACAACATGATTTAACAACCTGAGCTTGAAGCTCCCCAGTTACAATTTTAACAAGAGCACCACGGCTCCCTTCAATAAAACCACAAGGAGACCGAGCTCCAAAATTGACAACAGTAGAAAGAGCGCCTTTGATCCACACAATTTTTCTGTAGGAGACTATTCTCCAAAATTTACAAGTTCCAGGCCTCTTAAAGGCACAATCAACATTCTACCAAAACCAAACAGTATTCGCTTTCTTATCTGCTCAACAGTGGAATTTACATAGGATATGAAAAATAGTAGTTAAGTTTAACAGCGGCAATAAGTGCCCACCCTACCTGGGCCCTGTTTCATAAAACACCTTTCACTAATATTATTAGTAAGAAACCAATAATATTAACTAATAATATTAGTATTATGTTTCATAAAATTATTAGTTAATAATATTAGTTATTAGTTTATGAGTCAAAATTATTAGTAGATGTTCCTAATAATATTAGTAAATTGTTTCATAGACAACATGACTAATAAAAGTTACTCATATTATTAGGATTATTTCCATGAGTGTATTTTGACTCATTATTCATATTATTAGTGAAACCAAAGTGACCGGTATTTTAATATTTTGGCATAAAATCATGGAGATCACTGAAATGGTCGACTCTGATTCAAATAGTGATAAGGAACAAGTGTAGGTATTCACCGTTCAATAAATGTTACGTCAAACATGCGAATACCGGTACAATGGGAGATTTAGGTTAGATTACATAACTTTTGGAGTATTTGCTTGATAGGATTTGTAGGTAATAGAACGTTCCACTGCAAGGAATGAAGCATAACCTTAAAATAGCAGCTTCGCATTGCACTCCACCGGTTGATAGCGATACACAGTATCATTGTGTTTCTCTAGTGCAGTTCTGTTCGGACACTCCAAGTATCTTTTAAAATCTTGGCTTATATCACCAGTAAACCAAGATGATGCTGGTGATGATTATTGTTTTAAGAGGAAGTAGGCTACAACTAGGCAATCATCATCTATAACAACACTAATCAGATAAAAATGGAAAGGACCCGACATTTTGAAAAATGAAGGTATCGGTAAAGAAAGAGAAGGGCCACGAAGGGCGTGAAAATGAAAGACTCTCTCGGCCTCGCAACCTAATACTGTCAGGGTCGGAAAAGAACAAGAGTTGAACAAGGGAGGTCAAAAGGGTAGATGAAAATGAGCCTGGCAGAAGTAAGTTGAAGCAATGGCAGGACTCATCTCAGTGCCCCATGTTCGCCAACACACGCTTCCAAGTTGAGAGCCCTAGGACCCCTGTTAGTCGCCTCTTACGACAGGCAGGGGATACAGTGGCTGTTATTCTGCCGCCCCCACCAACAGGGGTAGTAAACAAAGATGTTGCTAGTCCATCTCAGAGATTTTTAAGAGCACATGAAATTAAAAAAAAATAAAAGGAACAAGGAGGGTTATAGTGTGCAAAAGGCTGCGAATAGTTGACGCTTTAACTCAATCACTTTCCGCAAAGAAATTTTCTTCTCTCACATTATTTTCACTTCTTTTATTCATTTTCATATGTATTGAAGTCATAACAACGTAAATATCAAGTGAGCCTTTTGAATATGTGGATTAATAGTCGGCTGTAGTCAAGCATTAGCCTACTGCTAGGAACAAACCCAAACCAAGAACGTATGCAACAGACCGATTCTAACCTCCATTTGTATCAGCTGACTAATGAACTAATATTATTAGTGAAGATATTTTATTAGTCATGTGTAAATCTTTATGAAACAGAATTTGGTTAACAAATCATTATTTTTATGACTTATAATATTATTAGCTAATATTATTAGTTAGTTTTATGAAACAGGGCCCTGGCCTTAGTAAAAAGAAAAGGTTAAAGTTATTGGCCGGAAATCAAAATGTTGGTAGGCGAACACTTGCACTCCTCTGAAATACATTTGAAAAATACCTAAAACCCTATTTGGCCTGATGGCCCCAAGTTACAGAGGCTAAGCCTATACTACGGAGGTGACTAGATGGAGAGAAAGTTTAAATTACAAGAAAAGATAAATTTAAAGTTTACGAAATCATAGTCACCTCAAGACTAAGTTGAAAGGGAATACAAGAGGGTTCCCACTTTTAATTCCCTAAGTTAGATTGAGATCTTTAGACTGATTTGAAAACTTACACCGAGAAATGAATGTTTACATTACCAAAGAATTGTGAATCCTTCCCGTCGGACTAGCTTTCTGAGACGATTACATGATTAAAAGATGTATGCCATTACCTTGAGCTGGTGGACCTTCCGGAGATGGACGAGGCAAGCCCTCCCCTGCCTCCACTACTAACACACTCTACTGCGGACTGGAGCGATCAAAAGACAACATGGCCCGAAAGGTCCTAGCTTTTATAGCGGAGAGGAAGTTTCCAGAAATATCTGGGCCGAAACCCTGGACACACACACAATTCTTATTAGTAAATTAAATAAATTTCAAAAGGTCCTGATTGGTTAATTTTTAAAGCCGGCGGGAAGAAATAGAAGTGATAGAAACCTTAGAACACACAAAAAAACCTACAAATAATTCAGTTTAGGAAATCTTGACACACAAAATTACTTTGAAAATTGATTGTTCATCCTGGTACCAGAGGGCGCACATAAGTCGACAGTATAGACATCTGACGATAAACGCCCAAACTTCTTCTGCTAGCAGTTTCAGAGTTTATGTCACAGATGGCCTTCTAAGAGGCGCTTGATTTAAATGCACGGAGCGGGTGTACCTCCGGTACAAGTAGTAGTAGTAGTAGTAGTGTCTTTTTCCAACTTACTGGGGTCGCCAATTAATGTAGATACGGCCCAGTTTTGTGGCCGGATGTTCTTCCTTACGCCAATCCTATGTGGAGGGATGTATTTATTATTACGTGGGTCTGGAGTGTGGAAGGTAGTGTGATGTGTTGTGTGTAAATGAAAATAAGTTTTTATTAAGATGAACACAAATACCAAATCGCAGAGCCAGAGGAATAAACCAAACGAAGTTAAAGTCCGGAAATCGAACCCAGAGTCCGCTGTACTGAAGATCAGAATGTCTGTGAGTACTGCGTCTAACTGCAGTGGAGGAACATATTATTTGTTGTTGCGAGATACAAAAAAATGTAGCGACAGTACAAACACCTAATTCCGGAGTCACTGGAATTAACCATCCGCGATTAAAATCCAAAAGCCCGGTCGGGAATCGAACCCGAGACTCCTCGGGCCAAATGCTAGCACGCTACCACTCAGTCAAGGCGGCAGACATGAACGAAATGTTAATTGGTCTACATGCGAAATCGTTTAACAGGGAATCTGCACCAGGTCGTGCTGGAAGACACGTTTTGTTCGAAGGCATACTTTGCCGCACACATTGGGAGATGTTTCTAGCATGACGGAGTATCTATACATTCCAATCTCGTAACAACTGATGGAAACTCTGATCCGGAATGGATCGGCAATGGAGCCCCGTCTCAAGGCCTGCAAGTTCCCAGACATTGCTCTATTTGTAATAATAATAATAATAATAATAATAATAATAATAATAATAATAATAATAATAATAATAATAATAATAATAATAATAACAGTATTGCAGAGACACCAAGATACCTGAATTTTGTCCCGCAGGAGTTTTATTTACACGCTGGTAGGCTAAATCTACTGACACTAGACTGCAGTATACGAGTACCTTCAAACAGCATTCGTCTTAGCGGGATCGAACTCCCGAATTTGAGTTCAGAAGCCTAGCGATGTACCGTCTGAGCTAGTCAGCCTAGGCTATTGAAGGAATTACGTGTACACAACATCAGTCGAACGTGCACACGATTTTCCACAAATTTTTTCACCTTCCATGACTACAAATGTACAATACCAAGAAAAGAAAATGGTAAGTTATAGTGGTCCCGGCATCGATGGTCACCTAAAAGCAGACACCACTTAATGCTGAAGCCCCATAAAGACAGTGAAGCGGATGATGTTTGCTTTATGACCATACATATACCATGCACTTCCGAAACGAGACGTATGAAACAATTTGTTCATACAGTTAGAAATCAATTGAAAGTAATTATAACACTTGTCCGATGATAATACTGTATAATACAAATTAATATAACTTACGCAATCATTAATCCCTACAATCAAAGATTTACTCGCATAGCTTCTTGACATTTATTTCAGGATACTATGTTGTGAATGTATCGAGTAATTTCGTATGCAAAACCCACCCCCGTTCTCAAAAAAAAAATCACAGTTTAATCACGGCAGACAAGATTCACAGGTGAGGTCAATGACCGACCATGCAATGCCTAGGCACAATGCCCTCGCTCTTCTTTTCGAGCGACTGTATATTAAATGCTTGTCAGTTCAAAGAGATGAACACAGGAACTAAATGGACGAAAATCTTCTGAGACGGAGTTCCTATTCAATCCTCACCTGCAATGTTCACGAGTCCTCCTCCTGCTCAATAACTAAAGACCTGTCTCTGTGTTTGTTTGTTTGTTTGTTTGTTCGTTTGTTAGGTCATCAGTCGGCAGACAGGTTGGATCCTAAAGTAGCACCACCAAAGGTAATGTTGTTATAGGAAGACCACAAAAACCGATGGCTGGACCAAACTGAGGCATACTAGGGGGATGATGAGCGAGGTAGTTTTCCATTGCTTTCCTCGTAAAGCCCAGAGGCAACAATAGATTAAACTGAAGACTTTAGTACATTATCATTCTCCTCTTCTTCCGCCACCACCTTCTGACACCTGGCGGGGTCACGGGTGCGATCTTTATCGCAATTACGGACTTGGCACAGTTTTACGACCAGATGCCTTTCCTGATACCAACACTACTATTGCATGTTTCTGTGGTGATTAGTTGTGGGTGGTTTTGCGTGTAAATAAACTTTAGTAGGCTATCTACCATTACAAATTTAAATATTCATTCCTTGAGCCCTATGATTCGAAGATCACTGGTCCAATTCAAGGTCTCGCATACCATTTACAATGCATGCGACAACGTTAAAGGATCACAATCGGCACTTTGATTGGTCTACGGCTACTCTGTTCCATATTAAGCAGGGTTCAATGCTCTGTGCGTCATGAAACATTGTTTGTATAACCGTCACTGAAATCATGATTCAAGTCACTGCTGTCCTTCCGTTCGTGCGTACCACACACTGCACCCTACGTTCACCTCTCACATCGATGACTCTTCATTTTTAAAACTCTGTACCCCGCCAGAACTCCGTCATAAAGTACTCTACAGAGCTCCGCACCTTCGTCAGTGCTCTGGCTCGACCGACTGGTCAGAACGATTAGATCACTTAGCCTATATCCTGAGATGTTAGCCAGGAAGCATTATTCGGCCACAACTCATATGACGGAATAATCCGGTGGTCTGGCGGGCTGCAAACAGGTGCTACTGGTCTAAGACGATCAACAGGATACGCTCCGTGGCTTGCATCCGGCATGAACGTGCGAGCCACGGTTCAATGATTCTTGAAGAACGCACGCCACTTGTGTAACTCCTTGTGTCTTGTCAACATTCCTAGTGATATTATCTTGGGTCAAAAGAATCGCGGCTCAAAGTAGGCGTCCTCACTCATTACAATCTCACAAAAGACTTTTAAAAAATCCGATCCTGTGATCAATATTAATAATGGGTATTGCCTGCGTTTATTATGCGGTACGGAGCGTATATCTGTAAGCGAAACCCACCATCGCCAGCCCTGCAGATAGTTTTCCACGATTTCCCCATTTTCAGACCAGGCAAATCCTCGAACTGTACCCTAACGAAGGCCAAGCCTCTACCTTCTCAGTCCTTCCAATACCAATGCTGCTGAAAACCTATGCTTATTAGAGGGATGTTCAACAGTCAGGAAAAAGAAACTAGCAGTTCACCTTGGGACATCAGTACCGTGAGTTTACTAGAGATGCTGCGTTTGTCGGCTAAGATTGCTAATTCACAGCAAAGAAAGAGATGGCAGACAGAAGGGCATGCGATATAATAACAGAATCGAGAGCTTAACCTGCAAAGACTTCACAGAACGTGTGGCACATGAGCCTTCAAAGACGTGAAATGGGGCACATATCTGAGAAGGAAATGTGCATGTGATGGTGATTCATATTTTAAGGGTCACACATTCCCTGTGTATTTATTTCAAAACAGTACATGGAAGAAAGAAGTATGTTCTGCAGCCGTGAGGTAAGTTAAGAGAGACCAGGAGAGGAGGGGATCTAATGAAGTGGGTGGGGTTGAGGATTTGGTCATGGGAACTTCATTCTTCTTTTCCTAGTGGTTTAACGTGGCACTAACACAATGAAGATTTTCGGCAACGCAAGGGTGGGAAAGGGCTACGATTGGGAAGGAAGCGGCCGTGGCCTTAATTATGTACAGTCCCAGCATTTGCCTGGTGTGAAAATGGGAAACCACAGAAAATCATCTTCAGGGCTGCCGACAGTAGAGTTCGAACCCATTGTCTCCCGAATGCAAGCTCACTACTGCGCGCCCCTAACCGCACGACCAACTTGCGCGATGCGTAGATTGTTATCAGTGGGAAAATATGTAGGAAGGATGCTGAAGGGAAGGTGATCGGAGATTTATATGAGACTATTGACTGGGTATGAGGGAAACAGGGAGTGAGATTTGTAGATCCTAATGGGTGGGTGCGAGATAGGGATCTGCGCTCAGATCGCCTTCACTTGAACCACAGTGGTACGTATAATATGTTAGGGGGCTTGTTTAGAAGGATTACATGGAGGTACTGTAACATGTTAGTCACTCCATGTGAAATTTGTGCTGGACAAAACGGAGGTAGGACAGGTTTTTCTCCGGGTACTCCGGTTTTTCCTGTCATATTTAATTCCAGCAAAACTCTCCAATATCAGTTCATTTCATCTACCATTCATTAATCATTGCTCCAGAGGAGTGCGACAGGCTTCGGCAGCCGGCACAATTCCTCTTCTAGCCGTTAGATGGGGCTTAATTCATTCCATTCCTGACCCGGTCGAATGACTGGAAACAGGCTGAGGATTTTCATTCATTCAATAGCTTATTATGTAAGTAAATACGGAGGCAATCATGTTATTATTATGCCAAAATTAATTGCTAATATTGTAATGTACATATTTGGATTATTATAATTAATTTAGGCATTTCAAGTATTTATTTGTTGAAATATATATATATTAGTGGTAAGAACCAGACAGCCTTTTCTGGGACATTTCAACTTAGCCTAGGTGTGCAATCTTGGGTAAAGCCATGGACACGAATATCTAGGTAAAAGCAGTCACGTGCATTTGATGAATGCAGAACGGAAAATTTGGCAGGCAGTGTTTATCTAAGCACCAAGCACCTGATTATGAAGACGTGTAGTGACTGAACGGAGCAGACTTCTTTTTCAGTGAAGCAGCAAAGGTGAAGAGCGATGACATAAATGCGTAGTAAGTGTTAGTCTAGCGAGGGGGGTATTGCTTATTCAGATTCAAAGGATAGAGGGATTGTTGATTATGAGTCAGACGACGCTTGGCGTAACTCAATTTGTGCGGTGAATACTTGTTCTGTGGCGACTCTCAGTTCGTACTCATTGCTTGTAGACCGTAACTGTTGTCAGTCTACCGTGCTGCCCGTGCAATATTTATGAAATTTGAGCGAGTGTATTTGTTGTGCCAGTCTTGTAAATGAGGAAAAGACTGTAGACTGTCTCAGTTCGGTCGTACACGAACTATCGTCAGTCTATAGGGCTATGAGAGGAGTAGCTCGATATATATTACGTAGTGCAAGCTGGATGACACTTTATGTCAGCGGCTTATCATGCACGAGAGAGGATAATACGGCGCGAGATTAGAGACATATCTTCAAAGAAAGGTTAAACTGAGGACGGCTCTGGAGTTCCGCCGGAACATGAGGCTTCAAAATCCAGACACGGAAGCAGGAAGCTACGAGAGTGAAAAACCATCTATTCTAAAGGTGGTAAGAAAGAGAAGAATAATATGTTGTATTAGGATTGTTCTTACTTTTACACAAAACTGTAAACATTCATTTGTAACATTTTACATGGTTTTGTTTCTTTTTGAATATATAGATATCTTAGAGTCTAACAATTACATTTATTTACGGTAGCCATGTAAACATGCTCTTACCATTTCCTAACGTTTGCAGGTGGTAGTAGGTAAGGCCCAGTCAGCAGAGTACCA
The DNA here is from genome assembly GCF_040414725.1 of Anabrus simplex. Taxonomy (NCBI): domain Eukaryota; kingdom Metazoa; phylum Arthropoda; class Insecta; order Orthoptera; family Tettigoniidae; genus Anabrus; species Anabrus simplex. The sequence goes on along the minus strand of NC_090266.1, from coordinate 829,664,112 downwards.
GTTTTTCATTTCCATTTACACGACCTGAGTAGTAACTTTTATGCTATACAATTTTATTATTACTTTTCTTGTTATTAATATTCTAAACTGAGGGGTCTTACGGTGACCTCTGGCGCCAATTTACCTGCATTCTCGGCAAGTTATAAATTATTATTATCGTCGTGATTTATTTATTCATTCACTTATTTTAATTTTTATTTCATTGGAAGTCGCCAAGTGATAATTACATTCAAATATGGTACGAAAATAGATATTTTTATTAATATATAATTTTAAATATTACAATTAACGCCCAAGCGCGAGGAAAAGTATTTAAGTACATTACAACTGTCACCCAACAGTGGTACAGTGGTAACTGGTAAACTAAATACATTTAGGCACACGGGGTGGGCTAGGAACGATGATGAAAGCACTGAGAGCTGGAAGTAAGGATGGCAGAGGTGTTAGTGGTAAACTGTAGACTTGTAAGGAAAGGAATTTAAGGGGCATTTATTTACCGAATATTGCAAATAGTAGTTGAATCATAGTATGAAGCTATATTATGGATGCTGAAATTTTCTTACGGGACTGGAGTGTTTATCGTAGAGACAGAATAGGAATGGTAGGAGGAGAAGTATACATACTGATGAAAACATAATTTGTAAACTTGAAGAAGTTAAGGATGAGAAACATTAAAATTGCAGGGCTTATTTTTAAATATATTTTTGACATTCTTACTGATACTTTTTTCTTATATATCTAAATTCTTTCTTTGTTTCCTTTGTTTTCACACCCATTCCTCGGACGAATGGAAATAACCAGTTAAGATTAAATCCCCGAGGCTGAGTGGCTCAGACGGTTGAGGCGCTGGCCTTCTGACCCCAACGTGGCAGGTTCGATCCTGGATCAGTCCGGCGGTATTTGAAGGTGTTCAGATATATCTGCCCCATGTCGGTAGATTTACTGACACGTAAAAGAACTGATGCGGGAAAAAATTCCGACACCTCAGCGTCTTAGAAAACCGTCAAGAAAATAGTGGGACGTAAAAACAATAACACTACTATTTTTAAACAATAAATTCAAAGTGTAAAATTAGCCTCTAAAGATGATAGGCAAATTCACGTTTTGGGGTGTACAGACCTGGAAAGGCAGAGACTGGCGTAGAATTATTTTATAAGATAATCAGCTATGTGGGAAACGATACGGAAAGGAACGTGACTGTAGCTGGTGATCTAAATTTAACCAAGGTTACCTGGGACAGTAATGTGAATGACAAATAATACCAACAAATGGTACATAAGTTCATCTAGGAAGGATAACTGAATCAAAAAGTGACGGAACCTCCTAGAGGGAAGAATACACCAGACGTAGTGCTACTAAAACCATTTGAGTTCTATAGAGAAACTGAAGTGATATATGGTGTAACTGACCACGAACCAGCTTTCGTCGTTGTTGAAAATAAATGTGACAGAAAGTAAGGGTTTAAAAGTAAGAATATTAGGCAGTGCCATATGGTCAATAAAGAAGGCATGAGGGAGTTTTTATAAAGTAATTATGGTCAGCGGAAAATGTAAATAAAAATATAAAGAGCCTACGGGATGGGTTTAAGGCAACTGTTAAGGAGTATGAATACAGGCATGTACCTTTAAATGTGGTTAGCAGTGGGAACATCCACTATATTATACAGAGAAATAAAGAGATTAAAGAGAAAGTGCAGGTTGGAAAGTAGTGGTAGCAATGTTTGTGGAAGTAAGGAGGAACTAAAGGAACTTACCAGGAAATTAAATTTAGCGAACACGATGGCAAGCATAACTGGCACTCATAAAACTTTTGGTGAAACAAGAAATAGGATGTACAGGCACTTTAAGGCAGAAACGGGTTCCAGGAAGGACATTCCAGGAATCATAAATGGCCAAGGTGAATATATATGTGAGGATCTACAGAAGACAGTAGTATTTAGTCAGCAGTATGTGAAGGTTGTTGCATGCAAGGTAAAAGAGGTAAATAATACCAGCGAAGTATTGAAATTTACCCGTGGTCACGAATATATTGACACAAAGATACAAAAGTTGAAAACTTATAGTACCATATCTGAAGTATTTATCTGATTACTATTTGTATGAAGGAGCTATACCAAATGAATGGGGAGTTGCTATAGTAGCCCCAGTGTACAAAGGTAAGGATGATAAAAATAAAGAGGATAATTACAGGCCAGTCAGCTTGACGTAGGTTGTTTGTAAGCTCTGGGAAAACATTCCTTCTGATTATATTAGACACATTTGTGAAATGACTACATGCTTTGATATAAGGCAGTTCGGGTTTAGGAAAATGTATTCCTTTTAGGCTCAACTTGTACGAAGTTATACAGTAACAGACATTTTAGATTCAGGTAGTCAAGTGGATTGTATCGCTATTGACCTATCCAAGGCTTCCGACAGGGCAGATCATGGAAGATTACTGATGAAAATGAGGACTATTAGATTACATAAAAGAGTGAATGTATGGCTGACTAAATTTCTAGAAAACTGAACTCAGAGAATTAGTGTAGGTGGAGCATTATCTGAACGAGTAAAGATTGGGGGGAGGAGGGGCGTCCCGCAAGGCAAAATTATCGGACCTCTTTTTTCTTATATATAAAATATATGAGTAAAGGACTGGAATGCCCGATAATGCTTTTTAAGGATGGTGTTATAATGTATGGAGTAATAAATAAGTTACAGGATTGTGAGCGATTGGAAACAGGCCTTGACAAAGTTGCGGGGTGGACAGGAAACAATGACATGATCGTAAACGGGGCGAAAAGTCAGGTTGTAAATCTCACCAAGAAGAAAGATCATTCCAGTTTTAATTATGGTGTTGATGGGGTGACAGTAATTCGTTGGGAGTACTTAGGTGTAAATATAAGAAATGATCTTCTTTGGCGTAATCACATAAAGGGGACTGTAAATAAAGGTTACACATCTCTTCATATGGTTATGAGGGTACTTAAGGGTTGTAGTAAGGATGAAAAGGAGAGGGCGTATAAGTCACTGGTAAGACCCCAGTTGGAGTATGGTTCTAATGTATGAGACCCTTACTGGGATAACTTGATTCGGAAAAGATCCGAAGGAAAGCAACAAGATTTGTTCTGGGCGATTTCTGACAAACGAGTAGTGTTACGAAAATGTTGCAAATTTTTGGCTGGGAAGTCTTGGGAGTAAGGAAACGAGCTGCTCGACTAAGTGTAATGATCCGAATTGTCAGTGGAAAGCTGGCTTGGGATGACAGAAGTAAACGAATAAGCTTGGGTGGAGTTTTTAAAAGTAGGAAAGATCATAATATGAAGATAAAGTTGTAATTCAAGAGGACAAATTGGCGGAAATACTCGATTATAGGAAGAGGAGTTCGGGACTGGAATAATTCACCAAGGGAGATGTTTGATCAATTTCCATCTTCTTCGTCATCATTTAAGTAAAGACTGAGTAAACAAACGATAGGGAATATGCCTCGTGGGCTACAGCCCTATATGCAGATCAGTGGTTACTGATTGATTGACTGACTGACTGACTGACTGACTGACTGACTGACTTATTTATTCATTTTTTAATTATTTATGCATTTATTTATTTATTTATTTATTTAAGAAGAATATTTCAATTCTAAGGACATGAATATGCCAACTGGCTTGAGATATTTTTGTCATTAGCTGCGTTCTCGTATAATTTTCTACTTCAGAGATTTTCGGGATCACAAATCTTATACTGGTATTTAAGACGAACGAGTTTTTAAACGGACAATATCGAATTCATTCTACCCATTTTCAAAATTTATTCCTAACTATGATGGAATAATTTTCTAAGCCAAGAAGTATATTTTTTTAGCAAAATTCCTGCTTTCGTTTTACTCATAGAGACACCTAGGCTATATATGACAGCAGATGGCGGCGCTGCTGGAGATCCAACCAGCCGTAGGGCTGAGGCCTCAACGTGCAATAGTTCAGCATGAAGTGAATACACCAACAAGAGCATGCACAACTGTGCTCTCTAACACTAGAAATCCTATGAGTATTTTCCTCTGGGACAATAGGTCTATGTGCCCTTTCCCAGCAATACCACTTAAGAGTACTGGCGAAATTGATTGATTGACTGATTTATTCATTTTTTAATTATTTTAAGAAGAATATTTCAATTCTAAAGTCATGAACATGCCAGCTGGTTTGAGATATTTTTGTCATTAGTTGCATTCTCGTATAATTTCATACTTCAAAGAATTTCGGGATCACACATCTTATAATGGCATTTAAGACAAGCGAGTATTTAAACGGACAATATCTAATTCATTCTACGCATATACTTCTTGGTTTAGAAAATTGTTTATTGTTGAAACATTTTTTTTTTGCTAGGGGCTTTACGTCGCACCGACACAGATAGGTCTTATGGCGACGATGGGATAGGAAAGGCCTGGGAGTTGGAAGGAAGCGGCCGCGGCCTTAATTAAGGTACAGCCCCGGCATTTGCCTGGTGTGAAAATGGGAAACCACGCTAAACCATCTTCAGGGCTGCCGACAGTGGGGCTCGAACCCACTATCTCCCGATTACTGGATACTGGCCGCACTTAAGCGACTGCACCTATCGAGCTCGGTACACAGGGAGTAAAGATGGGAAATAAATTCTCCGACGAAGTTTCTACAAGGTCGGGAGTAGTACAAGGGTAGTTAAAGGGCCACTCCTATATAGGACTACGGCGTTTATCAACGATCTGCCAAACGAAATTCCAAGTGACTGTAGATTGTTCGCGGACGATTGTATAATATACAGAAGAATATAGAATTCTGGCGATAACAGGTTATATTACAAGCCTATCTAAATAGACTTCATAAGTGGGCACTCGATAATAAAATGAAATAAATTCCCGAAAATGCAGTCTTATAAGAGTGACTCATACAAGTACCAAGAAATCCACGTAAAGAGAGATATAAAATGGGACCCTCATGTATGATGTGTAATTTCCAAAGCGTACAAGTCTTTACACTTCGTGATGAGGGTGCTAAAGGGCAGGCGAAGGCGCAGGGCTATACATCACTCATTAGGCCAGTCCTGGAGTATGGAGTAGCTGTATGGGATCCATACGAAACAGGACTCATTAATGAACTTGAGGTGGTACAGCGAAAGGCTGCAAGATTCATGCTTAATGATTTCAATCCTAGGAGTTGTGGGACAAGTATGATAGAAAACCTTGGGTGGGAGACGCTGGAGACTAGAAGGAAACGAACACGGTAATGTGCCATGTATAATGCCTATACGAATAAGCCAGTTTGGGGAGAGATGAACAGTCGAATAGAAAAGCCCTGTCACATAATTAGGACAGATCATCCGCATAAAGCAAAAGGTAGATCGCAGAAAACTACGATAAATCGCGAAACTGATTATTGGAATGCATTACCTGCAGCTGTCTTAGACCCTTGTCCCAAAAATGTAAGGTGCTTCAAGAATAGACTCCAGCATTCTGTAAATTATGTGTAAATTTCTATGCGATGGTGTCATATTTTAATGTAACACTCAATCCACTGTAAACCGTAGTATTAAGGCATCTGAATTATTTAAGGTATGTGTGAATGTTTATATGAACGTGTTGTATTTGCAATGGTAGGATAATAATTAGGCTAGTGTAAATAGTTCGAAATAGTTAATGTACGTGTGAATTTGTATATGACGGAGTTGTAATGTTAAGCTAGTTTTAAGTTAATTTCATTTCAGACTACTGTAAGTGATCATTGCCACCGGGATATTTCCACATTGTGATGTATATGTTAATAAATAATAATAACATGGAACGATCACTTTATTAGGACATCTACCAAACAACGGCTTGAACACGTCGGTCGACGGATTGCACAAGTTGACGCACGTTGCCCACGTACAATCCAAGCAGCAACATCTCGTATAGCTGACGTACATTTTGTGAAGGCGTAGGAGGAACCCTCATAGCGCGTTCTAGCATATCCCAGACGTGTTTAATGGGGTTACTGCCCAGAAAAGTTGGGGGCTATTGCAGGGTGGAGAATTCATTGTCCAACCGGTCTGTAATGACTTGAGCTCTATGATACAGTTCATTGTCCTGCCGGAATATAACATTTTTTTTTTTGGGAAAGACTGGCTGGAGATACGGCCAACAGGTTCCTGTAGTCTTCATCACTCCAAGTGTTTGGTAAGATGACAAATGACCCCAGGGATGCTCCTCAGACTATGACACTGCCACTACCGGCCTGTTGGACACCCACGGTACAGGCGAGAAAGGCCACCCCATGCTGTTTACGCCAGATGCGGAATCGGCCGTCAACACGGTGGAACAGGAAACGGGACTCGTCACTTCAAACAACCGTCTTCTACGAGTCCGATGCCCACTGGCGCCTTCCTTGGGCGCACTTCAGGCGTTGTTCGTGATGACGTGGGGTCAACTAGGGCATCCTAGTTGGTCTACAGCTCTCGAGCCCGAGTCGGCACAAGGTACGTCGCATTGTCACTGCGGGAAAAGGGGGTACCTGCCCGCTATTGTACTGATGGGTCAAATGTTCCACTGCACAGAGTCGTTGATGTGGTATAACTTCAAACGTCCGACGCTCAGCTCGCTGATCAATCACTCGTGACCGGTCGCAGTTTGATCTTCTGCTCGAAGTTTGTCCACGATTCCTCCACTCCTCGTATACCCTAATACTGTGGTAATGGAACAGTCAACAAGAGCAGCTACTGTCGAGATACTGGCATCATGTCTTCGGGCTCCAGTTATCTCCCCGCGGGCAAAGTCGATTAGTCACCAGCCATCAGTACCGAATGAAATCGTCTGATGTGCAGAGGAGAATTAATTTAATTTCGTGTGGCTATTTCTAGCCGAGTGCAGCCCTTGTGAGGCAGACCCTCCGACGAGGGTGGGCGGCATCTGCCATGTGTAGGTAACTGCGTGTTATTGTGGTTGAGGATAGTGTTATGTGTGGTGTGTGAGTTGCAGGGATGTTGGGGACAGCACAAACACCCAGCCCCCGGGCCATTGGAATTAACCAATTAAGGTTAAAATCCCCGACCCGGCCGGGAATCGAACCCGGGACCCTCTGAACCGAAGGCCAGTACGCTGACCATTCAGCCAACGAGTCGGACTGCAGAGGAGAGATCAGCACATTATTTGTGAGGCGCTAGTGAAGTTTTTCACCACGTGGTATCGCATCACTGGTCACGAACTGTCATGTCCCTGGTGTTTCTAATACAACCATCGTTCAGTGTATGAGGAAAGATCTTCATCTGGGAAGTCCGGCTCCAAGGCTAAATGGTTAGCGTTCTGGCTTCTGGGCACAGGGGTCCCAGATTCGATTCCCGGCAGGGTCGCGAATTTTAACCATAATTGGTTGATTTCGATGGCAAGGGGGCTGGGTGTAAGTGTCGTCTTCATCATCATTTCATCCCCATCACGACGCGCGGGTCGCCTGCGGGCGTCAAATCAAAAGACCCGCATCTGGCGAGCCGAGCTTGTCCTCGGACACTCCCGGCACTAAAAAAGCCATACGCCATTTCATTTCATTTGGGAAATCACATTAGCGAGGTTATAAATAAAAGTCATATATCTCTTCATATGGTTATGGCATGAGAGTATTTAGAGGTTGTAATCAGGATGTAAAGGAGAGGAATAAGTCACTGGCAAGACCCAACTTAAAGAATGGTTCCAGTGTTTGGGGCCCCTCGCTAGGACTACTTGATTCGAGAACTGGAAAAGACACAAAGGATGGCAACACTGTTTGTTCTGGGTGATTTCCGATAAAAGAGTAGTGTTACGAAAATATTGCAAACTTAGGGCGAGCGAGTTGGGCGCGCAGCTGTGAGCTTGCATTCGGGAGATGTGGGTTCGAACTCCACAGTCCGCAGCCCTAAAATGGTTTTCCGTGGTTTTTCGTTCCCACACCAGCCAAATGCTGGGGCTGTACATTAATTAAGGCCACGGCCGGTTCCTTCCCACTCCTAGCCCTTTCCTATCCCATCGTCGCCCTAAGACCTATCTCTGTCGGAGCGATGTAAAGCAACTTGAAAAAAAAGACTTGCGAGCAAGGAGACGAGCTGCTCGATTAAGCGGTGTGTTCCGAGCTCTCAGTGGAGAATGACAGCTATAGACAAAGAAGCATGAATGGAGTTATTAGAAGTAGGAAAGATATAAATATGAAGTTGGAATTCGAGTGGATGAATTGGGGCAAATATGCGTTTATAAAGTGTTAATTAATGGACTTAATGACACTCAAATAAAAAACCCTAGATCAATTGCAAATACTAGTTCGCCTAAATATAGCTCTGCCGTTAGCCTTAGGGATTTCCCAACGGTGCCATTTAGTGACCCAAACAGTCTCCAGACTGATGATTTTAAAAAGCAGCAACTTAATCCCAGAGTGCAGTGCATACGCTTCCCAGAAGCAGTTGCTGTGAGAGAGGCCTCCGAACCATGGTCTTAGTTCCGAGTAAGTTCACAGCGCGTTACTACCCTATGCTGTATCTTAAACTTACAAACCTGTTCGGTAATGAAGACATGTACACAAATGTAATTTTTTTAGATTTAACTAGATTAAACATTATTTTAAACGGTATTTAGTAATTACATTCTCAGACATTTGCTTACATAACAATGGATTACAAAATTTGAAATTCTCTTTCGAAAATACAAGTAGCGAAATCGTAGGAGTCTTGCTCGTGCTATGGAACATGAAAATATTTGACAACTTTTTATTTAAGCTACTTTCGTACTAACTTATTCTGTATTATTCTGTCTACGAAAGCACTGAAATCATCTGTGATCATTTAAGAGGAGCACTCGGGTTTAAATAACCAACAGATACAAAATTGAACCTCAATGCTCCAATGACCTGAAAGTGGAACGCCGAAAACTGTCGTTGAGGAAATTATTATTATTATTATTATTATTATTATTATTATTATTATTACATCTACTATTTTCGAGGATGCAGAGGTGCCGGAAGTCCCGCCTATCAACACTAGGGTGATGTATTTGAGCATTTTCAAGCACCATCCGATCTGTACGTACTTGGGCTCAGAAAGCCAGCGCTCTACCGTCTGAGCCACTCAGCTTGGCAATACTATTATATTGTGATAAACGGTACATGGTTCATGGGGGTTCGAATATCTTTCTAGTATGAGGCAGGTTCAGTTCATTCGTTCAAAAAAATCTTATCTTAAAAATTAAAAAGTTTGACATACTTTATGAAGGATACGAGGTCAGGGAATTCTCTATGTCGCCTTCGTTTATTAGAGAACTGCAAGTCACATGGCGATCTCATACTTAACCTGGCGACACTCACGGTTCACGGTCACATTCTATTTATTCTTTCAGTATTACGTAATATGATCATTCACATGTTTGACTTTGATAGTAGAAGTCGATTACGCCACACAGTTACTATTCACGATTCCGCGCCATATTAAGTCTTGTAGCGCGATATCGCTTACATGGTCTGGAGCGACAACGAAGGACAATAGCTAACTGTTTACTTTTGTGCCAAGTATGGCTGGGAAGCTCTTACGTTATTCCTTCTGCGTTATAATGCCCGCTTAATGTAGTCAATGTGTCGAGGGCGATGTTGGGATAGCAATATCCAATACCCGGGCAAGAAAGCTCTGCTAAAATATGTTTATCCTCACGCGCGCACGCAGGAGGTAGGACAAACACTTTCCTGGATTTGGAGGTTACTACTACTACTATGAAGAGCACTAACCCTTCAGTAAAATGTATCCTGTTCCTTTCAGCTACTCCACGAGCCAATAGCACCCTGCAACGTATTCAAGATCTTGAGGTCTCATGCCTGCGTTTCAAGGGCTAAGCTATTGGCCCCAGAAAGTCAGGACTAGATTATAAAATGTGGTGGCATGTAGACCTCAAAGTAACAACTAAATTTTCCAAAGAGTCAGCTTGATCCACAGTGTGAATAGTCTCGGGGGCTCACAAATAGTGAACTGTGGATTCCCGGCACATGCAAAGACTTACGGGGTATACTCAATCTCGTGAGATCAACTGAAGAGCTCTCTAATGCGAATGGCATTGGACTTGGTCATGAATCAAGCAATATTACTGAGATGTAGTCACGCTGACCACATGACACTCCAATATCAGACTGGGCAGCAATCGTCTAGATAATCAAACAGCTTTAATGGGTTGTACATGACACAATTTTATTTATTTTGTGAATATCAGGAAGGTGATTGTATCTTAAACGTCTAAGTCAAATATGTAAAAGATTTAACTTACAGTATTAGTAAAACAAACCATAAAACTGTTGTTTTGTTTTTTTAGAAAATTTGCCTCTCCCGTGCTTTACTACGGTAACATCTTCTCGGCCACAAAATCTTCGTAGTCGTCGTGAGGTTTTACGTCACAACATTCTTTCGAGTCAAATATATTAATCAACAAATTTAACATTAACAAGGAAGTGTTACGGCAGTTGTTTCGGAGAATAGAACAAAACAGTTTTGGTTTTGTTACTGATCGGAAACACGAACTCCTTCCAAAGATTTAGCTGCTATGGCGCAACGGTGTGGACAGGAAGAGGAACCGGTGGGGCGGTGTAGGTTTCCCGTATCCACTGTACCTGCAAGCAATTCAGTGGTCACAACTCACAAGACAGGTTTGTGTTTACAGAGTATGTTTATACAGCCCTCGACTACGAGAGAAGCGGTAATTGCGAAGCTGTTGGTGGATTGCTTTGATATTTCGAAAGATGTCAGAAGCTACAATAGCAGAGATGAGTGCAATTGTAATCGATGCGAAGGTATCAGATTAAGAAAGTGATAGGGCCATGACAGTGAGCGATGAAGCAATGTCATCAGTGACGATGTACAGGGAACCTGCAGTTCATCTTATCAGCCATCACCTCCAAAAAAATTAAACACGAACTTTCCAGAAGGATACCTGGCTGATGCATACAATATATGGACAAAGCAACCAAGGGAGAAAAGCTTTGCCTGTGTGGTTTGATGTAACCATCCTCCTCATTTGTGTCGTCCTGAATTAGCAGTTGATGTGACACCTCGTTTGAAACAACAGTCTTGGAACAGAAAAGATAAAAATAAAGAGTAGGATAGTGTTTAAAAACGTCTAAAACAGCCTTCAACGCCGCTCGACAGACCCAAACAGCCTGCCTGATATTGTGTGACCCTTTTATAGCAAGGAGACAGGAAAACGCCACAATACAGACCGTATATTGCGATTCTGGGTAATAAAATTTAAGAAGAGAATTGACGCTCACAATTTTCTGCTGTTCAAAGCTTCCAACTCGTTGGAAAAGATAAGTAATAAGATCGTTTGTCGGAAAATAATCCACGAGTTAGCGAGCGAATGGTTGGTTCCTCATTCAGGAAAAACGTTTGTCACCAGATGAAGTAATAAATGCCGACCAATGACGATTTGATAGAGAGCTGCGATCTGGCTGAACCCTCACAGTGAAGGGAATTAAGCACATCACTGGAGCAGTTCGATCCATAGAGGCAACCATGCACTCTTATTTGATAATGCCAGGGATTAGTGATGATATATTCGATTGATTTTACTGAATTGATTCATTCGATTCCGTTCACGTTACTGAATCGATAGTGATCCGATTCACGGCACATTAGAGTTACCGTTCGAATTACATGTGTGTGGTGTGTACTGATAGAAGCAACAGCATTCAGCATTCGCCGCTGCCATCTGGTCTTCATTCTATGAACTGCTTTCCTATGCGCATCCAGTTTACAGATTCAGGTTTCTCCTGCAGCCATTGCTTCGCATCAAGATTTGTATTCCCCCACAGTGCCAACACCATGGAATACGTATATATAATTAGATGAAACATATCTGTACACACAATCATCAATGATATGCAATTAGGTTGTTGAACAGGTGACAAATTCCCTATCAGTTATTTGCCCAGTCCTTTTTAAATTAAATAACTTGGAATATTCACGGTTTTCTGATTCAATGTATTTTTAGTTAAGTTATTGCGTCAGTCAGCTCACTCACTTACTGGCCAAATACACCAGTGATCTCATGATTCAATGATTGAAGTTTTGTGCAATGATGCGAGATACGAACTGAGAGAATAATGAGCCTTTCTTAATACAAGTCTCACTCACAGCTTTTGAGCAGAGCCTACCAATTAACGGAAATTAATATTGGTAGTTCGAATCCTACATCGTACAAAAATGTTTACATCGATATGAAGCCTCAATGCTTAAACACTGGCCAGTTAGTGCCATACGCAAGTAGTAAAACGTCGTGTTATTGTTTTTGTGCGCTGCACGCACTGCTGCACGGTCGGAATGGTTCGCTTCAGTCATTCGCCATGTATTCCACGGACGAATATGTTGACATGCTCCTTATGTACAGGAATGCATGAGAGAATTCGTTGCAGGAAAGCTGTCCGGACAGGGGCCATCCGATTGCAAAGACTTTCCACAGAGTTGAAAGGTGTTCACAAAAAACAAAGTTACTCCACACGACACCACCTGTCCGGGAGAATACCGTAACATCTGGTGAAAATAAGGAGGTTGTTCTGGACACAGTTTGCAATAACCAAAACACGAGTGCACGGGCAATTGCACAACAGGTGAACATCAGCCAGGTTTCCGTGCTGCGAATACTTCATACGCATAGATATCACCCCTACCATCTGCTACTAAACCAGGAGCTCCACGGGCAGTGTTTCGAAGCTGGAAGGAACTTCTGTCAGCGGCTGTTAGGAAATCTGGAGAATGATGCAGGATTCCTGCCAAAAATCCTGTTCTCGGGCGAAGCGCAATTCCACAAGATGACACTGTTAACCGCCAAAACATACACTTTTGGAGTGTTCACAAATCCCACTGGGTGCGACAAGCAGCCCATCAGAGCAATGGGGAGTGAATGTATGGTGTGAAATACTGGATGATCGCCTTATTGGACCGTATTTCTTTAAGGGCCTATTAACAGGCGTACGATACCTGCACTTCCTACGTCATGAACTCCCACTTCTGCTAGAGCAAGTGCCACTTGGAGAACGTTTAACGACGTGATTTCAAAAGGATGTAGCTCCAATACATTGAACCTTAGCCGCCCGTAACCTTCAGAATGAGATACATGCATGAAGATGGGTAGGAATAGGAGCGCCTATTTCTTGGCCCACCAGCTCACCGGATTTAACGTCATTAGACTTCTTCCTGTGGGGGCATTTGAAACAAACAGTTAACATCCATGAGTCAGAAAATGCCGAGCGTCTTCGACAACTCATCGCCGAAACCTGCAGATCAATAGGCTAACACCGGCTATACTACAGTGCACCAGAATATCCATTAAGCGGCGTGCCCAGTTGTGCATAAACCAAGCAGGTCATCACTTCGAACACATGCCAACTAACTAACCGACCATAGTTAGCGAAGTTTGAATCCCCTACTACCTATCCAGTCTTCGTACGACCCTGATGATACATTGGCCTTCTTAGGGACACAAACTTTCATTCACTGAAAACGTGCATAAAAGAGGAATTTCACGTGCACTAAGAAACGGTAAAAACTAAATAAATCTAATATAAAAGAGTATCCGTGCCCCGGACTCGAAACATATAACACGTAAGGCTGGAGCACCATAGCATTCGGTCTGCGCTATGCGCTCATCGTACTGTACCGCGGCACGACGCCTGCAGGTTATGACTCATGCCGTAGTTTTAACATGATCCCAATGTCCACTCCGTGTTTTAAAGACGTTTCATTTACATAATTTATCAGATCATTTAGAGAGCAGCGCACTCGTGATGTTTGTTATTAGATAATATTACGACCTAACATCTCCCTATTTTGTACACGCCGTAAACGCAAGTATATATACAAACACCTTGGCGCTAGATCCTTGTTTGTCAAGCGATCGCTGCTCAGCGTGAAGGCCTACAGATTATGAGATTACACGTCGTCAGCGCAAAGAATACTCTTGGCTTTCTTGACAGAGCCGCTGTCCCACCGTCAGATAGCTCATCATTTGTTCTCATGCAGGCTGAGTGGACCTCGAACCAGCTCTGATACAGGTCAAAATTCTTGACATTCCCAAGAATCGAACCCAGAGCCTCCCGGTAAGAGGCAGGCTCGTTTCCCTAGACCTCGGATTTGGCTGATATACCAGATAATCCTGGTGACGGTTCCATACACCGGAACCATGCTCAAGTTGGGGTCTTACCAGAGACGTATGTGCCCTCTCCTTTACAGCCTCACTACAGCCCCTAAACACCTTCATAACCATGTGCAGAGATCTGTACCCTTTATTTACAATCGCATTTATGTGATTACCCTAGAGAAGATCTTTGCTTATATTAACACCTAAGTATTTACAGTGATCCCCATAAGGAACTTTCACCCCATCAACGCAGTAATTAAAACTGAGAGGACTTTTTCCTATTTGTGAAACTCACAACTTGACTTAACCCCGTTTATAATCATACCATTGCCTGCTGTCCATCTCACATTATCGAGGTCATTTTGCAGTTGCTCACAATCTTGTAACTTATTTATTGCTCTATGCAGAATAGCGCCAACGGCCGTAGCCGTGTTGAAACACCGGATCCCGTGAGATTTCCGAAGTTAAGCAACATTGGACGTGGTCATGAGTTGGATGGGTTGCCACGCGCTCTTGGTGGGGGGTAAGGGAATGGAGGAGCGGAAAGGAACTGGCCACCCTACCGCACGTAAACTGCGGTTCAAGAACACCTCTGCGGAGGTTCGGACCTGCTTTCGGGCAGAATAACCCTTACCTACCATACAGAATAGCATCGTCTGCAAAAAGCCGTATCTCTGATTCCACTTCTTTACTCATATCATTTATATATATAAGAAAACATAAAAGGTCCAACAATATGCTTTGAGGAATTCCCCTCTTAATTATTACAGGGTGAATACTTCTGCCTTTTGAAGATCCTCACATACACACTCCCTTTGTTCATTAATTATTCCTGGAATGTCCTCCTTGGAACCTGTTTCTGCCTTAAAGTAGCTATATATAACCTTCCATTTTTCACTAAAATTTGTATGACAGCCAGTTACGCTTGCCATCATGTTATCCTTAGCTGACTTCTTTGCTAGATTAAGTTTCCCAGCAAGTTCCTTCAATTTCTCTTTACTTCCACAGCCATTTCTAACTCTATTTCTTTCCAATCTGCACCTCCTTGTTAGTCTATTTATTTCTCTATTATAATAAGGTGGGTCTTTACCATTCCTTACCACCTTTAAAGGTAAAACCTGTTTTCACATTCCTCAACAATTGCTTTAATTGGTTCTAGCAATATCGCTGTGGAGACTTAAGTCTTGAACTCCTCGGATTCGATGGTGGCGTCAAGTGCGGCCTTGAAAACTATCATAGCGGTACGGAGAAACAACACTAGATTATTTACGTGGTTCCCATACTAATGTTGGCATTCGTGCGCCATGGAATGGGCGAGTCTATGCAATAAATTCTATACTCATCCCCACGGACATACCCTCATGGTAATAAGAACTATCTTGGCACACACACACGTCCAGGACCTCTTGAGGAGGGTTTACGTCAGTACAACCCACGCAAGTTTCGGCGGAAGTAGTACCTATTGAATTGCCTACTCGCTCCTTCATTAAGCAGAGGACAATGAAGGCACGACCGTGAGAGGAATGTCAAGTCTCGCACTAACACGAGCGATGACCTTCATAATTCTAATGATGCTCGGTTATTTCCATTGTTTTCGCGTTCTAAGTACCTTGAACAAAATAGAAAAGATTCGTACTTTACACTCAAAGCGTCTACACAATACGAAACAGGTGAAATAACGGTGGATAAAGCTGCATTGAAGGACTTCACGAAGCAACAGTAGAGAGGTTCGATTCCGAACCAAGAGGATTTCCGGTAGCTTTCCTTATGTTGGCTCTTTTCCAGATATTGCCAAACCCACTAAAGCCAATTACTGGGATTATCATTTTATTCCATTCACAGTCACTCAAATTCAACCAAACATCCCTACGTTTTGTGCACAGTGGGAAGAACAAGATGTACCCAAATAATTGTAATAAGATGCACTATTACAATTATTGTCAGCCCCGTAGACTAGGGCTAGTGAACAAGCCTTTTTACCCGGAGGCCACAGGTTCGATTTCCGACCTAGTCGGAGATTTTATCTACATCTGAGTGCTGATTCGAGGTCTACTCAGTCTACGTGAGAACAACTGAGGAGCTATCTGACGGCGTGATACCGGCCCCAGTCTAAAAAGCCAAGAATAACGCTGAGATGATTCGCAGAGCAGCGATTGGTTGGTAGGCCATAGGTATCAGTGAGGAAGCGCTATGGGGTTCAAGGACTGGGGAAAAAGGAAGGTACAGGAAGAACAGACAGAAGAGAGAGAGGTGAAGAGCCTTTCTCAGAGTCTCTCGAAAAATAAATAAATGTATCCAGTTCAAAATTCTCTTGGAACTACCAACGCAAACCTTGTAGGTGAAGTCTTCTAATATCGTCAGTAGCTTCTTATGACAGGTACGGAGTACCGCATCCCCGTCCCCCTTTCAATAATAATAATAATAATAATAATAATAATAATAATAATAATAATAATAATTGTACCGGGTGGTACACCTCCACGCCGCTAATTCAAACTTTGCGCCAGTTGAAACTCCTCTACTGGAGGAAGTCTGAACTTTATCTACTGTGTTAATTCTCAAGTTTCTCAGAAGATGTCCGTACTTGTAAATTTTGAAGTTTCTGAACTGGGTCGTTTTCGATGTATTTTTGTTTTGCCTGTAGTAAGAAGTGTGGACATTCTCTTCCAGATGGCACTACTGAAGGACTACAATTATGCACCCTAGTGCGAAGTGAAAGAACTGTGTTTTTGGAGAAATTTTGAATTCATAAGTTTGTTCTTTGTTAAATTTCTTTCAGTTATTGTTTAAGTTGGCAATATTAGCCCTTTCTTTCCGCCAGTTTTGAATTCGACCAATAAGGAATTTCTGTAATTAATTTTCCACCAATAATGTGTTTCTTCTTCATCTAGTGTAGGGGTTTTCGTTATTAGCCAATAAAGTGATTGTGGGCGGGTGTCCTCATTCCTGAAACGCCTCGAACTTTCCACGAGGGTATATAAACTGCTGATTTTCGGGTCTCCGCGCCACTTCAGTAACATCTATCAGTGTGTAAAGTACGTAGCAGGGGGCGAGAAGCGCCTCTTTCGTAGGGCAGCAGTTCAACCACCAGGTAATGGCCGTTTAATAACTTCTTTTCTTGCTAGCTCAGCAGTTTAACTCTCGGGGCAGGTCCGAAGCCTTTTACCATGTAACGTTCCACTAAAATGTAAAGACACTTGGTATCAATTCTATCTTTTTAAACTACATATTGGGATAGAGAGTGCTTAACCCTCTCGAGCTCCCACTCATATTGCTTTGAGGTGAACTTATTTTCACAACCGTTTCTCCCCTTCTAATGTAATGTAAATTGTCTCCTTCTATAAGTCACCTCTTTAGTATGGGATTAGCCCTTGCATTAGAGGCCTAGCGCCAAGTAGGTTTTAAATAAAGTGTAGTAGGAGTGCAAGAACGCCTCCTCTCAAGTTGGTATTTTGGAGGCCATGTAATTGACCTGTTTCTTTACTTAATAGGCCTCAATAGGTTGGGTATTTTTACCCCTGTTTTCATGTACTTGGAGGACAGCTTGAAAGTGGAGTTTGGTGTGGCCTTTGATAGGCTTGAACTTAAGAGCGGGTTGCTCTTTCTTAAAATTTTGATTTCTGTGTGCCTCGAGGAGGCTTTACTGTGTAATTGGGAGCAAGAGCTCCTGGGCATGATTGGGGCCTTCTGCCCCTTTGTTGAATCCTGTATATCGTAATGTTGGGCTTATAGCTCAAGAATTGTGTGTCTGGCTCTCGGAGCCCAAATCCTGTAACACTGTAATTGTACACTCTCGAATTGGTTGCTTTGCTACTCTGTACCTGCCATTCTTGTTATTTCTCGATTTTGATAAGAAAATATAACCTTGATAAATTTTATCTTAACTTTAATTTCGTATTTTGAGACCTGTTCACCCCCGCACCTTCTTTCACCTCTGCACATCCACAAAACTCGGTAACAATAATAATAATACTGTAGTGTTTGTGTTGGCAGTGCGGAAAAAGACAATAGAAAAACGAGGACGAAAAACAAGAAGATGGTGATAGAGACTCATTGGATTATGTGTTTGGTGCCTGTATTTTGTTAATGTTAATTTGTTATTTTTGTATTATTCTTCTATCCAAATATACCTATGTAATTTCCAACAAACTTTGGAGGCAGAGAAACTTACAACGCTGATTACTGAATATACGACGCACTTGTAAAGACGCCAACGAAGAGAGGATGAATTACGCTGCAGATATTTCAAGACGTACGGTGAGAAGTGGATAGTGAAAAAAACCTCAAATCGTGAGTACAATGTATTTCTCTAAGATAAGATCTGAATATTCAAGTCGGATGCATGCTGCTAATATGTCACCAGGCGAATCATAGCCTATTACAATGTCAACCTTAGGCGAGGTAGAAAGTATTAGAAGAAATATTTCGACGCAGTCAGTGACCACAATTAGACCCTGAATAAGTTTGTGTATGGAAACGAAGGAGATAGGCAGAATAGACGACGCTTAAGAGAATTTGGAGGTTTTCAGGTCTCGCATGGTGACGCAGAATACGATCAGATGGTTAGATTCGAACAGGATAATTTTGGTGAACGCTATTTGACTGCTGTGAGTAATGTACTGTTCTTAAGCTATGAAGGAGACAAGAATCAATTAATATCACGAATCATAACCCATCTGAGCGACTTAACAAAGCTTCTGAAGAAGAAGAAGAAGATCATGACGAGGATGACGACGTCTATGGCGGCGATAATTCAGCGCGTTTTAAGAACAGCATCTCGTGGATGTCTTTGGTGCTAACTTCTGTCGAGAAATACTTCTTTGAGTGCAGAAGCTAATTTCCCCTACGAAGATATCCTTCGTTCTCATCGAACGAGACCTGATAGGGAAACCAAGGAGAGGCACAAACGGACAGAAGAATCACAAGGTTACGTGCGTAGATATTCATCTACAGGCAGCGAGGCTGACTGCATTGGACTTGATGAACCACGAAGTTTTAGGCCTACTCTCAGAGGGAGCGTTCTCCGTGACATTCAAAGATGTTGAAAGCTGCATATACCCATTTAATGTCAGTGGAGGATATCCTGTTGAGAAGTGGATTGCAGAATTAGAAGACACAGCCTTACTCTTCAACTGGAACGAGATCCAGAAGTTTGTATTTGCATAGAAATTCCTATCAGGTCTCGCAAAGCTGTTCGTTCAAGGAGAACTACGGATATCTTCGTAGGGGAAATTAGCTTCTGCACTCAAAGAAGAATTCTTGACTGAAGTTAGTACCAAAGACATCCACGCGATGCTCACTAAGAGGATAATGAAGAAGGAAGAGTCATACCAAGAGTACTTACTAGTGATAAAAAAAATACCAGTAGAGGTTCTGTTGAGGAACAGTCGCTGATCCAATATGTGATTGATGGCATACAGGATAAAGTGAACAACCAAGTTATCTTATATGGCTCAAGGAACATGAAGGAATTTAAGGAAAAGCTGAGGATCTACCAGGACATGAAAAGAGCAAGAAGCATCGTTATAGAATCCCCTGTAAGAAATGCTCCAACATCGTCATCCAGGAAGACTGAATCGCCACCAAAGAAACAAACAACATACATCCGGTGCTACAGCTGTGGAACAAAAGGGCACACATCACCTTAATGCCGCTCGAAAATTTAGGAACAAAATGCTTCAAATGTAACAAGTTTGGACATCTCGCTAAAGGCTGTGCAAATGAAAAGACAGATGTACCACACACATTGATATTTACAGACATATGCAGTGAAAAATGGGTGTATAAAGATGTTCGCTTATGTGGAGCAACAATCAGTGCTTTAGTCGACACAGGAAGCCGAAATAGCTTATTGAGCTCAGACGTTATCAAGAAGATCCCTCTTCCTAACCTGAAGCAACTGTAACACTGTCTGGAATTGGAAAGATTGCGGTTAGGCCTTTGGGTTGCTTTGATACTACACTGGAAGTTGACAAGGGAGAATTTACCCTCATCTTCCAAGTAGTTCCGCGGGAAACCATGCTCATGGAAGCAGTTTTGGGTGAAGACTTTCTGAATCAATCAGAGCTACACATTGGTTAAGAAGGAATGCGTATAACAAAACTACAGACTGTTGCACTTATCATGAGTATCGACGTCACCAATTTTTGTGAAGAAATATATGTAGAGCCTAGTGTCGGAGGATACCTGAAGGGAAATTTTGAATATCTCATTGAACAGTTCAGACCTGAGAAGACCAAAACAACTAATCTAGAGTTGAAGGTCATTCTGCAGAATGAACAAACAATTAATCAGAGACCCCGACGTCTACCTTTCAAAGAAAGGAAAATCGTTCATGATCAAGTGGAAGAGTGGATACGGAATTATATTATGGAACCGAGCGCTTCAGACTTCGCCGCTCAAGTGGTCGTAGTAAGGAAAAAGGACGACTCACCCAGGGTATGCATCGATTACAGAAAGATCAATAGCCAGATTATTAAGGACAGGTATCCCCTCGCACTGATAGACGATCTCTACTGGCTCCAAGGAGCATGTGTATTTAGCTCCATAGACTTAAAATGGGCTGTTCCACGTAGGGGTTCATCCAGAAAGTAGATGGTATACAGCATTTGTGATGCACATGGTTAATTCCAGTTCAAGAAAGTCCCATTCGGATTACCCATTGCCCAGCAGTATTTCAGCGCTTTATCAATTGTGTCTCCCGTCAGTTAATAAAGGATGGTATTACTCTACCTTATATGGACAATGTAATCGTCCAAGCAAAAAACGAAGAAGAAGGCAATGAAAGGCTGGGGCTTGTGTTGCAGAGAGCTAAAGAATACGGTTTAGAAATAAACTTCAAAAAGTGCCAATTTCTGAAAAGAAGAGTTAAGCTCCTGGGTCATATCTTTGAAAACGGCAGAATCTACCCTTCGCGGGAAAAGACACGAAGTTCTTAATTTCCCTGAACCAGCAACTACAAAACAAGTTCTGAGCTTCCTTTGACTAACAGGATACTTCAGAAAATATATTCCATTTTATTCACTTATAGCAAGATCATTGAGTGGTCTACTGAAAGATGAAAGACACTTCAAGTTTGAAGCAGAAGAGAAGAGTGCCTTCATGAAACTAAACCAGGCCTTGTCGGAGGAACCAGTTCTGAGCATATGCAAACAAGGATGCGAAACAGAACTGCATACAGATGCCAGTCAGGAGGGATGCGGCGCCATACTACTACAACGGTCAAGCGAGGATAATCATCTTCATCCTATATACTATGCCAGCTGGAAAAATACAGATGCCGATAAGAAATATACAAGTTACGAATTGGAAGTACTGGCGATTATCAAGGCTCTACAGAAGTTCGATGTCAGAGGCAACAAACTCAAAATCGTCTTAGACTGCCAAGCTTTCCAGAAGACAATGCGGAAAAAGGGTCTTAATACTAGAATCGTAAGATGGTCTCTTCTCTTGGAAAACTACGAGTACACAATCGAACACCGCAGGAATCCAGGAATGCGTCACGTGGATGCTCTAAGCCGGTATCCTGTCATGATTATCACCACTGACGGTTTGAGCCAGCAGATAAAACATGCTCAAAATGGGGACGGAAAGCTAGCAGCAATCATGAAAGTACTGAAAATAAAACCCTATGAACATTATTTGTTCAAGAATGATCTGCTCTATAAGTGAGATGAAAACAATCAAGAATTGCTGGTCATTCCAAGCGCAATGCAATGGGAGATAAGAAAAGCTCATGAAAGGGGACACTTTGCTGTAAAGAAATGAAAAATACTCAAGAGGGACTACTACATTGAAGATATGAGGAATAAGATTGAAATATGCATACAAAACTGTGTCCTGCATCCTAGTCAACAGAAAAAGAGGAAAGGAAGAAGGATACCTCCATCCTCTACAGCAAGAAGATATTCCACTACACACATACCACATCGACCACGTGGGTCCATTAGAGAGTACGTCCAAGAACTATATACACATTCTCGTTATTGTAGATACCTTTACGAAGTTCACTTGGCTCTATCCAACAAAATCAACCACTTCGAGAGAAGTTATCGGGAAACTCCGAAAGCAGCAGGGTATATTTGGAAACTCGACTGTCATTGTGAGCTATAATGGTATTCACCTCCCAAGAGTTTGAAGAATTCTGCCAAGAAGAGAAAATCAAGCACTTTAAAATAACAACTGGACTGCCTAGAACAAATGGTCAAGTGGAGAGGATAAATTCAGTCATCCTCCCCGTTCTGTCGAAGTTAGCAGTCGCCAATCCAGCCCAGTGGTACAAACATGTTAGTAAATTACAGCAGATCCTGAATTCCACCTACCAAAGAAGCATCAACACTACTCTTTCCGAGCTCCTGATAGGGGTGAAAATGAAGACAAAAGAGGAAGCAGAAATCCGAGAATTATTAAAGGAAGAGATAATATCTCAGTTCTACGCTTCACGTGATGATCTACGTCGTCAGGCGAAGCAAAACATCCTTAAAGTACAACAAGAGAATAAGAAGTGTTTCAATTCTAACAGACGTGAGCCATTGAAATACAGGGTCGGTGACCTTGTAGCAGTGAAGAGGACGCAGTGGGGACTAGGGCTTAAGCTTAAGCCTAAGTCTCTAGGACCGTACAAAATCGTCAAATCAAAAGGCAATAACACCTATGATGTTACAAAAGAGCGGTATCACAAGGGACCAGCGCTAGCCTCCAGCTGTGCAGAGATGATGAAGCCAATGGACCAGCTTCAGTAACGATGATTCATACAGGGCGGATGAATAACAGGATGGCCGAGTTGCAGTGTTGGTGTTGGCATACGGAAAAAGACAACAGAGAAACGAGGACGAAAAACAAGAAGAAGATGGTGATATAGACTCACTGGATGATGGGTTCGGTGCCTGTATTTTGTTAAAGTTAATTTGTTATTTTTGTATTTTTCTTCTATCCAAATATACCTATGTAATATCATACAATAATAATAACAACATCGATACGATCACGTTTCTGTACACCGATCATTGATCAATAAACGTATTTATCAATTTTACGTTAAAACACTCGCCAGCTGCTACGTTGTATGAGAGTGAATTATTGATATTCAACGAATGGCGTGGTAGTCCAAGTTAGTTTAAAAAATGTTATTTCCAATGTGCTGCAAGAATATTTCTTTTGCCACCTTATTTTGAGCTAATAGTTTTCAGAAGCCAGAGAAAGCCTACACGACAATATTATATTAGTTCAGCAATGAGGGGTAGCATGTATGCTTAGATAATATGTATAATTTCATATAACAGAAGTGCACACCACAATAAAACAATTCATTAATGAAATTACTAACCACAATGGGTTTTCAAAGCTAAAATGAAATTCGACCTGTAGAAAGAAGAACTGACCCATTGGTCACCTATGCAATATTCCTAGATTTGCCTACTGTATTGCAAGTATAAATCAATACACGGTATAGTCGCCGTGAGATTAATTAAATTTCTGAATTTGTCGTGGAATCGGGTCAATGTCGTCTTGGACTGTATCCTGTAGAATCTCATGTCATTCCAATAAAAGTACAGAGTGATCACATATTATTTACACCGGCGCGCGGTGTTTTTACTATGAGCGAGCGCACGCTCATTTACCTGGTAACATATTTGGTGTTTACAGGACAAAATTTATCAAAGACCGCAGCCTTAGACGCCCAAGAGAGATTCGGTTTACTCTGCCTTCTAGTAGGCCTCGAGTAAAACAGAACGGCGAAATTGACGAGCAAGTAGCCAGACTACATCAAATTAAAATGCTTGCACCCGGTAGCTGGGGCAATACGATTATTATTATTATTATTATTATTATTATTATTATTATTGTCCGACTCGTTGGCTGAATGGTAATCGTACTGGACTTCGGTTCAGAGGGCCCCGGGTTCGATTCCCAGCCGGGTCGGGGATTTCAACCTTCATTGGTTAAATCCATTGGCTCGGGGGCTGGGTGTTTGTGCTGTCCTCAACATCCCTGCAACTCACACACCACACATAACACTACCCTCCACCACAATAACACGCAGTTACCTACACATGGCAGATGACGCCCACCCTCATCGGAGGGTCTGCCTTACAAGGGCTGCACTCGGCTAGAAATAGCCACACGAAATTATTATTATTATTATTGTTTTTAAATATTATTATTATTATTATTATTATTATTATTATTATTATTATTATTATTATTATTATTATTAGAAGACATACAGCGAGATTAAACTACAATAAACATCTGTATGTATTAATTTAAAAACAAGGATACAGATATAATGCATAAAGGAGAATAAGTGATCATGAATCAGATACAGAGTACTGTGTATGTAGAATTAAGGAATATATACCAAGTATTGTGAGTGCTGAGTTAAGGAAGAAATCTATATTGTATGGTTGTGAGAATAATCAAATGTCTATTCGGTAGAGAGAGAGACATCAGAGTAGATGAAGTGTCATCTGTTCTGATGTATTCTGCCATTATAATATATGAGCAACTAAATTCCACGATACCATCACACTGGAGCAAACCAGGGCTAAATGGTTAGCGTGCTGACCTTTGGTCACAGGGGTCCCGGGTTCGATTCCCGGCAGGGTCGGGAATTTTAACAATCATTGGTTAATTTCGTTGGCACGGGGACGGGTGTATGTGTCGTCTCCATTATCATTTCATCCTCAACACGACGCGCAGGTCACCTACGGGCATCAAATCAAAAGACCTGCATCTGGTAAGCCGAACGTGTCCTCAGACACTCCCGGCACCAAAAGCCGTACGCCATTTCATTTTTTACTGAAGCATAAGTGTGCGATAGAACGTTAATCACAGCAGTATGTACAGTAAGTGCTGGGAACATCCATAACGGGTTTCTGGTAGGATTACTACATTCACTCGTCACAAATGTAAAGTAGGTTACTTCTCGCAGACCCAGTGCCCCCGACAGCTTTGTCTTCACTTTGCACAAAATACGTTTCTCACAGCAAACGCAACACTTGGAACCACTATAGAGTTTTCAGAAGCGAGAGCAATGTCCTACTGCTGAAAACAAACCCATTAAAACTGAGATACATTATCTGCCTCTAGTCCCAGATATCTCATGCTAATTTTTCGGAAAATGTAGTAACTTAATCTATTTGTAATAAATCAAAATATAACATATTCAAAAAATCCTTTCTCACAAATCAATGTTTCAATTTTCAATAAGTGAAAATTGTATCGTCCTCTATTCTGCGCATAGTTTAGTTTTAGGATTAAAGCTTAGGAGAATGCTGGGACTGTAACTTTCTATACGCTGTGTTTGTTTCCTTCCCAAAGTCAACGCCAGTTAGTTAGAAATACACTTACATGAACTGGCATCCTAAGAATACTGATCATTAGAATTTTCAATGACTCTACATGACATATTGACCACAAAGTCCGAAGACCCTTTCGATTCCGGCTAAAGTCGGTGATATTTGCGGGTGCTTAAATGCAACAACCTCGTGTCGTTGGCAAACGGGATGATAAAGAAATCTTCGGGGACAAAATTCCAAACATCCTGGTCTCTATTAAAATATACAATATAGTAACTGAAGGGACGTTCCACATTTATTATTATTATTATTATTATTATTATTATTATTATTATTATTATTACTGGCCCCACGATCTAGGGGGAAACGGGGATCAGGGTGCAATTGCCAGCCAGATCAGAGATTTTTACCTGGATCTGAGTGCTGGTTCGGGGTTCACTCAGCCTACGTCAGAACAATTAATGAGTTATCTAACGGTGGGATAGCTGCCCCGGTCTAGGAAGACAAGAATAACGGCCGAGAGGATTCGTTGTAATGACCACGGGTTACTTCGTACTGGAGAAGTGTATAATCCAAGCTTGTGATTATGTCCTCTGAAGGAGACGACGCCAGAATGTTGAAACATAACACCGAAAGGTGATTTTAACTGCCACTCAATCATTAATCTAGACATACTGTATTTTTTAAATATTCTACATGCCCGTCACATCGACAGTTGAAATATGGAGTTCCATCCAGCCATTAAGCCTCCTTTGAAGAAGTATTTCCAGTTTAAATGAATTAGCCTATTACATAAATGAGCATGAAAGTATCCTTGCCACCATTAAGTTTGATGTACCCAAGCTCGGTAAGTATGAAAAGTCAACAACCTGTTCTTCAACTGCAAATGTACAGGACTGCCACAACGCGTCCGTGTAATTCCTTTAATAAATAGTCGACAGTTTTCTGTAGTTGTGATTGTTCTTTTACGTCGGTGTTGAGACACTGACGTCAAATTCTTCATGAACTACACTGGCGGAAAATGAAATCCCAACAGCAAGAAGACGTTAATTTAGAGGAATGCAACTTAGGCTAACTGTCTAGATAACATATCGTTGTTGCGCCTTGAAATACCGCTATGTGACAATGTCGAGGGGACAAATACTGACCCGCAGCAGATCTATCACTCAGAACAAAAATTTGTTGAAACATTTCATGCAATACTGAACCCTAGATGACAGAACCGGTCAGAGTTCTAAGTTGAAATATTATCACATAGCGGTACTTCCAGGCGCAACGACGATAATTATTTGATTCAAGTTTCCAGGTCACAGGTTCAAGGATGTGCGAGAAGACATATGACATGGTGATACATTAGCAACTGCTGCAGTCACTATGATTCTGAATGCAAGAATGCAAAAGTGCATGCATTGTGTCGTACGGATGCCGTATGCCATTTTGTAGGATGGAGTTCCACGCCTGTTGCCCTTGGTCAGTCAAATTAGCAACGGTTAAAGCTGGTATTGAGTGACGCAGGATTTGTCGTCCCATACGTGCTCAATGGGCGAAGGGTTTGGTGATCTCGCTGGCCAAGGCAACTCTTCAACAAACTGTAGAACACGTTGGGTGATAGCAGCGGTATGAGGATGAGCGTCATCCTGTTGGAAAACATCCCCTTGAATACTGCGAATGAATGGCAGCACAACCGGTTCAGTCCCCAGTCTGATGTACAAATCAGCTGTCAAAGCTCTCGGGATAACGACGAGAGTGCTCCTGGTGTAGGTCCAGTGTGTCGACGCCGCTGACAGCTTGGTTCCGAGCGCTCACCTGGCCTCCTCCTCACCAACCTACGGCCATCATTGGCACAAAGAAAGAAACGGCTCTCATATGAGAATACAACAGATCTCCACTCCGCCCTCTACTGAGCTCTAGCCTAACACCACTGAAGTCGCAGATGGCAGTGATTCGAAGTTAGTGCCATGAAAGCTCCAGGACGCCTGGCTGGGAGATGTCCCTCAGGTAATCGATTTGTTACAGTTCACTGTGTCACACTGGTGCCAAATGCAGCTTAAGGGCAGCTGCAGATGCAGTACGATCCACCACAGCCATGCGGCGAATACGGCGGTCATCCCTTTCCGTAATGGCCCGTGTGCGGCCGGACCCCGGTCTTCTTGAGACAAAGCCTTCCCGCAACTATTGTTGCCAATTTATATCTGAAGCTCTCAGTTCAAAGTCGAGATTGTTGGGTTCCAGCTGAATCGTGGTCGTGATGCTTTTGGATAGAAGTAAGACTCTGACTTTCTTTTTTTAGCATAAAGCGTTAGCTCTCTCGTAGAAATCAGAATATCTGAAAATCATCCGTTTGGTCGTGCCTTAGTGGGCCATTAGGCAATGCGTCAGTCCTAGCTCTAATCATAAGAATCTTGTCCACTGTACGAATTACTGACAATAATAATAATAGTAATAATAATAATTTTAAGAGCCACTAACTATTTTTATGGTTTTCGGAAACGCCAGGTGTTAGACTTTCGTCCCCTGGGTTTCCTTTTCGTGCTAGTAAGTCTGTCGTAACTAGGCTGGCGTATTTGAGCATCTTCAACTACCATCAGCCTGAGTCGTAATCGAACCCGCCAACTTCCGATCAGGAGGCCAGACCTCTACCGTCTGGCCCACTACGCTCCTATATCTCAGATAAACGTTACACAGTTCGATATAGGCCGACATCAAAATATGGAAAAATAAGAAGCAAGCAATGTTGTTGTTTTACCTGATTGTTGATATCGTGATCATAACAACAGAACCACCAGTTCTGTGTGGAATCCGTGACTGTCTTTTGCTATTTCTTTTCCATCGCGCCGACGCTGACAGGACTTATAGCGACGATCGGATAAGAAGGGGCTTGGATTAGGAAGGAAGCGACAGTGGTCTTAATTAAGGTGCAATCTGGTATGAACATGGGAAACAACGAAAATCCGTCTTCAGGGCTGCCGACAGTGGGGTTCAAAGCCACCAACTCCCGCACCAACGTGATCCAAACTGCGTGGCCAATTGGACATGACTTTTCTTTCCAAGAACTTCATGTGCACTGGACGGGATTCCAACCACGACCGCCTCAAGTGAAAAGACCGAAGTAAAAGACAACGCACAATTTTCACTCACAAAACGCAGCGTCGCACATGTGGGTATTTCTTTTCTCGACAGAGTTTTAACGCCTGTGTATCCAACAGGTTTTCGGCGACACTGAAGGATTGAGAAGTTAGGGGCCGTAGCCTTAATCAACGTTATCGAGGTGTGGAAATAGGAAACCAAAGGAAATAATCTTCAGGGTTTGCCAACGGTAGGATTCGAACCCACTATTTTCCGAATGGAACAGGTACACGACGCTTACCGTAGCCAACTCTCTTGGTATGTGTTTACATGGTTAAGCTCAATCGATTATTTTCGGTTATCAATTACTAACCTATCTCACTAATTTTAATTATAATGTAATCAATTATTTCAGTAATGACGTCTGTTGGCAATCAATCATATTGTATGATTATGAAGTAATCCAAATTAGCCAATACGTAACTCTATTACTTGCAATGCTGATTCTACTGTATGTAGTTCGTGCATTAAATGGCTTGTGATCTTTAGGCAAATTAATTTAAAATTAATAAACAAGATACTAATCAAGAGCTTCATGTGTGTTATCCAAATGTGACTTCAGAGACGTCACAATGTTAGTGTTGATACTTATACACGCCTACGCCGGACACGGTCTAGGGAGAGTTCCCCTCCACGCTTTATTTTTCACATATAACTTACAATAAGGTTTATTTTATATACAGGGTGTTAGGTGTATACGTGCAGATATTTCTTGTAGCAATAGAGAACGATGTGACGAACCACTATATATCAAACTTTCAGTAATCCGCGGAAGTTATTTCCGAGAGCAAAGTGATATGATGTTTTTAGAACAGGTAGTATGCCTCGTTCTGCGAATGAATAGCTTTCCGTTGATAACAGGCAAGTCAAGCGCCATCCGTGCCAAACTGGTTTCTGTTCATGTTTCAGAGCAAATATACTACTGTAAAAGATGAACGCTACATTTGCAATGCCACGAGATGTGACGTAATATACTTGCCAAACTGGTTTTATGTTTACGAGCAACTGAACTACGATAACAGCTGAAGGCTGCTACCGGTGTTCACCATGTTACGTTACATTCTCGCCAGACTGGTTTTGTTGTTAGTATTTAGTTTCCGTCAGACAACCCTAGTTATCGGTTTCGGACCCTGGAGCTGTAACGAATTGTCAGCGTTAATACTGGTTCATTTGCTGTTACGTCATTTAGGGGATTGGGATATCTGTGGTCGTCAGCCCCGTGGTCTAGTGGGTATGGAAATGACCTGAAAACCTATGTATTTACGCCAACGAAAGCAAGCATGGGATTGAATTGAATTACGCAAGCACAGCCAACGTTTTACTTCAAACGAATAATGGACATGTTATACAAATAAATAAATTAAACGTACCTACATTTCGTGCCTCCTGCCGGGCTGTGTGGCTCAGAAGGTTGAGGTGCTGGTCTTTTGACTCCAACCTCGCAGGTTCGAACTTGGCCCAGACTGGTAGTTTTTGAATGTGCTCAAATACGTCACACTGGTGCCGGTAGATTTAGTGGCACGTAAATAGAACCCCTGCGGGACTAAATTCCGGCACCTCATCGTCTCCGAAAACCGTAAACGTAACGCAAATACTATTATTATTATTATTATTATTATTATTATTATTATTATTATTATTATTATTATTATTATTATTATTATTATTGACTACTCGCCAATAATGTCTGTCTAGAAAATACTTCTCATCGTTTGTAACTATGGATCTCGACAATTGTATAATGTCCTAATTATGATGATTTTCAAAATTGGCTGTAAGTCGCACCGACACAGATAGGTCTTATGGCGACGATGGGACAGAAAAGGGGTAGAAGTGAGAAGGAAGCGTTCGTGACCTAAATGAGGTTGAGCTCCAGCATATTCCTGATGTGAAAATGGGAAACCACGGAGAACCATCTTCAGGGCTGTCGACAGTGGAGTTCGAACCCAGTATCCCCCCAATGAAAGTTCACAATTTCGCGCCCCTAACCGCACGACCAACGTATTCCAAGCTCTAATGTCGGGCTGAGTACCTCGGACGATAGAGCGCTGGTATTCTGATCCCATCTTGGCAGGTTCGATGGAGGCTCAATTCGGGGGTATTTGAACTTGCTGAAATACGCCAGTTTCGTGTCTGTAGATTTACTTGCATTAAAAAAAGTCCTGCGGTACAACATTCCAGCACCTCGGCGTCTCCAAAACCCGCCAAAGTAGTTATTGGGATGTAAAAAATTACATTATTTCGTGCTTGCAAACGAAAAGCATATGTGTAATGGTAAAATAAAGCAAAATAAAAGTGGCCAGTCTGAGTTGCTCAGACGTTTAAAGCACTGGTTTCTTGTTTCCAACTTAGAAGGCTCGATCTTGGGTCCGTCCGGTGGCATTCGAAGGTGCTCTCAGCCTCGTGTCGGTAGATTTACTGGCACGTAAAAATAACTCCTGCGGGAGTAAATTACAGCGCCTCCAGAAACAGTATGAGTAGTTAGTGGGACGTAAAGCAAATAACATTACCGGTATTATTATTATTATTATTATTATTATTATTCAGTCTTATTATTATTGCTACTACTCATACTGAACTTCTTCTTATTACTCTTTTTTCTCGTTTGATTATTATTATTATTACTATTATTATTATTATTATTATTATTATTATTATTATTATTATTATTCACCTGTTCATACTTTCGTCTTATTCCTCTTTTTACTCTCCTTTTAAGTCGTATACTTGTTATTCATATTTGATGTTTTGTTATTAATATTATTGTTATTTGTATATAATTATTATTTTTATTATTTAGTTTATTTCGTTTATTTATAACATCTCTTTAGCTTCTTGTGACACAATACTTTTTCCGTCTTTAATTCACCTTTTGTGTCGTGTGCCGGTGTACTTCTATGTTTCTGTCCTGTGCTTCAAGACAGTGCTGCAAGATCTGTGTTTGTTTCCCCAGCCCGGCTGTTTCGTTTCTCCTGTGACAGAGTTACATCTTACGTTCTGTTACATGTTTAAGTTTGGCCTTGTGATACATCGCCTTTAATCTGCTCTGTAGCCTTTAAAAGTGTAGCATTGTCAATGACCTCAGTGCTTGTTTTGTTCACATATCTGTCTCACTCGGCACAGCAAGTTCAAGGCCAACCACTTCTGTTTGTTTGTTTATTTATTTACCCAGGTATGTATGTCAACATTGTACTATGCCAACATCGTACCATGAAAATGTACTAAATAAACGGGGTGTTTGGGGGTCTCTGTCCTGGGTGGTGTGTTCTGCGGGCCTACTCTGGGGTCCGTGTTGTTGCTGCGGTTATCTCTCTGCGCGTTCAGGTATTTACTAACATGTTCAATTCAATTTATTGTATGTACAAGACATACGTCCAACTTGAATTATTTCATCCTCACAACTCTACTTCCTTACTCCATGGCCCAAGAGCTACACGTATAGCTGACGGCCCACCCACCCCTCTACGAGTGTGGGAATGAAATAACTAATTTGATTGAACTTTTTTCATATTTCAGTAGTGATGAATATAAAACAAACATTTTTTGAATTTTTATACGTGTTAATGATGATGATTGCTGTTTTAAGGTCATCGGCCCTTAAAAATGCGAAGTGTCTTCTGATTTAACTCGTAGTGAATAAGAAACAAAATATAAATTTCTCGAACACACGTAAAAAACAAAAAACCGAGCTCGATAGCTGCAGTCACTTAAGTGCGGCCAGTATCCAGTATTCGGGAGATAGTAGGTTCGAACCCCACTGTCGGCAGCCCTGAAAATGGTTTTCCGTGGTTTCCCATTTTCACACCAGGCAAATGGTGGGGCTGTACCTTAATTAAGGCCACGGCCGCTTCCTTCCCACTCCTAGCCCTTTCCTGTCCCATCGTCGCCATAAGACGTATCTGTGTCGGTGCGACGTAAAGCAAGTAGAAAAAAAACACATGCAGTGTAGGATTGATCAACTGCCGAAATGTGTTCAAGGTCAATGTCTTCTAGCGTTTTAACAAGCACGTCTTCCGCACTCGCACACTGAAACTCTCGATTTATAATTTTTGTTACCGGTACAAAAAATTTCCCTGCTCGGATTTATGAGAATATCGACCTATCGAGACTCAAAATACTATAACGATACTGTACTGTACTCCCAAGCCATTACGTTGCAGAAATGGCGTAGCATCTGACATACCAAAGTAAAACTCGTAGCAATTGTTCAAAGTGATCACCCTGGGCTTCCCTGCAGGCTTCACTTCTTCGAATCCAGTTGCGACGCATTCGAGCCAAGACACCAGGGTTGTGTCCGACTCGTTGGCTGAACGGTCAGCGTACTGGCCTTCCGTTCAGAGGGTCCCGGGTTCGATTCCCGGCCGGGTCGGGTATTTTAACCTTAACTGGTTAATTCCAATGGCACGGGGGCTGAGTGTATGTGTTGTCTTCATCATCATTTCATCCTCATCACGACGCGCAGGTCGCCTACGAGAGTCAAATGGAAAGACCTGCACCTGGCGAGCCGAACTCGTCCTGGGATACGACATTTCATTTCATTTCATTTCACCAGGGTTGTTCAGAATATCTTCTGCTGCTTAAACAAAACGTTCACGGAAGTCGTCCGAAGTGGTTACTTCAGTTCGATATACTTTGTGTTTCATGTTCCCCCAGACATTAAAGTCCATTAGAATAAGGTCTGGAGATCTGGCTGGCCAATTGATAGTTCCACATCGTCCTGTCCACCGTTGAGGAAAAGTCTGCACCATCGTGTAAAATTCACGTGGCTCTGCGTAGTCGAAGCGACACGTCCTCTGAAAGCTCAAGTAACGTACTGTATCTACAGGAGCAAGGTAACCGACTTCCTACTACACCCATCCAGGTATTAATTCATAACCGGTGCTGGAAATTGCCTTCTCCTACTGAATGGGGATGTTCCACAGCCCATGAGTGGGATATAGTGGGTTCGAACTCCTCTGTCGGCAGCCCTAAAGACGGTTTTCAGTGGTTTGCCATGCTCACACCAGGCAAATGCTGGTGCTGTTCCTTAATTAAGGCCACGGTTGCTTCTTCACGATCCTAGCCCTTTCCTGTCCCGTCGTCGCCGTAAGATCTATCTGTGTCGTGGCGACGTACATCAACTCGTAAGAAAATGGTAATCAGCTGTCAAAGACACTGCACCCGTTGAATATGGTCAGGATGCACTCGTTCTTCATGCAGTGCCCTACGTATGGTCCAAGTTGGTACACCAACGGCACGTGTTATACTAGGCGTACGGCGCCCGGGATCATCGTTTACTATTGTTAGGATGCCCGGCTCCATGGCAAAACGGTTAGCGTGCTGGCCTTTGGTTACAGGGGTCCCGGGTTCGATTCCCGGCAGGGTCGGCATTTGAACCATCATGGTTATTTTCCCTGGCATGGGGCTGGGTGTATGTGTTGTCTTCATCCTCATTTGATTATCATCAAGATGCGCAGGTCACCTACGGGAGTCAAACCAAAAGACATGCACCTAGCGAGCCGAACCCGTCCTGGGATCTCCCGGCACTAATATCCATACGCCATTTCATTTCCATTGTCAGGATGTCTTCTTCCTCGTCTAGAATTACACGTGGCCGTTTAGGCCATCGCTTCTGAAAGCGTGATGTAACACAACCTGCATCGCGAATACGCTGCAGTACAGCAAGTATCGTTGCTGGATTCGGCACCCGTCTGTTGGGAAGCCTTTTCCGATAGATTCATGGAGGGCGACCCGTGCTCTGTTCTGCCACACGATACACTAGCAGCATATCATGGTATTCGTGGTATTCATACACTGGCATTATTCAAATACTACTACTACGAAGTAACTCGCGTACTAGTACGGACGATAATTCGCCTCTCTGACAGCTGTTATTCAGGTCAAGGTCAGACAGACAGCTCATACCTCTAGTCCGGTGGTTTCATGTAGGGGGGGGAACCCGTCCCACCACATCCCCGTCCCTAGGAACAGCAGACGACCGAACCGGCACGTGACAGGTCTAGTGAATTTGTCAAACTGCTTACGTGAAATATTCTCCCACAGTGTGATTTCAATACCATGGATTATCGGGAGACCAACTCGCCGTATGCAGAAACACCCCGTGTTGACGTGTACGTAAATAAAGCTTCTTACGTCAACGAAAGAATGCGTGGGATAGGATTTCCAAGTGAGTAGTATCAGAATTGAATTTTCAAAGCATATCGAACGTTTTGCTTCATATCAATAAGGGACATGTTATAAAAATAAATAAATTAAACGTACCTCCTTTTCGTGCTTCCAAACGAAGAGAACTTGTTTAATGGTAAATTAAAGCATTCTGCTTTTGCAGTGCCTATTAAACGTATCAAAATAAACGTTGCCAGGCTGAATGGCTCAGACGGTTCAAGCTCTGGTTTCATGAACTTAGCAGGCTCGATCCTGGCTCAGTCCGCTGGTATTTGAAGGTGCTCAAATACGTCCGCTTCTGATCGGTAGGATTACAGGCACGTTAAAGAATACCCGTGGGCAAAATTCCGAAACCGCGCGTCTCCATTGGCACGTAAACATTTATTATTATTATTATTATTATTATTATTATTATTATTATTATAATTATTACTATTATTATTATTATTACTGAGCGAGTTGGCCGTGTGATTAGGAGCGCGCGGCTTTCAGCTTACATTCGTCGTAAAGCCACCTACCAATATTATAATAAAAACTGTGTTAGTCCATTATTACTAACTGTTACGAAAATAAAAGTTAAACGCCCCACTCAAACTTCGTAGCTGGTAATCTGTCAGAAAACACTAAAGAAAATAGTTAACTTTTAATAAGTCCGAATTATTATTAATCTTATAATTGCGGACATGTCTCCGGAATTACCAAAACATGTAATTACAAATTGTTTTACATCGCACCGACACAAGTAGGTCTTCCGGCGACGATGGGAGAGAAAAGGGATACAAGTGGGAAGGAAGCGTTCGAGGCCTTAATAAAGGTACAGTCCCAGTATTTCCCTGATGTGAAAATGGGAAATTACGGAAAACCATCTTCCCGGCTGCCGACAGCGGAGTTCGAATCCACTATCACCAAAATGCAAGCTCACAGCTGCGCACCCCTAACCACACGACCAACTTATTCTAACCTCTAATGCCGGAGTGAGTAGCTCGGACGATAGAGCGCTGGTCTTTTGAACCCACCTTGGCAGGTTCGATGGCGGCTCAGTTCGGTGGTATTTGAAGGTGCTCAAATAAGCCAGTCTCGTGTCTGTAGATTTACTTGCATTAAAAAACACTGCGGTAAAAAATTCTGGCATTTCAGCGTCTCCGAAAACCGTGAATATTAGTTAGTGGAACGTAAAGACATTATTATTATTATTATTAGTAGTAGTAATATTATTATGATTACGGAAGTTCTATGCCTTTGCTGGCGGGACCTAGTGTTTACACTGCACTGAGTCTTCTGGTATGGGCTAGAGCAATTTTGTTACTTTCATTGATCTGTCTCTGTCTTATCCTTGGCTTTGACAAAATGAAAGTGACTGAGGTATGAGCGATGCTAGTAATGCCATTCCTTATGCAGCCAGTCCCTGCTATGAATGGTGTGAAACTGTTGCTCATAGGGTCGGTTGGTGCATGCATTTCAGTGGGCTTGGCAGACTGATATGTAAAAGCAACTTCTGGCTCGGTGAGGAAAGCAACGGGAAACTACCTCACTCCTCATTTCCCTAGTACGCCTCTTCAGTGATGCCTAGGCCATCTATGACAGCTCATGGCGGAACTGTTGAGGATCCAACCAGCCTTCGGGCTGATGACTAAACATACATACACGGAAGTTCTAATTAAGCGGGTCCATTACAGTCATCACTTTACCTATCGGCACTTACTGTCCGGTAATAAGCCTTCTGTCCGCCTCTGTGGTATAGTGATTAGTGTGATTAGCTGCCACCCCCGAAGGCCCGGGTTCGATTTCGAGCTCTGACATGAAATTTGAAAAGTGGTACGAAAGTTGGAACGGGGCCCATTATGCCTCGGGAGGTCAAATGAGTAGAGGTGGTTCGATTCGCACCTCAGCCATCCTGAAAGTGGTTTCCCGTAGTTTTCCATTTCTCCAGGCAAATGCCGCGATGGTACCTAGCTTAAGGCCACGCCGCTTCCTTCCCTCTTCCTTTTATATCCCTTCCCATCCCCCCGCAAGGCCCCTGTTCATCCTAGCAGGTGGGGCCGCTTGGGCGAGGTACTGGTCATTCTCCCCAGTTGTATCCCCGACCCAATGTCTCACGCTCCAGGACACTGCCCTTGAGACGGTAGAGGTGGGATCCCTTGCTGAGTCCCAGCGAAAACCAACCCTGGAAGGTAAACATATCAGGAAAAGGAAGAATAAGCCTTCTATTACAAATGCCCGGCGGCAATTCCACAGTAGCTCTTTTTCCTTCGAGCAATGTTCACGATGGATGAAACTACGGTTTTTGAAATTTGTCTCATTAATAACAATTTCACTGAATACTTATAGCCTTTTCTTTCAGTGTCCACCGTCCTTTCATTGACCTGAAAAGTTTATGAATAAGCATAGACAACTCGCATTGTCTATTGTCAGAAGTTCATCGTAGACTGTCACAATAACAGCACAGAAATGTTGCGCCCATTTTTCATTACCTATTAACTATTCCCTTTAATTTTGTCAGCTTGGATCACTGAGTAATGCCAATGACGTCTTATAAATCACACACAACTACACAACACTTGATTCGCATGCATGTGCTGGTACGGATCTTCGACGTCACTGTAAGAATTCTGTGTACTTTTCACACAGACTGCCCTAGACCGGTTTTCGAGTACAGCAAGTGGCCAGGCACGTGAGTCAACCTCTCCTACTTGCCAAGCCTTCAGGGGAAGTGCACAACAACATGTGTTGGCCTGCGATAAGAAACAGGTTCAACAAGCCCTATACTCTGCTACTGTACTTCCACTGCGCGTGGACAGAATGACGTAACCGGCGCATCCTGCTACGGCCGTTCAAAACACATTAGGTCCTGAAATATTTGGGTCAGTTATGGACAAACTAATAGAACAAGGTAAAAAGTACATAGCATATATTGTGAGATGTATTTTTCTTTGCCGACTAGCTTAATATCTGCACGTATACCCCTAACACCCTGTATATAATGAAGATTTCCACCAGGGAGCGTGACAGTCGCGAGTGGTACCACCACTAGGGTCTCACCAATACGGTTGTGGTTCTAAATACGGCCAATGCATGCGAGATTTTTGAAAGAGTACGTGCTTGTAATTCGAATTCCATGTAGCTATGACAAGGATATCAATAGTCACGTAAAACTACAAGCGTGCTTTTCCTTTTAAAACACGCTGGGCTGAGTGGGTTAGACAGTTGAGGCGCTGGCCTTCTGACCCCAACATGGCAGGTTCTATCTTGGCTCAGTCCGGTGGTATTTGAAGATGCTCAAATACGCCAGCTTCATGTCGGTAGATTTACTGGCACGTAAAAGAACTCCTGAGGAACAAAATTCTGGCACCTCGGCGCCTCCGAGTTAGTGGTACGTAAACCTATTATTATTATTATTATTATTATTATTATTATTATTATTATTATTATTATTATTATTATTATTATTATTATTAACAGTACCACAAATTCACTCCTAGTCCGTGAGTTGCGCCTGCCGGCCATTCGTACCGATCGAAGTGATATGTTATGTCTTCGTAGCATGTTACATGCTATATCCGTCCTCATTATGACTCAATACATAGGTAGTTTCTTTCAAACGTCATGTTCTTTGTGCCATTTGGACATGCAAATGACTAGTATTTACATGTGAAACAAGAAATTCGCTAGTAAGTTCATGGATGTGGCTCCATATGAGGAAAACTAAGAACAAAAATGATTTCTCCACTGTGGCTTGAATCTGAATTACTTGAAAGGCAGAAGGAGGCCATGAGCCAGAACATTCATGCCGAGCTGAAAGGGAATACATTCTGCTTCCCATATTGACGTATTTTGTGGCTTTGTCCGTATTTCATCGTGGCATGTGGGAATGTTTTACTATGCGATGTTCTCATGGGTCGCGGACGTCGACAACGTTGGAGCTATGAGTACAAGCCAAGGAAAAAGCTTTGTAGTCGCAATGTCTGAACACCACACCTTGGACTGGGAGTTAGCACACAATACTTCGAAGTCGAGGGAGTTGAAGTTGTACGGGCAGACTTTCATAATTACCGTGGAAATATTGTCCTTTCACTTCTCTCTGGCTTGTTAATGACATATTATAAACATGCAGATGATGCTTGCAAAGTGCCTGCACTGCATTTCTTGCATTTGAATGGTTTAAAAAATCATAAAATTAGGATCTGCTTTACACACAATATTTTGCAAGACTCATAGACGCCATGCAAGTGAGACTTGCATCGAGTCTGAAATTGTGAATGTTTATTAACTAATTATTCACATAATTCAACAGATAAACCACTTCCTGATAGTGGGACTTGTGCGATTTCAGATACTGATGTTTGGAAATTCTTGAAAAATATCCAAAATGATTAAGAGTTAAAACGTTCTATTCCGATGTTACAACTGACAGTAGCTCACCGTAAAGTCAATGTGTTTGGCCCGCGAGTGGGTTTAGTTAGGTCCGTAGCATCTGCGTTCTACTTTTCGAAGGGTTCATTTAACTGGTCAAGAAATATGCACATTGCGTTTTAGAGGTACAGTATGCAAGTATGCTGCGACTTGTAATATTCTGGGAAGCGATCAAACACGACCAACAACTAATTGAGAAAAATACGGATACTGCAGCGTTCAAACGTAGCTGGATCTAATGTCACTGAATAAACAGCATTGCTCAGTAGGTCCGTATTCCGGCTCCTTCGCTGAATGATTAGCACAATGTTCTTCGGTCCAGAGGACCATGTTATCGACTCCCGGCAGGACCGTGTCTCGTTAATTTCTCTGGCTCGGGACCTGAGTATTTGTGTTCACCTTGACCCACATATTCATTTCCACACAACACAGTTACACTACAAACCACCACAGAAACACGCAACAGTGAGAGCATCCCTCCACATACGGTTGGTGTCAGGAAAGGCACCGAATCTCACTATCGGCAGCCCTGAAGATGGCTTTCGGTGGTTTCCCACTTTCACACCAGGCAAATGCTGGGGCTGTACCTTCATTAAGGCCACGGCCACTTCCTTCACAGTCCTAGCCCTTTCCTATCCCCTCGTCTCCAAAAGACCTATCTGTGTCGGTGGGACGTAAAGCAAGTTGTAAAAAGAAATAAACGGAAGGGCAGCCGGCACTAAAGACTTAATCCACACATAATGCCGACCCCCAGTAGTTGGCAAAAGACCAGGACGAAGCAGCTCAATAGGTCCGTACCGAGCTAGCCATCTGGATATGGTACTGGTAGACACAGGCGTATTCCCACCTAGCATGACATGTCTCTGGACGGTGGTGCGCAGCGAAGCCCGAGGAGCCTGTCGCACGATGAAACGATCCTCTCTGCTGGCGCTCCACCGGTTTCAACTCGAGCCTTCTCGACAATGTGTTTACCCCTCACGTTCCCACTGCGTCCAACAACGACACACAGTATAGCTAGAATAGTTCAAGTGGCAAGCAATGCGCCGAAACGTAAAACCTGTCTCTCTTTGTTCGACGATGCTGCCTCTCTCAAACTCATGCAGCTGGTCAAAGGCTTGATAAATGTGCTGCGTGTTCACTCAACTTAACTCTGTGGCTCACACTGTTCACGCTGCTAGTGATGTCTTATGTGTCTTGTACCTGTGAATGAGGGAGGGATATGTACGCCCCCCTAGAGACACTTCCGCGCAAACAATCATTAAACGTAAATGGGACACACGGCAGCCTGTGACGATAAGTTACTGTTATAGCCTACTCGCGGGATTCCTTAATGGGGCGTATTCATTTGTTTATATTTATTTTCGCAAATGAGCGTATTCTTTTTTCTTATTCTCTTTCTTGCTGCAGATGGCATTCACTTTGCAATTTAATAAGGTTGTTTAGCATCAAGCATAATGACAATAGGATCGAAAGGTGATAATTTAAATATTAATTCACGTAAGTATATTGTTCGCTCTTATTAAATTAATGAGTTTTGATAATAAATATCTCCGAAGTTAAGCAACATTGGGCGTGGTAAAGATCTGGATGCGTTGCCACGCGCTGTTGGTGGGTGGTAAGGGAATGGAGGAGCGGAAAGGAACTAGCCACCCTACCGTACGTAAACTCCAGCTCAGGCACACCTCTGCGGAGGTTCGGACCTGCCTTCGGGCAGAATACACCCTTACCTTACCTTAATAATAACGTTACTAGATTTTGTCCCAATAACTACTTTTATGGTTTCCGGAGACGCTGAAGTACCTAAAATTTTGACCAGCAGGAATTCTATTACGTTCTAGTAAGCAAAAAGCAAAAGCAAAGTCATCTCCGTACAGGCCATGAAGGCCCTTGGAGGTGTGGAAGGTAAAGGCTTCCACTATCCGTAACCTCGGTACTTGATGGGGTTGAGTGGTTAGCTCTACGCCCGGCCGCCTTTGCCCCCGGGAAATAACCTGGTACTCATTTTTGGTGTAGGCTGAGTGAACCTCAGAGACATGTGCACCTCCTGAAGTGGAAATCTCGTTTCTTAAATTTTTACGACTTCCTGACGGGGATTCAAATCCACGTCCTTCCGGGCGAACCGAGCACGCCTTTACTGCCTCGGCCAGGCAGCCCCTATTTACGTTCTAGTAGGACTTATAATTTTCTTATTCTATGTAGGTAGATTATCGTTATAATATTGGGGCCAATACTCCTCATTCTAATTTGTTGCTGGCTCAAGAAGCAACACAGCAGTGAACAATTTGATACTTTTCCTTGGTAAAATCATATCGGTCCGCCTCTGTGGTGTAGTGGTTAGCGTGATTAGCTGCCACCCCTGGAGGCCCGGGTTCGATTCCCGGCTCTGCCACGAAATTTGAAAAGTGGTATGAGGGCTGGAACGGGGTCCACTCAGCCTCGGGAGGTCAACTGAGTAGAGGTGGGTTCGATTCCCACCTCAGCCATCCTGGAAGTGGTTTTCCGTGGTTTCCCACTTCTCCTCCAGGCGAATGCCGGGATGGTACCTAACATAAGGCCACGGCCGCTTCCTTCCCTCTTCCTTGCCTATCCCTTCCAATCTTCCCATCCCTCTACAAGGCCCCTGTTCAGCATAGCAGGTGAGGCCGCCTGGGCGAGGCACTGGTCATTCTCCCCAGTTGTATCCGCGACCGAGAGTCTGAAGCTCCAGGCACTGCCCTTGAGGCGGTAGAGGTGGGATCCCTCGCTGTGTCCGAGGGAAAAGCCGACCCTGGAGGGTAAACAGATGATGATGATGATGAAAATCATATCGTGTATGTTAAGTGCTCAGCCCGGAGGGCGGTTTAGACCTCAACAGCTCCGCCAATAGCCGTCATAGGTGGCCCAAGCGTCACTGAAGAGGCGTACTAGGGAAATGA
Source organism: Anabrus simplex (assembly GCF_040414725.1). NCBI lineage: Eukaryota > Metazoa > Arthropoda > Insecta > Orthoptera > Tettigoniidae > Anabrus > Anabrus simplex. Next base: position 829,622,084 of record NC_090266.1, on the reverse strand, counting down.
AGAGTGAGGTAGTTTCCCGTTGCTTTCCTCATTTAACCAGAAGTTTCTATTACATCTCAGTCTGCCAAGCCCACTGAAATGCATGCACCAACCGACCCTATGAGCAACATTTTCACACCATTCATAACAGGAACTGGCTGCATAAGGAATTTCATCATACTTCGGTCACTTTCATATTGTCAAAGCCAAGGATGAGACCGAGACCGGTCAATGAAAGGAACGAATTTGATCTAGCCCACACCAGACGACATAGTGCACTGTAAACGCTAGGTCTTGTCAGCAAAATAATATTGTATGCCTAGTTTTATCCAAGTACCGGGAGCTGCAGGCACATCGCAGTACAACGGGCGGTATACCTGGTTAACTGTAGGAGCTTTCATTGTGACGCACGGAACAGCTGCACACAACGACGTTAAGTCGGAGAAGTTGCCGAATGTTGTAGGGGCTGCAAACTAACCGGGAACTCAATTCGCTGAAACGCCATTTGAGGGCTCTGTGTATTGCTGAGGGTAGAAATAGCTCTAGTGTTTAAACATCCGGTCTAATTAAATGCACAGCAATGGAATACGAATATGCTGGATATATTTGGAGAGTGTCACCACAATGAACGACAAACAGTTGCGCTTTACGCACAGCAATATACAGATCACGGTATGTTATGGGATGCAGAGAAGAGACTACGCCAGCTTGGTACCCTTCATGTTGCAACTCGTCCATTGACGACACGGCACATACATCTGGACGAAGTGAATGTGGTGAGAGAGGATGTTGCCGCAGAATCGTAGAGTTGTGGCACGCACTTCGAGAATACATCATTTTAAAGTGCATCGAATTATTCATCACAATCTGTACTGCCATCCTTTCAAATGGCACACAAGTCAGCGCCTGCTGGTTAAATAGTTCGCATCTCAAAGGTCTCCCCATTTAATACCTAAGGACTTATTTAGAGAACTTTTTTGCGAGATCAGATGTATGCAATAATGGCTGCGAACAGGGCTGACCTTGTGCGTAAACTTCTACAGTAACTACTCACCGGCAATGTTAACAAGAGTGCGAGAGAGCTTAATGAGAAGAGTAGCATTGTACGCATGGCGAGGGGTCTCATTTGAATGTGTTGTGATGAAACGTGCAACAAAGTCCGGCTATTTGGCTCAATGGTCAACGTCAACGTTCTGCTCTTCAGTTCAGAAAGCCCCTGGTTCGATTCCGGGCCGGGTCGGAGATTTTTAGCCGCGTCTTGTTATTTCCTTTAACCGGGTGTTTGTTTTGGTATTAATACACATCTTCATCTATACACAACACATTACACTATAAACCACTGCAAAAACACGCAACAGTGAATACGACCTTCGACATAGGGTTAACGTCAGGAAAGTCAACCGGGCCATAAAACTGGGCTTAATCCGTGCATAGTGCTGAGCGCAAGTAACTGGAAACAGACCAGGAAGAATAAGAATAAGAATAATAATAATAATAAGAAGAAAGGTGCATGCATACATCTTGTGATTTTCCTTTCTATACGAAGGCGCCTGTCAGAGGCAGCAATCACACTTACTGCAGAGTATATCTGAAGTTGCCGGTACACGACATTCATTACCAGTAAAACATCCCGGCTCCATGGCGAAATGGTCAGCATGCTTGTCACTGGTTCAAGGAGTCCTGGGTTCGATTCCTCGTTGGGTTAGGGATTTGAACATTAACTGGTTAATTCCTCTGGCCCGGAGACTGGGTGTGTGTGGCGTCTTCAACATCTGAATTCATCGTAGGTAGGGCCCCATCTTCACAGATGCGCAGGTTGCCTATAGGCATCAACTCGAAACAGCTGCACTAGGCCTCCCTGGAGACCAACAATTATTAAGTTACCTGAGAATCAGAATTTTGTACTTGAGGAATATAGGCCCTACTTCTGAAACGTGTCCAGTTAAAGTAATAACCACTTACATGAGACAGAAAGTAGCGAAGTACTACCTCAGAAGTACAGAAGCCACGTCCTGATCAGCACTACAAACATACAAGGACCATCGCTGTCTTCTACAGAGTGAGTCCCGCAATAGTCGCCGCCCTTTCTGCATATCGTGCGTCGGTAAGCAAATGTGTGTGTCGCAGTCAAACCGTTCCCACACGCCCGTAGAAAACCCATCAACTTCGACGAAAGGATACTCATATTGGAAAACACACAGAAAATGTAAAACTTACACCACTACAGTAACTGTTCGAAATGCTCTCCCTCAGCGTGTGATACTATTCCGATTAACACTCTGCAATTCAGCCCCATGAATCTTCAAAACTTCGGTGCGCACTGTATTTAAAAATCTACATCACACGAAAATACACATTTCAACACTTAATTCAGAAGCCACGAAACGCACTAAACCGATCAATTACTGCTGTGAATGAAGCAATCACGCAGCACACTGTACGGAAGTTTATCGCAGACAAACTGAGACCAAGATCTCACTGGGCGACCTATACAGGTTAGGCGGCTATTGCACGCATCCATTCGCCCAGACACAGCACAGAGAACAACCGGCAACTCGACTGAGATTCAGATAGTATTGTTGCTGTGGTTCAATTAAGGTGCTACGGATAATCGTGGTCGTTAGACCTATGGCAGATAGAGAGAAAGACGAGGCTGGGTCTTATATTGCAATATAGCCTATATTACTGGCCAGTATTGAGATCGACGCTACTGTCTGTAAGTCTTCAGCCCAGAGCGTGGTTCGATCCTTAGAGAGCACCAACAAGGTTTATATGGTAATAAGGAAACCGCAAAAACATACGGCGACGCCATAATGAGACGTACTGTACGAGGCATTGCATTCCTTACTGGGCCAGAATGTAATATTGCAGCACGATTGGTCCTAACAGTACCGAGGATGCACGGTTTGGGTCATGTAGTATAACCGTACAACAGGGTTACAGATTCCATTCAGTATTTATTATTATTATTATTATTATTATTATTATTATTATTATTATTATTATTATTATTATTATTATTATTATTATTATTATTATTATTATTAACCCGATTCATTAGATTTTATATATTCTGTTTCTCATCAATTAGACTGTAATAATTAGGTATCACGTATATTATTGTATTTCATCATAGGTTAAGTGAATATGTTTGTAATTATTCTGTATTGTAGTAAGTGAGATTTGTTGGTTTCATATTGTCATGCTGTGGCTTGTAACTTTGGCTAGATGAGCTGGCATAGTATTTTGCAATCGAGGCTATGTTTAACTGGGAATGTTGTGTACAAGGAGATTTCCCGGTGACGCATTCGGTATAGTCATTCTCGGACCGCTTGGGTACGCTTAGACGACACATGACTGATGACATCAGTGCGTGGACACGTGATTGCGACCAAGTGTCAGTATTCGCTAGCTACTGTATGTTGAAGTGGAAGGGATGAACAGTGAGTGGGGAGATGAGTCGTCATCGCGAGGTGATATAAAGTGATGCTACGATAGGGAGAGGTAGACCCAAGGAGCAGCTGACTGTCGTAGCGAGAGGTCGTACGTGCCTGTCGCTCCGCTGTCTCTCTCCTCTCACCGAGACCTTCAAGACTACGAGAGACTACACTACCTGTCCCAATCGGTTACCGCTTCTCGGTACCTAGGGTTAGATAGGGAATCTGTAGGCCAGGGACCCGCTTAACAACGGATCATCCCGCGTCTACTAGCTCGCTTTAGAATGTCCCCACACAAAAACACACGGCAACAGACTCGTAAGCTCCAAAAGGGCATTTGTCATGCACTTAGGAAAGAGCGATTTGTCAGCGAGTCTGGAGCCACTACAGACATAGGCGACGACCTTCAAGAATTGACGGCGAGTGAGGGGCAGCCGTTATCACGGCAAGCTACTCACTCCACGGCCGTCAGCCCACCAGCGGAGGGAACAGCGCTGTTCTCACAGCGCAACCCCCCGCCAACCACCCACAGTACGGTGGGGCTGACCAGCCCCATATCACTACACAAGGGCACTTTTAAGGACTACCTCCATTTCCTGCCTTCAGGTAGCCCTACCCAAGCCGCCAACGGCCATACCATGTTGTGCTCCACGGTGCTGTCACCGCAGTTGAGCAACATAGGCCTTGGTCAGTGTTTGGATGGGTGTCCACAAGCGCGCAGCTCAGCGCTAACGGCCCCCGCTACGGCCACGGACCCGGCCGAGCGGGGACTGTTGGCGACCCACCACTGCGTGCCCCCCGTGAGCAGTGAGCGAAATGCGCCAGAGGAGCACAGAACAGTCACCCCTGATTCTGTGCAAGTAAACCTGACGCACGAAACTCACGTAACGGGGTGCGCCATGCAGTACTTTGCGCTCACCACCACCACGAACACAACAACCACCACCACTACCAGGACAACCCCCATAGCCACCCCGTCAGTAGCCACTGGCAAGCACATACCTGTGCAGCTGCTACCCACTCGGCCGGCTGGCTCTACTCGAGCCGAGCCCCGAGAAAGGAGCGCGCAGCGCGGGGAAAGCGAAGCAGGAGGCCTGACGTTATGTGCGAGTGAGCGGGAACCGGGGTTCGACCCTGAAGTGCCGGAACTCGCACATGGGAAAGTGACTGGGGAGATACCTGAACATAAACAGGAGGCCACCTCTCCCCCTAACACAAATCTTGCCCCCAAACCCAACCCAGCGGCAAGCCAGCCGGACGCCGGGAAAGCGGGACCCAGTCCCGCCAACCTGTGTGATGAGGCGGCGCCCAAGGTAAGGAGAGAGGGCAAGAATAAACGAACTGGGCGAAAGGCCCAAAGTAAAGTTCAACCCCACCACAAGCAAGCTGGCAAATCGGACTCCGACTCAGATGAGGAACAACTGGTGATAGATGCATCAAGCACATCCCAGGATGCCGACTCTGAAGGCTCGGAGGGAGAGGAACCGTGCGAGCGCGTGGCGACCGAACCCGAGGTCCCAGCCACCCGGCCGGGAAACCAGGGCGACGGCTTCAGGGAGGCAAAAGGGAGGAAGAGGGGGAAGGGGAAAGGCAAAGTAGCCCAGCCCCTGAGCCGCAAGGCTCAGAAAGGCGGGGTACGAAAACCAAGTACCCAAGCCGATAGCAACACAGAAACATCTATCGGCCCAACCCAGCCTCAACACGCCACCAACACGAGGCAGGCTCGGCTGAGCCCACCTCAACCACCACCACCACGAACACAACCAAACACCCGTAAGGTGGCAACCCCCCCACCCCTTACGGTGTACACCAAGAATACCAAGTCACTAGAAGAGGAGCTCCTCAAAAAGCTAGCGCATGATCAGAGAAACTACTACTTCTCTAGGCCGAGAGTAGATGCGCACGAAGCAATCCGGCTGCATATGACTAGCTTTGAGAGCTATGAAATCGCTATCGAGGTGCTGAAACGGCTGAATATTAACTTTGTAAGAATATTGCCCAACAGCACTATGAAGCGATTCGTAGTGAGGACTCCCATTAACGGAAGTAATGCGGATGAAATCCAACTTGCCCTGAAGGCGCAGGATATCCCCGCATTCTCCGTGGTGCGAATGAGACCAGGAAATAGGCCTGCCAAGGGCAACCTTTTCCTAGTTGCCGTGGCGGATACCCCAGGAGCGGACAACATGCGGAAAATGAGGATGCTCGCGAACATGCTGGTGTCAGTCGAGCCGTACCGCCCCCCAGCCACTGGCCCCCAATGTGGAGTGTGTCAGAGGCATGGCCATCCAGGGGCGGGGTGCCGACTGGAGCCCAGGTGCCGCAGATGCGCCGCCTCCCACTTGTCTCGCGACTGCCCCCATGGCAACGACCCTGCGTACTCCAAGTGCGCAAACTGCGGGGAAAAACACGCGGCTAATTTCAGAAACTGTCCGAGCCGCAGGACACTCGAAGCCGTCATTCAAGGCAAAGGGCTAAAGGGTAATAAGCGTGGCAACCCTAAAGCCCAAGCAGGCCCTTCAGGCAAAGGCGCATCACGCAGAAATAAACCAGGCCAGTCAGGCAAAAAGGACCCTTCAGGTCCTGCAGGTCCCTCAGACACAAAGGGCCAAGAACAAGGCCCTTCAGGCACACAGCGCCCATCAGGCATGAGAATATTAAATTTTAAACCCCTAAGGACGGTGGGTGAACACAACCCCGGGCCCTCAGCCCAACCAGCCCCCACCACCGTTCAAACCAAGAACTCCAATCTAGACAAAAAGAAGGCCCAGACCCAAGCAAGAAATCAAAGGCAGGCTAAGCCCACGCAAGCTCATCCCGAGCAGTCACAGGGCCCCGACCAGGCCAGCTCCACCCCCCGCAGTGAACCTGCCAATAGTAAACCGGCATTCGCACCACCGCCCCCAACGCCCGCCCCCTGCACCACACCAATCACAACACCTACACAAGAACAGGCACAGAAGCCAGAAGGGAAAATGGTAGTAAAGGCGTTCAGGGAAAGGATCGAAGAAATCCTGAAAACCTTCTTCCCGAACCTGAACCTCACGGCAGCCATAACCACTGGGGTTATGATGGCCAACATGCTACCATTCCCCTGGCTGAAGGACCTGATTAATGCCATTGCTGACCTCCTGACCCTAGATGGCTGAACAACCAAACGAGGACGATAATAATAACAATAATAATAATAACACGCAGGAGCTTCGAGTTCTAATATGGAACTGCCAGGGCGTCAGGTCTAGGAAATACGAACTCGAAGCCTTCCTAGCCGCGAACACTATACACGTAGCTCTCCTAACTGAAACCTTCCTCCCACCGGGGAAGAAGTTCACTATAAGAGGCTACAAAATACACAGAAGCGATAAGGCTAATAGAGTCGGAGGAGTGGCAGTTCTGGTAAGGAAGGACATCAAACATATGGAAATAGACTTACCAGAACTGGTCGAGCTGGAAGCGTGCGGAATTGCCATGCCAGTGCGAGGAACACTCGTCAATGTAATATCGGCATACTCCAGACCTAAACACCTTAACACACAAGATTTAGAATCGGTATTAAGGCAAAATCGAAACACGATCCTAGGAGGCGACCTAAATTCGAAACACGCCAGCTGGGGATGCCTGAAACCTAACGCAGACGGCGAAAGGCTGTACAACCACATGCTATCCCAGGACTATGTGGTAACAGCCCCCAGTGAACCCACGTTCCTAGCACCAAACGAACAGGTCGACGACATATTGGACATCGCCCTACTGCGAAATATTCCTCAAAGACACACCATAAAGGTCATTAACGACCTAGGGTAGAGGCATCAACCAGTAATATTTACACTGGAAGCGAACCCGGAGGAATATGAGAATAACCCCAAGCGCCGACTCAACTATAAAGCAGCCAATTGGGGTAAATTCGAAAGAAAATTAGATTCACTCCTGCAGGGGACTGAGGACATACAAATAGTAAACCCAGCCCAAACGGATGAATCACTAAGAACACTCGTAAATGCGATCCAGGCAGCCACAACTGCGAGCATTCCGGTACACAAACCTAGACAAAACACTAACATCGAAATACCGGCCCACATTAAAGATCTAATACGCCAGCGCAACAGACACAAGCGCAACTGGGCCCGACACCACCGCGATGAAGACCGGATACGTAAAAACGAACTCAGGGTCGAAATCGAAACCGAAATAATGGAGTATAGGTCACGGATCTGGAATAACAAACTGAGTACATTCGACACAAATACCAGACCGGTGTGGAACTTAGCGAGACATTTCACGCGAGAACCACACGTGATCCCAACAATTAAGGGACCCAACGGACCAGTATACGAAAATCAAGACAAAGCAGAGGTGATAGCCGACTCACTCGAGGAGGCCTTTAAGCCCAATGACGAACCGTCGGACCCCGCCTTCATTAGGCAAACAGAGGCCAAGGTAGCGGAATTCCTAGCAAACGCACCTAAGCCCGAGGTTAAGAAGACTAATATCCACGAAATTAAGTGGATAATAGATCACCTTAACCCGAAGAAGGCACCCGGCCCAGATGAGATTCAAAATATAATAATCAAAAAGCTAACACCGAAAGCCCTCGCACTACTCACTAAAATATACAATGCAATGTTCCAATTGCAGTATTATCCGGAACAGTGGAAAAAGGCGAGAATCCTTGTATTCGGCAAACCAGGCAAGGACAAATCTAACCCCAATAATTATAGGCCCATCAGTCTCCTGGACGCCCTCAGCAAAGTATTTGAGAAAATACTGCTGAAAAGGCTCATAGCACATATCAAGGAAAGAGGAATCATTCGGAACGAACAATTCGGTTTTAGAAACGGCCACTCCGCCCCGCAACTGCTTACCCGGGTCCTAGAACAAGCGACCATCGGACTAAACAAGCGGAGGGACACAGGCACGGTATTCCTTGATATCCAGAAGGCATTCGATAAAGTCTGGCACGAAGGCCTATTAGCGAAATTAATAGACCTCGAATTCCACCCAGGGTACATAAGATTAATTAAATCATACCTGGAAGGCCGAGAGTTCCAAGTAGATGTTCATAACACGCTGTCAAGCACGCGACCAATCAGGGCGGGCGTAGCCCAGGGGTCACTTATAGGGCCAATCCTGTTCATTCTATTTACGAATGACATGCCGACAGCGGAACTCACTACCACGCACCTCTACGCGGATGACACTGCTATCACAGTACAACACTTTCAGCTAGCATGCGCCCGAAAGAGACTACAAGTAGCACTACGAACTCTCGAGCCCTGGCTAACCAAATGGCGTATCAAGGTCAACGTTGACAAATGCCAAGCTGTGTTGTTCACTAGGAAGAACAGACGCACACGTATGCCAGCTAACATAAAACCACTCAAACTATTTAATCGAGATATAGCATGGCACGACAAGGTCAAATATCTAGGAGTAGTCCTAGATAGAAAACTAACCATGCTATATCACATTAAAGAAATCCAGCGGAAAACAAACGCACGACTGGCACAGCTCTATCCGATACTGAATAAAAGATCCAGTATTAACAAGCGAGTAGCAATAAACATGTACAAGGCCCTAATTAGGCCGATAATAACGTACGCAGCTCCCGCCTGGGGCTACACTGCTATGACAAACCTGGATAAGCTGGAACTAATACAAAACAAATGCATTCGAGCAGCGGCTAGACTCCCGTATGACACACCAATACGCCACCTACGCGCAATTGCGAAAGTCAGCTCGATAAGGCAACACATACGAAATCAAACACTCCGAATGTACAAGAAGTCATGGGGTAGTAAGGTCAACCCACTAGTCAGTGGAATAGGACGCTATGACGTCGATCTATACACCAAATACCCCACACCGAAACACATTCTGTTCAGGCACAGGGCCAGGAGGCCGGGGGCCCAAAATCGCCCTCGCTCTTAAACTGACACCAACCCACAATACCGCACCACTTAACACTATACACACACACCGCAACACCTGTATATATGTGCATGCTTGTTTACAACATACATCCTTTCCCTAGATTGTGTTATGTTATTACTATGTTACAGATTTGGCCAAGCGAGCGAGGATTGAGAGAAGTAATACAACACGACGAAGGCAGCACAGCCAAGAAAGAGACGAGACGATCCAATCCAACCCGCTCCCACCAACGACAAAGGAGTGGACAAAAAACCCACGCCTGCTAATATCATTAACTATTAATCTACTAATTGTACTTGTACTTGTTCTACAGGACACGAGAGCGGAAATGCGGCCCGCACTCTAAAGAAAAGTAATAATGTATATATAATAGGATGTGTGTATATTTGTGTATATATTTACAGAGACAAGTGTGTGACACCAACACCGCAAAGAAGGGACGTCATCAGGCGGGAAAGAAGATGCCCCTTACAACAAGTAAGGCTTGGCACTAATCCCCTTCTCCTTAAAAGGAGACTTGGCACCAGGGACTGCTGGCTGCTGGACCAAGGGACTAACCTGTGGCCCAAAGCCCAGACGCCAGCGGACCCGAGCCGCACCAGGCAGTGACAAGTAGGACTGATCCCCCATAATAATTGACAAAAGCTAGGTAAATGGTTATGATTGCATGACACATATTCCTAACTAACACAACCTCTGGTCTTTTTCCAGCCCACATCCTTGCATGTGCTATCAAAAGATGTCAGGTTTTACATGTAGGCTCTTTCTTCTTTCTGCCTATGTGGTTTTTCCCTGACCCTTCAATACCATACTTCAACACCATATACCTAACACAATCTCGCCTGGTAACGTGTCTGACATGGAAACAGGCAGATACTCCTTGTATCACTTCCCACTCTACCCAGCTATCTCTTTTCTACTTAGAAATTAATAGCATGTCGGAGGCCATGTAGATTGAGTCGATGGTCACGGCGGGGGAGCGGGCTACGGGGGCCCCCCGTATAAAAAAAAAGGGAGAGGTACTCAGTTCATCAGATGATATCATTCAGTAGATGGTACTCAGTTCATAAGCAGTTGATATTGTGGAGATCATATGTAACAGTCTGATGTATCAAATGGAAGAAGTGGTCTTAGTGTGATGGTCAGAGCTAAGAGTTGTGTTTTTAAGAGGTCCGGTAATAATCGAGGAGGTCTACAAGTGATGCTTGTATCCGAGCAGAGACGGGTACTATGCTGATAAAGAAACATCATCTTCTTGTGAGGATGGACTTCACAAGATGTTTCAATAACATTTTCCAATTATTTAAAATATATTGAGTGGACGTAATTACATTGGAGCTCCCTACACGCGTACATGGTATGTAGGCCAACTCCTTGTTATATAAGAAGATTACAGCAGACGGCTCCCGACTTCAGCTCACAGGTTTTCCCAAGAATTTCAAGTTCAACAGCGGTGTATGCAGACAACAGGTAATTAAAGCATCAGACATGTTATGCATTCATAACATGAAGAAGAGTGTAATCAGCGGCGATATCACATCTCACTTCAAGTTCATGCCAGTAGCTTTTTTTGTTTAGATTAAATTTTCCTTTTCTTTGTACCGCAAATCTCACGATATATTTCTTTTGTTAAATTAAAAGACGTAAATGATTGTTCATTGTGACGTAAATTTAGTCATAAACTCAGTTTTATTTTTAATTATAATAAGTGATTCCAGTTCCATGTACAATCCTCAATTGTGGAAATGCAACAGTAATTTAATATTGTCCTGATCCATATGCCTGTATATTGCCAGATATGTGAGTTTATCACCTCACGCCTTGAGATAATTGATATAAGAGGTATGCTCTACCGAATTTTGTTGTTTTTCTTAAAAAAGCAACTGGCGCTCAAACAAATGTTATTTATATTATGTGGAAGATATGAAGGTATAAGAGTAGTGGTTGGAGTAGCCACAACGTGTCGCCAGCAACGTGGGACTCGAAAGGTTCAGAAGAAGTGTTTCTGAATGGCAATATACATGGATCAGTTCTTTTAATGAGTACGCACATGTTAAATTCACCGAGTAATGTTAGGAAGGTCATTTTGTTGAAGTTTGTATTTAAGGGGTAATGTCAGAGGAAGTGCAAGGGGAAATAGCTTTGAGATCGCGAAAAATTAGTAGGAAACCGAAGATGGACAAGGATAGCAATATGCAGTCAGGTGATGAGGCTGAAGTTATTGTGTCCAAGGAAATCCAAGGTGGTAACATAAATAGGAAGTTGGTGACTAAGGTGGGACCTACTGAAAGTCAGAAAATAGTAGAAACTGAGGAAAACGCTGTCACGCAAGATCAAAGTAAAGGGGTGATTGACCTAGGTTTATTTAATTTGCTGATGTCCAAAATGACTGAGCAGAATAATGCCATTAGTGAGAAAATTGAATCTCAGAATATTATTATGAGTGAGAAAATTGAAACGGTTATTAGTGAGAAAATTGAATCTCAGAATAATATTATGAGTGAGAAAATTGAATCTCAGAATAATATTATGAGTAAGAAAATTGAAGCGGTCATTAGTGAGAAAATTGAAGCTCAGTGTATTAGTATTAATAAGAAGATCGATGATGTTAGTAATAAGATAGATCATAAGGTGTTAGAAATAAGTAAGCAAATTAATAATTTAGAAAGTAAGGTAAATAGGGAGTGTAGTGACATCAGAGCTGAGATGGAATTGGGTCGGAGCAATCTCCATACGGAAATAGAGCAAATTAGTGAGACATGCATCAAACAGATTGATGAATTAGGCGCCAAGATCGAGTCTAATAAAGGAGAAATCAATGAGTTAGTAGAAGAAAGGTTTGAAAAGATAACCAATACAGTGGGGCAAGAAACTAGGAAATGTATTAGTAGGGTAGAACAGGTGGAAAGAAAACTTGGAGAAGTAGGTGATCTAGGGAGTGAGCAGAAATCATTATCACAGAAGGTGAGAGAATCGGAAAAAAAGTTGGAGGAATTAAGAAAAATTCAAGAAAAGACTGAGGAAACAGTGGAAGAAAAATTTCTGAGTTGCCAGAGAGTACTCCAGCAAGAAGTGCGTGATAGTAAGAATGTACGTGAAATAATTGTAAATAATGGTTTAATCACTAGAGATCATGATTTACCTAAGTTTTCTGGGAAAGAATTCAACCCGATGGAATTTATGAGAGTAGTGGAGAAGAAATTTGCTGTTCAATTAAGAGACAATATTATTAGCTGGGAAACTGTATTGGAGATCTTATCTAATGCTTTCGTAGGAGAGACTAAGTCTTGGTTTCAAGTATATAAAAGCTCGATGTCTAGTCTAACTGAATTTAAGGAGAAATTCATGGCTAAATTTTGGAGTGAAGGTGTTCAGAGTAGAGAGAGAGAGAGAGTAATGTTTGGCAGGTATAATTCTAACGAGGGTGTTAGAATGACTGAATACTTTTTGGCTCATGTTTTGGTGTGGAGAAATTTAGAATGTATTGGACCTGAGGCTGATATAGTTAGACTTATGGCTAAGCACTATCCTGATAGAATAAGAGAAGCTGTTTGTATGCAAAGAGTGGAGACTATTAAGGAAATGGAGATTTTGTTGGAAAGTTTTGATGCTTTAAGTAGTAGCTTGAATAATAATAGGACACTAAATAGGAATGTAGAAGGAAGGGGTAACCAATCTAATAATCAGGACAGGACTATGAATAATCGTAACTACAGAAGAGAATATCAGGAGAGACCTAATAATAATTTCCACAGGGAGAGAAATTATCAAAATAGTTCGGAAAATTTCAGGACTGGGAGGCGTGATTATGGTAATCAACCAGAAGCTGGGAGGCGAGAGAATACAGGCCATAATAATAATAATAATGACGCTAGAGGAAATAGGTAACAGGGGAGGCCGACTGAGGTGTGTAACCAACAAGTCGTAACCGAACCTAGTACTTTAAACGCGCAACGGACTGTATAAACAGGTCACTGAGACAGTCCGTAAATGGTGAGTTCACGTATAAGGTAGATAAGCATGTCAATGTCGACCAGCCTATAGTTGACAGACCCGGGAAGCTTATTAGTGTTGATCTGTTTGGACCGTTAGTTAAATCCAGATATGGTTACCAATTTGTTTTTGTCTTGATTGATGCCTTCAGCAAATATGTCAAGATGTACCCATTGAGGAAAGCTACAGGGAGGGGTTGTCTCAAACAGGTCGTGGACAGATATATTCCTGAGTTCGGATGTCCCCTCAGAATACTATCTGATCATGGCAGCCAGTTTATTTCGAAGATCTGGAATACCAAACTAAATGAACTGGGGATCAAAACTATATTTTCATCGGTACGTTGCCCGCAGAGCAATATGGTTGAAAGAACGATGCGTGAAATAGGACGTATATTTAGGGCATATGTGCATGACAAACACAACTCGTGGTTTTCACAGTTGGGTAATGTCGAACGTTGGTGTAACATCACGTTGCACGAGTCCACTGGATTTACGCCCTATGAAATTCATCACGGCAGGAAGCCTACTGATGAAATTGCGAGTATGTTAGGCTTGGACTTGGGAGAGGAGAGAACTAAGGATTTTTATATCCAGCTGGCTAGGGAGAATTTAAAGAAAGCAGGAGATAAACGTATTCGCCAGCAGAAAAAGACTATATTGGATGAATTTGAGCTTGGTGACAAGGTTTTACTCAGAGTGCCACTTCCGTCATCAGCAGAAGCTGGTCAATTTTCTAAGTTTTTCTTGTTGTATTAGGGATACTTCACCGTAGTGAAACGGATTGGGAAATGTGCTTATTCATTAGAAGACAAGGAAGGAAATATCGTAGGCACATACAATATAAGAAATCTTAAGAAATATATCATGTGAGTTTGTTGATTAAGTTTCATTATTATGTTAATTCACCATATTTTATGAAGCTGGCATTGCGAACAGGACTTCAGTGAAATTAGCGTGTGTTGTGATAATAAGTGAGGCACGGCAGTGCAATAAACTCCAGTGCTTGGAGACAGTGTATATAATGAAATGTCTTCGAGAATTACTTTTGAACACTCAATGAACGTTTGAAACGACAGAAGTGAGAAAGAAATGTAATCTGTATGTAAATAATACTGTATAATCAAAGTGAAAATGATAATTGATAAATGTTTTATATGTGTAACAACGAACATCCAGATGGATGATACTATGTACCAAATTTGTAAAGGGCATTTTTATACATGTATCTATGGTGTACTCGATTTCAGGTGATTGTGTAGATATTTCATGAATCAATCGACTCATTTAATCGATTATTTCATGAGGGAGGCGTTCTGTAACCGTACAACAGGGTTACAGATTCCATTCAGTATTTATTATTATTATTATTATTATTATTATCATTATTATTATTATTATTATTATTATTATTATTATTAACCCGATTCATTAGATTTTATATATTCTGTTTCTCATCAATTAGACTGTAATAATTAGGTATCACGTATATTATTGTATTTCATCATAGGTTAAGTGAATATGTTTGTAATTATTCTGTATTGTAGTAAGTGAGATTTGTTGGTTTCATATTGTCATGCTGTGGCTTGTAACTTTGGCTAGATGAGCTGGCATAGTATTTTGCAATCGAGGCTATGTTTAACTGGGAATGTTGTGTACAAGGAGATTTCCCGGTGACGCATTCGGTATAGTCATTCTCGGACCGCTTGGGTACGCTTAGACGACACATGACTGATGACATCAGTGCGTGGACACGTGATTGCGACCAAGTGTCAGTATTCGCTAGCTACTGTATGTTGAAGTGGAAGGGATGAACAGTGAGTGGGGAGATGAGTCGTCATCGCGAGGTGATATAAAGTGATGCTACGATAGGGAGAGGTACTCAGTTCATCAGATGATATCATTCAGTAGATGGTACTCAGTTCATAAGCAGTTGATATTGTGGAGATCATATGTAACAGTCTGATGTATCAAATGGAAGAAGTGGTCTTAGTGTGATGGTCAGAGCTAAGAGTTGTGTTTTTAAGAGGTCCGGTAATAATCGAGGAGGTCTACAAGTGGTGCTTGTATCCGAGCAGAGACGGGTACTATGCTGATAAAGAAACATCATCTTCTTGTGAGGACGGACTTCACAAGATGTTTCAATAATATTTTCCAATTATTTAAAATATATTGAGTGGACGTAATTACATTGGAGCTCCCTACACGCGTACATGGTATGTAGGCCAACTCCTTGTTATATAAGAAGATTACAGCAGACGGCTCCCGACTTCAGCTCACAGGTTTTCCCAAGAATTTCAAGTTCAACAGCGGTGTATGCAGACAACAGGTAATTAAAGCATCAGACATGTTATGCATTCATAACATGAAGAAGAGTGTAATCAGCGGCGATATCACATCTCACTTCAAGTTCATGCCAATAGCTTTTTTTGTTTAGATTAAATTTTCCTTTTCTTTGTACCGCAAATCTCACGATATATTTCTTTTGTTAAATTAAAAGACGTAAATGATTGTTCATTGTGACGTAAATTTAGTCATAAACTCAGTTTTATTTTTAATTATAATAAGTGATTCCAGTTCCATGTACAATCCTCAATTGTGGAAATGCAACAGTAATTTAATATTGTCCTGATCCATATGCCTGTATATTGCCAGATATGTGAGTTTATCACCTCACGCCTTGAGATAATTGATATAAGAGGTATGCTCTACCGAATTTTGTTGTTTTTCTTAAAAAAGCAACTGGCGCTCAAACAAATGTTATTTATATTATGTGGAAGATATGAAGGTATAAGAGTAGTGGTTGGAGTAGCCACAGTAGTTATCTTGCATTCGGGAGATGGCGGGTTCTAACTCCACTGCTGGCACCCTGAAGATAGTTTTCCGTGGTTTCCCATTTTCACACCAGGCAAATGGTGGGGTGGTACTTTAATTAAGGCCACGGTCGCTTCCTTCCCACTCCTTGCCCTTTCGTACTATCGTCGCTATAAGACCTATCTATGTCGGTGCGACGTAAAGTAAATTATAAAGGAAAAAGTTCCTACGAGTTAGCACCTTTCATAACATCGAGAGATGCACAGGTCGTGCGCTGAATATCATTAATCATCAACATTCACATCTCACCAGCTTCCATACTGTCACAGCCAAAAAAGCGACTGAGACTTCACTGGAAGCTGCATTTGCTCTAGCCTGTGCCAAGAGACAGATGAAAATATGCTATATCTGTCAAAAAATAGTCACAGGTGGGGAATGATAATGCAGAAAATCAAAAGCTGGATATATCCATAATGGAGAAACACAGTTAGGGAAAGATGGCTGTAAGTATGAACAATGTTCTGAACCTATGCAACTACTGGAATCAACAGAAATTGGGAACAGAATCAGAGGTACAGTATACTTAAATAACGAACCTCGCTACCAAATTTTAACATTTCAAGTTAGAAGAGGATAATCAGTAGGTTTTAAAAGCCGTATATAATAAAAAGTGGATGAACAAACTTCAAATATGCCCGTTAGAAAAGTCGTGCTATTTTCACACTCCCAAACGCTCAAAAATGCAAAAACGTATACTTTATGGTTCACTCATAGTATCACTCCAAGCCTTGCCTTCTGCTACAGCAGTTCTTAGTCAGCCCGCTGTCATCTGTGGGAAAAGGTAGCAATTATTCCGTTATACAACTCTTTCATTGAGCTGTTGCCAAGCGTCTCTGTCTTCATCTTCATGATAAACACCAAGTACCCAATCTTCTCTTCACTCCGTAATGAAATTTATTCAACGCTTTAGAAGGCTCAGAAAATGCACCAAGCAGGAAACATTACATTCGCTGGAAAATAAGGGAAGTAGTGTTTACTGTAGGGTTAACATTATTGTTTTTTGTGTGCGTTTCTGGCCTGGCCTCTCAACATAAATTTGAACTCTTACAATTGGCTTTACGTCGCACCGACACAGATAGGTCTTATGGCGACGATGGGATGGGAAAGCCCTAGGCGTGGGAAGGAAGCGGCCGTGGCCTTATTATAATTTTTTTTTGCTAGATGCTTTACGTCGCACCGACACAGATAGCTCTTATGGCGACGATGGGATAGGAAAGGCCTAGGAGTTGGAAGGAAGCGGCCGTGGCCTTAATTAAGGTACAGCCCCAGCATTTGGCTGGTGTGAAAATGGGAAACCACGGAAAACCATCTTCAGGGCTGCCGATAGTGGGATTCGAACCTACTATCTCCCGCATGCACGCTCACAGCTGCGCGACACTAACCGCACGGCCAACTCGCCCGGTAATTTGAACTCTAGCGTCTTAAGAGATCCATTGAAGCGTTCTCCCTCAGCTTGAAGGAACTTCGTTACCGAACTGTAAAGTGGTTTAAGAGATCCATTGAAGCGTTCTCCCTCAGCTTGAAGGAACTTCAGTAATTCCGGTTTTTGAGCTTACTCTAGGTATTTACGGGGTCGCAGGATACACTATGCTTCATTTTCTGACGTGATTTGACGTCACATGAATTTTCAGGGATTCGAACATCAACCGTCCAGCAGCTACGCCACTGTGCTAATAAAGGTGCGTGCTATTATTTTCATTAGTACTTCCGTAATGTGTGTTGTGTTGCCTTATTCAATTTGTATATCTCGGTAGAGATCCCACACCATCTCCTGAATGGCTACGTGGCGGGGTTGATTACAAGCTTTCCTGCTATACTCGACCTGGCGAGATTGAATGCCAGTGCAGTGACTGACATGCGACACGTCAGAGGACTGAACGTGAGATAAGTGTTAAAATATTTACCGGCACATGAAAGAGCCCATTTTCCGCCGAGTTTCATGAAATAAATAGCAATTTAAGAGATGTAATAATAATAATAATAATAATAATAATAATAATAATAATAATAATAAAAACAGTAGAACCTCTAATATCCGGCCTGGTTTCCGGAGATTACATTTTTGTAATGCTTAGTGTTTACTGTACGCTTAACATTATTGCTTTTGTGTGCGTTTCTGGCCTCGCCTCTCAACATAATTTTGATCTCTAGCGTCTTAAGAGATCCATCGAAGCGTTCTGCCTTAGCTTGAAGGAACTTCCATACCGAACTATATTTTTCGGCCGGGATGTAGTTGAACTACATTATTGAGTTGGACTGTAGTTTAAGAAAGAATGCATGGAACTGGCATTGCGAGGGATGGGGAGGTTGTTGACTCAGCCTCTCAGAAATATCATGCACCTACTCCATTGCCGTATTCTGTGTTGGTCTTGAGCGTTACGGTACAATATTTACTTCTATTCCGGTACTGATTTTCTGGCTAAGGTTAATGTACACAATTAGTGTCATTTTAATTAGTGTTACAATCGAAGCACGGCCGAAAAAAAAGGCTACGATAACAACCTTCTTAAAAAATAAAACTGAGTAAACGGAACATGAAATTAAATTTTTATTAGTTGTGAGTTTTATCTTTTTAAAAATATTTTATCTATATTTTATACTGTATTTCAGTATGTTACTATGTTTACTTAAGAAGCATTATAAGTAAAGAAAATAGATGCACCAAGGAAATCAAAAGGACCCCCTATGGGTGGGGGATGCAGACGAAGAATACACCTATGGTATCCCCTGCCTGTCGTAAGAGGCGACTAAAAGGGGCAACCAAGGGATGATCAAATTAGAAACATGAGACTTCTTGTGATTAGTACCAGCACGCGGCGAACACCATGGGTCGCTTTTACTTGCGCGTAGTACCACTGTGTTGGGTACCAAATAGGTTTGTGATTCGCAGCAACAGAGTGCGTTGCCAGCTTCTACAGTACCTGTGATTTGTACCCCTATATGAGCAACACCATGGTTCTGCCTTGCCTATGCTTAGTACCCACTATGTGAGGAACACCACGGGATAGTGCGGGCCTCTGTGGTTAGTCCACTTATGTGAGGAACACCATACGTTTGCGTGGCCTGTAAATGGCGCCGCAATGTGCGAAACACCATAGGTCTGTAATACATGTGCGCATTACATTACCTGTGAGTAGTACCATAATGTGTGGAATACCGCGAGTCTACGCTACTTTTGATAAGTACCGCAACCTGACAAATAGCATGGTTCTATTTTCCTAGTGATAAGTAGCCTACAATTATGAGAGGCCGATGACGTGGATTTTGGACCCGTTTCGACTACAAGCATCATCGATTCAGTATTGTGCTTTAGACGCAGTCCCTTGATCAGTAATACTATTATTTAACGCTAGTTTCTGGCAATGTGGGGCATTGCGGGTCGGATCCACTGATTGTTTTGACTTCATATCCATCCATTCATTTTTCATCCTCACGTTTTCGAATCTGGTCAGTGGAGGATTCTGGATTTTTACATTGTCATAACATTTCGTCTCATTTCGTAGCATTAGGGGCCGATGACCTAGATGTTAGGCCCCTTTAAACAAAAGCATCATCACCATCATCATCAAATCAGAAAAAGAATAGACCTTGCTAAACAGGCCTTTCAAAATAAAAGAAGTCTTTTAACAAATATCCATATAATTTGGAAACAAGAAAGGCTTTTGTAAAATCCTTTGTCTGGAGTGTACTACTTTACGGTTGTGAGAGTGGACTATCGGAAAAAAGGAAAGAGATTCACTGGAAGCAATTGAAATGTGATTTGGAGGAACATGACGAGGACATGCTGGGCTGAAAAGAAAAGACGAATCAAGATGTTCTAGAGGAAATCAATGAGCAACGGAGACTGATAAAGGATATGGAAAGAAGGAAGATAAAACTTGTAGGTCATATCCTGAGACATAATGACTTCCTGGTAAACGTCTCTCAAGGAAAAATTCTAGGAAAGAAAGGAAGAGGAAGGCCAAGAAAGACATACTTCGAGGATGTGAGAAACTTGATGGGCTGTAAAGACTGCAAGGAAGTGAAGAGAACAGGAGGATTTAGAGAAGAATTGTTGCAGCAACAAGTGTCTGATGATGACGACTATTTTTGAGTTTAATACATAGCGTGTAAACTTATTATAGGCCTAATTACTTACAAAATATAGCTTTATAGAATCTTTATAGAACAGTTGTATGAATTCGGCTGTATTTTAATGATATCCAGATTCTGTGTTATCCGGACTACCCGCCGCTACATTAATCCGGATATCAGAGGTTTTACTGTAATTATAATAATCCCAAATGATGAATCTCCGGCGAGATGCGGTGTTTACAGCGCACTGTGTCTTCTACAAACATTTTATTTTCACTGACCTATCTCACTGTGAACTTTGGCTTTAACAATACGGAAGTGACTGAAGTATGAGCGATGCTCGGAATGTCATTCATTACGCAGCCAGCCCACGTAATGAACGAGATGAAAGTACAGCGTGTAGGATCGTTCGGTGTGTGCTTTTCAGTGGCAAAACAGATGATACGTACTGCAATAACACTTTATAGCTGATGGAGGAAAGCCGCGGGGAACTAGTTTACTAATATTTTATAGCAACACACGGGCTTCCTATGACAGCTGATGATAGAATAATAATAATAATAATAATAATAATAATAATAATAATAATAATAATAATAATAATAATTTGCAATCTAAGTTTTTACAAAATCATAAATGGGCTTCATGTAACAATAGCAAGTATTACAAATGGACTTCAAACCATGAGGTCTGCCACATCTGTAGTGTAGTTATTAGCTGCTGTTCTCTGAGGCCCGGGTCCGATTCCTCGTACTGCTGGAGATTTACGATTGACATGAGGGTTGGTTTGTGCTTAACAAGCAACAAGCAGCTCACCTTCATCGGAAGTGAGGCTCAAAAGAGCTGCACCACAGTGAGGACACGAGTTTATTTTTCTCGCCATGATAACTTATCTAACGCGACATTTACTTCAAAAGATTATAATCTGACAAAAGTTCACAGTGTTGTCCACCACTACGTCTTTGGTTGTTAATATCGGTTAGAAACCGATTTCTGAACAGATCCTTTCCTTACACGTATATTTGAGAACTTACATCAATCACCTTATTTTTGTACTTGGCCTTTTTATAACTGCATATGGATATAACTTCTATTATCGTTGTAACATATGTTACATCCCCAATTAATGAGAAGCAAGCCACAGCTGATTACATTCAGTAGGTGTAAATGTTATCGTAAATGGCTCTTTTTGTATATACAGTTGAACTTCTTTAACTCGATCTCCTTTAACTCGAATTTTTTATATCTCGAAGGAATTTTCGTTTCCCGATGGAATCCCATATAATTTGTGTGTTACATATTTTCGATAACTCGAAGTCCTATTACTTGAATTCTTCGATATCTCGAATGATATTTCAAGCCCAGGTGTGAAACTTGTTTCTGTAACTCGAAGTATCTGCAGAGCATTACGAATATGTATACTTGATTACCCCAGATAAATCAGTGCCTGTACGAGAAACCTAAACTTAAATCATCTCCTTATACAAAATTAAACACTCTACATGTTAGTCAGAGTGTATTGTTTGACTAGCGGTATGACCTTTGCGACGTTAAGTAGCCACGTACCACAGTAGCTTAAAACCCTCCTTTAGACCACTTCGCAACTCCCAGCAAGCGGTTTACAGTACAAAGTGATAGTCCTCAGTTGGCAAGGACGCATATGATGCTGCTAATCTTTTACAGAATGATGTAGAGAGCACATGGTTACAGAGAAAACAACGCAGGAAATTTACAAATATTTTGAAAAATATGAATTTGTAAGTATTCTAAATCAAGGATGTTGCTTCTTATGGTAAAATAAAGCTTGTAATACGATATCGGATAATATTAAAATTGTAGATGTTAAAAAAGAACATCGTTATTAATTACGAAGTAAATAACATTACAGCGGTTTTTTTGGTGGAGCCGTTTTAGTATGTACGTTTTTCTATACCTCGAATTTTCGATAACTCGAAGTATTTTTAGCCTCCGCAGGCACTTCGAGATATCGAGATTCAACTATACACGTATTAAATTAATTGCATTCTGTATACGCTATTTTTGTTTTACGTCGTACCGACACAGATATGTCTTATGGCGACGATGGGAGAGGAAAGGCCTAGGAAGTGGAAGGAAGCGGCCGTGGCCTTAATTAAGGTACAGCCCCAGCATTTGCCTGGTGTGAAAATGGGAAACCACGGAAAACCATCTTCAGGGCTGCCGACAGTGGGGCTCGAACCCACTATCTCCCGATTACTGGATACTGGACGCACTTAAGCGACTGCAGCTATCGAGCTCGGTATACTATATACGGATACGTATTTACTTCTAATTACAGCGATGGTCGAACGACATTGAAATGTAACTAAAATTGTAAGATTGATTCAGTTGTGCCATCAGTGAATCGTGTGTTTTTTGGAACGGGGAAAATGTCATACGCTAAGAGAAATATATGAGTCAGTGGTAAAGCCAGCCACGCATGGTGGTGGGCTACAAGACCGAATGGGAAGTCCAGCCGGGGTACACAAATCACGCCGAAGAGTATGCAAGCTGTAGCTCAGTACTTAGCTAGAAATAGCCGGGATTCATGGCGTGGTGGGAGGAGAGTGGCTTTGAAAGGCCTTGCCAGGAATTTACTGGAGGTCAGTTATTCTTCAATCGTTACTTACGAGGTAACTTGGTTACTGACCTACTGGGATTGGTATCAACTCGACTATGACTAGCGGGATGAGTACACTGTGAGTAAATCGAGCTAGAGGACTTGCATCATACTTAGAGAACCTCTATCCTGCGTTTGCGGGCAGGAGAGTTACGAGACAGCATGGCTGTAGCAGCCTAGGACAGGTACCCCAGGAGGCAGGCACTTGTGGGCCTCGTGGTGGAACGTGATGCAAAGGAGCGGCACATAAAGCAAGAAGGCGGCGAATGAGGCCTGCTGACCTGGTTTACGTAGTGACAGTCAGTAGAAAGGTGCGGAAGAGGCTACTTAGGATTAATGAAGGAGGAAGGGAAAAAAAGGGATATTTCAATTATTGTAATGACACGTTTTTAGAAGTTTTGTTGTTGTTGGTAAGAGAAATACAGCGGAAGAAGTCGTTATAAAGCTGTACATTATCGGAAGTTTGAAACTGTTATTTGATTGCACTTAAAGAAAATATATTAATAAAGAAAAATAGTCATAACCGAGCAAGTTGGCCGTGTGGTTAGGTGCGCGCAGCTGTGCGCTTACATTCGGGAGATAGTGGATTCGAACCCCACTATCGGCAGCCCTGAAGATGGTTTTCCGTGGTTTCCCATTTTCACACTAGGCAAATGCTTGGGCTCTACATTAATTTAGGCCACGGCCGCTTCCTTTCCACTCCTAGAACTTTCCTATCCCATCGTCTCTCTAAGACCTATCTGTGTCAGTACGACGTAAAGCCAACATTAAAAAATAAATAGTCATAGATTTAATGTTTAGAAGCCTAGTTGCATGCGCCTACCTATATAATCGTTTTCAGGGTTATTAGGTAAGGCCCAACAACAGAATACCAGATTTCCAGTTTATGTACACACCCTGAGAAGAGAGCTCAATTCTGTATCATTATTTAAAATTGGCGGATCCTATTGTGACCCCTGACGCCCATACAGCTGGCTTTTCGGGACTACTTTTTTTTTAATGAACAGTCAAAAAGTAAGGGAACACACTGAAGAAATGCTTTCTGAGGCAGAAATTTCATTCAAAATTCATTTCTGCCTCCTTTCAATTTGTGATAATTCCACTAAAAGAGGCAAAGTCCTGTAGGCTAAACTAAGTACCGGGCGATGAACTTACAACACATTACCACTCAGCATATGTTAATGAGACGCGCGATAGGTGGTTCAGTTCCAAGTTGCTCAACAACTAGCACCCGTCATATCGAGGCCCGAAGAGCGCAGAGACTTGTCGGAGGCAAACGTTGAAGGGGGCTATCAGTACAAATTCTGCAAAAGTTGTTAATTCCTAGAGTTAAAGAAATACTAATTGGAGATTATTTCTGGAACTGAAAACATAAAGATCTGTGGAACAGGAAATGTCAAGCCAATGCAAAACATAAACATTAGGTTTCTTCATGAAAACCTTATTCTGATTTTGCACTTCAATTTAGCCAATAAGAACTATTTAGTGTTTCATCTTAATACACTCAGCTAGTTGAAATGAACAGTTAGACGTCTTCTTTAGAGAATTGGGACACCGTAGACATATATGTCTGTACTGGTGTGAGTATTTGTAATTAACTGAGGCTACAGATGAGGGGAGACCAAGCAAGGGCAATACAAAAGACATATTGTCGATGATGATGATGATGCTTGTTGTTTAGAGGGGCCTAACATCGAGGTCATCGGCCCCTAATGGTACGAAATGAGATAACAACAAAAAATGAAAAGCATCCACTGACCAAAATAAAAAAATAAAAAAAATAAAAATGTCATGAAGAATGAATGGATGGACATGAACACAACAGAAACAAAAAAAACAATGGATCAGACTCAAAAAAGATTGTAAATAATTGTATTAGTGACCAAGGGACCACTTATAAAGCACAATGATGCTAATGGCACTTATCGGTAGTAAAGGAAAACCATGATATTTCTCAAGCTGCGTTACTAATCAAAGGTAGCGTAAATTCACGGTGTTCCAAACATTAAGGTACTACTCACAAGTATTGTACGTCGTAAAGGTAACGCAGACCTATGGAGTTTCTCACACAATGGCGCCACTCATAGCCAACGCAAACCGATGAGGTTCCTCACCTCATCATATTATCAACATTTGCCTATGAGAGATGAAGGAAATCCATATCAATGATGACCTATGGTGGGATAAAAAGCCCAAATTCAAGGATATCACCACGCAGGCACTACGCGAAGGCCGCTTCTTTTCTATCTCGTTCCCAATTAATTGCAATACACCACAGTGCAGATAACACAGCAATACAGGTTGTGAGACTGTTCGTACACTCTGATTTGTTAACTATGTGTTTGGAAAGTAACCAATGTTGCAGATTTACATGTCCTATTTATGAAACAAACGATTATATTATTATTATTATTATTATTATTATTATTATTATTATTATTATTATTATTATTATTATTATTATTATTATTATTCCTTTGCTGGTGAGATGTAGAGTTTACAGTGCACTATGTCTTCTGGTATGGGGCTAGAATAAATTTGTTACTTTCATTGACTTATCTCAGTCTCATCCTTGGCTTTGACAATATGAAAGTGACTGAGGTATGAGCGATGCTAGCAATACCATTCCTTATCCAGCCAGTCCCTGTTATGAATGGTATGAAAATATCACTCATAGGGTCGGCTGGTGCGTGTATTTCAGTGGGCTTGGCAGACTGATATGTGAGCAACTTCTGGCTGGGCGAGGAAAGCAACGGGAAACTACCTCACTCCTCATTTCCCTAGAACGCCTCTTCAGTGATGCGTAGGCCATCTATGACAGCTGTTGGCATAGCTGTGGAGGATCAAACCAGCCTTCGGGCTGAATACCCAACATACACACATTATTATTATTATTATTATTATTATTATTATTATTATTATTATTATTATTATTATTATTATTATTATTATTATTATTATTATTATTGTTATAAAATGAAGTAACAAGGGCCGCTTAAGGAACGCCACTACTGCCGAGCAAGAATGTTGATATCGAGATCATACCCATGAGATCTCCTATAGGCCCTATGTAGAATCCGAATCACAGGCGCGTAAATGTTCATCTTAAAATAGGTTTTCAACAAAGAAGTGGTACGGAGGGGATATGACATTAATAAAGTTAGAGCCCTGGCATATGCAGGTGTGGCTCGAAACCACCATGTCCCGCATACAAACTTATATCTGCACGATCCGTACCGCATACCTAACTCACTCGGACACACACCCTGAGTACAACGAGCTGTTGGTCCATAAGTCTCAAGCACTTCATATGAAACAAATACAATAGATTTCAAAATAAATCGTAGTGAAAAGTGGAAAATGAAACATCCTAATTCTTAGGTACCCAATAACGTCAGCGCGAAAAAAAGATACAACAAAAAAGCAAGAGTCAGAGAGGAGAGTTAGACCGCTAGTGCAGGAATGCCAGACTCATATCTGAATTCGTGCACATCATTCGCACTTCAGAAACAACATTTTTTTACAATTTGTTTTACGCCACACCGACACAGATAGATCTTATGGTGGCGATGGGATGGGAAAGCCCTAGGAGTGTGAAGGAAGCGGCTGTGGCTTCAATTAAAGTACAGCCCCAGCATTTGCCTGGTGTGAAAATGGGACACCACGGAAAACCATCTTCGGGGCTGTCGACAGTTGGGTCAGAACCCATTACTCCCGGATGCAAGCTCACAGCTGCGCACCCCTAACCACACGGCCAACTCGTCCGGTCACTTCAGAAATAGTGAGTCTTGCAGGGTGAGTATAATGCATTGTTTGAAACAAACCAAACCAAACCAAACCAAACCCCATGGCACTACAGCCCATGAAGGGCCTTGGCCTGCCAAGCGACCGCTGCTCAGCCTGAAGGCCTACAGATTACGAGGTGTCGTGTGGTCAGCACTACGAATCCTCTCGGCCGTTATTCTTGGCTTTCTAGACCGGATTGTTTGAAACAACAAATACAAAATAAAATCATATTATTTAACGTCCTTTAATTGCTATACGTTTTAAGAGATGTCAGGTTGTCAAATGCTGTCCTGCAAGAGCTCTTTAACGTGCTGAAGTCAATGGAACGGAGCAGTCGCATTTAAACTTCCGCTACGGTCATCGATTTAAAAACGGATCAACGCCACGATCTTGGACAACGAATAATGGCGCAACAAAAACAGGGCAGTGAAAGACTCATTAACAACCTCATTTCAGCTGATTGGGCTGAGTGGCTCAGACGATGGAGTCAAATATGTCAGCCTCGAGTCGGCAAAACATCGGGGTAATCGCCGGTAAATTTATTGGCACAAAATATATTCTCTTCTAGGTCAATTTTCGGCACTCTGGTGTCTTTTAAAATAGTAAATAATAGAAAGGACGTTACAATGTAGTATACACTGAGTGGCCAAAAGTCATGGGAAGACACTAAATGTGATGTTAATAACGACTTGCTCCTCTGCGAGCCCTCAAAAGGCAGCAATAGGCGAGGCATCGACTCTACAAGGTGTTGGAATCGTTCTGGAGGGCCCTGGACCTACGTATCTTGCACTGCTACCCACAATTGGTCTGGTTTAGTTGGTGCGGGGTTCATGGAGCGTACACCAGCATCGACAGCATCCCATAAATCCTCGACTGGATTCAGATCGTTAGATCTGGAGGGCCAATCCAAGGTCGTAACTTCACTGGAGTGCTCCTTCAACCACAGAGCGGCGACATGGCGCATTGTCCTGCTGATACATTGGTGATGATCGCTGGCAGATTTTCAACTAGTCTTTGAACAAATTACTTGACGCATTTAATGAAAGATTTCACGAAATAGGTCACCTTCAATCGCTTTCCCAGATATTTGCTTCGCCGTTTTCAACTGACGTTAACGCAGCACCCTTCGATATCCAATTGGAGATAATCGAACTTCAATGCGACAGCTTTCTCAGGGAGAAGTGTAGAGTGGCCCTTAATATAGTTGATTTTTATTCATTTGTGCAACAAGACTGATTTCCACGTCTACATTGGCGAGCAGCTAGGATAATGAGCATTTTCGGTTCCAGGTATTTGTGCGAACAGATTTTCTCTGTCCTGAAAATATGTAAAAATAGACACAGGTCGCTCTTGCCAGACGATCACTAAAACTGTTTCATTCGATTGCATTATTCTAAAAATATTATCCCCGATATTCAGCGTCTTACCACGCAGAAACAAAAGACAAATTAAATTTTGAAGTGAAAGACTTTTAGACGATTCATTCAGCTCATTGAGAAGAGAAAGATATTCATGGATATGAAGAGAAAACCTGTTCCTGAACTTTCCGATCCTGCCTGGAAGGAGAGGTGTCCGGACATTTCGTACCACGGACATTCCGTACCACTTGGTTTTTGCGGACATTTCGTACCACCTAGGTCGTTATCTACCTGCGAACGGGTTTCTCGTAATCCCCAAATATTTATGCCAGGACAATCCGTACCACTTGAGGTCAAATTGGAATTCCATTTCCACGCCAGCGGGCGTAATAAGCTTAACATCAGACACTTTAGAAATCAGAAACAAAAATAATTTACAACATTTAGCAAAGAAAACTTCTACATTATTCTAATAATTAGTGTTAGATCATACTTATCACTTATGTTCACGTAAATATTACAATAAGAAAGTCGATTTTTTGAAGTATAAATTCTGAAACAAAACAATACAATAGAAATATACATCGTGTTCGGATGCAATATGCCTGACATGCGTAAGGACGGATAATATTACTGTTATTGTGAATATTTATAAACTACTGCATTATTTCATTATCAGGTAAGTAAAATAAAATATTCTGATGAAGTGGCCGATATGAGCTTGAAGGTCAGGCGGAAACAAAAAACTACTGAAAGGTGGAAGGAGCTTGGTCCCCGCGAATGACAAATAAATAGGAGATAAGAATTAACACGTGTGTCAGTCATATCAGTTGGGCCCAACGGAAGGTTAACACCAGTAGTGGTCACACCGTGCGGAGGCTTCTGCGCCAGTAGTGAACAATGGATATTTTTGTACTGTAGCCAATTAATTACATTATTGTTTATTTTAAGAGGTGCTTTAGAAAGAGTTCTAATAACATACGGAGTTAAGGTGGATAAGCTGTGGATTGTGGTTGCTTGGGTTTAAATTATCTGATAAACTCACCTACAATCCAATCATGTTTACTAAGAGTAACATGATTTAAGTTATTTATTTGAAGGCATTCTGTATATTTATTTGGTACATGCATTTGCATAGTTGTACTTTTATCTTAGATAGTAAATATCCGTGTCCTCAGTCGTGATGAATCTCACTCGCCATTTATAGGCTAGCTATTATATATTTTTTTTTTTTGCTAGTGGCTTTACGTCGCACCGACACAGATAGGTCTTATGGCGACGATGAGATAGGAAAGGCCTAGGAGTTGGAAGGAAGCGGCCGTGGCCTTAATTAAGGTACAGCCCCAGCATTTGCCTGGTGTGAAAATGGGAAACCACGGAAAACCATCTTCATGGCTGCCGACAGTGGGATTCGAACCCACTATCTCCCGGATGCAAGCTTACAGCCGCGTGCCCCTAACCGCACGGCCAACTCGCCCGGTAATGTGTCCATTTAGCTTCTTAATGACCGTCAGAAAGTAAGGGGACACGGTGAAGAAAAATGCTCTGTGTAGCAGGAATGTCATTCAAAATGCATTCCTTATTTCATGGGTCAAATCATTGGCTGGTAATCAGCCGGTATATTTATTGGCACATAATATATCCCCTAGCCACGATCATTTTTCGGCACTCTGGGATCACTTAAAATGCCTAGTAAATAATTGAAGGGACGTTAAGATATATTACAAATGCTGTGCATAGAAACAGTGAGGAACTAGTGTCGAGTCTATGATAGTGTTGATGTTAGACTACAGTGATTACTTGGGCCTAGATGTCCACGGACATAAAATAAAGCACTATCTCATCATTGTGCTAAGCATACAACCCGAGATAAAAGCCTATTTAGTGTATTCAGTGTCAGTGTTAAAATACAAATCTTGGTCCATCCCCTGGTGTAGCTTTCCTGTATTTTCGTGGAGGGTGACAAGACGCCCGCCGAAGGAAGTGATAATTACCTTCCTGCTGGTTCCCTACTTTTTTTTTTGGCCAGTGGCTTTACGTCGCATCGAGAGAGATAGGTCTTATGGCGACGATGGGATAGGAAAGGCCTAGGAGTTGGAAGGAAACGGCTGTGGCCTTAATTAATCCGCGCGCCCCTGACCGCACGGCCAACTCGCCCGGTCCTACTTTGTTTGGACCAGCTTTCCCTGGTTTTTACTAAACCTTGTTATTGCATTAATTCTAATCGTGCGGTTTCTCCCTCGAGATGTGACTGCCTTGTCGACTCCAGGGCTGAGGTAGTTGATGTGGCATAAAATTAGGTTGGTCAGAGGAACGAGCTGATGATGTCGGGTGGAGGGCTGAGGCGCGCTTGTATGAGTCAGACGGGAGCGCACAGAATGAATCACGCAAGACCTTTCACCTTTCCCAAGCGCGAGGCTATCTTCAGCTTCCGTCTTCCTTGCGCATCAAGTGTGACTCCAGCAGCGGACCACGAAGATGGTCTGATAGTTTGGGTTGGGACCGGCTGGAGAGAGCGTTACGTAAGAAACTGTACTGTGCTTCACGTCAGGGACTTCAGGGAAGTCGCGGTTTACAGCCTCGTGTACTTCACATTCTGTGCTGTGCGGTGCATAATATTTATAACGTTATTGGCCTTACGTTCCGCTATTTTTACGGTTTTGGAAGACGAATAATGTAATATATTCACTAAGATATGCCTGTCGGAACATAGGGAAATTGTTTATTTTTAAATAAGTAAACATGGAAGAGGAGGGTCAATTCGGCTTCAAGGGGTATCGTTACTGGCTTCTTACAAAGGCGGCCACGGGGTCGAATCCTGGCAAGTGAACGTGGTAAATTTTAAACTAAAAGTCACTGCTCTGAGGTTCGGATTGCACTTAAAACGGGATGTCCCGTGCCTATCATGATATCAACAGTCACGTAAAAACTACAAGCTTGCGTGCTATTCCTCATTCGGCTTCTAACCCGAGTATACTAAAATGGAATCCCAGCGACCTCGGGTAGGCTATTCAGTAGGAGTGTATGTGGCGGCAGTAGGGCGATCCGGGCTCAAACACCAAGCCCATGTCCTAAATTGACTACATACTCCGTCGACCCCATATAATCGTGGAAAATAGCGTTGAAGGAAACAAATGCTTAAATATATTTCGCATTGTTAATAAATGCTAGCCTACTATTGTGATTTGTGATTTAGAATGGGGCTTTCAAAACTTCGGAGTCGAAAATTTGATGGATTTAGGGTTGAAAAAGAAAGTCTGGCTCCTTGGTCAGAGTGCTAGCCTCCGATTCAGACGGACCTGAATTCGATTTCCGGCCGGG
This sequence comes from Anabrus simplex, assembly GCF_040414725.1. NCBI lineage: Eukaryota > Metazoa > Arthropoda > Insecta > Orthoptera > Tettigoniidae > Anabrus > Anabrus simplex. The sequence continues at coordinate 829,590,694 of NC_090266.1, read as the reverse complement.
TCGAGGATTTTATCTGTGTATGATTAATTCCTCTGTCTCTGGAATTAGGTGCTTGTGTTCGTCTTCATAAACTTCTCTTCATGTATACACAGCATACTACCAACCATCAGAGAAAGGTGCAGTAAGAAATACATCCCTGTCAGGAAGTGCATACGACCGTAAAACTGCGCCAAAACCACTTTTTTGTTGCTATTTTGCTTTACGTCGCACCGACACATATGTCTTATGGCGACGATGGGACAGGAAAGGCCTGGGAATGGGAAGGAAGCGGCCGTGGCCTTGATTAAGGTACATCCCCAGCATTTTCCTGGTGTGAAAATGGGAAACCACGGAAAACCATCTTCAGGGCTGCCGACAGTGGGATTCGAACCCACTATCTCCCGGATGCAAGCTCACAGCTGCGCGGCCCTAACCGCACGACCAACTTGCCCGGTCGCCAAAACTACACCTCAATCAATTGGGAAAAATATCAGGAAGAAGTACTATTAAAATAAAGATAAAATACTTCCTTAATGAATTCAAAAGAAAATTGTTACCTCATTCACAAAACATTATGTCCACTTGTAACTGCGTACGCACTTCATATTATTTTTAACACTTACAGCTGCCAAGTCGACACCCCTGCAATTTGTACTTTGACCCACATTAGGAATACTGTAGAAGTTTTGTGACCGGATGTGCACGCCTTTAGTGCTCATAACCACTCTAACTAATCACTAACTAAACTTTATTGTTGTGTGATCAGGATCCTGTTGTGTGTTAGCTGAATTAGACCTATTGTTCCGATCATGCACTTGACTCATGTGAACGAAGGATATACAGTAGCCAACGGAGAACCGTGGGCTTAATATCTCTTTCTTTCTTTCTTTCTTTCTTTCTTTTTATCTCTCTCTATCGCTCTCTCTCTCTCTCTCTCTCTCTCTCTCTCTCTCTCTCTCTCTCTGTGTGTGTGTGTGTGTGTGTGTGTGTGTAGAGTGAAAAATACTGCCCCTCACTAACCCCTACAGAAAGCGATAACAATCTCGTAGGTTTTCCCATGGATACAACCATCACCATCATGTAACATCTACATCAGTTCCGCTGAGCCATTACCCCGAGAAGATGGGAGCTGAACAGATAGGTGTTATGGCGACGATGGGATGGGAAAGGACTAGGAGTTGGAAGGAAGCGGCCATGGCCTTAATTAAGGTACAGCCCCAGCATTTGCATGGTGTGAAAATGGGAAACCACGGAAAACCATCTATAGGGCTGCCGACAGTGGGATTCGAACCCACTATCCCCGGGATGAAAGCTCACAGCCGCGTGCCCCTGACCGCACGGCCAACTCGCCCGGTCGCAAGACATCAGTAGCCACTTCTCATGAGCTCCGGATACTATGAATGTTACTACTTATAAGCAGAGTGATCTGCACAAGCCCTTTCTGGGTCAATTAAGTGCAAGCCTCAGTCAAGCCGAGTTACTAGTTATTCCCTGTGCCATGTCTGGGCGAGTATATGATACAGTAGCCGTCTGACCGATATAGCTCACCCAGTGATGCCATGGTCTCAGCTAGTCTGCGATAAGCTTCTGTACAGCATACAGTGTGACTGCTTCTTATATACCAGTAACTGATCGATTTAGTGCGTTTCATGGCTTCTGAATTTCCTGTTGAACAGCGTATTTCCGTGTGCTGTAGATTTTTAAATACAATTCGCACCGACATTTTGAAGATTCGTGAGGCTGAATTGCAGAGAGAATCAGAATATCATCAGACGCTACAAAGCTTGTCTACAGGCTGAGGGAGAGCATTTTCGGCATTTGTATTTGTGTGTATTTGTTGGTTTCTATCTGTTTTTCAATGATTATCCACTCATCGAACTTAATAGGTTTTCTAGGGGCGTACGGGAATGGTGTGACGGCGACCGCGCTCTCGTTTACCGACACGCAGCATGCCGGAAGGACGGCAACCATTGCGGGACTCGCCCTGTATAGTTGAGGACAAAACATGACCACCTCAGTTCTTGGAAGCGACCTGGAAGTCACCCGTAAATCCCACCCTGCACCCTGCTGAGTTAATGAGCTCCATGTGATCCTTGCTTGGTATGGGGAGGTTGCCAAACCACTCTCTTCAGTCTTGACTCTTTCTTCATGCCGAGTGCAATGGAGCGACCTAGTGAGCGTTATTGATAGTAAGATATGAAATAACTGATATTTGTAATATTTATAACTTATCAGTTTAGCGCAAGGGCAGTAATATGTCGGTATTCTTCCGGCCGTGGGTAAATCAAGAATCACGGTGTAACGAAGCGGAATTAAATCAGTTGTCTGGACCTTCTTCTTCTTCACCAAGAACTCCAACTATGACAAAAATGTGATTGGCAGAGGTGTTAAATTACGAAAACAAACCGTGATTTGGTGAGGAATATTGAAAATTTCTTACGAAGTGTTTTAGGAAATGGCGGAGTTATAACTGGTAAAAATTCAAATAATTTAGCATCGGATGCGACAGGAATCTGTGTTACTACGGTAAAGAGAAGATACTACGACGCTTAGAAGGACCATCTGTATTAGTTATGGATAATGCCTCCTACCACAGCTGTGTATTTAACCCTAAACCCAGTCAATCCTGGAAAAAAGATAGAATCCTTCAATATTTGATCGCCACCCCTACACCACGGGGTCGGCAAATATTTATGGATAATAAAGTAAAATAAAGTAAATAAATAACAATAATCCAACCTATTTGAAACTTTTTATGGATTGCAAAACACCCTAAAGTGGGAGTAAACGCCTTAAATGGTATTGATTTCCCTTAGCTGTCAGAGGCTACCGTCTGGGCCACGGAGAAGCCAATAATTATACTAATTATGAATAGTTAATAATAATTCAGTTGTCTCTTCATTCAGTATTAATACAATATTATTTTTCACTTTTAAAATTATTTACAATACAAACTGTGCAGCCTATTGGTGGGATAAAATTAGGTAATTTGAACATTCATTCTGTTAACAATTATATAATAATAGCAACAACAACAGCAGGAAATTATATTATTATTATTATTATTATTATTATTATTATTATTATTATTATTATTATTATGTCCGACTCGTTGGCTGAACGGTCAGCGTACTGGCCTTCGGTTCAGAGGGTCCCGGGTTCGATTCCCGGCCGGGTCGGGGATTTTAACCTTAATTGGTTAATTCCAATGGCACGGGGCTGGGTATATGTGTTGTCTTCCTCATCATTTCATCCTCATTACGACGCGCAGGTCGCCTAAGAGCGTCAAATAGAAAGACCTGCACCTGGCGACCTGAACCCGTCCTGGGATATCCCGGCACTAAAAGCCATACATTTCATTTTTTCATTATTATTCATGTGGCTGTTTCAGCCTTATAATGTTCCGGTATTTACGTGAAATGGAAAATTACAGAAATCGTTTCAAGAACAGCCGGTGGGATTTGAACCCACGGCACCTCCCAACTTCGGGTTACTAGCCCGTCGCACTATCACTGAGCTAGTCCAGTTTATGGGTCGTTTAAGTTTGCGTTTTAGTATTTAGGGGTCGCCCTTCGTTACCTCATAACCTACTTTAGATCGCCATAATACAATATTAACATTATTTTTTTCATGTCTAAATTCCCGACCTATAATAATAATAATAATAATAATAATAATAATAATAATAATAATAATAATAATTCAGTTTACATAGGAATGACAAATAGATTCCATAAACAGGTTTTATTCCTGCTCTGGCTCGTTTGGTGAATGAGGTAGACGATTTGGCAACTCTGACTACGCCAGACGTAGTAAATCCTATTAGCTCCTAATAGACACCGGGTTGCTGCTGGAGGGTAGTGGTGTGAGGCGAGGTCGTCATGTTTTGTCCCCAGCTATACCACTGGTGCTCAAGCTTTACGGACTGTCTCTCAAACCGGAAGTCCTTAACTATGAAAAGTCCAACATACAGTATGAGAAGCTTGTATGCGTTCGGTAAAGGGCAATCCTGAACCCTCCTCTATTGGATTTCTTACCGTGGCCCTTGAAAGGACCTTTTGGTACAAAGGTTTATTATTTGAGGTATATTACTACATGACCTTCAATTTCCCATGACAGAGTTATTTTTGCATTTAGTATCACAATTAATATTGTCATGGTCTTTCCAAAATTTTTCTTTCTTGTTTAAGTGCAAGTTAAAGAGTGTGATTGGCCATCATGTGTAACAGTTCTTGCAAAAATCGTATGTACATGCAAATATACTGCCTGTTACATCTGTAACCTCATGAATTACTGATGATATTACTTCGTATCACAATTAATATTACACGTGGAAGAAAGAATCTGTTAACAAATCGATAACACTTAACGTGTACAATGATGTTCATGTCGAGTTGAGTATAATCGAGCCCCAAGACCACGTGAATACTCCAAAGGTTGAAGAATGCTGGTACCAGGTATACTACCCGCTTCAAATCAAAATCTCTTTATTTGCAAATGAGGTGTCTACCTCGGTGGCAAACGGTACACTAAAATACATTATTGTCAAGCACTAAATTTTAAATTAACAGGAGACGAATAAAATTTTCCTAGAATACAATATTATACAATTTACGCTAATAATTTTTTCTATTAAACACACATCATCCTTAATAAATTGATATTGTTTACAAAATTCTACTTATAATATCTTACAAACATAGTCAACTCATATACAGTACGGTATGTGAAATTACTTCTAATAATACTATACAACTGGTATAAGATTAAAATTAACATTGAATTTATTTACATATTTATATTTTACCCATTTTGGAACCTAAGTAGCATAACGACCTGCTGCGTCTTAACCAGAGCCCCTTTTGCCACCACTTTTCAGAGTTCCTGAAGGGCCTTCACAGCTACCGTAGCGGTCCCAGGGCCCTCGAAGTCCCCACTGTACTTCACCCCTACGGGCAGTCCCCTACTTGGGCTGTCCAAACTCCTTAGACCAGGGGATGGAATTAATTTAATCACACACATTTATTATTTACAATATCCTGCACTGGTCGAATGCCCTCTAACATTTAATTTATTATCTCTGTTGTTGTTTATTCTCTTCTTGAATATCTGTACAGATTTTGGAAAAGGATCAAACACTACCCCTGGTAAACTGTTCCACTCCTTCACGCCCTTCCCAATGAAAGAAAATTTACCCCAATCGCTTCTGCTAAAATTCCTTCTAATTTTGTACTTGTGGTCAGTTCTACCAATATAATTATTTTCCAACCGAAGCCTCTCACGGATATCTCCCCATGCTTCTTCTCCTGTATAGGCTCTATATAATCCTATAAGTCTACTTTTCTCCCTTCTCTTACTTAAAGTTTCCCACCCAAGTTCCTTTAACATTTCTGATACACTACTCTTTCTCCTGAAATCCCCTGTTACAAACCTTGCTGCTTTCCTCTGCACACCATCAAGTTCTTTTATTAGGTATTCTTGGTGAGGATCCCAAACACTGTTTGCATATTCCAATAATGGACGAACCATACTTAAGTAACATTTTTCTTTTAATTCTTTGTTGCATCCTTTAAGTAGCCTCATTATGACATGTAACGATCTGTATGCTTTCCCAACAACGTCATCAACATGGCCCTTCCAGTGCAAATTACTTTCAAATCTCACACCTAAGTATTTGCACTTGCCATCTTTTGGGATGACTACCTCATCCAAAGTATATTCAAATTCAGTTTTAAAGCTCCTGTTTGTAAAAGTTGTAACAGTTGATTTGGCTCCATTAATCTTCATATTATTTTCTTCAACCCATTCCTGGATACTGTCAAGGTCCCTTTGTAATTCTGAACAATCCTCAATGTTATTTATTTCCCTATAAACAATTATGTCATCTGCATACAATCTTATTTTCGATGTTATATTGTTCCCTAAGTCATTTGCGTATATTAAGAAAAGTAACGGACCGATTATACTACCCTGTGCAATTCCCTTCCAGACTTTCTCTTCCTGTGATATATTATTTCCTACTTTGACTTTCTGAACCCTTGAATTTAGAAATGTTCTTATCCAACGTATAACCCTTACGTCCAATCCTATTCCCTCCAATTTCTTTAATAATATTCCATGTTCCACTCTATCAAAGGCTTTGGAAAGATCTATGGCTATGCAATCTAACTGGCCTCCTGAATCTAACTGATCTGATATGTCCTGCTGAAATCCCACCAGTTGTGCCTCGCAAGAAAATTTCTTTCTAAATCCATACTGGCTCCTCATGAACCAATTTTTATCATCACATATCCCTCTGATGTACTTTGCTATTAAACTCTCCAGTATTTTACAAACTATACTGGTCAGGCTGATTGGTCTGTAGTTCTCTGGTTTCCTTTTATCACCCTTTCCTTTATAAATTGGTATTATTATAGATTCCTTCCATTCCTTTGGTATCACACTATTATTTATGACATAGTCAAAGAGAAATTTTAAATAAGGCACTATATACCACCCCATTGTCTTTAATACCTCCCCAGTAATTTGATCACTTCCTGCTGCTTTTCCTTGCTGAAGCAGTTGGATTTCTCTGAAAATATCTTCATTTGTGAATGAGAAGCTTCTTGTTTCCCTCTGTGTCTCTCCCTCTCTATCTTCTGTTACGGTTTCCAAGTCCTGACAATCTTCTACTGAATCTCGGAATTCCCTACTAAAGAGGTTTGCTTTCCCAGTATCTGTTAAATAGTGTTCACCCCCTTCTCCCACCATTGTAGGAATTTGGATTCCTTTTCCTTTTTGATTCCTAATATATGAATACAGCCTTTTCCATTTCCCTTTGTGGTCATTACCCTCTTGAAGAATGCCATTCATATAATTCTCTTTTGCTTCCTTTTTCACTCTATTCAGTTCCCTCATTAGTTGTTTTCTAGTTTCTCTATTCTCCCTACCTTCTTTGATTTTCCTGTTTACTATTCTACATTTTCTTTTTAATTTTCTTATTTCCCTTGTGTAATAAACAGGGTCTGAGGTCATTTTACCCTTCTTAACAGGTACAAATCTCTTCTCTCCTTCCCAAATTATTCCTTTAAATTTAGCCCAAAGTGTATCCACATTATTCCCTTCACTTATCCAATAACTGAATTGTGATTTAAGGTAAGTCCCAAATTCATCAACTTTAGTTTTTCTGTATAATTTCTTGTCTTTTGTGACCCTCTTATTAAGCATTTTTGGTACGAGTCCTACATCCATTATTACAGCCTTATGGTCACCTATTCCTTCAGTTACCTCAGTTTTATCCTGTCTATGTCTATGTTGCACAGGATATAATAGTCCGGCTCCATAGCTAAATGGTTAGCGTGCTGGCCTTTGGTCACAGGGGTTCCGGGTTCGATTCCCGGCAGGGTCGGGAATTTTAACCATCATTGGTTAATTTCGCTGGCACTGGGGCTGGGTGTATGTGTCGTCTTCATCATCATTTCATCCCCGGCACGACGCGCAGGTTTCCTACGGGCGTAAATTCAAAAGACCTGCACCTGGCGACCCGAACTTGTCCTCGGACACTTCCGGCACTAAAAGCCACACGCCATTTCATTTCGCAGGATATAATAATTCACTGACAACGCTTTAATATGATGAGAGAGATCGCATGTTCGCTTCTCGACCCCACTTATTCTCAGAATGCTATTTCAGGAAATATTTTCCGGCTTCCTGGGAAAAGTAATGTGATATTAGCACGATATTTACTTTACGTGTATTAATGAGATGATAGAAATAAAAAGTCCCTAGGGATATGAAATCTGATAAGTGCCAAATTAGCCCATTAAACAACTTCATCCAAGTTCAAAACTCCGTCGGTGCAAGAACCGTTTATTTCAGCTACAGAGGGAACCCGTCTGTCGAACGGGGACTGTGCCAAGTTTATCCAGAAGAACATAATGAACTGTTATACGGTACGTCACGATTCAAGAGTATTTGACCATGATGATCCACGTAAGTAACTGAGACGGTAAGTGTCAGAAAACGAGCTTCTTGTTCAACGTGACTGCTGATAGCTCTCACAACAGGGAAATAACTGAGAAGGTTAATTATTGAGGTCCCACAGCATTTGTCTAATTACAGCCAAAAGAAGTTGCAGCAACACACAGCACAGTATGATGTGAGGCTTACTTATTCATCACAGAACATTATTATTATTATTATTATTATTATTATTATTATTATTATTATTATTATTATTATTATTATTATTATCGCAGTTCAATCCGAAGATTGATCGACAAAGATGTATACGCTTTGGAATGCGTGCATCTTTGCTGAGACAGAGTTCTGGAATTCTCCAAGGTCTCAGACCCCTGTTCTTTGTGTATAAACCGGCTTCGGCGGTGGGGTCATGTGAGGCAAATGGAATATGATATACCTAGGGGGAAAATGGACTCGGCCTTGGAGGGTAGAAGAAAGAGAGGGAGATCAAGACGAAGATGATCAAATTTAAATTAATTCGAAATAAGTAGTATGGAGCCAAAGCATTTGCAAAGAGACAACTATGAGGGCAAAATTTATTCAAAGAGGTTTGCAGACTGAACGCTAAAAGGCATAACGGTCTATAATGAAAATGAATTATTATTGTGCTGGTCTTGTAAAAACCCTAGGTATAGAAAATACTGGATTTGTTGTTGCAACCTGATATAAAGGGCTGGAATATTTGGACCAGTAATACTGTGCAGCCTACCTAGCAATTGTGGAAGTCAAAGAGTGATTTAATGATTGACTGGCTGTTGGTGGTGGTGTTTTAAGGGACATGATAATTCCAATAATCAGCCCAGTGTGAAAGTATGTTTAGAGACGTATTTCAATGTGCTCTCTGTGAAACTCCTACGTCCATGCCACATTTTCCTACCGAGATCGGAATGCAGGGTTCAATGGAAAATGCCGAGAAAAAAAAGAAGCTCTTCGCTATGCGGAGAGATAAGGGATGATATTAAAGAAAATAAAGCTCTTCGATGTTCTGAGGCTTACAGAATAGAAAACAAGAAAAGAGAGTTCCTCACTGTGATGAGGGTTAAGGGATGGAATAAAAGAAAATACAGCTCATCATTGTGCTGAGGGTTGAGGGATAAAATAAAATAAAGCTCCTCACTGTGCCCAGCGTTAAAGGACTGAATAAAATAAACTAAAGCTCTCCACTGTGCTAAGGATTAAAGGATGGTATAAAAGAAACTAAAGCTCCTCGCTGTGCTGAGGATTAAGTGATGGAATAACAGAAACTGAAGCTCCCCACTGTGCCGAGTGTTAATGAACTGAATAAAAGAAACTAAAGCTCCTCACTGTGCTGAGGATTAAAGGATGGAATAACAGAAACTGAAGCCCCTCACTGTGCTTAGTGTTAAAGGACTGAAAAAAAGAAATTAAAGCTCCTCACTGTGCTGAGAGTTAAAGGACTGAATAAAAGAAACTAAAACTCCTCACTGTGCTGAGAGTTAAAGGACTGAATAAAAGAAACTAAAGCTCCTCACTGTGCCGAGTGTTAATGAACTGAATAAAAGAAACTAAAGCTCTTCACTGTAAGAAAATGAAGCTCCTCAATGTGCCGAGCGTTAAAGGACTGAATAAAAGAAAATAAAGCTCCTCACTATGCTGAGACTTAAAGGACTGAATAAAAGAAACTAAAGCTCCTCACTGTGCTGAGGGTTAAAGAACTGAATAAAAGAAACTAAAGCTCCACACTGTGCTGAGGATTAAAGGATGGAATAACAGAAACTAAAGCTCCTCACTGTGCCAAGTGTTAAAGGACTGAAAAAAAGAAACTAAAGCTCCTCACTGTGCTGAGGATTAAAGGATGGAATAAAAGAAACTAAAGCTCCTCACTGTGCCGAGTGTTAAAGGACTGAAAAAAAGAAACTAAAGCTCCTCACTGTGCCGAGTGTTAAAGGACTGAATAAAAGAAACTAAAGCTCCTCACTGTGCTGACGGTTAAAGGACTGAATAACAGAAACTAAAGCTCCTCACTGTGCCAAGTGTTAAAGGACTGAAAAAAAGAAACTAAAGCTCCTCACTGTGCCGAGTGTTAAAGGACTGAATAAAAGAAACTAAAGCTCCTCACTGTGCTGAGGAGTAAAGGATGGAATAACAGAAACTAAAGCTCCTCACTGTGCCAAGTGTTAAAGGACTGAAAAAAAGAAACTAAAGCTCCTCACTGTGCTGAGGATTAAAGGATGGAATAACAGAAACTAAAGCTCCTCACTGTGCCAAGTGTTAAAGGACTGAAAAAAAGAAACTAAAGCTCCTCACTGTGCTGAGGAGTAAAGGATGGAATAACAGAAACTAAAGCTCCTCACTGTGCCAAGTGTTAAAGGACTGAATAAAAGAAACTAAAGCTCCTCACTGTGCTGAGGAGTAAAGGATGGAATAACAGAAACTAAAGCTCCTCACTGTGCCAAGTGTTAAAGGACTGAAAAAAAGAAACTAAAGCTCCTCACTGTGCTGAGGATTAAAGGATGGAATAACAGAAACTAAAGCTCCTCACTGTGCCAAGTGTTAAAGGACTGAAAAAAAGAAACTAAAGCTCCTCACTGTGCTGACGGTTAAAGGACTGAATAAAAGAAACTAAAGCTCCTCACTGTGCTGAGGAGTAAAGGATGGAATAACAGAAAATAAAGCTCCTCACTGTGCCGAGTGTTAAAGGACTGAACAAAATAAACTAAAGCTCCTCACTGTGCTGAGGATTAAAGGATGGATTAACAGAAACTGAAGCTCCTCACTGTGCTTAGTGTTAAAGGACTGAACAAAAGAAACTAAAGCTCCTCACTATGCTGAGAGTTAAAGGACTGAATAAAATAAACTAAAACACCTCACTGTGTTAAGGATTAAAGGATAGAATAAAAGAAACTAATAACAACAACAACCACAATAATAATAATAATAATAATAATAATAATAATAATAATAATAATAATAATAATAATAATGTTACTTGCTTTACGTCCCACTAACTACTCTTTTAAGATTTTTCGGAGACGCCGAGGTGCCGGAATTTAGTTCCGCAGGAGTTCTTTTGCGTGCCAGTAAATCGATAGACACGAGGCTGACGTATTTGAGCACCTTCAAATATTATCGGACTGAGCCAGGATCGAACCTGCCAAGTTGGGGTCAGAATGCCAGCGCCTTAACCGTCAGAGCCACTCAGCCCGCCTAAAAGAAACTAAAGCTCCTCCTGTGCTGAAGATTAAAGGACTGAATAAAAGAAACTAAAGCTCCTCACTGTGCTAAGGTTTAAAGACTGAATAAAAGAAACTAAAGCTCCTCAGTGTGCTGAGGTTTAAGGGACTGAATGAAAGAAACTAAAGCTCCTCCTGTGCTGAAGATTAAAGGACTGAATAAAAGAAACTAAAGCTCCTCACTGTGCTAAGGTTTAAAGACTGATTTAAAGGAACTAAAGCTCCTCCTGTGCTGAAGATTAAAGGACTGAATAAAAGAAACTAAAGCTCCTCAGTGTGCTGAGGTTTAAAGGACTGAATAAAAGAAACTAAAGCTCCTCACTGTGCTGAGGTTTAAAGACTGAATAAAAGAAACTAAAGCTCCTCAGTGTGCTGAGGTTTAAGGGACTGAATAAAAGAAACTAAAGCTCCTCAGTGTGCTGAGGTTTAAAGACTGAATAAAAGAAACTAACGCTCCTCACTGTGCTGAGGTTACAGGACTGAATAAAAGAAACTAAAGCCCCTCACTGTGCTAAGGTTTAAAGACTGAATAAAAGAAACTAAAGCTCCTCAGTGTGCTGAGGTTTAAAGACTGAATAAAAGAAACTAAAGCTCCTCAGTGTGCTGAGGTTTAAAGACTGAATAAAAGAAACTAAAGCTCCTCACTGTGCCGAGTGTTAAAGGACTGAATAAAAGAAACTAAAGCTCCTCACTGTGCTGAGGTTTAAAGGAATGATTGACAGAAAATGAAGCTCCTCACTGTGCCGAGTGTTAAAGGACTGAATAAACTAAAGCTCCTCACTGTGCTGAGGGTTAAAGGACTGAATAAAAGAAACTAAAGCTCTTCACTGTAAGAAAATGAAGCCCCTCAATGTGCTGAGTGTTAAAGGACTGAATAAAAGAAACTAAAGCTCCTCACTGTGCTGAGGGTTAAAGGACTGAATGACAGAAAATGAAGCTCCTCGCTGTGCCGAGTGTTAAAGGACTGAATAAAAGAACTAAAGCTCCTCACTGTGCCGAGTGTTAAAGGACTGAATAAAGGAAATTAAAGCTCCTCACTGTGCCGAGTGTTAAAGGACTGAATAAAATAAACTAAAACACCTCACTGTGTTAAGGATTAAAGGATGGAATAAAAGAAACTAATAACAACAACAACCACACTAATAATAATAATAATAATAATAATAATAATAATAATAATAATAATGATGTTACCTTCTTTACGTCCCACTAACTACTCTTTTAAGATTTTTCGGAGACGCCGAGTTGCCGGAATTTAGTTCCGCAGGAGTTCTTTTGCGTGCCAGTAAATCGACCGACACGAGGCTGACGTATTTGAGCACCTTCAAATATTACCGGACTGAGCCAGGATCGAACCTGCCAAGTTGGGGTCAGAATGCCAGCGCCTTAACCGTCAGAGCCACTCAGCCCGCCTAAAAGAAACTAAAGCTTCTCACTGTGCTAAGGGTTTAAGGACTGAATGAAAGAAATTAAAGCTCGTCGCTGTGCTGAAGATTAAAGGACTGAATAAAAGAAACTAAAGCTCCTCACTGTGCTGAGGTTTAAAGACTGAATAACAGAAACTAAAGCTCCTCACTGTGCTGAGGTTTAAGGGACTGAATAAAAGAAACTACAGCTCCTCACTGTGCCGAGTGTTAAAGGACTGAATAAAAGAAACTAAAGCTCCTCACTGTGCTGAGGTTTAAAGGACTGAATAAAAGAAACTAAAGCTCCTCACTGTGCTGAGGTTTAAAGGACTGAATAAAAGAAACTAAAGCTCCTCACTGTGCTGAGGTTTAAAGGACTGAATAAAAGAAACTAAAGCTCCTCACTGTGCTGAGGTTTAAAGGAATGAATGACAGAAAATGAAGCTCCTCACTGGGCCGAGTGTTAAAGGACTGAATAAACTAAAGCTCCTCACTGTGCTGAGGGTTAAAGGACTGAATAAAAGAAACTAAAGCCCTTCACTGTAAGAAAATGAAGCTCCTCAATGTGCCGAGTGTTAAAGGACTGAATAAAAGAAACTAAAGCTCCTCACTGTGCTGAGGGTTAAAGGATTGAATAAACTAAAGCTCCTCACTGTGCTGAGGGTTAAAGGACTGAATAAAAGAAACTAAAGCTCCTTAATCTGTCGAGTGTTAAAGGACTGAATAACATAAACTAAAGCACCTCACTGTGCGAAGTGTTAAAGGACTGAATAAAATAAACTAAAGCTCCTCACTGTGCTGAGGGTTAAAGGACTGAATAAAAGAAACTAAAGCTCCTCACTGTGCTGAGTGTTAAAGGACTGAATAAAAGAAACTAAAGCTCCTCACTGTGCGAAGTGTTAAAGGACTGAATAAAAGAAACTAAAGTTCCTCACTGTGCTGAGGGTTAAAGGACTGAATAAAAGAAACTAAATCTCCTCACTTTGCCGATGGTTAAAGGACTGAATAAAAGAAACTAAAGCTCCTCACTGTGCTGAGGTTTAAAGACTGATTTAAAGGAACTAAAGCTCCTCACTGTGCTGAGGTTTAAAGGACTGAATAAAAGAAACTAAAGCCCCTCACTGTGCTAAGGTTTAAAGACTGAATAAAAGAAACTAAAGCTCCTCACTGTGCCGAGTGTTAAAGGACTGAATAAAAGAAACTAAAGCTCCTCACTGTGCTGAGGTTTAAAGGACTGAATGACAGAAAATGAAGCTCTTCACTGTGCCGAGTGTTAAAGGACTGAATAAACTAAAGCTTCTCACTGTGCTGAGGGTTAAAGGACTGAATAAAACAAACTAAAGCACGTCACTGTGCCAAGTGTTAATGAACTGAATAACAGAAACTAAAGCTCCTCACTGTGCTGAGTGTTAAAGGACTGAATAAAAGAAACTAAAGCTCCTCACTGTGCCAAGTGTTGCTGAAGGTTAAAGGACTGAATAAAAGAAACTATAAAGCTCCTCACTGTGCTGAGTGTTAAAGGACTGAATAAAAGAAACTAAAGCTCCTCACTGTGCCGAGTGTTAAAGGACTGAATTACAGAAAATGAAGCTCCTCACTGTGCCGAGTGTTAAAGGACTGAATAAAAGAAAATAAAGCTCGTCACTGTGCTGAGGGTTAAAGGACTGAATAAAAGAAACTAAAGCTCCTCACTGTGCCGAGTGTTAAAGGACTGAATAAAAGAAACTAAAGCTCCTCACTGTGCCAAGTGTTACTGAAGGTTAAAGGACTGAATAAAAGAAACTATAAAGCTCCTCACTGTGCTGAGGGTTAATGGACTGAATAAAAGAATCAAAAGCTCCTCACTGTGCCGATTGTTAAAGGACTGAATAAAAGAAACTAAAGCTCCTCACTGTGGTGAGGGTTAAAGGACTGAATAAAAGAAACAAAAGCTTCTCACTGTGCCGAGTGTCAAAGGACTGAATATAGGAACCTAAAGCTCCTCACTTTACTGAGGGTTAAAGGATGGATTAAGAGAAATGTAAGCTTTTCACTGTGCTGAGAATTAAATGAAGGAATGAATGAAAGTAAAGCTCTTCACTCTGCTGAGGAATAAGCGACGAAATAAACTATACAATTGGACTTATGCATTCTTAGGCAAGATCTTGATTTACAAGAGATGTACAAAGTGACCATCCGCAGTCCGAACACATCGAAGCCAACCAAACAACATGTTTTCAGGTCCGTGCGTAATTTCTTATTGCGGTTGGAACATCAAATACACGTCTCTGGAGGTGGTCACGGTCTGTGCCTCACTCCTATAAACGAATTCCCTCATACGTAAAAATCCAAGGAATATAAATCTGAGCTTCGAGCTGGCCTCTGCACGGGACCATTTCGACCAATCCAGTGGTTCACAAATATGTTGTCTAAATACTGTACTCGTACACAGCACGAGAAATGTGAGGGAGCACATCATCATGTAGGGAACCACATATCTCTACGTATGATCAAAGGAATATTATCCGTAGCTGCTGGTAACATATCCGTGAGAAAATGCAAGTGGCGTTCTCCTGTCAAACGGGGTGGTAGTAAAAACCGACCAATAATTACGTCCCCTACATTTCCTATCAATACGTTTAAGGAGAGCCGCTCTTGAAGATGGTGGTGGTGATAATTGTTTAAGGAGGAAACACAACTGGGCAACCATCCTGTCTCTGGACAACATGATGGGGGATTTCTACACCCCAGATATGAGTATTTAGAAAATTTAGTACTCCATCTCGTGTGAAACAAGATCCTTCGGTGGCAAAAATTCTGGTAAGGATATCCGGCTGTTGCCGTTTCTTACTCGGAATCAATTGTCAGAATCGCTCCCTGTGGGGAAAATCTGCTTCTCTTAGGTACTGAATACGTTGTGCACGGTATGGATACAACATCTGTCCCCTAAGAGTTCGATATACAACGTAGTGAAACACACCGACCTCACGGGCTGTTCCTGTAGCGTTTCTCTCCGGGTCATTTTTCGACCAGGTCTAACAACTTTTTCTCCGCCGTCAATACATGTTATTGCCGTGAACTACCCGTTCCCTCAAATGTAGGCTGTGGTTGTCCAATGTCTCGAAGTCTTTAAAGAACAGCGACTTGGAGGTCTTCCGTTGGGGAAACGTTCCCGATAGATTCGTCCCGCCCTTGCCCAATTGCATCTTGCCTCACAGTCAATTAAAGTCATATCACACATTTCATAATTTGGAAAAGCCACTTTAAGAGATCGTACTCGTCTGCAGGTCGCACTACACGCACTACACTGACCACACATTGACCTAGAACACTGCACAGCCTTGGATGTGAGGGCGGCACCGCGACATTGGGAAATCACAGCTATGTTTACTTTCTGTTTAGCGGAGGGAGAACCCAGTGCCTATTGACTTTTCAAGAACTATGACCGAACTTCTGCGAATTACTTTCCCCTACACTGGTTAAGATATGAGTAACATTTCTAAGGATGTGTGCTCAGAATTCCATCTTCCATCACCAGTTCAAATTATGTACCTTTAATGTACCTTAAATCAATTTCAATTACACCCTGCATTGGTCCACATTAGTAAACACAAGAAAATAATTTCCCCATTGGATCCCGATATCTGACCTCCGAGAAACAGACTGAATCGCCGGCCCAAAGTTAGAGCGTTTGCACTACGATACCAGCAATCTCACCCGTGACAAAACACACCCCGCTTCGAAAATTCCCGAATTTTCTGCAATGTATCTTACAAGTATTATTTGCATTGGTCTCTATGTAGGAATTATTTCCCTGGCACGACAATAACACTAAATAATGTCGTTATGAGACGAGGATAAGGCCAGTATTTTAATCATTTGGTGAACGCCGTGGAAATTACCCAAGTGAACTTGAGTGAAAATACCTAAATAATATGAATCACAGCAGTCTTTTGTAGTCAGGTATACACCACTGCTTGAAAGTTATAATCATGCACATACCAGTAAATAGAGGCAGTGGGGTATACAGAATGTCACATCACTTGACAAACCATCTTTCCGTGGTTTCCCATTTTCACACCAGGCAAATGCTGGGGCTGTACCTTAATTAAGTCCACGGCCGCTTCCTTGCCACTCCTAGCCCCTCCCTGTCCCATCGTCGCCATAAGACCTATCTGTGTCGGTGCGACGTAAAGCAACTAGCAAGAAAAAAAAAACATCTCTCACCAGCTGAGCATCTTGCAGTTTGACCAAACGAGTAAATGAATATCATTTGACATGCAAAAGATATAGCATGGTAGAAAAGATCACGACACAAGCACACGGAAGATCAACAGAGGGAAGAACAACTTATATCATCATGTTTTGGAATCCATGATAAAATTGTTGAGACAGTGCATAATGTTTGACGGTCCGAGACAAATCCACTATTGTTCATTCCAATACTTATGACCATGTCACTACATCAGGCAGGTCTTCAATACTACCAAGTCAGTATCAATCAACACCATCTTGACTCGTTGGCTGAACGGTCAGCGTACTGGCCTTCGGTTCAGAGGGTCCCGGGTTCGATTCCCGGCCGGGTCGGGGATTTTAACCTTAACTGGTTAATTCCAATGGCACGGGGGCTGGGTGTATGTGTTGTCTTCATCATCATTTCATCCTCATCACGACGCGCAGGTCGCCTACGGGAGTCAAATAGAAAGACCTGCACCTGGCGAGCCGAACCCGTCCTGGGATATCCCGGCACTAAAAGCCATACGCCATCTTAACAAAAGAAAAAGATTTCGGTATAATAGACCGTTAATAAATATCCTTGGAACAAGCCGGACATCTGCGAGAAACTCAAATACTAAATAAGCTAAGAAGGACGTAAACATAAAGGGATGGGAAAATCGTTTGTAAAATATTATTTATGTATTTTTATGAGGAACTTCGGAATTTCGGGAAATAGTATCACAGTTGAATATGACATTGAAAAAAATAAAATGGCGTATGGCTTTTAGTGCCGGGAGTGTCCGAGGACAAGTTTGGCTCGCCAGGTGCAGGTCTTTTGATTTGACGCTCGTAGGCGACCTGCGCGTCGTGATGAGGATGAAATGATGATGAAGACGACACATACAGCAGCCCCAGTGCCAGCGAAATTAACCAATTAAGGTTAAAATTCCCGACCCTGCCGGGAATCGAACCCGGGACCCTCGTGACCAAAGGCCTGCACGCTAACCATTTAGCCATGGAGCCGGACAATATGACATTAATAAAAAGGCTAAAAATAGAGCTTCCGAGAGGTGTCACTCAGGGATCCCCCATCACCCCTCTATTATTCAATCTTACTACTAACGATACTATCAGAGAACTTACTGATGATGAAGGCAGAGAAGCTTTGGTTTACCAACTGTTGCCCCATGTTAACGTTTCGGTTACGGCGTTTGCTGACGATATCGTGCTAATAGCAAAGGATGAAACTATCGCGCAGCCGCTAGCAAAAGATGAAACTATCGCGCAGCCGCTCCTAAATATCGCTACAAATAGTTTAACTGCAATAGGACTGGGCGTTAATCCTTCAAAGTGCAAAAATATAAACGCCAGGAAGTCTCTGCTATGAAAATTATAGCACAATTGGAGGCACCATCATCGATTGATTAAAGCCTGAAGTTGCAATCAAATACCTTTCTGTAACAATCAGAGAGGAAATTATTTTCGACCAAGCAACAATTATAAGGAATTTGAAAGAAAGGGCCTCAATTCCTTGACACGCTACTGAAACCAGACCAAAAGCTGAATATAATTAATCAGTACATCTGGCCAGGCTTATACATCCTCGCCAGAGCACCTCATTGAATCAAATGCCACCTAAGTTTCTTGAAGTGTTCATAAAATCTTGTGGTCGGCAGTGAACGAAGTCATTGGGTTGCCACACAACTGCCCGACTGTACGATGTACGCTCCGTGAAATGTCTGAAGGCTGAGCCTAATTAAAGCGGGATGGAAATCATATATTCAGTATTTCAACATCTCCAGAGGCTATTTAGAATTGGCGACGAACATGCGGCTGTACGCAGAGACCTCCGCGCAGAAAAAGAGAATATATTACAACACCTATATAGTCCATGCAATGAAGAGAGCGTATGAAAACAGGGCCGTAGGATGCGAAATGAAATGAGGAAACGATCATATGCAGCATGGTGCATGCTCTGAGTCGACGAATGGTACAAATATATCTTGCAACATTTCGGCAGTTAGAGCTGTACATGGAAGAAGCCAGCATACTACTTGATGTAGACAGCAAGGCTGTGACGAACCAGAGACTCTGGGCCATATACATTGGCAGTATCCGAAAGGGGAGCTGTTGAGAAACTCACATCACAACAATGTACGATCATCAATAGTCACATCGTTAAGAGGCCCAGGAAGAGGTCCGTTGCACTGTCGGAGTTGGTAGTAACCACCGAGCTGATAGTGTCTGCACCAACTAAAAAGAGAGAAAAGAAAGCGTTCATTTTAGACTCTACAGTACGAATGGAGAAAGGCAACCAACAGGCTGTTTGCCTTCATGATGGGAAATATAGGCTACTATGTCCGGCTCCATGGCTAAATGGTTAGCGTGCTGGCCTTTGGTCACAGGAGTCCCGGGTTCGATTCCAGGCAGGGTCGGGAATTTTAACCATCATTGTTTAATTTCGTTGGCATAGTGGCTAGGTGTATGTGTCGTCTTCATCTTCATTCCATCCTAATCACGACACGCAGGTCGCCTATGGGTGTCAAATCAAAAGACCTGCACCTGGCGAGCTGAACATGTTCTCGGACACTCCCGGCACTAAAACCCATGCGTCATTTCATTTCATAGGCTACTATTTACCAAGCATCCATACCTCACCTGAGTGAAAGATATAACCTACTGCGAATGCAGGGGCGGTGATCTGTTTGGCGCTAGAGGATCAAGTACACGGTGGCATTATTTAAGGAATGGATAACAGGTGTAGAAACAATATGAAAGACTGAGTTCACATATTGCAAAACCATTTGGATGTCAATTTGTTAGCAATTAACTGTAAATCATGGATGTATTTTTCCTTCTGGACCTTCTTGGTCACCCATAATTCCGAGCAGATATTTAATTTGAAATGCAGTATATATACACACACACCATCATCTTCTAGTTACAAGTGCAGAAACTGTCCGATATCCGAGTCTGTTAATTCTGTGGTATTACCTCTTAAACTGACCAGCTCCATGGCTAAATGGTTAGCGTGCTGGCCTCTGGTCCAAGGAGTCCGATTCCCGGTCGGGTCAGAGATTTTAACTTTCATCGGTTAACTCCTCTGGCCGGAGGATGGGTGTTTATGCCGTCTTTAATTAGAATTCTTTGATTCCAATACTGGGTGGGCAATGATTAAAGCAAACTTTGCTCAGAAACGAAGTATGTTTTAACATAGACCTATGTGTATTTTAATTGCTATTAGGTATTAGATATACACATTGCAATTACTGCAAATAATTATAACTAAATACATTGCAGCGCAATCAGAACTGTAAAGACGATTCAGATACGGTCGAAATATTTGGCGTAGACATCACACTACGGTTTCACACCTCCTCTGTCACTTTCATACCTCATGGTACTGTGCTACAGCCTATGGTATAATAGGTAAGGGTTATTCTACCCGAAGGCAGGTCCGAACCTCCGCAGAGGTTTTCCTGAGCCGGAGTTTAAGTGCGGTAGTGTGGCCAGTTCCTTTCCGCTCCTCCATTCCCTTACCCCCCCCCCCCCCCACCAACAGCGCGTGGCAACCCATCCAACTCCTGACCACGCCCAATGTTGCTTAACTTCGGAGATCTCACGGGATCCGGTGTTTCAACACGGCTACGGCCGTTGGCATGGTATAAGTGGTAGTTGCGAAATTTAATTTGTAAACATTCTTTAATGTAAAACTGAAGTAACCAGACTGTGAAACAGAAATACTGCTAGAGTTTATGATGTAAATTACACTTTAAAAACTTGTATTGTAAATAACCTTTGATATAAGAATCGAGTGAATGGATATAAAGTGTATAAAATATGTAAAATGAAATTTACTATGTTTATCCATTTCCCTCGCCATCTAGCTCCTTCTTCTGTACATTTCACATGTAATAACTATACTCCCCTTGGTCGCATAAAAACTTCGTATCTAGTACCACGAGTGTCAGCTCTTCAACATCCATGGCAAAACGCAGCTGTTCGTCCGAAAAATCCAGTTCGCAGGTATTCGTGCATTCACTGACGAACAATGCCGGTTCTAATGGACGCAGTCCAGCTTGACTCGGGCGGTTTGGATCCTTCGGCCGTTTTCGTGCGTATTCGTACGAATTCCTCGTCTCAACTTTTCGCAGGCTTCCGCTTCCAATGGATGAGAGCCCTAAAGCTATTATAACATCGCGAAAATAATGTTTTTGTGCTATTTCTGTTCAAACATGCCTTAATGATAAAATATAAACTAATTGTGCATTTAATAATCAATGAAAACTATGTCATAGTGCTCACAGAAACTAAAAATTGGCTCAATTTAACGTTTGTATAAAGAGACAAGGATAAAAATATGACATTTCACAGAAATGCGAGCCCTGTTCATTTGTGTTTTTGTCTAATATTCTGCGCCTTGCCAGTCTTAATGAATGCGTCTCGTGTCAAGGTTCACAGTCTGCGACTGACAGTGTTACACTTGGCCTGAATTATTTCAGCACGAGTGTGCAGTAATTTGAAGCAAAACAGTGATTGGGTTTCCAATTCGCTTGATCAAAGCGGGCATTGGCTTTGTATGCCGGGTCATTGAAGCGAGCGCGTGTGCTCATCACCAGGTAGTGTGCCGTTCATCCGGTGTTCCACATCCGGACCCGCCGCGCCGCGCCTCGCCTCGCGTCGAGTTGCATGGAGTGCGGTGAAGGATGATACAGTAAAAGAGGTTTGCGCATATTGTACGTACCGCTCTAGAATAGCCACATAAATCACTTTGCCATCGGATCTTTAGGTTTTTACCTACTGTTTTTCGTAAGATCCAATCAAGCCTGTGATAATTAAACGCATTGTGTGAATACCGTCACAGTAATGACATTTACAGTGCCTATACGCAACTATTTTTATGTTACGACCTATTTTTGACTTTCTGAGACTATAAGAATGTTTTGTTTTGTTTTAAATCTTATATATCACACCAAATTAGCATATCATTCAGTTTTCACAGCACACATCGAAGACAAATAAGCAGGCCAAGCAGTAATATTATTAATGAATGATTAATTTATTGCATCTGAAAGCCAAACAGCCGAGAGGCCGGATGTGGGGTTTGTGAGGTAAGCCAGAAACTAGGCAATGTAGTAAGGAATTCATCAATTTCCAAGAACCCATTTGATCATCGGCACTGACGACTTTCTTTTCTTTACAGTTTCAAAAGAAACAGTTGAAGCTAGAAACTCAAACGAAGTGCTAGTTTCCTCTTGATATTCTCCTAATGTTGCAACATGTCTAAAAACTCGTAACTCTGCATTAACCCTCTACTGCATACTGTTGCCTTTAGGCAACAAATAACTTTTCACCTGTATAAATGGATAAATATTGTAGACAGAGGTAGTTTTACGGCACACCTTCAACTGTACAATCAATTAAACACATATCCCAGTGATGCCTTGTTTTTTTTACATAACATAAGACAAAACAGCCCTACAACAAAAGGTACTCCTTCCACCCCGTCAACATCAACGCGAACCAACCACCGTTTATTTTACGTGGGCCCTCCCCATCACATTACCACAGGCTTCAGGAGTACCTCTGGCTCGTTTCCTTTTGATATTCTCCTAATGTTGCAACATGTCTAAAAACTCGTAACTCTGCATTAATAAGGCAGTGGACTGCAGATTTTACAGATGGGAAAGTGATTTCCCGCCAACCGTGCAACAAGGAGGTAAATGTACATGTTTTAATAATATAACGTTTTCTTCTTATTTCATAGATTAAGGAAATATGTTTATTTTTCTTCTTTTCACAAATTACACCAATCTTACGTTTGTAATGCCGCTTATAAACATTTTTATTTTTCCACCGTAATATACGGCCTATGCAAAAGTAAATCAGAGAAGTAAAAGGGCATTTGTCATCTACCAGACTCCGAAATCCACTACATTTAAATACACACTTTGCCGTGCCATTTCACATAGCACAGTGCATCTGAAGCAACGTTCTAGAGCTGTCATTTATTTACCTTTCCAATAGCAAAATATAGTTTCCACATATTCTGTAGGCCTATACTCACAAAACATCCTTTTATTAATCTATAGGACAGCTCATTTTTCATACTAACAAGTCAGGTAACTTCAATGTATGTATCGTAGCGACATATGAGCATGGTGTGATATATACGACACGAACGCATGATTTTTACGATTTCATGATTATTTATTTATTTATTTATTTATTTATTTATTTATTTATTTATTTATTTATTCATTCATTTATTCATTCGAGACCACTTTCAGGAATAGAATGGCTCATCGACTGGACTCGGAGTGGATGCAAAATAAAGCTTCCTGTTTGGACATGAGCAGAGTGATTTCAAAGTGTGCAACATTCAGATGAACGATACCGGTAATGCCAGCTCCCAGGTAAATCAAGTGGAAGTGGCAGAGGACTACAGTGGGGTCCAGAACTCAGCCTAAACAAAAACTTGACAGCGGTAGAAATTTTAGAAATGGCTTCGGAAATCGCTTCTCTTAAGTGGAATTGTGCTGACTCCCAATGATCTACGTTGATGAAACAACTAGAGACGCAACATTGCTTAGAAATTTGGAAAATACAGGCTGCCTCGCAATTGCTAGCCATCCAAGCAAAATTGCCACCGCTATAAACCGGGGGGGGGGGGGGGTAAAATATTCGAATTCTGTGCCATCCCACGTCTCCAGCTAAATTCTATAGGTAAAGAATATGTGTATTCATCTTAGTGGTATAAACATACAGGTATAGTTAAATTGGCAAAGCGATTTTCTGAAAGAGAACTTCTGTGGTTTGAATCCTTCTCAACTCAGTGTGGCAATTTGAATATAATTTTGCTTAAAACATTGCCGTCATCACAATCATATTAACGCAGTTACAAAACAATTGGTCTGGATTAGTTAGGTCCGGCTAGTGACAAAACCATTAGTCTGGATTGGTTAGGTCCCGTTAGTGACAAAACCATTGGTCTGGATTGGTTAGGTCCGGTTAGTGACAGAAAGCCATTGGTCTGTATTGATTAGGTCCGGTTAGTGACAGAAAGCCATTGGTCTGTATTGATTAGGTCCGGTTAGTGACAGAAAGCCATTGGTCTGTATTGATTAGGTCCGGTAAGTGACAAAACCATCGGTCCGGATTGGTTAAGTTCGTTTAGTGAAAAAACCATTGGTCTGTGACCAAGCAATTGGGTCTCAGGTTAGGGCCGCGAAGTGGCTTTTAGGTCTCTAGCACTCCTTCGGGCGGTAGCAGCGCATTCTGTTTTGGACAGTGGCGAATAGCTGAATTAATTTATAATTCGGGCCAGTAACAAAGCGATTGGTCTGGATGGGTTAGATCCGGCTAGTGACAAAACCACTGGACTTTGACCATGAACAATATGTAGGTCGATAGCAGCGCATTCTATATTGGACAGTGGTGAAAAGCCGAATTAATTTATAATTTGGGCCAGTAACAAAGAGATTGTTCTAGGTAGG
The DNA here is from genome assembly GCF_040414725.1 of Anabrus simplex. Taxonomy (NCBI): domain Eukaryota; kingdom Metazoa; phylum Arthropoda; class Insecta; order Orthoptera; family Tettigoniidae; genus Anabrus; species Anabrus simplex. The sequence goes on along the minus strand of NC_090266.1, from coordinate 829,566,421 downwards.
TTAGATCCGGCTAGTGACAAAACCATTGGTCTGGATTGGTTAGGTCTGGCTAATGATAAAACAATTGGTCTGGATTGAGGTTGCACGAATATCTCAGCGCTGCGAAAGTGCTCTATCCTCCGTAAGTTCAATAGAAAATCATTGTTCTTCTATATTGTATACTGTTTTGTTATAGTTTGCATTTAATTGCGTTTTAATTGTGCGCGGGTTGGTAAAGGAATGCATTTGTCCTTATTATCGGGAATGACGTCATATCTTATTTTGTCTCAGCCAATGGTAATACAACTCCGTGCTTCAACTATGAAGAATGGCGCGTGATAAATTACATCAGGTTATAAAAGTAAATGTACTTCTGGGGACTGGTGGGTGGGTTACTGGCTGTCACAATGAACACATTTCTCCTGTACAAGGTATTCCAGATAATATTTGTATTAATCTCCTATTTCCAATTCATTATAATGCTATAAAACTAATGGCGTAGTTACTGAATTTCTACCGTGAGGTTGCATTCGGGAGACAGTTGGTTCGAAACCCACTGTCGGCAGCCGTGAAGATGGTTTTCAGTTGTTTTCAATTTTCACAGCAGGTAAATATCGGGGCTGTACCTTAAGTAAGGCCACGGTCGCTTCCATAACACACCGGGCGAGTCGGCCGTTCGGTCAGGGGCACGCGGCTGTGAGCTTGCATCCGAGAGATAGTGGGTTCGAATCCCACTGTCGGCAGCCCTGAAGATGTTTTTCCGTGGTTTCCCATTTTCACACCAGGCAAATGCTGGGACTGTACCTTAATTAAGGCCACGGCCGCTTCCTTATAACTCCTAGGCCTTTCGTATCCCATAGTCGCCCTAAGACCTATGTATATTGGTGAGACGCAAGGCAAAATGTTCTAAAGAATACTGGTGCCTTTTAAACAGACCAATTGAAACAAGTTTGGAGACGAAATACCAAATCAAATTGGAAAGTGCACATTAGCGACAAACAAAAGACGCGTGTGAGAGTGAACTTACTTCGTGAACGAAAAGTGTGAGAAAGAAAGCAAAATGCAAGCTAGAAATTTTATGTGACAGTTTATGTACTAATAATATCCACGGGAACTCCAATTTTGCTTCAATTACTAACCACGAGAACGCATTTTTTCTCTTAAAAGTCCCATGCTTAATGGCTGGGATTCGAAGAGCGGCCACTTTGGTAAGAACCAAGGGAAGATATCACCAGACTAACACACCCAGTTGTAATGAAAAAGTTAAATCAAACTGTAGAGAGATTTAAAAATAAAGAGACATATCTTCTAACTCACCGGTATGGTCCTCACGTAGAAGCTGGGACTTACCTGGAAAAAGAAAAGAAACAACATACATGAGAAAAGTAGGTCCAAACCTTCAAGGCAACACTAACTTCAAAAATTAGTGAAATTTTGGACACAAAAACTGTAGTAGTCGTTTCGTGGCAGTCATGGACAAAGTGTGAAATATCCATTACCAAGCCGTTCACCGACAAGTTTCTAAACATAATATGTCGTGGAACAAATCTGTTTCATGTCTGTCCTGAATGAGGAAAGTGGTCCCAACCCTCTCCGCTGATATATCCATAAATCTCGGTTGGGTGAGTTTGGTGGAAAAGTATCATTGTGTCCATTAATCATACCAAATTGACATGAGCTATGTAATAACTTCTGAGAGTGTCGCTGTGTCTTTGATCTTTTCACATACATTTACAATAGGCCAAAGTACATTTTCATGAGTATTCTTATGTTGGCGCCAGTTTTCACTGCGTCTTACCGTTTACGTACATAAAGTTAACACAAACTGGCCTAGAAAAGGAAAACACTTGATATACGCTCGTTTCAAGACTTTTGGACAAATGAATATGGATTCGTTCAGTAAAAAGAGTTTGCTCTGTTTTGTGTAAGTGTTGTGTGCCGTACGTCAAGTCCATGTATAAATAGAAAGAGAAACAATAAAGCTACAAAAAATACTGTTTCTGCTACGAAAAACAAAGTTTTCAGTCAAGTAATTGGAACAAAAAATATAGTACCGAATGTAGGTACAAAATAGCTCGGTGTGTGGCTTCGAAATGTAAACCGATCGCGGAGAAAAATATATCATGGACACTTCTCTTAGCAGTGATGAAATTTTGTTTAGTGATTTACCAAATAAGGATACAATACTGTCTCGGATTCGAGATATACCGGCTTCTGCGAGATCAATTGCGAGACTAAAAATGTAATGGTAAAACCTAATACTGGGTTAATGTAGGTCTAAAATTTGATATTTTGATACCAATATTCAGTGTTTCTTTAAAGTTCGACTCATTGGCTGAATAGTCAGCGTTGAGGCCTTCGGTTCAGGGAGTCCCTTGTTCGATTCTTGGCCGGGTCGGAAATTGTATTCGCGTCTGATTAATTCTTCTGGCTCGGGGACAGCGTATTTGTGCTTGTCCCAACACTTCACCCTTCGCATTCTCACAAGCCACACTACCAATCACCACAGAAACACGCAACATCCCTCCATAGGGTTGGAGTCACGAAGAGCATCTGGCCGTAAAACAGGGCCAAATCCACATGTGCGAAATAGTTCGCACCCGCCGCCCCACAGATGTGGGACAATGCGGTAAAAAGAAGAAGAAAATTCACTGTTTCTTTAATAATAACTTGGCCCATATATTTGTGACAGAGCGTACCTCTCGTGTTGCGAGATTCAACACAATAGTAATTTGCAGGCATATGCAACCATCCGACAATTACTTTACTTACGCACTGTAAAAACAAACTTTATCGGCTTATTCTACCAACACATGATGTCACATTTTCTCCGCGGCGCAAGCAGCTATATTGTTGCGCGATATTGTGATAATGAGCAAATTTATGAAGAACTGTGTTGCTTACTACGAAGAGAGAGGGTATTATAAGTTTATTTTTAAGCTGTTTTAAAAATCAGAACACTGACGTAAATACACTGTTTTATGTTACTATTGAGAGCGGTCCTGCAACGGTGGGAAGAACACGAGATTTGTTAAACTTCTTAATGATCATACTGGACGTCGAGTATTGAGCTGTCATTGTCTTACACACCAGGACAGTTTATGTGCGAAAATGTTATCATAGTGCTCGAACTCAGTAATTGAAAACGTTATCAAAGTAGTTAACTTCATAGTTTCTCGCTTTTCATTGGCTCATACGCAGGTGAAGACTTCTAGAAGAAATGGACAGCGCATACGAAGGCCTCCCACTAGCTAAGTCGAGAAACTGTTCTGAATACATTTGTATCGTGTCTAGAATCAAATTATTTTACGAAGAAAAAGAACCTCATTTCCCGGAATTGAATGACGAGGAATGGCTGTGAAAGCTTATGTTTCTGGCTGACCTAACTTCATATCTGAAGTAAACTTACGTTTATAAGGGCAGGGCCAAACGGTCCTTGAACTTTTTGAGCACTGCAAAGGATTTGCGTCAAATTTAAATATATTTTGGAGTGATATTAGCATTAACAGATACAAGTACGTTCCAAATGTACGTTCCAACCAAACTGATTTACTCTCAACACAGATGAACTTCAGAAGTAGACTACATTGAAACGTTCCAAGGCGACTTTGCTAAACGTGGTCAAGACTTCCAAAATACACATTTCTTACCTCATCAAGCCCGACTTACTTGATCGTGCTATATTTGACCCTTCTCTTTTCGAATGGACGGATGTTGACAATTTTGAAATGCAACACATCGAATTCATTTTTTTTAATTTTTTTTTTTTTTTGCTAGTTGCTTTACGTCGCACCGACACAGATAGGTCTTATGGCGACGATGGGACGGAAAAGGGCTAGGAGTGGGAAGGAAGCGGCCGTGGCCTTAATTAAGGTACAGCCCCAACATTTGCCTGGTGTGAAAATGGGAAACAACGGAAAACCATTTACAGGGCTGCCGACAGTGGGGTTCGAACCTATCTCCCGAATACTGGATAGTGGCCGCACTTAAGCGACTTCAGCTATCGAGCTCGGTCATCGAATTCAAGACATTAGAATTATGGATTTTAAAATTTGTAAAACTGCGGACAATTATTGAAAGAAACCATTTGGTGAAGTCAGCTACCATCTTCAACTGCTGCATTTCCCTGATTGAAAAGTTCAGATTTTTTGAAAAAGTTGAATTTGCTCTGCTTTCGGATCCTGGGTCAATTTACACGTGTTAACAATTTTCTTCACACATGAAAGTTGTTTATATCCACAGAGAGGTCGCCTAACACCTGAGCATTCAGAAGCGCGTGTGAAGCTGAAGGTGATCAAATATACACCTGACACTGAACATTTAACAAAGGAGACGCAAGAACAAGGGTCCCATTAATAATTTAATGACATGAATGATTACTTGCATTAAAATGTGTTCCAAGTTTTATTTATTTGTTTTGTTTTTCAAATTATAGTATTTTCTGTCTTGAAATGCATAATTATGACAATTGTATAATAGCACCTTCAAAATAATGTGTTTCGAACTTAAAATGTACATATTTGTAATTGTTCATAATTTTATTAAAATTAAAGTACCTATTAAATAAACAACAAAGAATATAATAGTTAAACAGTGAATGGTTATTTAATGTAGGCCTTTTTATTTCAATGGTGGTTGTGTAATGTGTAAGTTTATGATATATGATGGGTTTAGGTTGGCTTGGCACGCTGAGTGATTTTTCAACTACTAAAAGTTTGCCACAGTCATACCATATTGTTACGTTCCAGCCCTCTCGTAACTCCCTTCGGTATTTCCTGGAGGGGATTAGTGACTCAGACCGGAGGCCTTCCATTCGGCCTAGAGGGCACGGCCGGCCTCTCCCTGTGTTGTTCTCTTCGTCTGGTTCCACCGTGCTTTTTCTAGAACAGAAAACGAAAACCGTCCCTCTCTATCCACATCGCAAATATTCCGGTACTCATCACCCGAGCTATAAAAAAGGAGGCTAGCCACGAACAGTCTAGTCGGCGGATGCAGGGTGGGCTTCAGTCTACAGCTGGCCACGGCTGGTCCGTGGCTCGACGGCTCTGCGCTCCATCCGACCAACCAAGCAGAGGAGGGAAGACCGAAGCTCTGTCATGGACCTACGTTTCAGCATTCGGGAGACGGAGAGGGGCTGATCCCCACTGTCGGCTGTCCTGAGAATGGGTTTCCGTACTTTTCCATTCTCCTGCACCAAGACGAATGCTAGCACAGTTCCTAGCATAGGCTACGATCGCCAACCCCCTCACCTTCTCCGAACATCTCCCTGACCTGAGAGACGGCGTTACCGTCTAGAAGGCCCGCCGTCCCCTTCAGGGACGGAACGAAAACGTGTCAGTAGTAGTAGTAGTAGCAGAATAGTCAGTCAGTCGGTCAGTCCGCCAGCTATACTGGGGCGGCAGTGCTGGCTGCCGTCAGTGTCTCACCGGTGTGGTAACATCGTTGTGCTGAAGTACGGAATACTGTGTGTGTACTTCCTTGGAGTTCTGTGTGTGTACCGATGTAGAGCGAGTGACTAGAGCTTGCCAGCAGTAGTGCTGGTTGTCTCTGTGTCCCGCCGGAATCAGAATATCGTCGTGTTGGGCGTACGGAGTACTGTGTGTGTACTGCCTTTGAGTGCTGTCTGTGTACCGAGCTGGAGCAAGTGACTGGAAATTCACGGCAACAGTTCTGGTTGTCGTCTATGTCTCGCCGGAGACAGAGTATCGTCGCGTACAGAGCGGAGTACTGTCTGTGTACTGGCTTGGATCACTGTGTGTGTACTACTGCGGACTACACACCGTCTTGGAGTCGGTGTGCGGAAAAGCTGTTGTGAGTAGAATTGGAGCAGTGTTAACTGTTGGTACAGTTTGTTAGCTGTATGGGAGCAGAAAACACATTGTAGACTATAACAACTGGTGTGCTTCAAGGTTCTGTTCTAGAACCAATATTATTTCTTGTACTTGTCAATGATATTTAGAACTTACTGCTGTTTGGCAAATTGGCATCATTTGTTGATGACAAATAATTTTACATAGGGAATTGTATATATAATCTTGAAGAAAATATGCAACATGGCATATCTTTAATTCAGACTTGGCTATCAACCGGCTAAGAATTAATCATACTAAAACTAACTATATAACATTTCACAAACCATTGTGTACATATCCTTTGGAAATCAACTTATGTTTCTACGACCAAGTGATACCTCGAGTTCAAGCCACCAAATTTCTAGGACTTAGCATAGATGAGTCGCTAACGTGGGAGAATCACATCGCAATGCTGTGTGATGGAATAACTCCTGCTATTGGTGTACTCAGCCTAATAAATACAAAGTTTCTCGTGGACTGTTGAAGAGTATTTATCATGCACTAATTGAAAGCCACCTGAATTGCATGATTCATATCTGGGCATGTTGCAGTAAAGAACAATTTGAAAAGATCAGTCTCTTGCAGAAAAGAGCACTGAAAAAACTCTTCAACTTACCCACCTTAATACCAACTGTACAGGTCTACCAGTATTGTAATGTGCTGTCACTAGATGGTCTTCGTAAAAAGATTCAGCTATTATGTTGTATAAACTGAAAAATGGACAAGCTCATTCCAACACACTTTGCAACTTGAATTCTGATATACATTCATACAGTACAAGAGGATCTACTAAAATTCACTGTAAATCATCAAAGTCTACTAAGTTTGGCACTAATTCTTTATGGCATTACTCTGTAATGTTTTTCAATAGCCTTCCTGAGCATATTCGAAAAACCACTAAATTACCAAACTTTAAAATCAAGCTTGTTCATTTTCTAAAAGTAAAAAATGTCAAGCCTAGAAAGTACTGATTTAGTATACTATATTGCTGCTGTTCATATTTGGTTTATAACACTATGATATCTTAATATTATAATTCATTGAAGAGTGTATTATATTTTTATCCTAGAATCTGTTGTTCTCAAATCTTATCTCTGCTGCCAAATGTAATTACTTGTACTGCACCACTATGAGCCTTGGCTCAGGTGCCTCCTTTGAAATAAATAAATAAATAAATAAATAAATAAATAAATAAATAAATAAATAAATAAATAAATAAATAAATAAATAAATAAATAAATAAATAAAATTTTTCGCATTCTAAATTTCCAGGAATCCTCATTCGAATGAAAACTAGCACGTTTAATATTAACTACAACCGCATTCATAGCACAATCACAAATTTAAAGAAATGTTACCCATTTGCCATCAGTGCACTGTAAATTTTGCTGGCGTAATTTGCGGAGCTGGGCAGCGTTTTTATCATAAATACCCCAATTATTTACTTATTCATATGATTCTTGTTCTTTATTCATAAGAATTAAGAGAGCTGCAGCACATCTCGTGTGCCTGTATATCGCCATTTTGGTTGACTACCACTGTAACACATGTAAACAGAATCTGTAAGTTATTGCTGCAAGTTACTTGTGAAGAATTTGTACAAGTAACTTCCTTAGTTTTCTTGCATGAAGTGTAAACCCAGCAGCAAGTTCCTTACAAGAATTTGCAGCAATAAACTGCACAAGTTATTTGATAGTGTAAACCTAGCCTTAGTAAATAGACAACAATTAGTAGAGTCTGGTCATTCATGGTTGAATAGAATTGTGTGTGTATTAATGTAGGCCATCCTGAAATACATTAGAGCGATACAACATACAGTGTTTTATTCGTAACATTATTCTTTATCAAACTTCTGAAGAAAAAATAAGTTTCTTGATAAGTGCTATGATATAAACTATTAAGTATGCTATAACGTCAAATGACGAAATTACGAATTATCCAAACAGAGAGAAAGGTCGTGTGCATTTACACATTAATGTCCAAACTGTAGTCATTCTGACCAATTCTTCCCTTCTCATCAATGCAGCCATGGTTTCAATCCCGGACAACGCAGGTGGGATTTTTGAAATGCAAAGCCACGTTCCTGTGGATCGGAATCCGCGTAATACTGGAGGTCTCGCGGCAATGATCGCGATATTAACCCTCAACTGGTGACGTGGTGTCTGACAGACTCCTTGTAGGAGATACATGTACACCCCTAAGCACACAATCGGAAGTGAGACTTTTGGTTTGCAGTACCTTTTTATCTCTCTGTCAGCAAACGTTTCATCATTAGAGCTTCGCCCTCAGTATTATCGTTCTCTCCTCAGAGTGTAGACAAGTTTCCAAGTGGCTTCGTAGACACCACGTCACCAGTTGTGTAACATTTTAATGTGTGGATTCTTAAGTTGTACGAAGTGAGCTCATAGCTTTTTAATTTGTGTTCGTAATTCAACAATGGCAGACCGTGCTGGTCCATCTCGACCTATAAGGCCTGAAGGTCCTGGGTTCGAAGATAAGGTAGCACAGTGGTTAGATACAGAATTTAGTGATGTTGAAAATGGTGGGGACAGTGACTTTGCTATTTTTTTGTTTTGCTAGGGGCTTTACGTCGCACCGACACAGATAGGTCTTATGGCGACGATGGGATAGGAAAGGCTTAGGAGTTGGAAGGAAGCGGCCGTGGCCTTAATTAAGGTACAGCCCCAGCATTTGCCTGGTGTGAAAATGGGGAAACCACGGAAAACCATTTTCAGGGCTGTCGATAGTGGGATTCGAACCTACTATCTCCCGGATGCAAGCTCACAGCCGCACGCCTCTACGCTCACGGCCAACTCGCCCGGTACTTTGCTATTGAAAGTGATCATTGTACTGACTCGGAAGAAGAAGGCACAGGTAGTGAAGGTGAAGATTAAGAATGCACAGAACAGCATTATTACTATGGTAAAAACCATTATAAATGGTCCGCTAAAGAACCTACTAGAAATGTACGCACCCCAAGTCACAACATAATTCGGTTACCTGCGTTACGTGCTCAAGCAAGAATTGGCAATCAAATAGAACCTAAAACTGCCTGAGATTTTATATTTTCCAGGGAGAGGGTGCAACTTATAGTTCAATAGACTAATGTCAAAATGCGGAATATGAGACAGAAATACAAACGCATGGATCGTTCCGAAATTGACGACACTGATGACATGGAATTTGAAGCTCTTTTAGTTATACTTCTTTACACTGCTTCTTTCAAATCAAACAATGAAGATATTTCTGCAATGTAAACCAGTTATCAAAAGTAATATTTCTGTTCGTTTACGAAGATTCACAAGATATGTATGACATGTCTATTGATCACGTCTTAATTTGAACACTTAGGGCACTTTTGCTCCAAAGGGCTCAGAAAATGGGAGACCGTACATGTATTTTCTTGAGATTAGTGAAAACATGCAAACAAATATAATATGTGATTCGAGTGTGTATTGGACGAAAAAGAAATCAAATAAGACAAATTACAAATATTTGTAATATTTTTGAGTATTTTGAAAGTGCAAAAATTAGTGCATTGCAGGTTTTTGTAGTTTCAGTGAATGTGTGATAAACTTAAGTTTTCTGAAATGATTATGTTTCAGTCTGTGTAGGAAAGTAGTTTTTGAGCCATTCGTATGCATTTGAGGGACGATGATGCAATCTAAGTTGAAACCTAGATTTCTTCTTCATAAAGTGACATACACTTGGATTCAGAATTTTTTTAAATTTTTGGTGCTCTGGAGTTGGTAATAAAATGTGTTAAACCATTCGCCAAGATATGCTTTTTCAATATAAAATGAATAAACCTCACCTTAATGAAATGTGATTCCATTAAAAATGCTCAAATTATAGACGTCTCTCAGACACCATGTCACCTGTTATGTTCCTTCCGGAATACGTCACCAGTTGAGGGTTATGAGTCACGTAAACGACAAGCTAGCTTGCTTGCTTACTTGCTTGCGTATGCATCGACGCTTGAGACACTTAATGTGTATAGCCTATGATGCAAGATTAGGCAAGATCAGTGTTATTCAAGCTGCTATTAGGAATAATTTACGATTTTTCACATAATGACAGACTGCAGATGTGAAAGCAACGAAGAAAGCCCTCATTGTAGCTGATTATCCTGTCTCCGTTTGCCAACCAATTTCCTAGACTTGTTTGTCATCCGAGCTCATGTCACAAGTACAGAGATGACAAGATTGGAGAAGCAACAGTTCTAGAAAGGGTCCATTATTTCTGTCTGCTGTAGAGCTGACACGAACGACCTCAGAGGGCGTGGTGTAGCGAGGCTATAAATGACTAGGCATACGCGTAAACTCTATCTGTATGATAACAGTGCACTTTCGTCATGAGATGAGCGCATGATGTACAGGGCACACCCTTTCCCAGAGCACTGCACAACTCACGTCTGCTTTATCGTCGTATTCTAGCTGTTTCTTCACAATGTGGCTAGAAACATAGTGGTCAGTTAAACATACTACCGTAGATCCCACGTTAACAGACACACAACATTATAATCATTTACTAAATACCGGCTTCCGAATAAAAATGATTACCTCCTCAGAGATATGTTTTTCTGTCGGCAGCCCTGAAGATGGTTTTCCGTGCTTTTCCATGTTCACATCAGGCAATACTGGCGCTGCACCTTAATTAAGAACACGGCCACTAACTTCCCACTCCGAGCCCTTTCCTGTCCCATCGTCGCCATAAGACCTATCTGTGTCGGCGCGACGCAAAAGCAACGAAGTCGTTTATATAATCAACAGGGGATTCTTCCCAATCCTATGAAATTATATTACAATTTTGTAGTAGGCCTACATACATACAGATATAAAAACTTCAATAACCAAGCGAGTTGGCCGTGCGGTTAGTGTCGCGTAGCTGTGAGTCTGCATTCGGGAAATGGTGGGTTCGAATCCCACCGTCGGCAGCCCTAGTTTACCATGTTTACACAAGGCAACGCCGAAGGCCTTTGATGCCTTTGATATGTGTGATGTTAACCACTAGCAAAGAAATCTTCAATAATGAGTGTGTACGCTTGGTTACTAAAATAAGCACTTAACACAATACTTTCTTCACAGTGAGCCCGGTGATCTCTGCTCCTCTTATCGGGAAGTCACTCAGAACACATTCCAAACCTACTCTCTAGATATCCGACCTTTCTTACTCTTTACAACTGAGCCCACTCACGCCTTAGATAATCTCTTTTTTTCCACTCGGACATAAGATCCTACCTCATTAAAATCTATTATTATACACTATTCCATTTAAAATGCACATTTCAAACTTGACCTCCTCTTCATTACAAATCATGTCATTGGCCCTGTCTTCTCCTACAAGCAATGTGAGCGAAGATATATATGATACATAGCAATTGCTATCGATCGGAATTATATACTCGAGAACTGCCTATACAGAACAAAGAGCGTCAAACCCAGCATAACCAGTAATGAGAACACAAGGACACATGTCACCTGGAAGTAGTTCAATGCATGCTAATATAGGCCTAAACATGCCAGAAACGGAATAACTGAAGAAACAAAATTAACTTGTCAAATAAAATGTATCTGGACCTCGCAAAGTGTACTTCCCCAAAATAGTTGAAATTCACAGTTCAGTACAGTACAGTACAGTACAGTACAGAGTAAACATCAAGGCAATGAGGAAAAATACGGAATCTACCTTTGACAATCACCTGCCCACACGAACTTCAACACAAAGGTGGAAATTCTCCACAAAGCCCTACGGATATATCCTCCACTCTCTTCCACTTCTTTTTTTGAATTTGCTTTACGTCGCACTGACACACATATATCTTATGGAGACGACAGGATAGGAAAGGGTTAGGAGCGGGAAGGAAGCAACCGTGACCGTGTGAAAAATGGGAAATCACGTAAAACAACCTTCAGGGCTGCCGACAGTGGGATTCGAACCAGCTATCTCCTGAATCCAAGCTAACAGCTACGTGCCTCAATCCACGCGGCCACTCGTTCGGTCTTCCACTTTTTAAAAGCATAAAGAATCTTGATGAGCAGACAATTTAAATTTCATGTGCTGTAGCTACAGCACATTCAAGAAAACAAAAAACATCCTAACGTTAAAGCCGATAATTAACACAAAACCCTCGGATCGATAGCTGATTATGGCCATATTCATGGAAGAAAATTATTTTGTAAACATGCAGTTGAAGGTGTAATTGATTATTATTGCTTTCATCATGGAATAGATACCAGTATTTAGTTATATTTCATTTTTACAATTTTCTTTTCTTTAGGTCGCGACACAGATAGATTTTACAGCGACGATGGGATAGGAAGGGGCTAGGAGTGGGAAGGAAGCGACCGCACAGTCCCAGCATTCTCCTCGAGTGAAAATGGGAAACCTCGGAAAACCACCTTAAAAGCTGTCAACAGTGGGGTCCGAACCCACTATCTCCCAAATGCAAACTGATATATTAGTTAAAATTTATCTTGATACTAACACTGTCAGTCATTAGAGGGGTTACTATTGTGAATAAAAGTAATGAATTAAGTGTAGCAGACTTGCAGACTACTTCAGTCTTTATGGTGAATATTCGAGGATATTGTGCGCATACGACGAGGCTATTTTCACTTATAAATTACAACTGTGCAGTGACATTCCGGTTACTAACATAAGGGGAAGTAAAAAGTAGGCCCTACTCTAAATGTTAATCTTTGGCGTAAAAGAAATAGGTGTTGTAATCATATTTAAAAGAATGCAAAACCAATATAAAATACATTAAAAATAATATGTCCTGTGTGATAACGAAGGTTTGTACATAAATGTAGTGTTTTAATTACAATCTGTTTGCATGCGTCCATAAAGACAAGGTTAACTTACACAAGAAGGGCTATGATTACTACGTAACTTTATCTACCCATCTAAAGTAATGAGAAATATATAGCACTGATTATAATGAAGTACTTTTCGTATAAAAGGAAAATAGAGTTGTATATTTTATAAGGCATTTTCCTGGTATATCCTTCGGATATTTTTTAAAAATTTGCTTTACGTCGCACCGACACAGATATGTCTTATTGCGACGATGGGATAGGAAAGGTCTAGGAAGGGGAAGGAAGCGGCCGTGGCCTTAATTAAGGTACAGCCCCGGCATTTGCCTTGTGTGAACATGGGAAACCACGGAAAACCATCTTCAGGGCTGCCGATAGTGGCGCTCGAACCCACTATCTCTGGATACTGGCCGCACTTAAGCGACTACAGCTATCGAGCTCGGATAAAATCAACAAATATATTACCATTTCACGGATGTTAGAATAGGTTAGATCAAGGAAATAAATATTTAACCTGAGAGTATGCTGCTTCCAACGGTACATAATTAGGAGATTTCAGAGAAACAGTGTTATTCCAGTCCAGTTTGATGTTGTATAAATGATGTATTTCTTACAATCGTTACATTACTCAATTTTTTCTTTCTTTTCACACACTTACAGCACGTATTACATTTCCCTCACACCAGCTCCTATTGGTTTCGCTGATCATGAACTATTACATTAGGAATGTTTAAATATACAGTATATCTTTCTTTTTAAAATATAAAAGGCAACCAAGTCGTCAATGTCTGCGCACTGAATTGATATACCTTCCACGTTTTTTCAGTACGACATATTCTGTAAATTGTATGTTTTTGATATTTAATTTATTTATTTACAAAGAAACGGTTTTTTATGAATGAACTCGGCTCTAGTAAGAATTAAGCAATTACAGTCGAGAGCATGGCAGCAATGTTGACAACTACATCGTGCTGCAAAGTTGATCGGAGTGCTTCAAAACCGCCCACATCTTCATTATGAAAGCCTCGCAGCCTTAGCTTCTGAATTAGTGCAAAATAAACGACCTATGTGACAGTGTGGGGACACGCTAATGGAGTGAGAACGGATGTGGAATAGTGATGTCATCTTTAGGAATGGGGAGAGTCAACTAGTTAATTATCTCGACTATCCTAATTCGATGTACCGTATAGAAAGTGAACGCGAATGAACTAACCTAATTAAAAGCTTCATGGCGCTAGTAACACCAGACATCATTTAATCTTCCAGACGAGGCTCCACGTTAAGGCCCATCAACTAGCAAAAAGGAACCCCCTTCCCAAATTATTCCCCTCCTAGACATTGTAGAATCTGGTAGTCTTTGGAGGCTGCTAAGGCGTTAAATCTGGAGAAGGTGGCCGATGGTTTTATATCAAGAAATGAGATTAAAAAGCGGGGATTCCTTCAGAGAACTACATTTCCCAATAGAGACTCTTCAGGAGGTACATCTGGTGGTAGAGCTTTACATTTCGTATCATGAAATGCATAATATACCGTGCGGTAATATGATATTTATTAAGAAAATGTATTTATGAAGCGCGTTCTAATTTTTTAAACTTGTGATTCCGTCGTGCATAAAACGTTCCTTCAAAATATTTACTATATTGTGAATCAAGTTCTATTTTTCTGTTTACTTGTGAATATTGTTGAAAACTCCGTACATAAGACTCGTTCAAAAATGTATGTGAGAAACAAGCTCTATTATTGTTCCGTTTTTTCTGTTTGTTTGTGAATATTGTTATTATGTAGGACTGTTTATATTAATAGTTGTTCCTCATTTCACATGTTCCTCGTTTTCATGTTAATCACGCCCCCCCCCCATGCCCCGATTAATTACCCGAAGCCGGCGCACCTGAGTGCAATGCGCAGTGCGCAATATTAACCCTTCCCTGGCATAACGTGGTAGGCCTATATCTGAAGCGCAAGTATTTACGGTGACGATAGCAGCACCCACCTGCTCAAAAATTCGCTTAAAAATATACTTCCACAACCTTGTACGAGCGAGAGAGGCATATGGTACGCGTCGTGCTTGCATTATGGATATTGTGGGTTCGAACATCTACGCCGGCAGCCATGAAACTGGTTTTCCAGTTTCACACCAGGTAAATGGTATGGGTTGTACACTAATTAAAACCACGACTACTTCCTTCCAAATCCAATCCTTCACCTTCTCAACGTCGCCAAAAACGTATACAGCGTCAATTTAAACGGCTAACAGTATACGTATAATTCTGTATATTGGGAAAAATATTTCAAAACAGCAAGTTTTAAAGTTTACCAGAAGGATTGAATGAATCTACAAGGATTTAGGATATAGAGGTCTACGTGCCTGTCAAATGAATACAACGGGAAGAAAAAGGTAAATTGCAAACTCGCTTTGAAGATGATCGTTCGTGTTCATGTCAAACTTGTACGGAAGAACTAATGGAAACACAGGAGGTTTAGTGCCATTGGTACACGCAAGATGACGGAGATACAATAGTGACGGCAAGGAAACCCATAAACACACCGAATAATAATACACGAGTTTATTAACCTTGTCCGACTCGATGGCTGAATAATCAGCCTACTGGCCTTCGGTTCAGAGGGTCCCGCGTTCGATTCCCGGCCTGGTCGGGGATTTTAACCTCCATTGGTTAATTCCAGTGGCTCGGGGGCTGGGTGTTTGTGCTGTCCCCAACATCCCTGCAACTCACACACCACACATAACACTATCCTCCACCACAATAACACGCAGTTACCTAAACATGGCAGATGCCACCCACCCTCGTCGGAGGGTCTGCCTTACAAGGGCTGCACTCGGCTAGAAATAGCCACATGAAATTATTATATAGTTAAAATACTGGCATTTTAAAAGAGAACAATAATATAGCATTACAGTTATCTCAATCAGGATACTATATGTGAATCATGCGTTTTTTCCAGTGCACGATACAAGTTATTACGAACATTTAATGCAGCTCACTCCTATGATAATATTTCCCTTGGGATTAAACTTCGATGGTTCGGGTCTCCGATTTCACATTGCAATTATATCCACGCTGTCGGGAAAACTAGAGATCCAGTTACGATATTCCAGGACTATGTTAACTTAGACAGGAAAAGTTTATGTAATTGTAGCTTATGACTTCACTGAGAGTAAGGCAACCCCGTCACGGGCCAGAAACTCCCCATCCAAGGCCAGACAGCAGGCCCCTAATTCATCAAGTGCAACAGTTGCATTATATTTTCAGTTTTAATTGCCATACTCATGCTTAATATAACCTAGTAGTTAATGCTTCATTTACGGGCTAGAGACATTCTGGTCGTGGATAAAAACAATATTGTCAACAACCCGGCCTTTTGCCCGGTGTTCGGTGAAGTAACTGGACCTGTTTCTTTTCCACAACATACAGTATTGTATGTCCGGCTCCATGGCTAAATGGTTAGCGTGCTGGCTTTTGCTCACAGGGGTCGCGGG
Organism: Anabrus simplex; assembly: GCF_040414725.1. Lineage (NCBI taxonomy): Eukaryota > Metazoa > Arthropoda > Insecta > Orthoptera > Tettigoniidae > Anabrus > Anabrus simplex. The sequence continues at coordinate 829,550,276 of NC_090266.1, read as the reverse complement.
TTCGATTCCCGGCAGGTTAATTTCGCTGGCAGGGGCCTGGGTGTATGTGTTGTCTTAATCATCATTTCATCCTCATCACGACGCGCAGGTCGCCTACGGGAGTCAAATCGAAAGACCTGCACCTGGCGAGCCGAACTTGTCCTCGGACACTCCCGGCACTAAAAGCCATACGCCATTTCATTTCAGTGTTGTATTTTCCTTCTACATCTCGAAACGCTGCAAAACAGTTGCATTTCCTTATTTGAAATGTTAAGAAACACTATTAATTGGTTCACTTCTATAAAATAATTAGCTAAGAAGTAGATTACAGCACTTTTAGTGTATCACAGTTGCAGCGCTTGTTAAGGAAAAGGAAAAAAATCATTACCTTCAACGCAAATTAGTTTAATTTCTCGACTTCTGAGGCAAGGTCTCCAACAGTTCCTTTTCTAAAACGATAACGATAAGTATGATACACGAGTTAATCATTGATTAATATATTAGCCGGGCTGGGTAGCTGGCCGGTTCGAACCTTGCTCAGTCCGGTGGCATTTGAAGGTGCTCAAATACGGCAGCCTCGTGTCGGTAGATTTACGGGCACGTAAAAGGACTCCTGCGGGACTAAATTCCGGCACCTCGGCGTCTCCGAAAACCGTAAAAGTAGTGAGAGGGACGTAAAGCCAATAACATGATTATTATTCGACACACATATCTGAAATGTTTACCCTCATTGCTCCATTATAACAACACAGACAGGTTTCAGACAACTCTATACTGAGCGTGTTGTCAAAAACTGCAATTTTACATGTTTCCGACCGTATGACGTGCTGTATCTATAAAGAGGCTATCATGAGATCAGACTGTCCCTCATTTCTCACAGCACCATCTCTCCCCACGTGGTCAAGAGTTCGGCGATCTGTTCCAACGTGTATTTCTCCGCGGTATTCCAAACTTCCGCGTTTAAATTCTAAATGGATGATTATTTTGTTTTAGTATTTACATATATCATGCCCTTGGAGGAATGGAAGGCAAACGTTGCTACTGTTCTTAATGAGTACTAATTGGGATAGAGTTGTTAGGACCGAGCTCGATAGCTGCAGTCGCTTAAGTGGAGCCAGTATCTGGTATTCGGGAGAGAGTGGGTTCGAACCCCACTGTCGGCAGCCCTGAAGGTGATTTTCCGTGGTTTCCCATTTTCACACCAGGCAAATGCTGGGGCTGTACCTTACTTAAGGCCACGGCCGCTTCCTTCACACTCCTAGCCCTTTCCTCTCCCATCGTCGCCATAAGTAAAGCAACTTGTAAAAACAAGTTGTTGGGTCCATTTCCATGGTATTCATTTCTGTTGCAGCCCTACGACTACGTGTCTCCCCAGAAGTCGAAGTGCGTTCTTTTTAATTTCTTGACTTCCTGATGGGGAATCGAACCCACGTCCAGCCGGGTAAGCCGAGAAAGCACATAAATTCCGGTGAGGCAGCCCCTGGATATTATTATTATTATTATTATTATTATTATTATTATTATTATTATTATTATTATTATTATTATTATTATTATTATTCCAAATTCTAGAAGAGAGAGGACTAGATCCCAAAACCCTAGAACTCATAAAACAAACACTAACGGGCACAAAATCTAAAGTGAAATTTATGGGAGAAATTTCAGAACCCTTCGACATTCAAACAGGTGTGAGACAAGGTGATGGACTCTCCTATTCTGTTCAACGTCGTCCTAGACAAGGTTATGGAAGAATGGGAGAAGGAACTCAAGAAACGTGAATCTTGGAAACCGATCCGATTGGGCTTTCCCAAAAACAACCTCTACGTACCATACCTCGCATTTGCGGACGATCTGGCGATTTTAACAGGATGAGGAGACTGCCATCAAGCAGCTTGAGATACTTAAGGAATCTGGAGAAAAAGTGGGACTACAGATTTCATTTGAGAAAACTAAATTCTTCTGTTCAAAGACAGATATCACGAGCCTGAGAACAAAATACAGTAAAATCGACCGGGTCTCGTACTTTAAATACCTCGGAGAATTCATCGAACCGACAGGCCTTGAGAAGATCTCACAGCAAAACCGTCTCCAAAAAGTCAAGAAGGCATTAGGGTTAGTTCAAGACATCTACAACAAAAAATGTATGTCAAGACAGACAAAAATTCGGCATTACGACACAGTCATAAAACCAACAGTCCTTTACGCAAGTGAAATATTGTCACTTAACAGTAAACAAAAATTAGAAATAAAAAAGCAAGAGAGGAAGATCATCAGGAAAATCCTAGGAGCAAGATATACCCAAGATGGTTACAGGCTACAATCAATCAAAACAACAGAAAAAGTTTCAAACATTGAAACTGACATTAAGAAAAGACGAATGAAATTCTTTGGACACCTCACAAGATTACCAGAAAATCGACTGTCAAAAAGAATATTAAATTATGTTAGCTCACTTAAGAATTCAACACCTTGGCTGGACGAACTTCGAAAGGACCTCAAAAACGCAAACATATGTGCAACAGACATTTTAGAAAGAGACACCTTCAGACACAAATTCAACAAGTGGGAAGTTACATCAGAGCAACCAAAGCAAAAACAGTGCAGACCGAAATGGTCGGAAGAACGTAAACAAGCCTTCTCAGAGAGAATGAAAGCCTATTGGAAGAACAAGAAGAACCCAAAGAAAGCTTGATTGAGTTGTTTGCTTAACGTCTTCCATTATTGGGGGAATACGCTAATAATAATAATAATAATAATAATAATAATAATAATAATAATAATAATAATAATAATATAAATGTTCATAGTTTTAGAATATTATGAATTAGAGTACATGGGTAGTCTATAATGGAAAAGTTACTTTAAGTTTCTAACATCGCGAACTCAATGCGATTTCTAACAAATTGGTTACGAATAATGCGAACACTATCACAAAATTCAGCTGCAAGCAAAATTACGTCGCCTCTTTCCGGTCACGAACATATGTTACTTTAGGAACCTATCCCACTTCCATGTTGGGAAGCTTAGGTAATGTTGCTGATATGATTAAAAGCGCCACGTCACGTAGCTGTTGGCTTGCATTCGGGAGGGTGAGTTCGATCGGCAGCCCTGAAGAAGGTTTTTTTCCATTTTCACGCCAGGCAGATGCTGGGGTTGAGCCTTAATGAGGCCACGGCCGCTTTCTTCCCAGTCATAACCCATCGTCGCCGTAAGACCTGTCTATGTAGCTGCGACGTACAGCAAGTAGTCAAAGCACTACCCACTGTTGAAGAACACATACTGAATCACCATGCTATAAAAAAATATGATCGTATTGACTGGGCTATCATACCGAATGAGTTCTCTTTTCATTTACGAGATATAATTAACTTTCGCGATCAGAGCCATGACTCGCTGTTTATTTGCTGCGCACGGAGAACGCTAAAACTGTGTTTAGATGATTTTTGGAACTCGGACGACGACCAGTTAGTGAAACGTAGCTCGTATCGCTATAGATCATATATTTATTCAGAGGCACGTGTTCTTCTCACCATCCTAATGATCTATCATTCTCCTGTGGACAAGGTTTTCCATTAACAGTTACTGTCGTGTACGTGAACTAGACGTCATGCGGCGCGTTTAATGATATCGGGATTTTCCGACCTCGAAGTAGGATAGATTCCTCATAACGTACGTTAGCAGGTACTGCAAAGCAATGTGTAATCAATAGTGAATACATATAATACTAATCATCTAATCATCTTTAAGCACATGTGAAACAGGTAATGTTGCAGGGATTCCCTCCAGAGGTGAGCTAAGCAGATTTTAATTTATGCGACACGTGTGCTACGCTACGCATTAGCTCCTCAACTGAGGTTGGCGTCAGGAAGGGCATCCGACCGTAAAAGCACGCAATATAAATTCATCCCACCTAATTCCAGACCCCGTATCAAGAAACGGGTCTAAGTGCTGACGAACAACATGTGCTACGCTACGCATCTCGTGGCAGTTGTGAAGTCCCATCTTTTCACTAAGACGGCCACGGTTCGAATTCCGGCCAATGCATGTGAGATTTGTAAAATAAAAATTACGTCCCTATGGTTCAGACTCCAAGTAAATTTGCAGGTCCCTTGAGTATAATCAGAATACCAAAAATCATATAAGCGTAAGCTTGCTGAAGTACTGTGATTTTAACATCACCGATCAGACAGCTCAGTTTGCTAATATACTAGATATTATGACCAAAAAACCAAACCCCATGGCGCAACATCCCCGAAGGGCCTTGGCCTACCAAGCGACCGCTGCTCAGCCCGAAGGCCTCCAGATTATGAGGTGTCGTGTGGTCAACACGATGAATCCTCTCGGCCGTTATTCTTGGCTTTCTAGACCGAGGCCGCCATCTCACCGTCAGATAGCTCCTCAATTGTAATCACGTAGACTGAGTGGACCTCGAACCAGCCCTCAGAAGAGGTGAAAATTCCTGACCTGGCCGGGAATCGATCCCGGGCCCCCCTGGGTAAGAGGCAGGCACGCTACCCCTACACCGCGGGTCCGGCAGGTATTATGACCACCCTTCATGAATTAAGGCAACGGATCAATTCGCCACTCTTTTCTTGGGCGAACTTTGTAATATTTTATCATGGTATTCTGTTCCAACTTCCGGTCACAATAGTGTGCCTTCTCTTCCTAAATAAATAAACAAACAACTAACCAAACACTTATTTCATGTTAGCAAACATTTCCGTGCGACTTCGTTTCCACTGGACGGGCCATTCTTTATTAATAACAAACGTGTTTCTATTGTACGCTTTACTTCGACCTTGGCAGGGAAGGAGTTTTCATTTCATGGAACAGGAATATATATTCTGTTTCGGCTCTTTCTAGACGTTTGAGATATTTGATCAGCTGTTCTGGCATGTGTGTTTGTAATTATTTGAGTTTGCAGAAATTCTTTATTAAAGCATTTTCCCAGAGGCCGCAGAAGAGCGTCTATAGGATGGATATGGGTGGGAATCGAAGTTACCTACCTCCTGAGTTCAACAGGATTCGTCCCAATGGGAAGTGCCGTAACGCGACTGAATGTAACGATATTTTGTTTGATTCGTTATGTATGCTATTCTTAACGCTTGTAAACACTGCTGGAAATTATCTTACAATTAGAGATTTTTCACCCCTCTACGAACGGGCTAGGACGTTACACTGTGACTACAGGCACCATCAGGGGTCATCACGAGCGTGTGCTTCACTTGGATTTGTACGCAAGCACTCCAAGAAAATGTTGGGATAACACTTTATTTCAAGTCGTGGGCCACCTATTTCGATACCAGGCCCAAGTAATAAATGCCCGCCTTACTAGAAAGAAGGAAAACACGCATTATTTAGTACAGAACTGCAAGAAAACTGCTTTTAATTTTTCTGTTAGCTGAATACCAATAGATTGTTTAAATTTCCAGGATACCTTTCCTAGTCACAGCTCAAAATATATTAGAACATAAGTTGCATTACCAGGCACCATTTAAATTTTTGTTCATGTTTTCACTTGTAATTAACTGAAGTTTGACGTCAGGATTCGATTCGAAACATATTGGTCTCAGCCTTGAGCAAGATACACTTTATATAATTGCGTTTGCAAAAGTAGAAATGGAAAATCATCGACATTATTCTTTAGAAGTCATACGACTTATCACAATACCTGATGTGCTACGACTTAAATGTGTTGAACTACACAGGTCGGTCTACTCACATCTTCTGTACGCACATGAGACCGATGATCGTGTGTATCCAATCACTAGAAGGCTCCAAATATCGTACATTTGACCAGGGTTAGTTGAAGATAAATCCACTGTCAAAGAAGGAAGGAAAGAAAGAAAGAAAGAAAGAAAGAAAAAAGAAAGAATAATGTTAGTGTTTTAACGTCGCGCTAACACATCGTAAGTTTTCAGCGACGGAAGATTAGAAGGAAGTGGCCGTGGTCTTAATTAAGGCACAATCCCAGCATTTGCCTGGTAAAAAGTTAGGAAACCATGAAAAACCGCATTCAGGGCTGCCAACGGTGGGATTCGAATCCACCATCTTCCAAATGCAAGCACACAGCTATGTGACTCGAACCGCGCAGTAACTCGCTCGAAAGAAAGAAAAAAAGAAAGAAAGAAAGAAAGAAAGAAAGAAAGAAAGAAAGAAAAGGAGTAAACAGTATCAGATATCAGTAGTTTGGTTTCAGTAGTACAGCTACAAGAGGTGATGCGATAGCAGGACTGCTGAAACAAATACTGTCATTATTTCTAGAATATTATTATTATTATTATTATTATTATTATTATTATTATTATTATTATTATTATTATTATTATTATTGTTGTTGTTTTACGTCCTACTACCGACTCTTACGGTTCCCGGAGACTCAGAAATGTGAGAAATTTTGTCCCACAGGAGTTCTTTTCGCCAGACCCGTAGTGTTGGGGTAGCGTGCCTGCTTCTTACCCGGAGAACCTGGGTTCGATTCCCAGCCAGCCCAGGGACTGAGGGCTGCAACGGGGTTCAATCAGCTCCGTGAGACAAACTGAGGAGCTGCCTGATACTTGAGGTAGGTGATCCGGTTGTGGCAGCTATACGGCTGAGGATATCATCACGCTGACCACGTAACGCTTCATATTCTGCAGACATATAGCCAGGCAGCAGTAATCTTGTTAAAACAAGGACTTTATGGTCAATATGTGCCACGACTGAAGTTATTTTACGTACCGGTACATTCAACGATACAAGGCTAGGCTATGTAAGCACCTTCAAATACCATCGGACTGAGCGAACTCTCCAACTTGGGCTCAGCCCCTTAGTTACCAAGCAAATTGTCTATGCAGTATGTGTCATACAGCTATAAGCCTTTATTTGGGACATGCTGAGGCCGTATTATTATAGATTTATTTTACCGTACTGGCTCTCTCCTTTCCTACCGTCACTTGAAACCCTAGAGTGTTGGTGCGACCTCCAATTAAGTAACAAAGTGCAATAATAATAATAATAATAATAATAATAATAATAATAATAATAATAATAATAATAATAATAATAATAATCTCTGGACAAGCCATAAAGACTCTGGATTACTCCCGTTATTCGTACATTAGCAACTAGGAAGATTAAAGTGTCTAGCTATCTAGGGCTTTATCCTCCAGGAACTTACATAGTACTTATTTCTGGTGTAAGTTGAGTGAACTCCAGGGCCACGTAGCTCTGCAGAACAGGTAGACTTGTGTTTAAATGCATGTATTTAGATTGACAATCACATAAAATTCCAAAGTTGCTTGTTTCTGTAATATTAATACTGATTTTATGTCCTTTTGAGAGTTCATAATTAAGAGACGGTGGCGTATCGAAGTTTTGCCCTAAAACATGTTCCCTGCCGGGCTGAGTGGCACAGACGGTTGAGGCGCTGGCCTTCTGAACCCAATTTGGCGGGTTCGAGCCTGGCTCAGAGCGGTGGTATTTGAAGGTGCTCAAATAGGTCAGCCTCGTGTCGGTAGATTTGTATTCACGTTAAGGAACTCCTGCGGGACTAACTTCCGGCACCTCGGCGTTTCCGAAAACCGAAAAAGTAGTCAGTGGGACGTAAAGCCAACAACATTATTGAAACATGTTCCTCAACGTACCAGTAAGCCGACTAAAACAACAACGACAATCCTAAATGCTGCGACTGAATACAACAGTGATCAGTACGAGTGGATAGTGTGTTACCAACTGCGCTACATAGTCGTCAGTGTTGCCAACACAATTTGCATTTAATAAGCTAGATCATCATCAAATATAAACTAGAAAAAGCTAAATCAGAAGTAGAAAAATTAAAATATAAGCCGAATATATATAGCACTACTGACCGGGTAGAGAATGAAATTGTTCTGTTCAGTTAGCAAAGTACTATAACCGCAAACCATGGATATTTAATTATGTATACCGAGCTAGTCCTAACAGGTGGTGGTGGTGATTGTTGCCTTAAGAGGAAGTACAACTGGGCAAGCATCCTTTATAAAACACTAATTAGAGAAAACGTGGAAGGGGTCCGACACTTAGAACAATGAGGATGTTGGCCAAAGAAAGACAAGGACCACGAAGGGCGTAAAAGTTAAAGACTTCCTAGGCCTCGTGACCTAATACCGTTGGGGTCGGAAAAGAACAAGAGTTGACCAAAGGAGGTGGCATAGGATAGATGAAAGTGAGGAGCCTGGCACAAATAAGTAAGTTTTGTGAGGTGATCGGACGATAGTAAAACTGAAGTATGAGAAGGAATGTCATAATATAATATAACATCATAAAGGCACATTCCATGCTCCCGCTGGACCAGTGGTGAGCCACCATCATAGCTAATTTCTACCACATCATACACGGAGGGAGAGATTGAGTGTGTGTTCGTTCATACTCGGGGGTCCACAACGCGACAGCACATGAGCACGTTGAAGGAAATAAGCTAGATTTAGCGGGGATAAAGCTACAACGGGAATATTGTTCTTTTGCCGCTGAAAGTTGGATTAAATAAGCTAGATTTTTTAGTGGAGAAAAGTTAAATTCGCAACACTGATAGGCGTACACGAGCGTAAAATTCGCGAACTGAGAGAAATCTGCAACGTCAATTTCCGGAATGTCAATAAAGGGTGGATTATGTGAACGTGAGAACATGCAGCTGAGCATGTGGCGCATTGAAGTGGGGAGAGGGGGAGGGGCAACCCGATACCACCGGCTGTTTACTAGACGGCACACGTTTCCTCCCACGTATTCCCTGTTATGACGTCAGATCCGGTTGCTTGTACGGAGGATTTCCACGAAGAGGCCAGTGTGGAAGTCCTTTTAAAGTGCTACACCACTTTGTTAGGACTTGGGTAACCCATCCGTACATTTTAGCTGCACTTACGTCCTCAAACATACGTCTACGTCGTGTGGCAGCAAATTATAGCCATAGGAAGTAATGAATGATCATCGATGCTCTGACACATTATATGTCACTATTGATTCATTCGGCTGGTAGGGGTAGGGACGTCCTGAGCACAAAGATGGCGTAATGAATCTGTAATAAATACGGCCCTTGGGTTACGGGGTAGCCTCCGTGGCTCAAGCGGCAGCGCGCCGGCCTCTCACCGCTGGATCCGTGGTTCAAATCCCGGTCATTCCATGTAAGATTTGTGCTGGACAAAGCGGAGGCACAGCCGGGCTGAGTGGCTCAGACGGTTAAAGCGCTGGCCTTCTGACCCCAACTTGGCAGGTTCGATCCTGGCTCAGTCCGGTGGTATTTGAAGGTGCTCAAATACGTCAGCCTCGTGTCGGTAGATTTACTGGCACGTAAAAGAACTCCTGCGGGACTAAATTCTGGCACCTCGGCATCTCCGAAAATCGTAAAAGAGTAGTTAGTGGGACGTAAAACAAATAACATTATTAAAGCGGAGGCGGGACAGATTTTCCTCCGGGTACTCCGGTTTCCCCTATCATCTTTCATTCCAGCAACACTCTTCAATATGATTTCACTTCCTCTGTCAATCATTAATCATTGCCCCAGAGGAGTGCGACTGGCTTCTGCAGTCGGCATAATTCCTATCCTCGCCGCTAGATGGGGCTTTATTCATTCATTTCCTGACGAGGTCGAATGACTGGAAGCAGGCCGAGGATTTTCGTTTACTGTGGTTTCTGCAGAAGAGTAAGTAATATCCAGAAGTTGTTTTATTTACCGACTATCGTTATTTAGTTGCATTTTTAGCGGCTTAATGTCGCAGTCAGCTTTACGGCAACGCTGGAAGCTGGAATGGAAAATGCTAGGACTGGGAAAGAAGCGGCCGCGGTATTTGTCTGATACAGAAATGAGTAAACCATCTTCAGGGCTGCCGATGGTGAGATCCGAAGTCACCACCATCCACACGAAAGCTTACAACTGCGTGGCCTGCACCACTGTGGCCAACTCGATAGGCGGTTCTTTCGCTCTAGAGCAGGGGTCAGTGTTACAAGGCTTCACATAAGGTGCCAGCAAAGAGCAGTCCTGAAGGGAAAATGGACCAAGAATAGGAAGAAACCTTCACGATGACCACTATCAAAATCAATATAAGAACACCAAATATTTCAAGGATGTACCTTGATGTTCTAGGAGAGGAAAAAATAGTCCTCTTTCCTTATTTGTCTTGAAGAGTGTGGAGGTAAGGTTTCCACATAAAACTCTCGGAAGAGGTTAAGGTAAAGTTAGGTACCTCCTGAGGCAACCGCCGAGTGGCGGAATCACTCTGTTTACTTGACTGACTGACTGACTGACTGACTGACAGACAGACAGGAGCAACCAGAATGGTGGGGGATAGTTTTTAAATCACTGTCAAGACCGAGAAAAATGTGTATATCCATCTCATTAGGAAGCTAATGCCTCATTTATTTGTCTACCGAGGCTCTGGGCTGCGCAGGATGGTTTAGAGATTATTAGAATGAAAACCACCTTGAAGACGGCGTTACGACCCTCTGAAATAAGAAACTGAAGAATAGATATGTTTACCATTCTTGCACGTGACACTGCTATACTCCATGTCGGAGTGAGTAGCTCAGACGGTAGATCCCGACTCAGTCCGTTCAGCCTCATGTCCGTAAACTTACTGGCACGTAAAAAATTCCTGCGGGACAACATTCCGGCACCTTGGCGTTTCCGAAAACCATGAAAGTAGTTAGTGAAAACGTAAAATCAGTAATATTATTTTGTCCTCCTCCCTTCCCTATAGCTTAAAACAATTATATTCAATTCGCTCAGTAACTCAACCTTCTCTATGATTCTATACGTGTCCCTTAGGACTATTACAGCCATTGTACACAGTTTGGTCTAAATTAATTCACTCAGTTATTTTGTTAAGGTGGAAGCCATACTTTCTTGTGTCAACTTACTTATTGTAACTTAAACGCTTTTCAGTCTGTCGAACACACTAGTGTAAACATAATATACAGGGTTATTCACATAAGATGTTACACGGAAATAACATCTAAATCATTAAAAATGTCTGTATTCTGTTTTCATATTCGTAAATGATATCCAGGCGCTTCAAAAATAATGTGCTACTTATTCTCATGGGGTGATTATTAACCGAGATATTGGTGCTAATTCCATATTTTTCAATGGAATTGCATGAATACCTACAGCTGGTCTAAAAGTTGAACTGTGTACAAGTTCAAATATATAAGTATTTTCAAAATCGGACAGTTCATTTTTGAGATATCAATAAAAACCTCATTTGGGCTTTTGCATGCCCCAGCAGACAGCGTGCGGTCCGCCAAGGACGTATTGGCACGCAAGCTGTTTCCTGGCATTGATTCCAGCCACAGATCGGATACCAGGCATGTACTGTAAACTATCGTACACATAATGTGAAGTACCGGAGCCTCCGTGGCTCAGACGGCAGCGCGCCGGCCTTTCACCGCTGGATACCGTGGTTCAAATCCCGGTCACTGCATGTGAGATTTGTGCTGGACAAAGTGGAGGCGGGACAGGTTTTTCTCCGGGTACTCCGGTTTTCCCTGTCATCTTTTATTCCAGCAACAATCTCCATTCTCATTTCATAGCGTCTATCACACATTAATATAAATCACTTTGGGAGTGACGACCCCATCGTAATAACAGCCTATATATGATTCATTCATTACATCCCTGACCCGGTCAAAGACTGGAAAACAGGTTGTAGGTTTTCGTTTTCAATGTGAAGTACCGTAACATACCCTGGGTGTGCAACATTATTGTATGACTGGCGAACACACAACTGGGAAGGGAGGTTACAGTTTTTGGTTTTGTTTTGAAATCCATGTGTAACAGGTTGCACTCAGTTCGGCGTCTTCCCCCACGGATGGGAATGGGAAGGATTTGGAAAGGACTATTACACTGACGAGACGTTGTTATGTTCCCGTGCCCACGCCCTTAGGATCATTTACAATGAAGTCTACCTTTTTTAGAAGGAGCTCTTCAGGTGTCCTGTATTATGTTTATTTCTCAATTAATACAGTAGTATGTACTGTACACTCAAACCAGTGACAATTATAGCTTTCGTTATGTTCCTTTGAAGTCAAACTAGGCCTAATTATATCATTCCTTTTAAAAACATTAACCCTCCCTGTCCTGTCATGAGTTCGCCTGTCATGCACACTTTGCAAACCATGTGTATGATATGCTTACACGCCTGGTATCCATTCTGTGGCTGGAATCACACCCAGGAAACTCCTTGCGCGTCAATATGTCCTTGCCCGACTGCACGCTGTCTGATGCGGCATGCAAAACCGCGCGTGTTGTTCTTACTGATATTTCAAAAAGTAACTGTCCGATTTTGAAAATACATATTTGAACTTGTACGCAGTTGAACTTTTCGACCAGCTGCACGAATTTGTGCCGTTCCATTAAAAAATATGGAGTTAGTACCATTATCTCGGTTATTTATCACCCCATAACAATACGTAGCACATAATTTTACAAGCCCCTGGGTATCATTTACGAATATGAAAACAGAATACCGATATCGTTAATGGTTTAGATGTTATTTCCGTGTAACATCTTAGGTGAATAACCCTGTATAAAATGCTGTAACATACGTGGAAAAAATACACACTCTTAAACAAAGAATGACATGTTTCGTTCTATAAGAACAACCTCAGATTCTATCAAATCACTTTAATTCATGCGCATATAGATACAATATTGTTTACTTTGCTTAAACTAGTTAATGATTATGAACTGATGTTATAAACAAATCTGTCTGTCTGTTAGGTCATCAGCCCGGAGGCTGGTTGGATCCTCAAATAGCACCACCAAAGGTTATGCGGTTATAAGGAAACCCCAAAAACCAATGGCAGCACCAAAATGAGGCGTACTAGGCAAGATGAGGCGTACTAGGCAAGATGAGGCGTGAGGTAGTTTGCCATTGCTTTCCTCACTGGGTCAGAAAGTACTATTGCAGCACGACTGACCCTATGAACAGCACCTTTCATAACACTCAGATGCACTAGTCATGCTCCGAATGTCATTACTCAGCACTACCCATACCCCAGCAACTTCCATATTGTCACAGCCATGGATGTTGACTGGGACTTCGGTGGAACATATATTGAATGTATTAGTCCTCTACTGCCACTTCAGTAAATTATGGAAAATTGTCCATTACCTTCAGCAATTCATAACATCAAAAATCCATAACTACAGACTAGTTTACGCAAAGTAAATAATATTATACATATATGCGCATGATTTAAAGTGATTAGGTAGGATCTGAGGATGTTCTTGTAGAACTAAACATGTCATTATTTGTTTAACAGCGTGTATTTTTTCCAGGTATGTGTTTACAATAGTGTGTTAGACAGACTGAAAAGCTTTTAAGTAACGTTAAATTAATTACAGTGCTCAAACGTTACAATCAGGCCATAATAAAACTTCAATACGTGACTTACTCTGGAATGTTTCAAATATAAAAGTAGTAGATCGGTATGTTTCATTTGAAAGTAAAATCATACAATCAGTTCAGTGGCGTGACCTTTGCGATTGGCATGAGTGACATTATCGCAAAGGTCAGGTCTCCCAACTCATACGTCTATATCGTTCATACAATTAAGTATTCAGTATCTACAAGTATTATATTTGTATTGGTTTTTTACTCGTACTACTTGTTTAACGTCGCCTTAACACACTGAGGGTTTCGGAAAGTGCTAGGATTGAGAAGATAGCGGAGTGGTCTTAATTAAGGTACAGCCCCAGCATTTGCCTCGACCGAAAACTGGAAACAACGGAAAATCATCTTCAGGGCTACCGACGGTAGGATTCAAATCCACTACCTCCTGAATGCAAGCTCACAGCTGCCCGACCCTAACCGCACGGCCAATTCGCTCGGTTACAAGCATTCTAACTATGCCATGTTACTAATTTAGGTCCCAGTACATTTTCTGTAGGCAGCACTACCACATACACAAAGCAAGCAAACGAAAATCATCTACGCAGAGGCCTTGAAGGTCTATGGAGGAGTAGAAGGTAAATACGTCAAAAATTCACAGCATCGGCAGTAAGTGGGCTAGTGAGATTATCTCTATGCCTACCGTAGCTGCCAGCTACTAATTTCTACTATAAGCTGAGTGAACCCCACGGTCATGTGTCTCCCAATGAGAAGAAGTCTCGTTTTCTAAATTTCTTGACTTAACGAAAAACTGAACCCGCATCCTCCCAAAACAACCGAGAGCAACTTTATCGTCCCAGTTATGCGGTCTCCCCAACCACAGTGCAGGTCACAGACAGATGTATGTGGGCAGTGTGTATGAAAGAAATCATAGTCATTCTGAAGTTAATCAGAAATGTCGCGAGACATTTGTAGAAGGAAGGAACGTCATTGCCGCAAGGCATAAATGTCGAGTCTTCCATCGTATTTTCCTCTTTCATACACGGGTTTTGTTTTTCAAAACTGAGAACAGTCTAAATGCGTCGTCTATAATGGAAAGTTAGATGTGGTGGTATGATCTAAAGCGTGATCAGCTCTTGAATAAGTCCTAGAATGTCGGAAGTCTCGTACAATCCTTACTAAGTTTAGATGCAACATGATCAATCTTCCATCCATTATTACGAAGGAGTAGAAATTTCGAAGATTCTATCATATTACTCCAGATGGCATTTAGAGTGCTGGATAGATAATATTGCAATATTCATAACACAACATGTACAGCTAGCTATAGCTGATCGGGCCAGTGCAGAAAGTTTACCACGTCAAGTGTAAAGAGAACATACAGTACATATTTATCAGAAGTTGTACGTTAGTATGATAGAACAGACCTAAAGACTGATCAATGAAAAGTGGTCAGCACATAAATATTTCTCATGTAGATGAAAATTACTACAATCTACACAGAAAGTCCAGTAACCACATCTCCTCTTCTTACGTTCATATCCTTTCTATCTCCTAAAGTATTTCAACAGCCTTTGTTTCTGCCCTGAAGCCTAGATCAATTCATCACGTTAAAATTTCCACGACAACCACTTACACTCTCCCTGATCAGATGCATGCCAGAATATTATATTGTTGTAATTATTACCATACTATACAACAACACACAGCACACAGTAGTATTTTACATGTGTGTTGACAGCCCCAGTATTCTACCATATAGAGAGTTAACACTGCTATTCGTGACGCTTGTACAGAATGACATCACCCTCTCTAGTTAAGTACGTGACTAATGCAAGGCATTGATCTTCTCAACGGACACACACTAGTTTTCAACCAATAAATTTGTAAACCAGAAGCTATGGATACTTATCTAAGGACCACGCCTTCACACAATCTGACGTATGAAGACGATGAGGTTTGCTTGTTGTTTAAGGGGGCCTAACAGCTAGGTCATCGACCCCTAATGGTACGAGGAGCAACGAAATGAAACGATAAGTAAACCCTCAAAATGTATCCATTAAATAGAATCTAAAACGAATGATGATGAAAAGTGACAATGAATCCAAAACAATCAGTGGATCCAATTCACAATGACTTATTTTCTGAGAAGTTGTCCAAAGGGGTCCAAAATCCAGGTCGGCGGCCTCTCATAATAGTACTAATCACTGGTAAAACGGAACCATGGTGTTCCTCCCATAGTCGTACTAATCACAGGTAACGCAGACACATGGTTTTCCTCGCATGATGGTACTAATCACAGGTAACGTAGACCCAGGGTATGTCACATATAATGGCACCACTCACAGGTAACATAGACCTCGCATACGGGTACCTACTCATATAGTGGGACTAACAACGGTCGCTGGTTAGATCCGTGGTGTTCCCCACGCAGTGGGTCTAACAAAGGTAGCTGGTTAAAACCGTGGTATTCCCCACATAGTGGCACTAATCACAGGCCACATATACTCATGGTGTCGCTCATATAGTGGTACTAATCACAGGCAATGTGGACCCACGGTGTTATCATACCTTACGGTACCACCCACAGGCAACACGAACCCACGGTGTTCCTCATATAGCGGTACTAATCACAGGCAACGTAGACCCATGGTGTTCGTCATATACTGGTACCAGTCATAGATAACACAGATCCATTCTGAGCACTAGGGAAACAGCACATTGCAGCGCAGCGCGGAGCATGTTCTGAACAAGGATCAAGCGCCCGCTCCCCCACCTCGGTGGGACCCACACGATGATACTAATCCCAGACAACTCTCAGACCCGTAGTGTTCCTCACATAATGGTACTACTCCTAGGTAACGTAAACCCATGGTGTTCCTCACATGGTGGTATTAGTCGTAACGTCGAACCATGGTGTTCCTCACGTAATGGTACTAACCACCAATAGTCTCATGGTTCTACTTCCAACATCACTTCGTCGCCTCTTTCAGTCACCTCTTAAGACAGGCAGGGGATACCGTGGGTGTATTTTTGTCTCAGCCCCCACCCACAGGAGGTCTGACGTATGGTAGAATATGATCCTGTTGTTTTACATCATTCAACATAACAATATAAAACAGCGTGGTACATCACTCATTAGTGATAAAATCAATGTATTTTCTGTAGCATGTCCGAAGAACCTATCTTACAAGGAACGTTTGCGCATCTGCTCATTTTAGTCAGCCATAGCGGTAGCTGTATATAAGTCATGATAAAGGAATCATACAAATGTACACGACAATAAACACGGTGGATGAATGGCTTATCGTCTTACGTGAATCAAGTGACGCATTTGGTCTCCTCGTGCAACACAACCTGATTCGATCTCCAAAGATACGCTGTATATCTCTGCCCTAATTGAATACTATGGCATGGCTGCTTCGAGATAAAATCATTCAGTTTATATGCTGTAACTCAAGAACACTAAGACAACGTTCTCAGAGTGTGAACAGACTGAAATTAGTGTACAACTATAGAAGAAGAACTAGTCCTATGATATAAAGTCCTAGTTTACCCCCTGTGGGTGGGGGAAGAAGACAAAGAATGCACCCACGGTATCCCCTGCCTGTCGTAAGAGGTGACCTAGCCGCGGAAATAGAGTGTGGCTTGGGAATCATGAATTGCACCCCGTGTGGATGGGAGGGTTTGAATACATTCACAGGTAATCCCCCCCTGTCGTACAAAGCGACTAAAAGGGTCATGTGGTCATCGGTTCCCTTTTTATTTTCTATTTACCTTGAAGGTTGGTTGTAGACCGAATCAAAATATGATTTGTGTGCTGCTTGGGGAAGGGCCTCTTGTGTGTGCTATTACGCACGAAAGCTCAGACGGTATCCCCAGCCCGTCGGGTGGGAGCGCCATTTACTCGGAAGTGGTATGCGCCTAACAACGCAGGTCCCCGCACAGCCGAATGCCAGAAGAGTATATTATTATGAATTTACTTTTTATTTATCTATACTTATCACACCGTACACGCGATGTGGCACATGCTGTTATGAATGACATCAGGAAGGGAGACCTGGTATTCATTGCCTCAGTCAACCAATATTAGGCATTGTTCAAAATCGGACTTCGGGCAATACCTGCTATGACCAGGCGGGTATTGCAATGGCTGCTTGGTTCGAATACAGAGGCCTCTGATCGGAGTGGGTAGCATTCGGGGAGAATGATTTCGGACATGGCTTCAAAACGTTCCAAGCCTGTTTAGTGTGGTCCACCACACAAGTGTTAACTTTTGATTCTATAATGGGGCAACCGCTGGGAACAAGCGCAGCGTGAAAGTAGGGATTCCAAGTTCCCCAGGTTCCTGGTTACTACCAGAACCGATGGACAATATCCCAAGCACGTGAAGTCTATTTTGTTCAGTGGACACATTGAACATTTCTACGGAGAACTTTAGGATCCCAAGAAAATGCGCAACGTTAGTTTGCTATTAAAGACGCGCAATGCAGTTCAGGCTGATCAGTGGATTAAGAGCGACAACTCTGGCAAAATCCCCGACAAAGCAGAAGACATAAATCCTTGAATCTGGTTCACGGAGTCAGCTTGCACCGAGATCTCACCTTGAACACTGAGGATGAGTTCATGGAAGATATGAAGAACAGTGACGTGACACACTTCCAGCACATCACGCCCAAAGCCAAGGGTGAAGACGTTGCCACCGGTGCCCTGATTTTCTCCTTCAAGTTGTCAGTGTTACCCGAAAAAGTCATGGTTACAACCCGGCGTTCCGATATGAGGCCATACCCCACCTCCCATGCAGTGTATCAATGCCAAAGGTTCGGTCATATGGTAACTCGTTGTTCGAATCAGTCTGCGTGTGGTACATGTGAAAGAGAAGCTCATGGCGCGGAAGAGAGCACACCTCGAGAAGGTGCATTGCCTGCCCTGGTTTTCATTCCCTTCGAGATAGAAACTGTCTGGTCTATCTCAGTGAGAAGAAATCCAGGAGATCAGGACACTGGAATTTGAAATCAGAATGTCTTTATCTTAAACGGATCAGAAGATATTTGAGGTCGTCAACTTAGCTAAATAATCCTGTATATTGCCCATAGCAGATACTGTATACATTTTAGATTAAATTAAGTATGTTTCGGTACAGCCTATCCGACGCACTGTAAAGTAATCGGAACTGTGTGGCACCGCTTCGAACTCCTCTCCTACTAAAAGATGCTTCACGTTTCTCCCTATCACATATTCACTTTTCCTAATGCATACACGTACTGTATGTTCAACTGTGTTCTAAATACATATGTACACCTATTCACTATTAAATAATCAGAAATATACGAATATCAGCTAAAAGTGTTTGTTTGGAGTTAGTGATATTACCGCCATATAGTAACTGTGTGTATGATACATGTTTAATAATCCACGTGCGGCCAGTATCCAGTATTCGGGAGATAGTGGGTTCGAACCCCACTGTCGGCAGCCCTGAAGATGGTTCTCCGTGGTTTCCCATTTTCACACCAGGCAAATGCTGGGGCTGTACCTTAATTAAGGCCACGGCCGCTTCCTTCCCACTCCTAGCCCCTCTCTGTCCCATCGTCGCCATAAGACCTATCTGTGTCGGTGCGACGTAAAGCAAATAGCAAAAAAAATAATCCACGTTTGTACCGATACGTGAAGCTGAGAATTGGCACATAAGCAGTATGGCCAGCGAGAAAAACACAAATAAAGTCAAACTTCTGGATTTCAAATGAGAATCTGCACAACACTATTTCTAGGATGGTCAGTGCTGGAATTATAACGCATCTGTGAGTCGAATCCACGGAAAGCAACTTTCATGGACAGCACTTATAAACATGCTGAGCCATTCTGGCCGGTAGATCAACGAGATTGCTCCCTGACAGTTATGGGCCGGAGGGGAGCAAACTGCTCATGGTTAGGCGTGATACCGCAGAACTAATCTGTCAAAATAACAAGATAATACCATCATCTCTTTCATCAACTTAATGAAATTAAATGATCACCACTGTCCAGTTCCTATTAAACACTACACAGCTTTTACGATGAGTACTTGAGAGGAATCATGGCCACAGCTGCGAGGAACAGCTCTTCCACTAACCATAAGGACATACTTACCCATTTCCATTTGCAAACTACTGATGGGTGATCAATTTGCAGTATAACGAAAGCCAACAACTTTCTTTTACTACTATAATTTATCCAATTTCCACGTGCGCGCAAAGTAGTCGCATTTGCAGAATAAATAAAAACGCTCCTGCAAAACAAATTCAAAGGAAGTTCTCGATCAGTAATCGTCGTAGATTAAGGCGTAAATTACCTATCTTCGAGACTTTAGGTGATTGGTCTATAGCAGAGTTACTGAATTTTTTGGACCAGTTGCACTTCTTTGTTCCACTTCTTTTACGGGACTCCAATACTAAAATTGTAAAGACAATGAGGTACACTTTAAGGACCCAATCGTGTTCTGAAAAGTAACATATTATTTGTTAAGTAATTAGTAATGTCCGCCTCTGTGGTGTAGTGGTTAGTGTGATTAGCTGCCACACCCGGAGGTCCGGGTTCGATTCCCGGCTCTGCCACGAAATTTGAAAAGTGGTACGAGGGCTGGAACAGGGTCCACTCAGCCTCGGGAGGTCAACTGAATAGAGGTGGGTTCGATTCCTATTTCAGCCATCCTGGAAATGGTTTTCCGTGGTTTCCCACTTCTCCTCCAGGCAAATGCCGGTATGGTACCTAACTTAAGGCCACGTCCGCTTCCTTCTCTCTTCCTTGCCTATGCCTTCCAATCTTCCCATCCCCCACCAAGGCCCGTGTTAAGCATAGCAGGTAAGGCCACCTGGGTGAGGCACTGGTCATCCTCCCCAGTTGTATCCCCGACCCAGAGTCTGAAGCTCCAAGACACTGCCCTTGAGGCGGTAGAGGTGGGATCCCTCGCTGAGTCCGAGGTAACAGCCAACCCTGGAGAGTAAACCGATTAAGAAGAAGAAGAAGAAGAAGAAGAAGAAGAAGAAGAAGAAGAAGTAATTAGTAATACAATATTTATTGTAATATCAACAAGTGAGTAGAATAGTTATAACAAACCACAATTCTAATGAGATACTTAAGTTTGCATCACTGAAACCAATTCATTTATATTACGCTGTATTTTACTAACAATAAGTGTTAATCTTAGGTCGGCCTCCACATACTGTCTGTTACGGTATTTGTCTTCGATGAACCAAGTCGTGAAAATACTTGCTCACAAATATGTTGTTAAAAAGGGCACCAAGGAACTGACTGATTTCTCGGCGAGCTCGGGGTAGCCACATCGTGCTTTAATCCAAAAGAGGATATTAGGAAGGTCATTTTTATGAGTAGTATCGCATGATAATTCAATGGCTGTCAATTCTTCTGGTAAAGCGTCTTGATCAGATAGAAGCAAGAAGTGAAGATTTTCCGATGGCAGGAGCACAAGTATTCCAAAGAGGGCAGAGCAAGAAAATTCAGTTATCTCACCTGCCAATAGGTGGTAGAATTATCCCATTAGATATTACAGACCACATTCTAGAAATAATATTTATACCATTTTTAAAATTGTATTCATGTTTTAAAAATGTACCCAGTCACCTCGCTGCGTACCACCGGACAGCACCTCAAGTACCATAGGTTCTACGTGTACCACACATTGAAAAACACTGGTCTATATCATTAGCATGGTCGAGAATTTACCATTTTAAGTCTGGTTGAGGGATACCACCTTAACACATGTTCCCATGCAATAACTGTAACACAGCTACAAATAATCTCATCACAATTACAAATGAAGCACAGAGAAAAACGAAAACATAAAATATACTGTATCGTGATACGCACTCGAAATTGTAATCAGACTCTCCTAATGACATTTCCTAGTAGTGGACATTAATACGGTTTGCCTTTATGGCAGCTCTAACTCGACCGCGAAGACTTCCTACCAGACGTTTGAACGTCTGTGGAGGAGAGGTAGCCATATTATTCCTGAAGAACTTTATCCAGAGCAGTTCATGATATAAACCGTAAGAGATCTGGGGCAAAATTGGTGTTTCAATTCACCTCCAAAGTGTTTTGTAGGATCCAAGTCAGAGTTCTGGGTTGGCCAGTCCATTTATGGAACCTTAGTATCCAGAAGAACCATGCCTGTAGAGCTTGGTGATACACACAATGGTCATCACCAAGCTGGGCTCCTACAGAAGACATTTAAGTATTCTCTCAAAACATCCTTATACCCTTCCGCGCAGTATTATGAAGCGACCAAATCAATTAAATGGACAGACGCCACCAGAAATTCCAATGGGCACTACCCATAATGGATATATCGTTCTCCAGTCATTTTTCACACTCAGATCCCCTTATCGGACTGCAACATTGTACAATGTGATTAATCAATTATACGTTTCCAGCAGTCGCTCTTTACATCACTTCATGTGGTGCTTAGCGTTGAGGTGGTGCTGGCGTTTATTGCAGGTGTAACTAAACAGCCATCCTCTCAGGCGCTTGGTCAATCACGGATCCTCAAGCAATAGCTCTGGTTGGAAAATTAGCAGGACTGGGGGACTAACGGATGATCGATTTTCTCCATGGCTGGCGATTTTCGTGCATCGTCTTCTTCTTCAAAGCTCGATGAGCCCTTTTTACTATTATTAAACTCG